>NW_024105031.1:3817803-4417803 GCF_003945595.2 Pipra filicauda | reverse complement strand
GTTTGGGTGTGTGTATGATGGAGTATTGTATCAGTGATGCTGGTGAAAAGTTGACAACAGTTTAAGAAATGCTTTCTGGGTGTTGTCTTGTCTCTTTTCATAGTTTCTTTTATTTATCACAATGATATGATTCTATTGTAATAAGTTCTCCAGGAGGTAATAACTGTCCTGTAATTCTGCTCATAACCCTGTCCATGGAGAACCTGCATTGGCTTCTGCTGGCTATTTCTTCCATATTGATGTTTGAGGAAAGCTTTGCCTTTGACCTTCTGGATGAAAGATATTTAGATTGTAAAAGTTGCTTGGGGAAAGGTTTTGTATTGAAGTGAGATACTTAAAAGAGTAATCATGAGTAGTAGTATTAGGGTTCAGAGAAACTTGAAACCATGAAGCTAAAGAGGAATATCAGCTTGTTGAAAAGTCAAGAAAAAAAAAAGCATATATACAATATTCAGTGGTCTTGACCCCTTCAAAGTCTGGAGTCAGGCTTGATTTCTTGGAGAAACCATTTTTAAATGGTCTTGTTTTAAAAGCATAGTTAACATGGTGACCTTGTTGGGGGCGGGAGGGGAAATCTTTTAAAATTATAAATATTTAATGCCATGGTATAAACTACTTCAGGAAGAGAAGATGAAATGCAGTGTTTATGCTGATGAACTGGCTAAACTGGAACTGAAGTGGAAAGAACAAGTGAAAATCAATGAGGGTATAAAATTGCAGCTAGCAGCAATGGAGGATCAGTATGAAGTAAGTTACATATTTTGTTTATGACAATGAATGGTTACCTATTCTTAACATGGTTGCTTATTTCTGATAGTTCAAGTAATGAAGAATTTTAATGAAGAAAGCACACTGATTATATTTTTGCTGTTAATAGAAACTCTTGTTTGCACTTATTGAAGCAACAGAGTCTTGTAATGCTTTTTTAAAAGTAAGAGAGATCTGCTAAGTATACTCCCAGATGGCTATCAGTCTTTTAATACTGTCGGTTTAGACAAAACTCTAAATGACTTTAATCTTGTATTAAGGGAAAAAAGGGCAAGAGAGTTCTATTTTCCTGCTGCTTACTGTAATACTAACAGGAATATTGATTGGTGTGTTTGTCTGAAATCTTCATATTGCATGTAGCACTGCCAGGGTAATAATATCTAATGCATTTTATATGAATTAACTAGAGAGACAGAAGATGAATGATACATTGTTTTTAAAATCATCATGTGATTATTTAATTTGGAGGATCTCAGCTATAGTCTTGGTAGAGTGAGGTAACACATTCACCAGGAAGTCAAGCATAATGGGCAGCTTTAGCTTACAAGAGGCCTTAATCTTTGAGGTTACCTGATAGTAATGCTTATGTTGCATTAGCTTTTTAGGTCAGTAGGGACGAGATAAGAGCAACAAATGACTGTAAGACCAGCTTTTATGCTCGTTCTCAGCATAATGGTGATAGTGCTTTTGACAGGATAGTTGCACATTTTGCCCATTGTGATGAGCAGTGAACTGAACTGGGACTGCATTGGTTCTACTATGAACCCATTTTTGTTAGAAATTACAGCACTTCCTGTTTATAAAATGCTAAATTACTTTACAGTTTGTTTAAGCACTTTGTAGGCCATCTTTTTCTGACACCAAAGTTCTAATTTCAATTTTATAAAATGCACAGTTCTTTCCAACTTATTTTCTTTTTACTAATTAGCAATGATCAGTTGTAATGCATAATTCAGTGTGAAATAAGTTTAACTTCTCAACAGCAGGCATAATAAATAATTAGTTCCAGAATTCAAAACGTTTTGACTGCAATTAAAAACTTGTTATCATTCAGGGGAGTGCAGGTGGTGGAGTAAAAGTGAGTTTTTCTTCCCCAGTCAGAAGATTTTGATCCCTTGACCTGAGCTAGGAGAGGGAATTTCAGAATTAAAAAAAAATTGATACGTAATTATGCCAAGCATTGCGCACAGATGTTAGAAAAACGAGGGAGAGGCAGTCTCCAAAGTAACTAGAATTCAAATAAACCAGCCTTTTGTAGAGAAAAATTATTTAAATCATCATTTTGAAGCAAGGAAGAATTATGTAATATGTCAGTTTTACCTCCTCCCAGAGCACCCAATAGAGACACAAGGTAGATGTTTGTCAAAGAAATTTCGTTTCTTTGAGGTAGGAGGACGTTTTGGTTCTCTCAGTTCTGTGGTGAGACGTAAGAGCTGGAGAGATGTGAATGAAATAAATCACTGAAATGCCAACAGATTTCTTCAGAAATAATGAGATGAGGCTTGCAAACCTTCAGCTGTTTCTGGGCAGTGATGTCCCTCCTGCCATTAGTGTCACTGATACTGATCCTCATTTTTAGCATAGAATTTTATCATTCCACAACTGTTTTCTGAAATTGGCAAGAAAAGGCTGCTAATGTGCAGCTGTTATCCAGCAGATAAACTTTGTGAGAATTGTTGGGTTTGATTTGCAGTAGTGCTGGATGTTTCATATAGCTGTAGTAGACGAAACTATTTCCATCTAAAGATTAACTTAATCAGGGAACTTTGTTTTCACATTTCACATGGATTTACTAATAGTGAAACAGTTTCTATCCACTAATACAGGAATTTTAAACTTCTTTTCATGTAGATTCAGCTGGCAGAAAAAGAGAGACGAATAAAGGAACTGGCATCACAGTTGGAACTCTTTACCAGTGAGAAGGTATTGTCAGACATTCTGAAATATTAACGCTAATGTTGAAGTACCTATAGGGTATTATGTGGCAATTAATGAAAGCTAGGTTTTACTGAAAAGTGAAATAATAAAATGTCTTTATTACATTCAGATAGTATTGCGTGATACTGTGCAAAAATTAGGATTGTTCCTTAAAACTTTATTTTTATATGACTGCTTTAAAATTCCAGTATGAACAGGTACTTAGTAAAACCAGGGATTTTCATACCGATAAACTGAAACTAAACTAATCTTTCAGATTAAGCTAGTTAAGTGTTTTGTAAAATTCTAGATTGTCAAGTAGTTGGTATTTATTTTTTTTTTACCAAGGATGTAATTTTTAATAGATCTCTCATATTTTTCTAGTTCAGAAGAAAGCAAATTAAAATTTGAGTTTTGATGAATCTAGTTTAGCTGGAGGGAGTGATTTTAAACACCGCACATAAGAACAACAATGGTAATAATAATAATGTATGGAACTTATAAAAGCTTGGAATTTTGTTTACCAAATTTATAGATATTTACATTACAAAGAAGAATCAAAGTGCCTTGCTAGGCTGGAACCACGATTTAAAAGGTTAAGCACATGATAGTAAGCAGCTTTTCAATTTATGCTCCATTATCAGTGTTTGTTTATAAATGTCACCAAACATAGCTCAATCAAAATGTTCATTTGCTGTCTCCTCAAACCTATAAAATTACTTTGTTTCTATTTTATTTACATACTTTGATAGACTTTGATTTTTTTTAAAATTTTTTTTTTTTAATCAGTCTCTACCCTAGCTATCCAACTTCTGGCTAAGGCTGTTTTGCAGCAGCTATTTACAGTCACTTTGATCTACATTCTGTTTTAATTTTAATCTTAAAGTATTAGTGCCACCGCCTCTCATTTTAAACTGCTTCCATATTGCATAAGAAATTGGTTTTAAAAAGGAAAATCTTAATTTCATTGATAATTAATTGTTTCTGCTTTGTATTGAGTAAAGATGAATTATTTAGATTTTGCATACTCACTAAAACTTTAGGACACAATCCTCGCTTTTCAACCCTCATGATTTTAATCATCTGCATTTCAGTTTATAAATCTAAAGTAATGTTAGCATAACTTTATATAATATCTAAAGGAGGATGTTAGGCAGAAATTGCATTGTCCTGTATTAGAAGGTTTTTTGAGAAAGAAAACAAATTCTACTGTGTTTATGGCAAGTGCTCCAAAAAGAGCACTTCCTGTAAGCTGGCTTATCATTTGTAGATACCAGTTTTTTGCTGTTTGAAAATGAAGTTTTTTATGTCTGTTGCTGCTGGAGTTGAAGTTTTTTATGTCTGAAACCTGATAGTACTTATATAACAATATATGTATAGTTTCCATCTTCATAGAATCATAGAATGATTTGGGTTGGAAGGGTCCTTAAAGATAATTCAGTTCCAATCCCCTGCCATGGGCAGGAATGCCATCCACTGCATGAAGTCTTCTTGCATTTGAGTAATGTTTTGTTTTCAGAGTAGTTATTGCAGAGTTACTGATTTTTGCATTTTTCTGTTCAAGAGGTTGGTCTGAAGTTTACCTGTTTGGAAGAAGAAAAACATTGAGTTGTTCCTTTTAGTAACAGACTTTTTAGTTCTCGTGTAGTTGAATCATTGGGGCCTCTGGTGGTCTAGTGGTTAGAGTGCCTGACTCTCACCTCTGCGACCCGGGTTCGATTCCCGGCCCCCTGGGCAGGTGGAGCTCGTCAGCCTTGGTAGGCAATCCACCTAAGAGAAGGTCACTCTAAACAAACCTACGTCCTGGGGACCTCACTGCCACTGTCCAAGCTTTGCTCGGCCCCGGCAGATGAACCTCAGGACTAAAGGGTGGGCTCAGTTCAGCGCACGCTGTGTCTCACCTAAAAATCCACTGCGCAGGCTGGAAGGGTTAATGACCTTTCCCAAAAATCTTCACTCACGAAGACTGGCCATTAGTTGAATCATTAATTGAAGCCTTGGTTTTAAGTTTCAATTTAAAGTCTTTTGTGGAAAAGACACTCTTCAATGTGTGAGGGTTTTATTACATCAGTAAATATTAAACATGAACCCAGAAGAAAATGCTACCCAGAAAGAACAAAATTACTGGAAATCATATCTCCCTTAACAGTCCCAATTTTTTAATTATTATTTCCATATTTAGATCTCGGAATTTTTTGCTTGTTCTGAATTTCAGTGGCATATTCCTTTTGATGTTCTTGGCATACTGCTCTCTAACCCTTAACCCATTTTGAGGAATGGAAGGATGAGAAAGACTTTTGGATAAATTACAGCTGATGCACTGACCACACTTAAGTCACTTTAATTAGTGTCTTTTAACGTATATATTGGCTTGGAGTTTTAACGGTTTATAAGTTATAAAATCCCTTTTATAGTTTGTAGTTACTATCATATTTATGGTTTATATGCAAGAGTCTAGAATTTTAAGTGTATTAAGTTTTTGAAGAGTTCTGTTTGAGCATTTCTGAAAGAATATTGTCTTTTGGATACCATTGCTGTTGAATATCAGAAGGGATCCAGTGCAATGTACTTAGTAGTTCTATAAATGTCTGTCACTTGTGAATTCATATGGAATTATGTTAAGTATGTACATCTATGTGCTCCACATAGTAAAATGCTGCATTCTTGAGTGGTATGGTATGATATGAAGAAAAAGAATTATTTTATTTATAATTGTAACTTTTAAAAACCTTTCCCACTGCACATTATCTCTAGTTGTTATTTTTAATCTACCCATTGTTTACTGATTTAGCTGAAATTTCTTCATTGTTAAAAGAATGCAGATACTTCTTGAAACTTGTGGCAGTTCTGTTGATGTAATTTGAATTAGCTGATGACAAACTAAGAAAAAATAATATTTCTTCTAAAATATCTTCTTTGTATTTTCTTCATTGACTATTTTTGGTATGTATGGTATACTTGGCATTAGATCAAGATGAAAAGACAATAGGGAGGCTAGATTTTTTTTTAAAAACATATTTCATAACCATTTCAAATTTTGCTAGTGCTCTATAGGTTAATTACATTTTAAACTTTGCATTATTTAGGAACTTGGCAGGACACCAGGAGATCAAGCTGGAAGGATGATGGAAGGACAGATTTCACAGCAGGCGTTACATTTTCGCAACCCGTATTCAGAGGAAAATGGACCAGTTCCTGCAGTGCCAAGTCGACTACCAGTACTGCAGTATGGAAACCCTTATGCAATTCAGGAAAGAAGAGGTAAGTAAATTTCACACACCTCACCCCCAGTATAAATTCTCCCTCACTGTTTCTAAAGCAGTGCCTCATTTAATGCAGGTTTAAGTACCAACAGTCTTTAGACTGTTTTACAGAGCCTTTAAGTGCCTTTATTTTACTGCTTAGAATCAATAAGTTACAGTTTTAAACACCTTTGGAAAAAGGTGATTTCTCTCCTATTGTTTTATATTACCTAAATAAAAAATGTGTTTAACCCTTTTTAAAGGTAAGGTTGAACAAAGATGCCCTAATTAATTTTTCTTCAGATGGAGCAGATGGTGCTTTTAATCCTGATGAGATCCAAAGACCACCTGTTAGAACTGCCTTTTGGGAGCTAGAAGATGATGTAGTGTGTAGCCAGCCTTCACGCAATCTCAGTCGGCCTGATGGTTTAGAAGATCCTGAGGACAGCAATGCAAGTTACCTTTTTTATTATTTTTTTTTCCTTGAGAAGTTTACTAATGAGTTGTCAAGAGTTTCACATAGGTTTTCAGTATCTGATAAGCCTGATTTACTATTATGTAAATCCAGAACTGATTTTTGTTTTCCATGAAAAATGTTTTAGGTGAATTTTGCTTGCTTTGAAGGAGAAAACTCTGCACATCTATTTATCCTATTTATCATACTTGTTCCCCTAATCTCTTGAGTTACTGACAGCTTGTTTTGTTATTAGGACAGTAACTTCTTAATCTTTTTAAGTACTGAAGTGGAAAAATACAAGTAATCTCAACTCATGATTTTTCTCATGTGTGGTAGAATGAGAGCTCAAAACATAACCATGTCTTACTCATTTTATAATATGAATGTAGGAACTAAATTGTAACAAAACAAATAAAAATGTAAAGGATTCAGATGCCAGTATTTTCAGTTAAATGCTGAATGTAAATTGGTATCCTATTAGATACTACATTCTAATGTATTAATCTTTTGTTTTCTGCAAATCTGCATTTATTAATTTCCATTTTGAATGCTTTTTGCTGTTGGACATGTATTTGGAAGAGCTAATTGACTCTTATCTAAAACTGATTAAACTGAAAGTGATACATTTTCACTGATTTTTTTTTTTTAAGGCTTTGTATGTTTTAAGTGGAAACTGGTTAGCTTTCTTTTTAGTACAGTTAACTGCTATATATATTCTGGTATAAAAAATTGACTTCTGTAATAAACCGGACTGTATGTCTTCATTTGAACAGGAACAGACCTATTACTCTTTCTTATTCCAAGTACTCTTGCATCTTCAAAAATATTAAACAAGAAATACTTTTCTGCAAAGTATTGTGCTCTTTGCAAGTACAGTGGTATCATGACCTGTTTCTCATTTAGTCTAGTTTGCCACATTTAATTGCTATTAACCTTTGCAGAAACCGATCAGTGTTCAGACAGGCATGATTTTAGCCCTGGTGCTCAGCACCTATAATGGAGAAAAATGTATTTCTCCCTCCTACCTTTTGCTCCCAATGTCCATTACTGTGAATAATTAGAGAAACTGTCAGAACTTTTGCAGCCTGTTCAAGATCTAGAATGTGAGCTTAATGCTGTTCCCCACCTTCACCTCACATTTCGCATATTTAATCTGATCATTCTTGACGTAGCTATTACATCTGACAAGCTCTTCTCTTCTTTAGTCATCTGCTGCAGTTTAATTAGCAGGGTGTTCTCTCTGATCTATGTGCTTTGCCCTCTTGCAAACCCAAGAGAAACAGTGCTAGAGTCTTGTGCTCATTTGCAGACACATCTTGGATTTTTGTAATGAGGTGGAATATAACAGGCTTAAATAAAGTTCAGCTTGAGAAAAGGTGCCTTTAAATCAAATAATTTGTGTCTTTTTTAGTTGCAATTGAGAATCAGTTGCTTTCTCCTTACCCAGATAGACTGTATATGTAGTGTGCAAATTTACCTGGAAATGAGAAGCTGCAGGAATCTTTCTAGGAAGACTTAGTAATATGCCAAAGATAAAACAGTTCTAAGGCAGGAGGTAAAGAAATAACCACGGGAAACTTCCACATATATAAGTGATTCATTATAAAGAAGAGTCTGTCATTTGTGCAGAAGAAACAGCAAATATAAAATAATAAATATGAAGGGGTTGTAATTTCTTGGAGTGTTTTTTAAAATAAGCTATTAAAGATGTAGTTCTCTGCATTTTTCAACCAGCAGGATATAGAGCCTTTCGCTGGAGGAAGATTCCTTCCCATAAGAAAAGGACTAGTAGGCTTGCTGCTTTGCTTAAAATAACACCATTGTATGGACTTCTGCCATCCTGGTCTCCACATTCCTATTACTATGTGTAATATTAGTTTAAGAAATTAGGAGTGTCATAGTCACTTCCACCACGTCATGGCTGTTTTGGTAGTGATTTACCTGTGATAATGAACATGTCTACTTTATTTATCTAAGATGACAGATCTTTTGAACCATGAAGAGGGGGAAGTGACTACAATGCCCTTAATTTCATAAACTAATATAAGACAAGATGTGCAAATGCATCAGAATTTTTGTGCTGTTGTGTTCCAATTTTGTTTCTCCCAAAACTTTGTTCCTTAGGAATGGGCACTTCCATGTATTTGGTTGACATAAAAAAACATCAGTTCTGTATGACTTGAAGACGTTCCGGAATCTGCATAGCTTTGGGTTTTGGAACTCCTAGGGCAATTAAAGTGTGATTTCTGAGAGGGATAAGCTGGTCTGTGTTAATCGTGCCAGATGAGCACGCGCACAGTGGTGATTTTGTGTGGAATAGCCGACTTGCCGCACGTTCCTGCCGCATCTACTCGACACTAACTTTCCATTTGCTCATGTTCCCGTAATTGACCAAAATGTAATCATTTGGAGCAAAGAATTTCTAGCAGTATGGGAGAGATCCATAAACAAAACACACACACACACACACATATATATATATTTAATACTGAAGTGTGACTTCTAGAAATGTAGTTCTGATTACACTTGGCAGCAAGCCCAGAATAACTATCTTGAGACTATTAAACAATGTTGTTAGTCGCAGTGAATTTGTGGGGGATGGAGAGTGTAACCCCTGGCAACTGAGAACCAGGTCAGGATATTTTTTGAGATGACTCCAAAATGGCCTTTCTTCTAGCAAAAAAACCCACTATGCATTATTAGCAATTGGCTGACAGGGTCAGATCAGGGGGACATAAAAGGAGCAGTTCGTATCCAGGTACCTCTTGGGAGACCAGACTTCTTGCAGAGAGGTCAAGGGCCCAAAAAGGAGTGAATTCGATTTTATTCCCACAGCAGAGCTGAATCCCAGAAAGAAAATGTTTGTGCTTTTCTTCCCAGTGTACCTGCACTACATGTCAGTGATGTGTCTGTTCATTTGTCGTTTAAGGCCTAAGATGGGCATCACATCTTTACTGCTGCTTGTTAAAATGATCTGTAGAACTTGGGGATGGGGATTGTTCAAGTCTGTGGTTTTGAACTGTGTCACACAGCTTTTTAATTTCTGTTTGGCAATCCTGAAACTGCTTACAGTAGTAATTACGAAAGCAGTGCTTGAGACAAAATTGGTTGGTTTCGGTAAAGCTGGGCGAGTTGCACATATTTCTGACAACTAATGTCTGGCTTTCCCTTCTTCCTCTTTTAATGGCAAACCCCCTCTTTTTTTACCATGCTTTAAGTGTGTAATACTGTATTTATCTATATGATTCATTTAATCAGTGGAACTCACTGTGGCAGTTTTTTAAAGAGTCAGAGGTACAGTCCACTGATAATATTGAAGTCGTGATGTTAAAGGCATCCTTTACAATTCATTAACGTAATTATCCAGACTTCTGAGTTCAGAAGGCCTGGCACTTGTTATGCTACATAACCACAGTTCCAGCCTGCAGATATGTGGTATCAGTTGCTTTTCCTGAGGAGCTGAGGCGACATATCAACTGTGTTATATCACTGCAGGGCACTGTAGAGGTTTCGGACTAAGAATGTGCAGCCATGTCCCTGGTCATCAGTCTGGACTGCAAGAAAGATGGCCCCAGGTCTACACGAAGAGCAGATTGAACTGTTTCTTTCTCAAAATCTGTAGTATTGGCCTCCATCCATGTAACTTGGATGACTGAACCATGGGGTCTCAAGAGTAAGCTGATGCCTGTGCTTAAAATATAGCATAGGCAAAGCCATTGAGGCCTGGTATCCCAGCAACTGTTGTCAAACTCCCCTAAAGCAGCTTCAACTAACCTTCTTATTTTGGCTTTTGAGGCTTCAGGGGATGATGGTTTGTTTTACCAGGGTAAACACAATGACCGGTGTTTAAGTGTCAGGTTGAAAAGCATGTGTGACATCATTTATAAGAATATAAGAATAAAGAATGGGTGGTTGGTTATCCTAGCTGGAGAAACTGGGCACTAAGTGACTGTGAGCCAAGATGAGTAGGATCTGCCCTCCCTTTATATAGTTCTCCCTTTTACACGGAACACTTGAGAGTTTTGTCCATCTGAAATGACAGAAATAGACAGCTGTTGGAGTCCAATACAATGGGACCTTCTCTGTGTTTTCCAGAGGTTCCAATTTACCCCAGGGCAGTGTATGAAATTTTTTAGTTCTTGGTGACTGTATACTGTTTACTGTTACTTGTAATTAGAATAGCTTGGAAGTACTTTCAAGACTAAGATAAAGTTCTCATTGTTCCTGTTTGACCATTCCTTGGTTACACAGTAACCTCTGTAACATGCACTATGAGGTCAGCTAAATACAGAGACATTTGCATTCTTCTGGTTTGGGTTAGGCATCACAGAAGGTTAAGAACTGATCTTTACAACTTGGACAAGAGAAAAAGTACACTGAAGAGACAGACTTTCCATATCTTAACAGAGTAATATCAGTACATACGTAGTATTGTCATTCTTATACGGTGCCCAGGTCAGAAGCTGCTATAAGGAACACACAGTATGATTTTTACAGTTAATTGAACTGGGTCATGAGAAAGCTGTAGCCTTAGGATATTCCAAACTTAAATGTTACTTTGGCATGCGCTTGCCTTTTGTTGAAGCAGGTGGTGCCTGCAGGGCAGCTGTGTAGGAGAGCGCAGGTGTGCTTGTGTAGAGGAAAGCATCGTACTCTTTTTCAAATCAGTTTCTCACAATGGAACAAGGAGTAATGTTATATTTGTATGTGGTAGGGTATCACACTTGCCAGAAGCTGAAAGAAATGACAAAAGATGTAAACAATTTTATCTTGGCAAATGACTAGCAGTAAGGAAAATGTCTTTAAAAGAAAAGGGGGGGGGAGTGTTTGTACTGGACAAGTAATTAGATTAACTAATGTTAATTTGGCCAGTGTTTGTAGTGGAACTGTGTTTTTGATGGAAGATGCACATTAATTTTCTTAGTTAAGTTGTGGTTTGCTTCAGTCTGGTATTCAGCAAATTTGTCACGTTTTTGTCAGTATGTAAGCTGTAGCAAATTGTGGCACAACAGTACTTTAAATAGTTTTTCTTCTTTAATACATCCACCTGTCCATCCTATCTCTTTCATGACAAAAGGAACAATTAATATTTTAAAACTCATATGCCCTTTTCACTGCAGGTGCAAAGCAAGCAAGTTAGACTGTCTGTTGCTAGCAACTGTCAGAGCAGGCCCCACTGCCTGCTTAATGGAAATGTTAAATGGTTGAAACTAAACAGGTGTTGTCAGGAGAAGAAAATTACTGAGAGAATTTCCCCATACTGCCCTGTTTACATTAACTCTTCATAAGGACAAAGTACTAGCCTAAAAATGAAATATGTTTGCATATGCATACTAGTTATCTGTATAAAACATACAGCACGTGTGCTGTTATGTGTGGTCCTTTGCACACCCATTTTTGTAGATCAGCTAAATAATTACTAACTCTTGCATTTAAGGTGTCTTCGAGATGAAAAGGAAAATTATCTGGGAGTTGGGAGTTCCAAAAATCTTGGTCAAATGTACCTGTATTTCCACCTTGAAATGAGTTGGTTTTGTGCTGCATTATCTAATTGCAGAATAGAGCCAAGATGCACAAAAGTAAAATTTGTGCTGCAAAGATTACAAAGCGAGGGTAAATTTCATCTGTATTTATGCTTGATAACAAAAATGCACATGGAGGAGGTGAAAAAAAAAAAGCTGGTTGTAGGGGTTGTTCTTTAAAATACTTTTCTTTTTTTCAATAGGATGATGACAACACTGTACCTTCTGCTCCTGATCCTCCAAGTCTTCTCTTGCGTGAGCGTGGTACGGGTTTCTGCTTTGATTCCAGGTAGATGTTATCTTTTATTGGTCTTTAAGGGCATGGAGAGGTTTCTACAGAACTGGATTTTTTTTATTTTTTTTTTTTACTCAAGGGTAGGGGGTGGAGGTGAAAAATTACCAAGCGTTTTCAATGAATGTTTGGTTTACAATTAACTGGCAGAGAATATGCTGTGAGACTGGGCAGGCTGTTTGTGCTATACATTACTTTGATGGAATTTGGACAATTTTTTCAGTAAATGAATGAGTAACTTTTGTTTTTTCTCCTCTCTTGCCAACCTAATTGTGAATCTAAGTTTAGAGCTTTTATAAAGTGTTATGTTTGCTAAGAGCAAGCATTTATGAGAGAGAGAGTGGCTTCCCATGAAACTGTTTGGCCATTAAGGCACTCAATAGATTTGTATTCAGTGGTAGCTGGAATTATGTCAAAATTATGTTGCTTTTAAAATGCCAGGTTATTTTGGAATTCCTGTGTAAACCCACTCTTAACTGTATTGAGTGCTTTCAGCAAAAACATTTAAATTAACTGTTTGATACTTAGATACAAAGTTCGCTCAAATTTAAGTTGGTAGTAAAGCTCTTAATGTCCGTGGCAGCAGGATCCTAATTTTAGTTTTCAAAAACAGGTTAAATAACAGTTTCCTTTCTTCTTTTTTCTTTCTCTCCACCTCCTCCTGAAGTTTTGATGTGCACAAGAAATGCCCTCTCTGTGATGTGATGTTTCCACCGAACTACGATCAGAGCAAGTTTGAGGAGCACGTTGAGAGCCACTGGAAGGTGTGTCCCATGTGCAGTGAGCAGTTCCCGCCCGACTATGACCAGCAAGGGTTTGAGAGGCACGTTCAGACACACTTTGATCAGAACGTATTAAATTTTGATTAAATACTTTGTTTTGCAGTGTAGCTTAAAAACCCACCACTTCTGAGTAGTCCACCTATGGAACAAAACCAGTGCAGCTTTCTGTAACAGTGCAAACTTCTGATTAAAAGCTCATGTACTCTAATGGGAGTGGCAAGTCGTGGCTGTAAGCTGCTATAGGGTTATCTTCTCTCTCTGCCTAACATTGTACTAAAGAAACCCACAAACCTCCACCTTATTGTGTATGTAGCTATTTCTTCCCCTACTTAGTGGAATTTCTAAGGACACAGGAATGACTTAGCCTCAGAAAAAATGAGACCAGCTTCATGGTGCTCTTCAGCTACATTTAAAAAAGGTCACCAAAACACCCGTGGTTTCTCTTAACCTTGATAACTGAGGTACCATTAAAAATGTAATAAACAGGTGTTTCTCCTAGCAAATCCATGTAGTTTTTCTGAGTAACACTTAAATTGGAAAGTTACATTACTTACCCTATGAAAATAGAGTTTTCTAGTACACTTCCGAGATCTAGATGCATGTACTGTGAGATTCCAGGCTTGCAACAAAAGGAATGGCAAATACTTCAGTTTTACATATAGAATGTTTGCCTTAAGGGATAACACTAAATGAGGTATGTTATATTTTAAGGCAGTGTTTTTGAGTTGAATGAAACTGCTGTGCTTAAATGCCTAAAAGTAATTGTTTAAAAAAATAATTGCCGTTATGTTTCATTCAGTAGACAATATTGTTCTGTTTTCACAACAGTGAATTGTGTTCCTTTTGGCTTACGGCTTTTAAAAACCTTCTGTGTTTTAACTTTATGTATTTCTTTCCAATAAGTAAAAACATGTGTGTATATCTAAACATTTTATATTTACTTTAACTGTATTAAGTAAATTTGCTTTCCACTTGTTGTACAGTAGTCTTGTTACATTAAAAGCAGAATTATTCATGGAGTCGGTGGTCCTTTTTTTTCTGCTGCTCATTTTGAAATAAAACAGAGCGTAAACTTTACATAGAGTAAATGGTGATTCAGCTTGTTATGCTCCTCACATCTATTTATGTTCTTTTTTTTTTGAGAGGGAGACTCAGGGATTAAGGCTCGGAGTAGCTTCTGTTGTCTGCAGTTCCCTCATGAACATGTGTGATATCCTGTTCTATGTAGGGGTTTTTAAAAACTGCATGACATGGCAGCAGCTGCTCATCAGTGCTCGTGTGCCATTTGCAGTCTAAAGATTTTTGTAACTCTGAACTTCATGTTGATGATAGCCGAGGGTAAAGCAAGGAAGTACTGAAAGAGCATTTTGTCATTTTTTTCTTACTGTAACTCAACAGCACATGAAAACAGTTAGAACAAACTCTAAGAGTTTGATGATACCTAAGTAAAATAAACAAATAAAAGACTATACACAGCCCAAGAACTTAACTCTTTAGGATAGGAATGAGGAACGAACAGTGTTCTTAGGTCAGAGGCAGTTTATTTTAAATGTGATTTGATTTACATTTATAAGCAGCTTTCCTGACAGGAATTCTTTAAGTTGCCTTCAGTTCTAAAACAAACCTCTGTCACTTTCAAACTTAAAGTACTTTGTCCCCAACAAAACATATGAAAATATAATTTAAAGCACACTTTTCACAGACACAGTACAATACATTCACTATACACAGTATAACAAAATAGTCCCATCTTTACCTGTTTAATAATACTGTCACAATGAATAGGTAAATAGAAACTGGAATTTAATTTTTATAGTTGAAAGGAATTTACATGCAACAATGACATTTTACAACTGTTTAGCTGTTGACCGAACTCGCCCAGCCTGTAGTTCTTGCACTAGGAGCAGAGCCAAAACATATTTGTTGGCCAGATCTGTTGCCAAAGCTGCAGAAGGTGGGAAGTGGCCTCATGGGGCCTTGTGTGTACTAGTAACTCTCATGTCTGGATCATCCTTTAAAACCAGCTGACAGCACTGCTGTCACAGTCACCTCTCTGAGAGCTGAGAGTGATGTTTCACTTCACTTGGGCTGTTCTAAACGCTTCTTCATTAGGATGATTCCTAAGTGTTTTAATGAGACTTTTACTCTGCTGGAGAATAGGTAATTGTCATCCTTACAAAGTTTTCCTTTAAAGCTCTGGAAAAAAAAAATAGAGAAAGCTCATTCCTCCTTTATGTGAGCTTTCTTTTGCACTTAAAAGAACAGGAACTAAGCCAAGGCGATGACTGTGTTAACACGGAGAGTTCCTCCCTAACCCTTGCCGGGCAAAGAAGTGGTTCAGGCCAGGGCAGGTGGAAGGTGCCCACCTCTGCTCCTGGCCAGCTGAACTCCAGGAATAGCACTTGTGAGAGAAGAATGCTCAAGGCAGGATGGCAAGCAACAAATGTTCAGGTATGGTCCAGACACGAAGCGCTCTCATGTTGGCTTTTAAGTCAGTCTCTGACCACCTGCTGCAAGAAGCACTTAATCTTCAGTAAGGCTCATATGTCATATTTCAGCAAAATTAATCGTAAAGCTAAACAGACACATCCAAATGGAATGCGGTGACCTACAATGAGAAGCAAAAAATGCACAAAGAAAATCTCAAAAACACAAGAAATGTGAGGGAGAGGCATTGGAACTCCCTTAGCACAACTAACGGACCTCCTTAAATCATGCGCAGAATTTTTCATTTTTATTTGCAACCACAGGCACATGCTCGTACAGTAGTTGCAAGAATTGGCAACACATAAAACATTAAATCTGTTGGCAATAGAGAACTACAAAGTGCTTCAAAACTTCATCTGAGATGAAGATAATTGTTTCTCACACACACATAAATTTGCACTTAAGTATTTCCAAGTGTCTTTTTAACAGATAGTTCAGGGGTAAATATTTAGTTGGACTGGGATATTGGTCCTCAAAAGTTTGATGGGCATGAACATAATGTGACGTCTTGTACAGAGGAAAAAAAAATAATTGCTAATGCTAAAGTGATTGTTTACTATTTTGAATGGCAAGGTTTTCAGCATTTCAAGAGGGAGGAAAAAAAAAAGATTTGCAAGATAATATAAAATACAGCAAGCACACCTTTTTATGTATGTTATTTAAGTATGAAAATATTTTTTAGCATATTATGTTAAACATTCTTTCTTATTTATATTTCCATTACCTAAAAGACTTGCTACTCCACTGATAACTCCGTTATGTAAGGCATGTTAACTATAGTTTGACGAGGGCGGTACTGTTTTGGTTTTGCACACACATTGACAGATGCATCGAAAGTCTTCATCACGTTACAATCTTGAAAGGATGTCAGTGCCAAGCTCTCCTCCTCGCACTCCTGTTCAACACGTCAGTACAACTAAATATGCAATGTCCCCCTAGTTCTTTTGTTTTGTTTTGTTTTGTTTTGGAGAAAAATGTTCTGAAGAACCTACAGCTTTTTTAGCACCTTAAAGTAATGAAAATGGGTATGATGATAACATGTGCAAATGTACAAAATCATTAACTCTACAAAGATACATCATTCCAAAATTACAGAAAATTTTAAAGCATGCATTTAATTTTTTAAAGGGTTGCTGAATGCTTCCCCTGAAAAAGGTGGCTGTTCTCAAAATCAGCAACTGCTGGTGAGGATTTCTTGGCACATTTGTGACCAGCATGTTATTGCTGCATCTTCCTGATAATCTCAGCAGACACGGGGGGATGGAAATTGATTGTGTGGTGCCGCAGGCCCTGAGCTGTCTTGTAACTCTTTCCACAGCGACATTTGAATGGTTTGCGTACACGGATTTGCGTCCTGTGGCCGTTCTTGGCGTGGTACTTTATACCATTCACATTCTGTGAGTGAGAAAGTAAAACGTTAGTGGATGAGATCTGACAATGGCTTGGCTTCCAGTTAAAACCCAAAAATGGATCACGGCTCTGGGCAAAAATACAGATTGCTGGAAGCTCCCCCTGGGTGTTACACATGCACTGTTCCCTCAAGGTACCAGGTGGGACAAGGAGAAGGATCTGTGTGGTTCTAATGTACAAAATTTACCTACCTGGATTACCCTTAGGTTAGCTCAGTTGGTTAGAGCGTGGTGCTAATAACACCAAGGTTATGGCTTTGATTCTTGTATGGGCTATTCACTTAAGAATTGGACTTGATGATCATTGTGAGTCCCTTCCAACTCAGAGTATTCTGTGAAATCCTGATTTTTTTCTCCCAACGCACAACACTTTCTGAAGAATACCATTTAGTGGGCTCACACATGGATGTTCTTTGCTTCCTGACATCTTTTTCATATAGCACTGACAAATCTTATTCAGAGGTTTGTTTACAAGCAAACAAAGAATTGGCATGAAGACTGAAGTCACACTTCTTCAAAAAGCTGAGGCTCCCCCCATGGTGGGTCTGTTCTATTTTGTGTCATTGTTTCTAGATATGTCTTTAGGCACCAGCAAATTCTGATAGTTTACACATTGCCTCCAAAGAATTAACTGCAGGGAATGCTTAACTCCAAGAGTTACACAGGACACTTAAAAAATAATCCAGAGAAGCCATCTTCAAAATAGCTATTGTTTGGGAATACTCCACAGCTAAAACTAGAGAACTGATCCCCACTTGAGCAAAACACAGCACCACAACATACACCCCATTACACAGGAAAGGGCAGGAAACGAGCCACACTTCTGCCAGATCAACCTAAAACCTTACTAGATATATATCAAAATAATTCCCCTGTCTTTCTTTTCCCATATTTCTGGCAAAACTGGAAGAAGCTATTGTGATCTCAACAGCTGTTGTGATACAGCTTTATATATATACTGGAGTCTCCCATCTGCTCCTACTAAGAGAGCTTGGATTTTTTGATTAAGGAAAGGAAAATTGTCTTTCATTTGAGTTTCTCTGAGGATGAAATCAAAGAAGATACCAAGACAACTTGTGACAAAAAGAGACAACTCCAAGGCTATACTCTGTCCTTGTTGAAGTTTTCAGATACATATCTCATATTTTTTTTTAAAGTTATTAAAAAGAAAAAGCAAAAATCAGTTAACAGCTGGATATTAATTAATGCACTACATTACATTTTAGGGATTTCTTCTTTGCTGAACTGTTGCCTGATGTTACACACAACAGAAAGTCCCCTTGGCTCTTTAAGCAACAAGTTCAGTTTTATTGATGCACAGCTTACAGTAAGTGGAAACCCCAGCTTGGAACTCACAGAAAAAGTCTCAAATATCCAAGCTGGAAAAGGGGAATTATGGTGCAAGACTGCAAGCAACTGCTCTGCCCAAAAATTTGTGCTCCTCTCCTCTAAAGCATCCAGGCACTGAATCCTCACTTAAAGTTGCAAATCCAGCCCCTGAATTGTCCTTTACACCCTTAAAACTTCTGAACGACTCCTGCACAGCTGTCTCCTGAGATGTGGGACCTGAGAACCTTCCATCTCCAACACAAACAAGACATAGGAATATGAGCCATCAGTGCAGGTTATATCTGGGTGCACAGCACTCAGAAGAGGCAGAAAACTGTACCACCACAACTGCAAAAGCACATCAAAGCTACACATCAGCCTTGAGAGCAGCAAAATGAATTCTCTGCAAGTAATCTGAGATCCAGAGGCAGATTTTAGATGGTTTTGTACACAGTTGCAACTTCCAGCACCCACTCAGCAACAGGATTATTAGGGTGGAGGAGGGCAAGGAACGTCACTGGCTGATGAGGACTCTCAAAAGGCATCTGTCAACATCTGAGTACCCTTAAGGACTGCACCTTCAAAAGAGGAGAAAATCTGGGGGTGACCTGCTAAACTTCTGCTGCTGCAGCGAAGTTTTAAAAACAAAGCTGTCCTTAAGCCCTTTTACCCTATAATAACACTATTTTCCTAACAAAAAACTGTTTAGACTTTTAATTTTTCTGTGAAACCACTTTTAGATTCTTTTGAGTTACTATCAATTGCTACAGATGCCATAAATCTGCAATCACAAATATCCTCGCTGTTCCATCCCAATGGTACTCTTCTGATACAGATTTTTTAACGATCCACTCAGCTCCTGTACACAACATGCTTTGATGAAGGGGGAAAAGTACTTTCAGGTAGAAAAATTTAAGGAAATGCTAAACCAGAAACCTATGTGGGATGAATTGGGCCATGGAAGGTTTGATAAACAGTCAACCACGCAGAGCATGAGGAGCTTGTACAACATGAAATTTGACCTGTACTCCTGTCTAAGAGGAAACTGTTGTTAGAGTTACAGTGGACTCTTCAGCACTTTTTCCACTGCTGCAATGTAAACACTTCGTTGTACGTCTGGGCTGAGTTTGTTGAGGTACAGCAAAGCCCACAGCCAAAGTCATACATCACTTTTATTGCTCTGGTTACTCAGGTTGCTCACTATTTACTCTCACAAATGATTGAGGAAGAAGATGGCAGTAGAGAAGGGCAATCTAAAATCTTAAACAGAAGGAAACAATTATTAACCTGGAACAAGATCAGGAGGCGATAGAGAATTTTAGAATGGCACTGCCTGGTTTGCACGAACACAGGGGCTCTTGCTGGGCAGGGCCCCTTGCACAGCAGGACTCACAAAGACGCTGCACTGCAAAGAGCCTGCAACGCTCCTCAAGCAGGAAGAGAGACGGCAAAAGGATGGGTTTTTTTTGGAGATTTCTTGTTTCAGCCTTGGACATTCATATAATGTTTTTGTACTCCTGGCTCTTCCTCTTGAAGTTTTCTTGGCGGGTCCAGTTCCTCTGTTCAACTTGCAAACTCTGGCTTGCTCCTTTCTTTCAAGTAAATTCCCTTTTCCCCCCCCTCTTACTTCAATATTCTCCTTCCCTAAGCTCTGCTGAGTCTCACCACTCTTAGATGAGCCTTCCTGTGGATTTTCCCCACCTGACAGGCCTAGGACCCTCATCCCAGTACCTCCAGACAGAGAAGCCCAATGCCTTGGCAGTCTTGGAAGGTACCACTTCTCCTCTTGCCCAAGGCCAAAAAGAAGTCACGCATATAAGCTACATTTTGTATGCACAGAAATCTATTATTCTTTTATTACTGTATTTGCACAAATTAGAAACATTAGGACAAATACTCTAGGATTTTCTCTATAGTAGTATATATGCATTATTTGTGAGGTTTGTTGTATCTATCTATTCTGTATCAAACTTCATTTGCTCTTCGGATGTTGCCTGAATAAGCTTATCTAAATCATATACACATTTTGAATATCCTTCTCTCGAGCTGGAGACCACTCGGGTGGTATTGAATAAAAGGAAAACTAATTGCCACATTCATAAATCCCCATTTTAGTTCCTACAGGTGGTATTTTGCAAAGCACGATAACTACTCAATACCCACACATTTCTGGACAGAGCATCTAAATGTGGATGTAAATCCAAAATCTGGTGAGGGTGAACTCCACAGAAACAGGGATAACACCTTTGGGTTCCTTTGAATCATGCAGATGGTTTTCTAAAAATCAAATTGCAGGCAGCAAACACAAATCACAGTAAGAAGAAAAAAAATCCATAAATAGAAAACTATAAAATAATTATAAACTTCTTCTCTAAGTCATAATTAAAGAAGAAAGCAAGCTTCAGAAGTTAGTTCAGAGGCTTGTGTTTTAAGCATCTAGAAGTCAGTGTGCTCCAGGTTAATTTAGCTGTTTCTGACTATCCCATGAACAAATTTATGTATCACTAAAAAAAACCCCTGTGCTTTTTGTCTCCCCTCGGAATCTGTGGCTCCTCAAGAAAATCTGTGCCATAGTCTATAGAGAACCAATATGTATTATAAGCAAACAATTTTTAAAAGAAAAAATGAAGTTCCTGAAGAAGAACTAAATGTTTGTGACTTTATTTGCACTGCCTATGGGAAAGTGCCAGGAGATAACTGCTGGGCAGGAGGCCAGCAGGGTCTTCTGATACACATCTGGGCTTGTGTATAAACATGTTCTTATTACAGTTTCCATTGTCCGCCCCAACCCATTCCTTAGGAGTATTTGTTGTACTCATTCCTGTCTTATTTACCTTTCCATAATGACTTTCCAGGGCAGAGGCCATCTTTTATCCTTGTACATTGTTTGCAAAAAGGTGTCCCATCCCTACTGGGTCCTGTAAGAAGCACTCTAATACAAATAACATCTCTAAAAATACCACTTCTGCTCCTCAAACGTACGTCACCTAAGGCCAGACAAAAGAAAACTGTGTATTTCCTTTCCTCCTTGCTCCCTAAAGGAATGCATCCTTTCTCAGCCGTAAAGTGAGTCTGGCAATTACTGTATGTACATGTCCGTGTTCCTGTTTGGAGCACTATAATTGTTTTACTGTCTTGACTGTGATTATCCAATACCCACCAGAAAATCCTAGTGCTTTGATCACAGGACTCCCTACCCAGGCTCTGCAAATAATTCATCTGAGGAGGGGGTTAAACAGAAGGAAGATAAAGAGGAAACAAGAAATGCAGCTGACACGAAGCTGAAAGGAAGGAAACAAAGATAAAAATGTAAAAAGGAAAAAAAAATAAGCTGAAAAGAAATAGGGAGGAAACAGAGCCCACAGAAAAGAGAAATGAGGTGAGGCAGAGTTTAAGGAAATGTGTTTTCCTATCAGGACTAAACAGAGGTGAGTCTCTCAGGAAAATACGGTACTTTTTATTTGCTGCTGCTCTCTGTCAGCCTCTGTAGGGGTCGTTAATTTGTTCCCTGTCCCACTGCTCTAACATTAATGGTGTACAAGACATCCCTTATAGACAGTCCTCACACATTTGAGATGAAGGCAGTGAGATAGCAGAAGCAGGCACAAACAGCTTGCTTATTTGGGCAATAAAAAGACAGAGGGCTGGCAGTCAAACAGAGAACAGACAGGATATAGCAAATTACAGGGTTCTCCTTCTAGTCTTTGCCATTAAGTGAATGTTTTCTGCAATGTATAGATGCCCT
Organism: Pipra filicauda; assembly: GCF_003945595.2. NCBI lineage: Eukaryota > Metazoa > Chordata > Aves > Passeriformes > Pipridae > Pipra > Pipra filicauda. The sequence goes on along the minus strand of NW_024105031.1, from coordinate 4,395,853 downwards.
CTGGGCACAGCAACTTCTAACAATCACCATGGCTTGTTTGCTTCCTGAGCTAGGGATTTAGCTTTTATACCATATGCTTTGTCTGGCACAGCTTCTACCGCACGCAAGAAAAGTACTGATCTTGAATAACGTGGATATATCTGCTAAGCAATACTTGCAAGTAATCTGAAAACATCTTTCCCTCTGCCCTGGCCCTGGAGATGGTGTTCAGTTTTTCCTGTAACTGGAGAATAAACACTACGTAGTTCAGGATAATCTCTGCAAAAAGACTTCTATGTCACTAAGAAACGAGTACGCTGCTTGTGTAAGTATTGTTAATATTAAGTGATCTGTACAGGAATCTGAGTCTTGTGATTTGCTGCTGTGGGAGCTGCCACCAGCCCAGAGCTGCAGCTGCAGCATCACTGAAACACATTTTCATCCACAACATGGTTTCATGCACAGTTTATTCATTCCTGTCCTAACAGTTTTAGCTGAAATGCTATTGGGTCTCCTATGTTTCTATTTCATATTTATCTTCTCTTTTAAGTCCCTACTTGTCAGTTATTTAAAGGAGAAGCCATAAAATAGAACAAGTATAAAACCGACCCGACCACTGCAGCTTTTTCTAGGGTATAAGTCAATTTTCCAGTAGTTCATGCAAAAACGTCAGAAAATTACTTAGAGAAAGCATGCTAATACGCTATTTCTGTTCCCAAATGTGAATGACTAGAGAATACCATACTGAAGTCCAAGCTGTTCAATACAATTTCATCTGTCTCTGCACTGATTAATGTGAAGCAACACTCCTGTCCCTCACAACATCACAACACGTGATCAACATCACAGCATCAGCCAGCTCAACGTTCAAATTTAGAAATGTTTCACTTTCATAAAAAGATAAAAATTTCTCTTGATGGAGAGTAATTAAAGAAGGGGTGGGGGGTCTGGGGAATTGTTTCCCAGCATGTCATGCAGTTATGCAAGCCCTGCACAAGGGGTCATTGATGGCTGTAGAGATGGGTCACAGGGACTTGGACCCAGGATAGAATGATGCCTGAATTTCTCCAAGACTCTGCCTTCCTGAGATGAATTCTGACTTTCAAGATGTTAACCACCACATCCTGCACATCATCTTTACCAGAAAGTGTACCCTGGGCACATTCTCACTAAAGAAGAGCAGTATCTCTAGCAGTTAAGCAGAAGGAATTCCTTTGGCACAGATGAGCAAAAGCTTTTTATTTCGTGTCTCTGAAAGGGACTCAAGATTATTTTGCTAGTAGTATACCTCCTGCATTCTGCAGTAAATTTGTCTAAATAATAAAAAGCTCATTAAAAGGTGTAAAGCAAAAGAGTCACTATATGTAAACTGTCTTGACAGACAGGGATGCAAAAGGCACCGCTTGTAAAACTGACAACTTGGTTGTGCTTGAGAGGAAACCAGTGAATAAAATATTCTGCTAAAATACCACAAACATAATTGTGAAAAGTATTAAATGAGAAAGGTGCAAACTGATTTTAAAAGCTTCGTCCTGGCTACACTATCAAGGAAGAAGGTAGGTCTGCACTACTACTTACCTTATATCTTTTTTTACATCCAGGAACAGGACAGGCAAAAGGTTTCTCATCCCCTCCATTCATGCACATTGAGCTAAGGATCGCTTCAGAGCTGATAGCACTTTCTGTAGTCCAGGACTCATCACTGTCTGATTCTTCATAGTCTACTTCCTCCTCATCATATTCACTACCTAGAAAAGCAGGATAGTCAGATAAAAAGAGAATAAGAGCAGAGCAAGATAAGCCATTCTGCATTTATTACATCAGTTATAATGACTTGTAATTTCCCCACTTTTGTGTTTTCTGGAAGACAGCTATTTTTAATTTTATAACCCTATCTTTCTTGTAGTTATTTATTCCTTCATAAAGACACTAGTGGTTCTTTTTCTAATAACCAGGAGAGGCATTACTAATATATCTTCATAAACTGTTAACTGCGTGGCACAGAAAGTTCAAAGGACTGATTTGAAAATGCAGTTTCATTGTTTCTCAAACACCAGGATCCGTCTTTCCCAGTGCCTGAACAGAAAATGTGCTCCCTCTTGCCCCCCCCATTAAGGCTAATTTTAAGGCATTTCTTTATGCAATACAATACTGAAGAGTGTAATTCTACAGATCATAAACAGTGTAAAATAATATGTTGACAAGTCTTAATGCATTTACTAGCCCTTTGGAATTAATAGGAATTATAGCACGACATTAATAAGAATTATATTGTAGCAATTATAGTTGTGAAATTCATTCCCTCAGGTGTGGGGATAAATTGCATTGTGTGGCTGCCCTGAACAGACCACATTATGTTCCAGATATGCTACAACAGTCATCTGAGCAGCTGGTGCTGAGTTTATGTATTATTTTTAATTGCAATAACTATTAATGAAATCCTCTGAAGAAGTTAAATGTGAAACAAGAGAAATTAGAAAAGCAGAATTCCAACTATAAAAATACAGTAAAAAAAAAAAGCAGAGGAGGGAAGAGCCAGCTGATTAAAAAGAAAATATATGCATAGAGAGGGAGAGAAAGGGAAAGCTGAGGGAAACTTCTGTGGTGTCAGCAGGAGGTGGTGCTGTGTTTCCCCTCCCCTTTCTTTTTTCCCTTTTCCAGCTCTGCTAAATTTTATCCTTTCTGTTGAAAGACAATTTGGCTCCAAGTGCTGGAATAGCTCCCGTTATTAAAGACAGTTATGTGACACTTCCATGGCTCTATTTGCTTCCCTCATATGCCCTTTTAGTGCCCGCCTCTAAGCAGCTCTATGCACCGAGAAGAAGATGCAGACAGATGCCTCATGGCACTTTAAAAAAGAAACGTCCCGAATTCGCAGGAAAAACCCGTGCTGCAACGCACTATGGGTTCTTCAGGGGTTTTTTGCTTCTGGTGAAACTAAATTCACACCCATTGTCTCAAACTTTTCCCTTCGGACTCCCCCTCCCCCAGTATTCCCAGTCAGACTCATCGCTGAGTAACAACACGTGTCAACTGGTAGCTGCAAGCACTCAGGGCTCCTGAGCTTTAGTCAGATACTGTAAGTTCGCTTACAGATGTCAGGCTGTCCACGTTTCTTTCCTGTGGTTCTCATCCATACAGGGTGGTGCGCAGATGAGGAAAGATGGATGGTTTCCCACCAGCAACAACTGTCGACATGAGCGCACGCACACACGCTCTGCAGCACATCTGGAAAACTCTGCCCTGCTGACTGCGACTCCTTATCCCACACCGAACGAGTGAAAGCCAAAGAAAGCATTATTGACCTCTTAAAATATTTCTGAACTCTAGGAACAGCTAACCTAAAATGAAGTTAAGAGTTGTTATAGTTTAATTAACTAATAAAAAAATGGAGGCAAACCCACAACTCTGCTTCTACGATTTCCTGCCCTTGATTGTATCTTGATGGAAAAAATTCCTCAAGCTGTTCCTTTCAAACTTTTTAGCTCAGTGGGGTTTTTTTAAGCAAACGCAACAGAAAACCCTATTGTAAATACACATATGCACTCCTAGGATGACAAAGTATACAATTCTAAACACTGATACCAAAAATTTCTGCCATTATAATCACACCCCTTGTGAGCTCCCTCATGAAGGGGTGATTTCCTCCCAAATAGGACTTTGTCCTCCCAAAGAAAACACCATTTGAGACTGTTAGACATATTTTAAGGATACCATTCCTTTTAGTGATAATGAGGAGGCCACTTTTATAAAGCAATAATCTGTACAAAATTTAATATGCAATATGGTAGATAAGGGAAGAGATACACAGAACAGTAGGAAGAAGCAGCAATCAGTGCTGTTATGCATTTCCCTAGGTTTTCACGAAGGAATTAAAGGGCACCCTTTTAATTTTTCTAATAACTTTGTACAGTAAGAACCAATTCTGCAAGAACTTTTGCCTGTACTTCACTTATTAGTAGACTCAGTGAAGGAGAGAGACAGAAAAGACCAAAATGTGTGTGTAAGCATCCATGAGATTAGACCACCCTTATGGTGTTTTTAAAAAAACTTACCTGAACAAAAATACAAGACTTGGTCGAGTATAGTCAAACCAGTTGTTTAAACAATATAAGCAAATGCTCCAGTCTTAAATTTTTAAATCCAGACATCATTACAGATTTTACATATATGATGAGCTTTTTCATAAAAATGACCATAAAAATATGTATTTCTTCTTGAACAAAACAGTAATACTAATGGTGCCATATTACTTCATGCAAAACTGGAGCTGCAGTCTATCACTGCTTTTACCTAATAGTGGTCTATTGAACTCTATTGTTTCTACTCTCTTAAAAAAAAAATAAAATCCCAAAATGTATTTAAAACGGTCTTGGTATAAGGAAAATGCAAAAAAAATTACTGCCTTGAAAAGAATTCATGACCAATAAAAATTTAACCTTAAAATAATTATGTTGTTTCAGTTGTCAAAGAAAAACAACACTGATTTATTCATGCTTTTAACTGATTCTGCCTCAGAATTTAATTTCCTTAGTTGTCAGTGTCTAAGAGCGGCAACTCACGTGGTGCCTTGCTGACTGTGCACAACACATCAGAGAGGGGAGAAATAAAACAAGAAGAAAAACAAAAAGCACGACACGCAGATTGCTGCTGCCGTTATAAGCAGCCCCTAGATGAGGTATTTTAATTAAGTGGTGTAATGCCGAGGACGGTGGGTTTGCGAAGCCATTCCCACGCCGAGCAGGAGTCCCTGGCCCTGAGCTACACGTCAGGTGTACAAACTGCAACCCGAGCCGCCGGCTGCCCTGGCTCCTCCGGGCAGCTTTCCAGAGGACCAGCAGTGCGTCGAAGGGGAAGTGCACAGCAGCGCACTTTGATCAAGATAGAGCTTGCTTGCTTGCTTTTTTTTTTTTTCAAACTTGGTTGGTATTTCATAATTATATCTGTAAATGTTTATTTTTGAAAGGAAAAAAAAATAATTGCACACCTTTGCATCTTAACCTATGGCCTGGTCCAGGGTGTAACAACTGCATGACTTGGGCAAGTATTCGTAATAGCTCTTAAGAGAGCTCCAAGAGAGCTGGCTCACTGATCTCCCTGTGGATGCTGCCATGCACATGGAAAACAGGACGTTCTGCTGGGGCACGCTGCCCTTCTGGGGGACTGAGCAGAGCTGTTCTTGTAGCACGTGTGCTAATGGTTTTACCATTCCTCATTGTGCTTGGAAGGCAGATTGATCACTCCCCCCTCAGTACTCAAGGGAAAAATATCAGAATCAGGCTTCAGAAGTGTGAATGGCAAAAGAACCCTCCTCAAAACTCAACAACATTCAGTTCTCTAAGGCAAAGCATCGAAATATCTGGCTGATAGAGCAGCATGTGCTTTCAGCAAGGCAATGTACAATATTATTAACATAACTAAATACTAGTTCTACAATAGCAAGAAAACTGCCTTCTCCACCTCTCTCCTCTGGCAATGCTTTTTCTGAGGTTCCTTGCTAGCTCGTTACTCTTTACCATAATATCCAGTTTAATCATCTGGCTTTCATTCAGAGACCCTACATAGTTCTACCTCAGCCTAACCTAAACCCACTGCTTCATTATCCAAATGACTATGTTAAATCTTAATACTGAGCCCACCCTCGCATGCAATATTCTCTCAGTCCTGGCCCACAAAGCCATTTCCCCACTCCTCACTCCAATGGCCTTGCCAAAAGACTCACTTCATCTGTGCTGCCCCCAGCAGACCAAAAAAAATAAATAAAACAAAGGCAAGGAAAGAATGCTAGTTTAGTTTGTTGGGGTTTTTCTTCTGGAATTTTCCACGCTGAGGCAATACCACTACCCCTCAAAGGGAGGTGGACTCCACTGGTGGAGGTGGACTTGAGCTGCACACCACTAAGGCACAGCTTGCATAGAATGCCATTCTGGAGCCAGGTATCACATGAAATTATCAGTTATGAGACAACAGAAAACATACCGGGTCACAAAGAGTTCTGGAAAATTATTTCTCTTGTAATTTTCACACTGCATTTAAACAACCCATCACAAATGAGAAAGCTGTCTGCATCACAGCAGTTTACTTGCCAAAAGTAAAGACATGCATGAAAAGGGATTATGATTACTGCCTGCAGGGTAAGAAGCCTTTGTAGTGTGATAAAAAGCAAAGCTGCGCTATACAGACTTGGTCTACCTCTTCTTCCAGTCAGTTTTTGCTGTTGAAATCAGTGAGAACATCACTTAATCCTACAGCAGAGATCTCATCACTTGAATGCCCATCTACTACTTTTTCTTTTTCCAGTATATGAAGTCAGTAATTTAAATAGCTAAGAAATATTTTGCAGAGAGGTAATAATTTGACAGTCTGGAATAGAAAACATCCCAGCTACACTACTGAAAATCTGGGGTCTTATCTTTTATATTTCTGGGGTTTATTTGGAAATCACACGACTGTAGCCAAGATAAATTCTGCCTTTTGTGTTAGTGAATTCATTCCACCATGAGATTTACAGAGGATTTTCCCCTGAACTTCAAAAGAATCTAGTAGGTGCACATCATTTGTAGTTATGTTGCTTTTCAAATCTAAAGACTTTCTATACTGTGCCTTTAAATATAACAAAGACAAAGCTGATTAAAACCAGCACAAGCTCTGTGTGCCGTTACAATGAGTAGGATCTATCTTGACCTCTGATCAAGAACATTATGAGTTCTTCCTTTCTCCTCCCTTGAAGAAAAACAAACTCAAAACATTCTTGCCAATTATTTTTGTGACCAGAAAGCATACATTTAAGTATACAATGAATAACTATGAGCAAATAGCTTACTGCAGTGGGAACCAACATTGCTGGTGTCACTGAAAGTTCATGGTAATTCCAAGGATTTCTCATAAAAATTCAGCTTCACACTTTGTCCCGTGTGGGACTTGCAGTTTGCATTTCATAGAAACAGTTTTATGAGAGCACTTCTTATGTTAAGAACTTTGCATTCCCATATACTGCAACAGTTTCTTTCATTAAAAAAGTGAATTATTAATATTATGTGAATTTTGGTCTAATACTAAAGCACATTTATGGATTTGTCAAACTTCTTCCCTCTGTGCCCATGGATGCACACAGCCTCCTCCATACTCATAACCAGGGAGAATGTTCCCACAGCTCATTCTCATGCTGACCTAAAGATATATCAAGTCATTCAAAATGAAACATTCTTCCTTTCTATAAAGCACAAGGAATAAATGCTAGGGACAATGAAATACAAAATAGTTAAATAATACGTGTCAAAGCCTCTATGCAAGTCTCTATCTAGAAGCTGCAGCAGGACTCTCCCAGCTGTGACCTGGTATGGGTGGCACAATGACTGGCTCTGCAAACTCCAGCAGATTTCAGACACTGGATCCTCCAGACTAACCCAGGGTCTTTCTTTTGCTTGCTTGCTTGTTTTGGGGGCAGAAGGGGACTCAGAGGACAGAAAATGGTTTTCAGCCTTTGTGAAAGGTAAATTCAGATTAATTTCCCGCATTTTCAAAAATACTTTTACCATTCATGTCCACAAAGACGATGCAGACATAGATGAAAACCCAGTGTAGTTTAAACAAAGCACTGTGCAGTGCTACAGACACTGGTATTTTAGACTGCAAGCACAGTTCCAATGTTTGGATTAAGCACCTCCATACCCAGTGAGCACTAGGTTTATCACGGTGAACGCTGGAGCCTTTCTTCAGCCAGTGGATGCAAAAGCAGTTATGAGTTTTCTCTCATCCCAGTAAATATTTCCAAGCCTTGTTTCTGGGAGAGGAGAGGCAAATCTGTTCTCAAAGCCAATTGCATGCTGGGCAGCTCTGCTGTCACTCGAGGGAGCTGCTTGAGATGGTTACGGTTTGTCAAATGGGCACTTGCCAAGGCTGGCAGCAGCCTCCATCCCTCTGCATGATCACAAAAGAGCCATCAAAATAGCAATTACAACTTATTATTGTGTTGGCCTCGTGCCAAGGGGGGGGGGCTGGCGCAGGGCATGTCCTGCTAGCCCCTGCCAGCCCCACGCAGCGGGTCCCGCGGGTGTGTGGTCTGCGGCGGTCGCTGCTGGGCTGCTCTCACACACGCGCATGCCAGGAGCAGTTCCTCATCTTGCCTTCAGCTGTCAGTGCTGCCAGCATCCTACTCTTCCTCATGACACTAGTCAGAGCAGGATTTGGCCAGAACAGTGTCTTCTGGAGAAACCACCCTTCCTTTCAGTTCTCTGCTAGCTCAGATCAAGTATCAAGCACTAAATAACAAACTGTTTAGGATACGCTGCTACTCAGAAGAACTCATTTTCAATTGTCTCTGGTTGAAGCAAGGCTCAGTTAGTGAACTAAATGAGAGAATTTAAAAAATGTACCTTTAAAAAATGTACATTATTTTTAGGCATGAGATACTTAAAAGCAATAGAGAAAACAAGTTAGACAAAAAAATATTTTGTCTTGTTTGTTTGCATCATTTGAAGAGTAGTTTTCAGACCTTAGGGTTGGGTATACTGAAGGAGGGAACACTTAAGCAACTAAGAATATGGGTGGATATTTCTGATATGGGTGGATATTGTGGGTATTCCTCTTCTCTCATGGTCACCACAGAAATGACAACTGTAACTCACACAATCACGAGGACAGTCTGCGAAGATACTTCCCCCAGCTATTTTGGAGGGTGGTACCTCAAACAGGATGAAACCACACGCGGTTACACACCCAGACCATGGAGCACCTTGGTGTTTTAAATGAAATGGTAGACAGGTCAATTCCAACATTTCACATCACCTGCAGTTTTCATTTCAATGCTTAGTGTAAGCTCATGCTGAATTTTAAGTGGCTGAAAATGTATTCCATTGCAAGGTTTGGATCCACTTTGGAAAGCATGTGAACACTTCTATGTTCTATAAACCTGAATATACTGTATTTTGGTATAGAATGACTTTGTCTGAGCTAGCCTATATGGGAAATCACCCTAAAATCCTGGAAGTAAAGCTAAAATTATAAAGGTACAAAATAAACATAAAGATTTCCATTTAAGGTACTGTTAGTATGATATCAGTGTCATACATTCCTATTCACTGTCCGGACAATTGGGAACTATTTACACATGAGGATCTGCTCTCCATTTTGGGCTACAAGAGAAACAGATCTAACAACACTCAGGTTGAAAAAAAATAGTCCTCCAGAGCCAATATTGGGGTTGGTGGAGCAGCTGGATTCTATCTGGCCTTAGGAGCTAATTGTGTGCCATTTTCTTTCTTGATATATCTGTATCTTGATACTGGTATATCAAAAAACAGTCTTTAAAACTGTAAATAACTTTAATACTGTCTTTAATACAGTCTTTAATACTGTAAATCCCAATCCAGATATTATAAATCCACTAAAAGGAGCTTGCACACCTATATAAGCAGATATGTTACAACTTATTGAATGTATAAATGTATGCAAATAAAACATACATGTAATAAGCTAAATAAAGAAAAAAAAAATCCATGTCCAATTACTTGTGGAACAGCAACTAATCACAAAAACATGCATGTAAAGAACCAATTCTGGAAAAAAACAGTCAACTGACACCACGGCATGTGTTTTGTAGAACAGGACTTTCTGAGAACGCTGCAGAGGTGCTAAAGCAAATTGTTATAATGTCACTGCACAATGTGCTGTTGAGGTTTTATGGTCACACTGCGCCAATAGTCTCGGGAAGTTATTTTGCATTCTTATATAAACTTTTTTTCCCAATCCTGTTTTCCACAAAAAAGGGCTTTCAATAATGTACAATCTTCTGTTTACACATAGTACAGAAAAAACATGATAAACCCATGAACACAATCTCTACTTTAAACATATTTTAAAACTAGATTTCTACAACTTCATGTAAACAAGAATAAGCTGTTAAACGCTCACCAAAAAGGACTGTAACCTTCCTGTCATTAAACAGCAGTGTTTTACATGGCACTTTTTAAAAATCATGAAAATAAAAAAAGTAAATAAATAACTCAATCCAGCAGACCCCTCCCAACTCGAGGCTTAACCTGCAAATTAATGTAACAGTAATAAAACCTATGCCAGCTGGAATCCTTTCTTTTTCTGGCTTTGGCACGAGCAGCAAGAGCAGGTATATATTTGAAGAAAAACAAAGTAGGACATTTTCCACCTTCAGTCACAGGATGTTAATTGAACTCTGGCAAATGTTTAAAGATACTCTCAAAATGTTCAAGAAAGAATTAAAACCAGTTGGGGCTGAGAAAAAGAAACAATCCATCCTTCCTTCCCCCCTCCACTCCCCTCAAACATCTGTTCCAAACTTATACTCCAAAAACCACAGCGAGGAACAGTCATAATTAATGTTATTTTGGCTTTTTAGTTGCTAGGCCTGCATTCTGAGGTTAGAAATATAAAAATACAAGTTCAGGGCACTATTACTGTACTTAAGGACTCTCCTGATGCATATAACAAAACAGCAGTTTTTCTTTTCTCTTCTTTATCCCTTTTTTCATTAAAAAAAAATGGTATCAGGAAACAGTTTCATGTTTAAGATAAAGGATTACAATAAAAAGTACCAACATAAATGAACTACAGTTTATGAAGCTATGAAAATACATTTGAGACATGTTTTATAACATTGGGTTAAGCATGCTTTACAGCTGTACAAAAGCTATTCAGCCACTTACAATACAGATCATAAAACTGCTAATGCACACAGTCCTTACCCACCCCGACTGCCGTGTGTTTTGCCTTCACAAGTGTGCAAATCCAGCAAGGATGCACCGAGCTGCGACCAGGCTCCAATCCAAGGCATTGCTATTACTGTGCAAGTAGCTGTGCTGATTTCAGCATCATCCAGCTACGTGGGGACTTCCAAGATGCTCCTGGGCTGGACCTTTGACCCTCATGTGTGAATGGGCTGCATCATGGCAAAGGGACCGGTTCAATGCAGGCTATCCATGGAGGACCAGGGTGTGGAGGAGCTGCAGAGATGCAAGGCACCTCAGCGTCTTTTCAGCAGCTCTGGGCTGAGGGAATGTCACGTTTATGAGGCACAAGAGAGTTACAAACCCCTGACCAGCAATGAGAGAGGCAATGGCAGATTCTCCACTTCAATATACTGAAGGGAGGGAGGATTTAATCTGCATGAAAATATACTGGCTGCTTCTCTCTGCTTGCTTTTAAATGCTCTGACCATCTAGATTTAAGAAACATCATCACCATAATTTCCGAGCTAGCCCTAATACTCAGAATTACCAGTAAGGGCTAAAAAGCCTATCCATTACTGAGTGAAAATCAAGGCTTTTGTCATTCTAACTATGCACAAAATCTACAGGAAAGATCTGTTATGTTTTTTAATTAATCCTACTTTGTGTTTTTGAGCAAGAAATGCATTTTTAAACACCCGAAACTTAAAAACACATTCAGCGGGGGAGTCATGTCTCCTCTCTCATTTTTAAAGACAAAAATTCTGATAAAATAAAATGTGCACTGTGCCTGGTATGCTGTGACAAACCTTTCTTTGAGGCTATCACTGTTTCAATCAGGTCTACAAAACGTATGCTAGCAGGTGTGAGTTGTTTCAGATGATGTATCACTGGGCTGCAGTTGAAATCAAAGTACTTTTCAATCTGTTATTTTCCATTGCTCCTTGGCTTCTTGTATCCTTTGGCATTAGAGGCAGAAGTGCTCGGAAAACGCCGTGAACGGTGCTGTCTGACTATATACGGAAAAACCTTACAAGAGGGAGCCTCTGCTAGCATGGACAAAGCACCAATCTTCATCTTCAGCAACAATTAAGGTGGTGTCTTCCACCTGCCAGGCCACAAGTGCTAAAAAGACACGAGGATCTGTGGTTTTAGGGGTCGGCAAATGTTTCATAGTCTTTAGCTCACACAAAAACTACAAACAACCCTGTTTTTCCTAGAATTTTACATAATTCTGATGACCATCTACCAGCTAACATCAACTCATAATAACACCAATTCCCCTGTCAAATAAACCTCTCTGGTTTTTAAGTCAACGAGTGTTAAATGGTATGTTAGTCCTTGCTTTTTGTTACTTCTGATTTACTTTGGCTACAATGCAAGGAAAACTCAAACATTTGTTTAAGTTTCATCATCTTCAGCACACTGAAGTGCTGCCTAAATGAGTGTGGCTTTTTCCTGCTAGGCACTGAAAACATAACCACTTTCAGTGTGCAGACATACAGCACTGGTAGACATTCAGCAATTTTTTCAGTCCTTGAGGCACTATGATGGTACAGATAAATACTGTTTAATGTTGGAGTGTAATATTATATATGTGTATATATATGTATACATGTATATATACATATAGAGAGATATATTTGTGTGCATATATTAAATACGCAATTATAAATAAATATATATTAAAAATAAAAAATTTAAAGAAGCACCTAAAAGCTCCCTGTGGCCAACTATTGTTTCTATCTTTCAAAAAAACACTTGTGCTTTCAGTTAGCAATTTTCAAAATAATTAGAAGATTACTTACAAAGCTAAATAGTAAAAAAAAAAAAAAAAAATCCTTCCACCAATTGGCCTTTGCAGTATAAACACACAAAAATGAATGCTGTCATTGTTACCAAGAGCCACTGAAGTACCTTTTTCAGTGTCACACTATTCCTGTGTTAAACCAGCTATGCCCATAAGCTGTGAAAGGCAGGTACAATATGTTTTCTACAAAATATATATTTTTTACACATCTGGAGGAAGAAACGTCTATGTATAATGGGGGCACTTCTACACCAAAAAAACCTCCTACCCTATCACAAATTAACACAGAGATAATCTTTACTTTTAAGCTTATTGTACATTTTTTGTTCTCAACCCTGTTAAAAACAGTTTGCCAGGTTAGACTACTACGATGGGGATTATAAAACATTTCCTGTGCTTGGAAGTACTTTAAATCTACAAGCCATGTTTCTATTGCTGCTTTGTAGCTCAAAACCCAAAACTAGTGATGATTTTATGAGTTGCTATAGTCTAGACAACTCAGCTACTTTTCAATTAAATTGTTCCTTAGGGAGAGTACTGTGAAAATTCCCACACAATTAATTACAGGTATGTGCAATTAAAATACAATTCTACAGCGCAGTAGCTTTACAATTGCTGGTTCAATTTATGTCTGTATCAAACAAGAATGCTCTGAAGGGGCTGGGAAGACGATGTCCAACAAGCAGAAGATTATATATAAAGCTACCTGTAGTGAGCAACATGAGAGAAATAAAATATAATGTTAAATTTTTGATATGCCTTTTTCTCTGGCAAGATTAAGAATTCTACTAGAAAGCACAAAATCTGACAACTGAGTCAATCTTTCTAGAACATATTTTTATAGCAAATGGGGCTCAACACATTTTTACTGAATTTACAACAGAATTATAAGGGAAATGCACCCATAAAGCAGAAAAAGGAAAAAAACCAGAAAATGTGGAGGAAAGCTATGAGAAGAATTGTGATTAAAAAAAAGGTCTTCATACATTTCCCCTCACAGCACAACCCTATTTTCCCCACCAGCTATTTTATATCAATCTTATTTTTCTCTATATACACCTATAAACAGCCTTTTTACTTTGAAACCAATTTAAATTGTAAGAAGCACCACTTTCAAATAATTTAATTTTGTGAATGTAGTATAGGCCTTTTTGTACTTAGGTTGTAAGGTAGTTTGGGATGCAGTTAAAAAAAAGACTAAGCAGGGGAGGTTATCATGGTATGTGTCTTTGTGAAAACCATAGAAAAGGTTAGTTCCAGGAGAATCTCCATAATTTTGCTTCATATTCACAAGTTACAGCCCTTGATCAGTGGGAATACCAAACCTGTGAAGAATTTGTTATGTTGGCTTGTCTAGCACAGCCCTGCAGAAATACTCCAGGATCTGTACCCCAAAGCAACAGGACTCTGAAAGAACTGTAGTCATGGACTTGGGGCCCTGTACTCCTTGCAAAGACTTAACCAGCACTCCTCATTCACACGGTCCATCAGCACTGAAAGAGGTGGCCTTTGGAGGGTCCCAAACCCACTGTAAAACAAACCAGGATCATTTCTGTAAGGCAAAGGGGCCTGGGTTTGCAGAGTCCTTAAAGACTGCAGTTTTGCCTAGGAGACAAAAAAAACCCTACGATGGCCTCCCTTATAAGAGACACAGCCAACATGCCTGGGCCAACTCTCATCTTTCTTTTAGCGTCCAGCCAAACTGCAGAGCAGGTACCCAGGTAATCACACAGCCAGATTTCAATAAATGTGCAGGTTTGACTAAGTTAACTTTCTTGGTCTTCATGATAATTTCAAACTGTTTGATTTGGAGCTATAAGTTAGTAATTATTATTTGCCATGCAATCACTTCCAAGATATAACACTGTTGCTGTGTCTGCAATATGGGATTATCTTTCCTCCACAGATCCTCCAAGCATAAATTTCAGTACGTTCTGGGATTGTAATTCTTTTGGTTTGGTTTACTCCCTGAGTAACCAGTATAATAAATACTTTTGCCTCTCTAAGGAACCCAGACAGTCACCTGACAGCAGATGACTGCTAGGAAAAAAAAAAGAGATCAATTTCTGAAGCACTTAGCCAAGCACAGCGTGGAGCACTTGAGCATTTTTCACTTTGGATTACTGAAGAAAAAGATGAATATGTACAATGTTAAAGCCTGGCTCCCTAGAAGGAGAATGTGGCATCTAGCTCTGAAAAAACCCCATCTTTTAGCTGTCGCTGGGAACAAATCCCACCTGTTCTAAGAAAACCTCTATAGGAAATAATTGCATTTTTACTTATGATTTTTCATTGTTATTAGACACCTCCTACTACAGCTTTATTCCTTAAGGCAGAAACTAGAAACTACCACAGATTTCACTTATTATTCATGCTTAGTCACGACCTCAGCCAAAAGCTCATGTTAAAATCTCATACCATGTCTAAGCACACATTTATTATAGTTAAGTCATATGTTTTGCACAATGTCATTCATTATTTTTTTAATTATTTTTTACAAGAACACCCATAAGGCTCTGTTAGAATAAGTGCCTCAGACTGCTAAATACTGGGCAAACATATGTATTTATTAGTTAGTGTGCAGGATTAATATAGAGCCCCAGACCTGCAATTAGATGGAACCATTTTGGCTCCAATAAAGAAAGTTCTCTTCCATCGTCTGCACAGCAATGTGAAATCCTGGCACCAGTGAAGCCCCTCAGAGGGAACTTTTGTCACAGACCCCAACACAGTTTCCTCAAGATATTTTAACATAGATTTTATCGTACCTTGCAGGCCTGAAATATCATATGCATCCAGACAAACTTTCATTATGCCGGAGAACACAATTTGGTCTTCATTTTGTGAAGTATGGTTTACTTATTTGCCCATACTGTTTATATAAGAGTGAGTCTATACATCTCATTTTTAATAAAAACATAGCATAAACGTTCTTCAGTCTCTGAACAGGCAATTAAACAAGTAGACAGTTCTAAGAAAGTACTGAGATGGTTCCTCAGACATCTAAAAGTATATTTTTTCAAACTGCAGTAGAGCTTGGTTGATTCGTGCTTTTATTATGCTGGACACTCCATAAGTCAAACACACAAAAATGTAGCACTCTTAGCCCACTTCTCAGCAACAATTTAACACAAGAGCCCTGGGATCTGATTTCATATTTCTGTTTTCCATTATTTTTTCAATTACATCTGCATGATACCACACTAGCATAAAGTGTAATAATTAAATTTAAGCATTGACAGCATGCTAACACAGGTGAAGAATTTTTGGAATGAACGGCTAAGGTTGGGCTTTTGTGACTACATAAATTCTAGAGTTTGCAACTCTGCAAGTGCTGAATACTTCATTCGTCTGACAAAACACTTGTTATGTGCCCAAAGTCGGGCAGCATTTATCTCCTCAGTATTAGGTGCTTAACATTAATCATGTCCTTAAGTGCACGTAACCTGAATTTGCAGCATGAGTTTCAAAATGCCATCAACGTGTATTTGTTTCCACTGCCTTGTCCTGCCAAGTCTAATTTCAAGCTCCTTTAAGATGTTAGTCAAGGAATATTTTGCAGTGCTCTGTCCTTAAAAAGAGAAGCCCATCACAAAAGAGCAAGATCTCTCTAGCTGTAGCAATATTGAATAAATCTGCATCGCCCAAAGAAAAAGCTGTTGCAGATTATCAACTGAATAGCGGATTTAATGGTTCATAGTGTACTCTAATTCAACCTAACATGCAGTTCAGAAATGCCACCTGCTGACAGAAGCCAAAGAGATTCTGATATAAATAGCAGTTCTGCTACAAATTCAATCATTTTGGCTACATATGAATAGCATATCCATCAATAAAAAAAGTCTTGAGCACCTAACTTCTCCTCCTCTAAGTCCTCGATTAATTTGCGGGAGGAACACCCCTGCTCTTTTACATTTCTGCTGGCTACTTTAAACTCACAAAGTAGTTCAGCTTAGCAGATCTCTTTTTCTTGCTGGATTCTGTTTAATGTGCTGTTACAGCACTCTGCACAACAGCTGTCTGTGCCATATGATTACTTCATTGTTGAAAGCCTAACATATGGAAACTGTACTGAAATGTTAGCTGCTTTGATACCTATGAAGAGGAATGAGCTTTTACATTACAACAACGCATTTTTTAAACAACTTGAAGTAAAAAAAATTAAACACACATTTAAATGTAAACCATATTAGTTTCCAGCATGCCTGTTACTCTATTCCAATGCCCAGTTCCAAAAGCTGGTTACTATTGTGGTTTTGATTGCTATTACCAGCAAACAATGAGTGGTTTTCTTTCAGCTTTTGCATTCTTGGAAAAGAAAAGGGAACAAATTCAAGAAGAGGCCCCTGGGATTCCTTCATGAGTTATCCATGAAAGCAAATGCTACACAGCAGAATTATAGGGATGATATCTCATGTCATTGAGATAACAGTACATGAGATAACAAGGTTTATTGGGAAAACTCATTAACTGCCACACAGTGCGTTGCTTCTCAAAATCAAAGTTTCCATGACAGACAAGTCCTTAATGGACCAGAAGCAAGGTGGATCCTTACAGATTAATTTCTGAGTCCCAACTGCCTTTGGTAGGAGGAGAAAGGAGATCTTTTGTTGTAATACGGAGACTTTCTTCCCCTGTAAATTAGTCACCCATAGAGGGAACAACGAAGCTTTAAATTATTTCATCAGCAACAAGAACACTTGTTAACACAGAAGGAAGCTGTAATTTTTTGGTCACTGTTTTGCCAGTAGTTGCATTTGAATCCTGAACAAAATCCAGTTGAATCAGAGAAAAGATTAATAGTCTGAGTTGTAAGGATCTATTAATTTTATTGAATAAAATTTATATATACCTCTTAGAAGGTATTTAATCTTAGAAGATATTCCCTAATGATGTAAATGGGACATGATTCTCTTTAATTTAGTTACCTAAACCTAAAACAAACAAAAATATATTTAAAATTATTTCAAGTATTTAAGAATGCAGTCACACTAGGTACAAAATGTACTCTTAATTACACCAGGCTCTGAAAATAAGACGCTAGGGGAAGACTGATTTTGTTTTCTTTAGCTGAAAAAATATACTGAATTTTGCTTTCTGTCATAGACTCGCATATTATATAAAGTCATGTTTCACCACTAGTATATGATTTAGTAGACAAAAATTGGCGCATTTCACATGGTACGTTGTAACTGACTGAAACATTGCAACTTTATGATTACTGATGCAGCTACAAAATGATTCTGATTTCCGTTTAAGAATACACTCTGTATATCTAAAAAACTATTCAGTTACTGTAAGTCTAAAAAAATCAGCGTTCAGACAGTATCCTCAGTTGGTAAATGTAATGATTTCTGCATCAATAGTACTAACTTGAAAGCCTCAGTCATAGTTTTTTAAAGTTTTAAAACACTGTTGTACTGAATTTTTAGGCATATTTGATTAAAATATCACCATTTAGATCTTAGGTTTCTTAAAGGTTAAGGCTAATCCCACAAAGTATTATTTTACTCCAGATTAAAATTAATTATTACTTTCAAGTTTCACTAGAAAGAAAAAAAAAGACTGAAAAGTTAGGTATTTTTTGTGGTTAGAAAATGGGGTCATAAATTCATAAATACTGAGATCGGACTAGTGGAAATTTCAAGGAAGTTCGCCATATTAATGAAAGGTAGAATCTTTCCAATGCAGTCAATCAAAATGACTGGACAAATATGACTCCCCAGAAAGGCATTTATCCTAATTAATAAGACAAACCAAGAGTTATTCACCTACTTAAATGACAGCTGCAAATCAAAATGGGACTTGCCAAGTCTCTCATGGGTTCAGCTATGACCACCCATGAAAACTTCACTCCTTCATCTCCTTCATAAGGGGAAGGAGACTGAGAGAACGGCCACAGCTGTTCCAGCCCAGCACAGCCATCCTCAATGCTGTGTGCCAGGGCTGGCTGCCATCCACTGCCCAACATGATCAGGCAGTAAGTAGGTCTATAAACCTATTAAAACAGCATAAATGTTATAACTTGTAATCTATTAAAATCAAAAATAAATAGGAAAGGATGTCTGAGAGCCAGCTTCTTCAGAGTAAAATGTAATGCTAATTATGAGGTTTTCAAGTATTCCAGCTTTTTTTTGGGAGGTGGGCAAGACTTAGGGTTGAACCATTAAAAAGCCGGTTGGTGGTATTAAACACTTACTTTAGGATTTATAGGAAGGCCAAAAACTCACTCCAGGCTGAAATTTACTATTCCAGACCTGGAATAGTTAAAAACAAACAAACAAACAAACAACAACAAAAAAGAAAAGATTAAAGAAAAAAAAAATCTCAAAATAGTGGTGGTTTCAGATGATTTTTGGCATTCCTTCAATGCAGAAGTGGCTTTATTTTTTATTTTTTTCTTTTTGGATCTGAGTTTCATTACTATGAATTATTTTTCTAACTAAAATTGGGAACAGGTTATTTTAATAATGAATTACCAATAAGTTACTATCACTGTATCTTTTTTAAAGCTTTTCAGTACAAAGAGATATCATGGTTTTCAAACGAATGTCAATGCTCTGACTTACACTCAAAAGCCAGGAAGTTAGGGGTGGAAATTTCATCTGTGAGCCACACAGATGTATGAAAACATTTAAAAAATTAACAGCATATGTTAAAGATGCAATGCTAGCCCCATTTTTATCCATAACTAGACTTCATTAGTTTTGTGGGTTTAAAATTGACATTTAAAAATAAAGGCAACATAAGTTTTTGTGACTTAATTGAGTGCTCCTTAAATAAAGAGATATTTCAATGTTTGCAGACTGTTAATGTCTTTCCAAAATAAGCTGTGTGCTGGTCCTACTTTGCTCTATTTCCCTATCACCCTAAGGAGCCTGCACTGCTGATGGAAGCCATTTCTTTTGCTAAATCCTGCCTGCGAACTCTAACAAGAGCATTTAAGCCCTACTAAACAAAGTCTCCTGGGAGACACTACTGTTAAAATAAAAACTGGAACAAACTTTTAAAGTGAACTTTCTGCAATCATTAGAGGATGCAGGTCTTAAGAAGAAGAGAAAACTTGTTATAGGAGAGGGAACAAAAAACCAAATGTAAGCAGAGAGCATATGCCAGCCACCCTGAGGGAAGAGAGGGGAGGTATAGAAAATTAACTACTGCATTTCTACTTCCCACCAAAACCCCAAACAGGCAATTTCAGGGGACTAACACATACAGAGTCTGAAGATAAATACATGTCTACCTTATTACCTGAGAAGAGCCTTAAAGAGTACACTTCTTTGCTGAATACTTCCACTTCTCCATGAATAAACTCATTTACAAAGAAGAAGGTACCATACATGCACACGCGACATTTGCAGCATCGATGTGTGTCAGCTTGGAGGCTGCTCAGCTCTGTCTGAGAACGTGGCCCCTTAGTCTTTTGGCACAGATTTTTACTGCGAAACTTAATAAACATTCTCTGCAGCCAAACCAACTTGAACTGTTTCTTATCAAATTTCACAAGCTAAGTGGGTTTGAGTCTGGTCAATACATACATGAGAGATCATTATATGAAATTATGCTTTGCTGAAAAATTACAACAGTAGCTTAAAAGCACCAGGAAATGGTGAGATGTAGATGTAAGGACATGCACAAACGTGACTGGGATTCAGGCAGCTGCTGGCTTCACCCAAGGCAATACTAACACACCTGGGAAAGCCAAGATGAGTAGCATACTGAAAGGGAGGACAGCACATGGAAAATGGGACTCAAAAGATGAGTGAAGTTTCCGCTTTTTACCTTGAACAAGAATGGCAAAAAGCCATATATAGGACAGATACTCTCTGCTGATGAACATGCGTATTTGTATGCCACCTCACTAGCCTGGAGGGCATGCTTCCTCTCGGGCATCTCAAGTGGCACCTTCTTGGCGTCATGCCTTGTGCATTACAGTACTGACAGGCACACTGCTGAAGTTTGGTACCCTCACAAAGTATCGAACAACTGAGATGGGAGATAATAAAAAGGGAAATGGCCATTCTGAAAATTTCATGAACGAGTTGGGTCAAAGCAATCCCATTTTATTTTTGAAAAAGTATAGCTCTGAAGGAGGATGAGGACAACGACTATATTTGGATTAAAACAAATACAGAACATAACCCAGATGATGCATTTTCAGGCAACCTAGGGAGAAACAGCCTCTTTTGTTTTCTCAAGTTACCACAGCATACACGTTTACCTGCATTCAAAGACGAATTAACAAGTTTGCTCGGAGTACAAATCAAACAGGATTGCACGGAAGGAATACAGCAGTATTCTTCATTCTCACTGGATGCAGTGGAGGGTATGCCTGTAGGGCTTGAAAGTTGTGTAGGCACTGTGAGGCTGAAACGTAGGATGATTTACACACTCTAAATTGTTTCCCTGAAACAGATCTTGCCTAACTACTCTTTTGTATCACCTTGCTAGTCAACTGCCATATATACTTGCACTTGAGGGAAAAAGATTCCCATCAGGCAATAACAGACATGTGAGCTGCATATCTAAAATTAGTCTGCTGGTCCTCATGGGCTGTCTCTGCAGGCACTGCACCCACAGAAAGAGAAACTCAGTCCTGGCATGACTCTGAGCACCTCACCTACATAAGTGAGAACAAAATCCTATGCCAAGTAAACACTGGGAAAAATCCTGTAGTTACCAGAAAAATCTCAATGCTTACTTTAGGTCCAGAAAACTTTTAAGATGACAAAAATGGAAATTCTGGGTTGAGGCTGCTGAAATGCAACTCAGTTAATAGTTAATTAAAAAAAAAAGTCTTAAAGAATATATGTGTTTTGCTACTAGGCTATTACAAACCCTAGCTTTGGAAAAGGGCTCCAACAGGGAACTTGGAACTGAGGGTGCAGAAAGTGGAAGCTCATTATTTATAACCTGGCAGGCAGGACTTTCAGAAACACAGCCATAACAAGCTGATTCTCTTAACTACAGGTAAAACAACATTCAGAGTAACCTGAAAAGTTTAAAAAATATTTAATAATAAAAATATTTAAGTAGACAGATGCTGGCATTTTCTTTAGTATTTGATGGAACATGTTTCAAAGTGTACATCACTAGCCAATGTACCTGACAGAAGTTCAAAGTTATACTACCTGACCACATCATGAATCAGCCTTCTCAGAAGGAGCTGTACAAAAAGTAAACAAAAGAAAGAAGAAACTCCTTGCTATCTGTAGTATGTAAAAAAAATGAAATCAGTTTGTTGCAAATGTGAAATAATTAAGAAAATCTAAAATTTTCTGAATTACATTAGGACTTTATCATTTAACTTTTCTCAGTGTGCTTCCCTTTTTCATAACCAGGGACATACTGAACAATCAGTTCATTTTGCAACGTCCACACAGAACATCGCCAAGGACTGCTACAACTTTTCCATTTAATCATTAATACTAAGACATGAAGTATATATATAGGCTATATAAAAAACATGTGGCATAATAGTTTTCAAGGCAGTGATGCTCATGTGATTTCCTACTAAGGAGACTATATTGAGCCTACTAATTATAGAATAGAATAACCCTATCATATGCATTTAGCTTTTTAGAAGGAAATACTGGTATTTGATCTGAAGTGTACCTGAATTATCTGACAAGATCTCTACTTAATGTAAATCAGACTGACTCAGGCCAAGAGATCTGGTTTGGCAGAGTAAGCAATTTTCAGTTTCAGGAATTTTATATCTTGGGAAAATCAATGGAACATTTGTTTTTGAAGAAAACACAGATAATTTTTTTCATATATTTCTTTTCATGAACACAGTTTCCTAATGTAAGTCATGTCTACATGATGACAGAAGCACTCATTTATCTATAAATTCAAAAAGATACCGCTTTTTTTTTTAATCTTTAACTGGCACTTTACCATATGCAAAGCTCTCCCACTGATACATAAGAGGTCTTTTGCGCATTTGGTATTTCTGGTAAGGTTAATTTTTTCATGTAATAATTTCAGCTGTGATTTTTAAAGTTCATGTCCTTCTCTGCTTTAGCAAGGAGCTTGGAAACAAATGCCCAAACACATTTTAGAGACTGCAAACCAAATGTAAATAAAATAGCCCAAAGCTTTTCTGTTTTATCTTTAGCTGTTCTTCTTCCCAATCCTTCCCAATGTCTATTATTCTCTAAATGCCATGTAGCAAACCTGCTAGTTTATCTGGGAGAAACCAAAGAGTAGGTGCTCACCTGTAGGAGTACTACTGCGAAACGAAGAGGAGGGAGTGATTGGAGGGGTGACTGGAGGAGTAAGGCTTCCACTGCTGTGGCGAGGTGGAGTAGATACATTCCCACGGGACACTGTGCTTGACAAAGTCAAAGAGAGTTTCGGCTGAATCTTTTTCTTCAAAGACTCCTGCTCACGTCGGGCTGCATCAGTCATAAATCTAGAACAAGGACAATCATGAAGATGAGAGGTTTGAAACACTGTCTTTAAACAAGCTTTAAGTAAAATATTTTTTGCCCTCACTGACCCAATGGAGCTTCAAACTCAGCCACGACAAGTTCCTCTGCACACACAAATCTAAAAAATACAAACTTCATCAACAGCTTTATTTCAATATTAAAGATCTGGGCCATTTCCTTCTGATTTCAATAGAACTTACATTAGATATTTGCATGATGTGCGAACACACAAGTTTTTTCCAACCAGAGCTCAGCATTACAAACAATAATATAATAACTGTACTCAATCGTTCACAATTACTACATTCAATCATTCTGTGAAAAAGCAGCTAAGAAGCTGTAACAGAGAAAAATCTTAGCAGCAAATGTATTGAATCTGAAAGTTAAAGAGATAGTAGGAACTACTTTGTGTAGATACATCATTTCCAACTTAAGGTAATCACATTCTTTTGCTAAAGGTTTTAGACAATGTTGCCTGGCATAAAAGATGTCCAATTAAATTGCAATTTCTCAAACTGGGAGTTCCCAACTCTTGAAAACCAAGTGAGGTCTCTCTGTACATGCTGCTGAAGGCCTAATGCAACTCAAAGTTCATCTCTGTGGGATGCTGAGAGGGAATCCACCAGCACGATGAAGGGTGTGCACCAGTAGTGCAGTAATTCTAGCAGTGCAAATTTTTGCACGGGATATCTTATCTATAATAAAAATAGTTTTTTTCACTTTTATTCTGGTTCCTGCCAAGCTGGTGGCACCTCAGGGAAAACATATTTAATGAGGGTTAGAAAATGCTGGAGGGAGAGAGGAGGAGGGAAGAGAGGAGGAAGCAACAGAGGAAATAAGAGAATAACAAGATAGTGGAGTAGTCGGTGTTGCATGGTGAAGAGTAGGTACACCCTTGCAGGCACTGCAACCCATGGGCAACCAACATCAGAGCACAGGAAAAGTGACAAACAAGGGTGCAGCAGAGAGAAAGCCCTCCAACCTGACTCCAACCCCTGCACCTCCTGTCACCTCACCAAAGGGAGTGAACATGGCCTGCAGCCATAGCAGGGGAGGAGATGTCTAGAGTGAAGGTGAGCCTGGAAAGGGGAGAGAAGGTGGCTTTTTTCCCCCCTAAGTGTTTTAGTTCTTTTCTTTTGTTTCCCAATAACCAATACCTGAATCAGTAATTAAATATTTATGCTAATTGGCAATAAATGAAGTTAATTTCCTCAGGTCAAGTCTGCTTTAACCATGGCACTGCATGGTGATTTCCTTTATTTTAGCCCATGAGTTTTCTCGCGCTTGTGCCTTCTGTTTTCTTCCCCATCCTGCTGTGGTTGGAGGTGTGGTGAGCAAGCAGCTATGTGGGTACTTGGCTGCTAGCAGGGGCCAATGCATCAATCTACCAAATTTCTCTTTATGTGACAATTGTATTTGCTATGTGACCAAACTATCTGTTGTGTGACTTCACGTTCCTTATCATCACAAGCAACCACTGATGCACATTCAGAATCCAACAGAGGACCACCTTTAGCTCCTAAGGAAGAGCAGCAGACCCTGAGGAGAGTAAAGCAGAGGAAATGCCACATCAGTCATCTGGTTCACAGGTTATATCCTGACACAGGTTATATCCTCAGGCCACAGGCTGGCTGGACAAACTGATTCTGCAGACCACAGTACCACGACAACTGCACTGAACACGACTCTCAGGTCACACTGGGTCTCATGGTAATACATAATAACTGCCATAGCATTTGCAACATGGTGCCATAGGATAGTCCAGTTTCTTCTCTGGGCCTAAACCAACAGTTTATATTAATATAATCACTATATTCATTCAGACTCCATAGAAACCCAACATTTTGTGACTGGCTTGCAACACAGGGGCTTATTGGGTGGGAGCCAGGTAGATTTTACTGGCTGAGTCCAATCCTGACTGCACTTAGAAAGATATCTCTGAGAAAAAAACAGCTCTGGTGAAACAGTAAAAGGTGCATAGGGAAGGGTAAGGGAGAAAGAAAAAAATGGGGGTTTAGGCATTTGTGCCAAATATGAAAGAAAATTTTGGCCTAGATATTGAAAAACCCAGCTTTTTTCCAAAAGAGATTTGTGTACTTTAACATAGCCTCAAAACACTGTGGTATAAACTTTTAGGCACCAGTAGAGCAATAAAGATATATCCTGTCCATCCATACCACGAAGGCATTAATAAGTGGATTTTTGCCATGATATGTAACATCAACACACAATCCACAGACATTAATAAACAGGTATGTGACATGACAGCTTATCTTCTTTGAACTGAGACAATAATACATCATGTCAAACCCAGATATGGCATTTTTATGAAGTTAATATTTTAAATGCAGATATCCATAGTAACAGTTGAGTGCTAAATTTCTCTTCTTCAAGCAAAGCTGCAGACGATATTGTCAAAGCCGTCCTCAAATATAAGTCTAATCTCATTCAAGAAAAAAAGAACTAAAAGGATCTTAATAAAATGGGCATTCAGTACACATTTGCTTTCCTCTAACTAGGAAAAGTCTAATTCACTATATTTGTAGCATGATGTATGCTTGCTTCTGGATGGGAAGCCTTATTCCTTAAGAAAATGTTATGGTAACATTATAAATTCTTGAAAACTTGGAAGATAACCTCAACTCTGAGATATTAAAAGTAGCAGCATGAAAGCTGCTCTTTAACAAACTCAGCCACAAATAACAATGTTAAAATAATATTGAGGTATAACCAGTCTGGTTGAAGTCCATAAAAATCAGGAAAATCTGAAATTATAGCTGAAACTTTTCCCTGTCCTCTTAACTCACTCACATTTGGGCTAAGCATGTAAAGTATATTCCAAAATGTCATTTGTTGTCTACACTGTGAACCTGAGAGAAATGGAAGGCAGTCTGTGGAAAGTTTAGTTTCTGATAACTCAAGTATGGAATTAACCTTTTCAGATCCAAATAGTCCCATACATGTTTGCTGAAGCACTGGCAGTGTTATGTTTTTGAAAAGAAAACTTGTCTAAATGGATTAAAAGAAAACATTTTTCAGTATTTTAATTGAAATGCTGTATTATACATGTGTCTAACTAGGGTGGTGTTCTTCAAAGCTTACAATATAAGCATTTTAATGATGGGTATAAAATAACATTTCCAACTAAGGCTTTAATTTTCATGTTGAAAAGTACATTATGGTTGCAACATCAAGTGTTCAGGAATGAAACATGCTGGAATTAAGGTTGAATACTGGTCTCTAAATTACATGACTGAATGCAATTTTCCCCGCCTCATTTAAATGCACAAGATGTCTGGGAAACAGAAAATGAACTGGAACTAACAAAGAGCACTTAGGTTAAATCCCATCTCCTTGATAGTCTCTCTCACCATCCTCAGATCCATTTTCTTACTGAGCAAATTTACCTCTGCTATTTTCAAGTTATTCTTATCCACATAAACCTGCCCCTCCAGTTCTACCATTATGAAGATTTCAGTTACCTTTCCTGTTGCATAGGATCTTGTTTACACCTCAGAAGCCTCTCTCCCCAAAACCAATACACTGCATAGATGCAGTGAAACAAGGAGAGTTATTCAGCTCCCAGACATTCACTGACCCTGTTTTGAAAAGCGTGGTGTTCGTGTGCTGTCTTGCCAATGGTTCACAACATCAGGGAGGAGCGAACTCTTTAGAAAGAGATCTCTTCTACACCCATTTTTATTTTCCTCACCTGTTTGCCTTCCTAATAATTCAACTCCCTGCTCCAAAATATGTATGTCCAGTGATTTCTGAATCAAATACTTGCAGCAAAATACAGTTTTCCCCCCTCTTCTCGTTCCCTGGAATGGTTCAAGTATTTTTATTGAAACTTTCCCAAGAAATTCAGCCTGAAGGAGACAGCCAGCATGGAAAATTTCAGCCCAAACAGATAAATGTTGGCAACACAATAAGCAACTGAAACGGTCTTATAATGGAAAGTGTTGCACAACCTTTCATATAGGTGGCAATATAACACGAACAGCATTAGCTGTTGTTACCAATATAAAAAGTCACAAAAAAGCAGAGGCTATGTTCAAATTCAAAAAAGCCTTTTCAAATCAAACCTTTGCAATATTTCTGTCTTGTCACTCCCAAAAGCTTTGGAATCAAGAATGAACAGAAGCGGAACACACTCTCAGAAATTTCCTTGTGCTATTAGCAGGCACTGCTTCATGATCATGCCCCAGTGTGACTCACATGATGATGTCAGAGTTAGTTTATGATAAAACATATGCTACCCACAATTCTAAGAAAGTTTAAGAGCTCTGGACTCATACATCTAGACTGAGGGTAAGGGTTATAAAAATGAGTTGCAAATAAATTGAAAGGGAAAAAATACCCAGGTTACGCTTCAGAATGTATATTCTTGACAATGCTCATCAGGGTGTGAGGTACCCTTTCCTCCTCTTCCTTGCTGCTAAAGGTAGCTGATGCAGGAATTTAACCCTTCTTGAAGCAGCTCTGCTTCTATGTCCACAGACATTTGCGCTGACAGTGAAGAAGGTGCATCACAGCTACTTGGTTAGATTTGAATATTAATTTGCTACATATGATTTCTTCATGATCTAGTCTCTAAAACATACACCAGTAGAGGATATGTCACAATCACAAGTCTACTGTTCTCCAGCTACTGCATACACAGAAAAGAGATGAGAGGGGGATTCTTTTCAACTTTCAAAACAAGCAGATTACACTACACAGAGGCTCAAGCCCAGGGTTGCTCCGCAACACTATCCAGCTGCAAACAAGCTTAAAAAAATTTACAGCACCACCTAACAGTAACAAATATACCCTGTCTGTGCCTCACCACTGGCAACTAGTACTAGTCCTCAACAGGGTAAGATACCGTAAGAGAATTAGTTCTGACCTTTTCTCATTATCACACAGATAATTATGGAAAAACACTGATAGTAACATTTAGCTTATATTCATGTGTGCCTAAACTTGGCCAACATATACTGGGAAAGCCTGTCACCATTACCAGAACATGAGAACATGCTGAGCTTCCACCACTTGCATTTCAGCAGATTGCTCCCTAACCCAACACTTGGTCAACTTCAAGACTGATTGGAAAGAAGAGAAAAAAAAAATCCATGGTGCTTTATAACAGATTTGTGCTGTCTTCTGGTAGCAGTATATTTAGATAAAAAGTAGTCAGACTTACTTGACAGACAGGGCACACACTGGCTCAACTACATACTACATACTCAACTACATACATACATGAAAACCACACATTAATTCTCCTGCTACTCCTTATACACACCAGAGCAAGGTGCTTGTTGTATCTGCTTTACCCCTCAATCTTTTCTTACTTTTGCCTCAAGATGTTTATGTAATCCTTTGTCAGTGCTGTACCAAGAGAAATAAGGAGGTGGAGATGGTAATTTTAGCTCCCAGTCTTCCTCATCATATTGTTTAGGTTAAAAAAAAAAAAGAAAGGCTAGGATAGAAAGCACTTCTAGTTGTACAGTCTTTTAAAACTTCAGGAAAACTCTACTTTGAAGAGGGATTAGGAGTATCCACTTCTCAAGGCATGACCCGATTTCATAGGACAGGACTCTGTGGACCTGTCAGTCTTGGACTGTCCTCCACACCTTTTGCTGCCTTTACAAGAAAAGATAAAGGAAAGCAGTTTGATTTAGCCAGTGCTAAAAGGAAAAGACAATTGTTAAATTGAACTGCTGTTGGGTTAAGGAGAAATCTGGCGAAATCTAAATGGTGGGAGTTCAGCATTAAGCGGCTCTCTTGTCTCCTGGAAAGGATGAAAGGCTTTTCTCAGTTGAACTTGAACAAAACTGGGCCAAAACAAAACGAATCAATATCCCCAGTAATGCCTTGCCACACTATTTATGTGATAATGAGGAAAGAAATATATGAGCAAGTTTCATACCATACATCAACTCAAATAATTTGATGAACACCCCTGAGCACTTTCACATACCATTCTTTGTAGTGTGGGGGAAACAGAAGTATTCTGCAGCTCTGTACAGTATTCTGCTAGCTTCACAGAAGCTAGCAAGAATTTTTTTTTCTTTAGAGATCTTTTATTACAGTTTTGGCAAAACCCTAAAAAGAAACATCAGTGTGAAAAAGCCCCATTAAAACCATGCATAATCACACACATGCCTCCACACTATTTAGATTACAGAGTATTTGCATAGTGCTAACGCATATGATTCACACAAAACTCCCTTTTGATTGTCTTGCTTTTTTTCCTGATTTCACAAAACCATAAAAAGTCAAGAAGAAACAGCACAAAATAATAATCCCCTCTCAATTATCCTCTCAAACCTGCATAGCGTTTCATGAGATGCACTAACCAGATCAAACAGATCATTAAAGGGCATTTCCAAGTTTCTGAAAAGAACCCTTCCAGCCCAGTATTTACGGCAGAAATACACACATTTAAGTAGGACTTCAACGTGCACACTCACAGGAATTCAGTGTTCACTCTCAGTGCCAGTTATATCCTCTATTGAAGGCTTTCCGTATATCCCAAATCAGGAATATTTATGACACACTGATGAGTATCTTAGAGAGACAGGACAGAATCAGATTTCTTTTCATTATTAGCCTTAGGGATAATTCATTGCTGGTACAATCCTTTCATTTCCATTATTTAAACAGTTCTCTCAAGATGTAGAAATATTACTGCCACAAAATCAGCTATAGTGTAATACACATCTTCCTGAATATGTGCATCTTTAACAAATGTAGTAGAGATTATTAGGATGCACGCGTACCTTAAAAAAAAGTTAAATTACACTTCTGCCTCATTGCTGAAAGAGTCTAACACAATGTGCAGTCACACTCATTGCTGTCAGTAGACTCAAGGCTGCAACCTTAGGAAATCTGCTCAATATGACCAAGAGTTCAGTGGGTTTACTTCAGTTGCCTGCTCTGCACACATTCTTAAAAGATACAATAAGACACAATAAAATATTCACCAAGAAGATATTCTTCTAGCATGGAAAATTGATTCAGAAGATTGAGTAATTTCATACCTAAATATGTAAGTGGAGCTAATGGATGGTGATATGCCAAGTAATCTATTACCACTCAAACAATAAAAATAAAGCAGCGATTACCTACCCGTCCCAAACCATATACTTGCCTACAGTAAAACTTTTTTAGTGTTTAGTTTCTGTTAATCAATACAAGGCACTGCTAAAAGTAATGGAAAGAAATTTAGTATCTGTCTTGATTTCAGGAATATACAAAAAAGATCAGTGTGAATTACATTTCATACTTATGTTAATATAAATACCAAACACTGGACATGAGACCTAGCTTTCCATTTTAAAATTATTTAATCTATTATATGTAATGTATTAAATGTTTTTTATACTTAATATATTAGTGTTAATATTTTCTGTTCAGAAAGGAGTTCTTTTTCTTCTGTGGGTTTTTTTTTTCCTCCTTTACTTTGCGTTTTTTTCCCTTCTCCTTTATTCTGCTTATACTTATTTTCCTGTACCTACTTTTCAAGTAATACTTAATTTAAAACTAAAAAATGCCAAACAAATCAGTGTTGTATGTTCACCCCACCATAAAAAATAGCTGTTTACTTAAAAATTAATATTCTGTTCTGAATCGTCCAAAGAAGGATTTTTTTTTAGGTTTTTGTTTGTTTGTTAAGCAACATGGTACTTTTGCCTTTTCTTTCTTGAATTTGTGTAGGTAATGCAGCAAACGCAAAAGGGCTGCATTTTAGTTTATATTCTTTTTAAATTGACAGAAAAAATGCACACTGGATAGATAACATTAGAACAGCAACGTAATCAGGACAGACGCAGTCTTATTTTAGATATTTCATTCATAATGAAAATTCATTACTTGTCCCCTTGACTGCTGACAGGGACTTAAGGAGAAGCCCACATCATCATTCTGACATTAAAATAAACAAATGACATTTCTGTGTTAAAAAGGAACAAAATCAGAGTTCACCAAAACCAACTTAGGAGAGCAACAGTAATTTCCAAAACATTAGAAACATATTACTAGTTCTCTTCCTTTCCCCTCCCACAGATTTTTAAGATGCTGCAGCAAACCCTTGCCTTTAGTGTAACATATCAGTTCTCACTTCAAAAATCCTCCTCCCTGTATCCACGAACAGGCTTATTAGGACATACATCAGCCTTGGTTTTGCTTATGGCCATTAACGAACGAACCAGTCATTGCCTGCTGTTAACAACAAATACTTCATGGATTATTGCTTAATTAATCGTTGAATATAATGCCGTGAATCCTTACATTTCAGTTCATATCCTTGTTAATATACAGGAAAAATGTAATGTCACACAGCAGTAAAACATTACAGAGACCAAAATGAGAATCTTAGCAGACACAGATAACATGAAATGAAAAGGAGTATTTTTTAAACAACATAATTTAAAAATGCACACTGATAGTTTTTAAATCTGCATCACATATACAAAGCCCTAAAATTATTTTTCTTACTATGAACAAACACTATATCAGATGAAAGAGTACTGATGGCATCTTTTCAGTGATACTCTAAATTAACCTATCTGTTATAAAGTTTAAATATTTTAAATATTGTAATTTCACATTTTATGACTTACTAGATTACTCTAGGCTTTCACAATAGTGAAGTGCAAAATTCTTGAAGGCAGAGTAAAAATTTAACTTTTATTTTAGCAAGAGGAAAGTTCATGGGAGTTAAATTGTGTTTGCCTTCTTATTTGTAGAATAATAATAAATAATAATAATAAATTGCCAATCTCTTTGAAGACAACGGAATTAGTCTGCTCATGGACTAAAAATAAAGGGTCTGTATCTCCTAAATTTGACTCTAATCTCAAAATAGTTCTTATGTGAGACTAAGTACTGTACCAGTCCCACTCTGGCTCTCTGTACAGGCTCCAGTATTGTCAAATTGCCTAGTTCCAGTACGATGTTTTACGTTCATATGTGCTTAACCTAAAATACTGTATTTTTTTCCATTACTGGTCCACCCTCTTTCCTTGTTGAAGAGCTTATTGTAACTATTTATGTAAAAACAATTTCTTTCAGTCAGCCCTACATAGAAATAGATCTGTGCA
The DNA here is from genome assembly GCF_003945595.2 of Pipra filicauda. Classification (NCBI taxonomy): domain Eukaryota; kingdom Metazoa; phylum Chordata; class Aves; order Passeriformes; family Pipridae; genus Pipra; species Pipra filicauda. The sequence continues at coordinate 4,363,839 of NW_024105031.1, read as the reverse complement.
CGCATGACACACACTTTTACTGCTGGACTTGGTTTCATTTTATTGATGTCTCAAGGACTTCTAACTTTAAGAACACAGAGCTAAAATGTCAGATATTTTATTCTGGTAATGTTCCATTTGTGTCTGGTATTCTTGTGTCATTTTGTGTCGAGTTCTTCTGAGAATTCAAGTCAACACCCAAAGACGGATTCATTACGCAAGCATTTAAAAATAGATATTATCAAAATGCATTGCTTATTAACTCTGAGGATATATAATATCAATCTGCATAAATAAGCCAATCTTCAGTATTTTACACTGTATTAGTCAAACATATTAACCAATACATTTTTCAGTCTTTCAGAAATGTATCACATACTGTCTGCACTGGCTCCTCCAGCAGCATCAATACAGTAAGCAATCCAGAATATCTATTCAACAAAAACATGACAAAAAGAAACTGTGGTAATAAGCTTCATAATAAATTAATTCTTAAAACCTTTCAAATACAAAGACACCAAAGTCATTTGCAATTCATTCACTGTTTGATTTTATCTTTAAAGAAACATTAATTCTGTTTTGGAAAACACTAGTCCAGAACACGATCCTCCAGATGAGAAAGAGCATTCAGCTCAAAAGATGCTCTTCAAAGCTCAAAATGTAAGTGAAGATTTAGATGGAGAAGCATTTTTTAAAACCGATTTATAAATCTGCATTCAGAGGACTGGGTGGGGTGTAAAGCTTATAATGGAAAATTGCAGCAATCTTAACATTAGGAATGTGAAATGTCTGGTCTTAATAAACCAAGTTTTCAGGCATCGTGAGTTGTTTGAGAGGACGATAGCAACTTACAAACAACTCAGCCCCACTAAAATGGCAAATTGAATGTTCCCAGTCCTTCAGACTCTGCTGCAATGAGTCACATGTCCATAAAACATCTGATTCGAAAGATTCCTCCTAAAAGGCAAGAAAGTTCAGGTAAAGGTATACAAGGAAAAGTAGAGAAGGAAGCAGATAACCATCACATGTGTGTTTGCTCTTTCATACAAATGGAATAATGAACTCTAGTTTCTGTAATTATGCACTATTTTAAAAAATGTACCTTTCTATGCTTTAAGCTGATTTGACTGACAAAGTTAACCGTTCATTATGTAATCACTGTATTAGCAGTTTGAGGAGAGGGAAGTACCTAAGAATCAAGAATAACTCCTGGGGTCCCATATTTCAGCTGTGAAGTAAAAAGCAGAACATTGATTTGCATTTTGAAATTTCGTTCCCGTTAGTCTCAGGGTGTGCTATTGCACCAGACCCAGGCACGTACGGGGGAGTGCAGTAAATCCCCCGGTTTTGCTCAGTCTTAACAGGAAACCATTCCCTTGCATCCCTTGCTGGCAGCCACCCTCCCACCTCCAGCTCGGAGTTATCTGATGAAACCAGCGAAACCCTGCTAGGATGCGGAAGAAAAGGACTGACATCTGAATAACTAACAATGCGCTGCCTCTCAGGCAGACAGCAGGGAAGTTCCTTCAGCCCTGTTTGATCTGCTTCGCTGGCGTTATTGCAGAAAGCCGGTTTTTCATTAGGTAAGGGAAAAACCCCCCAAAGTCATGATACAGCTTGCTAAGTGAGGTTACAAACGCACCCTAACACAATGATTGAAGAGAAAATAGACGGTGTAATACAGAAAGGCCTAAGAATTCCAAGTGGAAAAAAGTATAAATGACTATTTTAATTAATTTCCTAATGTAAAACACAGCTGTAGTAATGTTGGCAAATATCACCTGCCTGTTTTAAGTTTGTTAAATGAAATCATGCTCTTTAATTGGCTCTTAATGTACAAAAAGTATGTTTTATTTACTTTTTATTACAATATCAGTATTTTAACTTTCAGTTTGCTTGTGCAAAAGCTTTATAAATTACTTGAATCACTTAAATCTGAATACTATAATCTGCAGTTACAATGTACCAGTTTGAGTTTCAACAATTAAATGCCTTTTTTGTGGACTCCCGCTGCTATGTGAACTAGCTGTAGGCTATTAAAATAATGAGTCCGGACTGAGTCATCTGATCTCAGCCTTGGTGCAAAGCCTGAGGAAAAGGACTTTTAGCCCACAATTCCTAGTCTGTTTACCAGACTAAGACCAGACTGTTGGAAGCGTTACCCCAGCGCTCCCTTCCCCCCGCACTTGGCCGGGGGAAACGCGGTGTCACAGAGCCCTCTGCAGGCTGCTGCTGCCGCCTCGCCGCCCGCACCACCTCACATCCATCGTCCCGCCCCACCGCCCTGCATCACCGCCCATTCGCACCACCTCACATCCATCGTCCCGCCCCACCGCCCTGCATCACCGCCCATTCGCACCACCTCACATCCATCGACCCGTCCCACCGCCCTGCATCACCGCCCATTCGCACCACCTCACATCCATCGACCCGTCCCACCGCCCTGCATCACCGCACATCCATTCTCCATCCCACTGCCCCGCATCACCTCACAGCCACCTGTCCCGCCGCACTGCCCCAAAACAAGCTGCCTACTTGCTTGCCCCTCCATTAAGCACGGCCTCTTCCAGAAGGGTCTGAAAACATCTGTAGACCAAGGCAAGGCGGGAAAGTACACATCATGGGGTGGTGGAAAGTCCATACCAGCATCATCTGAGAATTCCGGATGTCCTGAAGATCTCGTTTTTTCTAAGTGTGGGTTTATGACGCCATATGATGCGAGGGAAGGGGTCTCAGTGGAGTAGACAGGTGTCCTCAGTTTGCATTCCACAAAAATACCACAGATTTGGTCACCCCAAGGATGCTTTAGATAATTTGGCCTCATGCAACTCCATAAATGTGAAACTCTCTGTCAGTGACAATAACGAGGAACAAAATCTGAAGTCTTTCTCTGCTTCACAGAATCAGAATCACAGAATGGGTGGGGTTGGAAGGGACTAGCAGGTCATCTGGTCCAACCTCCCTGCTCTAGCAGGGTCATCCTAGAGCACATGCCATAGGATTGCATCCAGAAGGTTACTGAATATCTCCCATGAGGGAGACTCCACAGCCTCTCTGGGCAAACTATTCCAGTGCATGGTCACTGGTACAGTAAAGAAGTTCTTCCTCATGTTCAGGTGGAACTTCCTGTGCATTACTTTCTGCTTGTTGCCTCTTGTCCTAAAACCTTCACCTTCAGGAACACCACCAGCAGCACCTGGCGCAAAGGGAACAGCACAACTGTCTGACCTCTCACACCCTCCCGAGAAATTCAAAAGCACCATCATTCACTTTGTATTTTCATCAACATGAAATATTGTCTTCCTACAATGTCAGCATATAAAATACAGAAACACACACAGCGTGTGCACATGGTGCTGCCTAAAGCAATACCTATCTTAGCCCAAACTCCAACTGGTATCCAGGGACTGCTATAATCTGTATTACATTTAAGCTGGTTTGTGTGCCAAGACATATAATTTATATTCTTCTTTGATCTTTCTGCAGGTTTTGATGCTATATGAATAAATAAAAGTAAAATAATTAAATGGAGACCTTTCTCTAATGAATCTCTGCAGTTTTTTTTGTAATTTACTGAATTTATCATCATTTTCACTTACCACTCTCTAGAAAAGATCAGACCTCTACCTTTTACACTTTTGTTCTTTACACTCCAATCACATTTATGTATATTAACAACCCATACTTGCATTTCTGCCTTGTTCTCCAACAACTTTGCTATGCTCAAGTGACATGCATATTCTCTGCATTACCAATGGCATTCCACCATTCCTTTTGATTTTGGGTCCTTCTGATCTCAGCCTTCTCTGTTTCACACCCCTGCTCCAGTTGAGATCTTCTGCCTTGATTAGTAATTCATGTCCTGAATTTAAGTAGTACTGTATTGTTGCTTGTAATTCATTCATAAATATATATATACACATATATACATGGATACACATATACACTCTATTACATGCATACATATGAATTAAATATATGTCTGCATATTAAACATATATGTATATGCTTTTTCATTTTAACAGCCAAGTGAAATCACTGCTTTTGAGGGCCAAAAAAAATTAAATAATGAAGTTTAAAAAATTTGTGGCCAAGATAATACAACCTTTGGAGAGCTCTTACTCATCCACCACATACCTAACAGGATTCAGCACACGCATAATAGAATTATCAGTTTGTGTGATTCTGGATGGTTCTCTAAGATAAGCCCTGATGAAAGAATCTGTTTTGAGAAGTGGACTACGGCACTTACATAAAGACAGAAAATGTTCTAAACCCTGTCCTGTAGTTTCAGATTTTTTAGATGTTGATTAAGCTCTAGTGAAGTTTGCAAATACACCTTGGGAAACCTTAAAAGTGTCAAATCCAGAAAGAAAAGAGAAACTTAAATATTAATCAATATAACCATAATAAAGTGTGATAATCTCTGACATGATTTTTGGATTTCTGAGGTTGTCATTAGTGAGTTACGATATCATACATGCAAGACATTCACCTGCATCCTTTTCGGCTTCTGAAAAGGCTGCCAAACAGAGGGAACGTGGCAGAGAAATTTTGGGAACAGCCTCAAAACACCACTACCATTATTTCCATTCTTCAGTCAGTGCCTAAGCCGCCATGCCACAGTATCTTGCAACGCATATTCAAATTCCAGTTTTATTTCAACCACCTGCAAAAAGCTAGTCTAAGAAAATGCTTTGAATGTAAATTCCTGCATCATCCTAAATCACACCAACAACCTCAGTGCAAAATTAGCCATGTTTAATAGCTGACCCAACTGACTACAGGCCTTGAAACCTCTGGCCCTCTCAGCTCGCACAGTGGTTCCCGTAAGCGTATGCTTAGTGGTTCCTTGATGGTCTACAAAATTATATTAAAACAGCAGTTCATTAGAACCCTGAGGATAAAATTTGGTGCATTATGGCCTAAGAATATAGTCAACAGAGTGTTGACTCTGGTCTGCAAAACTGCCACACTAGAGAACCACTATCTGGAAAGGCACAGGGCCAAGGTTTTTTCCCACTTTTGCTGCGAGCATCAGATATGAACTATATGAGGCATTTCTCATATAGTTTCTCAATGCCCTATATGAGGGCATTTCTCAGCTGTTCGTCTCACCCAAAGCCCTGACCTGGGCCAAGTGGCCCCTTGGTAAACCAGAAGCAGTTCTCTCATGTCAGCAATGCCACGTAGAAAGAGAGAGCTAAAAGGCAGACAGTGAAATAACTTCTTGTTGCTTGCTTGTCACAAAAATTTCACAAATCTTGCTTTACATATTAACATACTCTCTTTGGAGATGAGAACTTAAAAAAATATCTTTGGCGTACTGACTTTCAGATTTAATTTCATTCACAGGGGCTAAAAATCTATTAAACCTTCCCACTCTCCTTCCCTCTCTGTCTACCTTCCAAGTCTGCTTTGGCATATTCCTACCACATAAACTACCTACCAAATACTGAAAGACTGAAGAGGTACGTGTCCTTTTCTATTTTCCCCAAAACCTATGTAAAGCACCAGAGGAGTCATTTTACAACCTACAGGCCTGGAAAACAACCTATGGACAGCTGTCAATATAAGGCAATAATAGCAACCCCTAATGCTTTTTATCCATCAATCAACATCTGTGGTAAAAAGCTCAACACTTTCAGTATAGCACACTGACACAAAACACTTTGATTCTTGCAAAACTTTAAGCAAGAGCTTTAAATCTTCAAATAATTTAATTCTCAAAAATGTTTTAGCTGTTTCTAAGGCCAGTTCCCCAAAATGGATTTTTTTCATTTCTGTGTATCAATCAAAAAAATTTTAAAGGCTGTGCTGTTAATATGGTCAAGGTAGAGCTCAGATCATGGTTCAGAATGGATTTTCAAAAACTATTTTATATAGAAATTATGAAATACAATCATAATAAATATTTCATAATTTGTCTTGGAGATTACTTCCTAGAAACTCTGAAAGACAGTTCTAATCAGTCTTTCACAGTGGAGGGGGACAAAGCAACATTTCAAAGGAAGAAGGATTTTTTTTTTTAATACCTGCAAATGCAAAAGCTGTGTGATGAACTGTCTTCTTCTTTTTATCCAAACTAATTTTATAAAACCCTTCTTCATTCATGGAAGCCAATTTTCACTTGAACTGCCACTTCTTTATAATAAACTCTCAGCAAGATTAAACAGTATAGCAACAGTGCTTTGCACACAAATTTTACTCAAAAACTTTTAAAGCTACTGGGATTTTCTGGATCACTCAGATAGGCTTGCCCCCAGACACAGACTACTTTCTTTGAAGGGAAGAATTCTGAAATTGTCTTTATAGTATTGTCCTAGGGGAGTTGCACGTAAACACTCACATACAATCAATTAAAATACTTAAACTCCTTTCCACTCCCGTAGTAACTCATGCCTATTGTGCTGCATAATTGAGAGGAAAGGGCAACAAAATCCTACATGCAGGATCCATACTTTTTTTAAAAGGGAAAGCTCATAAAGGCCTGAATTCTAAAAGACAAAATATAAATTTAATAAAAAATATTAATTTTAATGACAACTATGAAAATAAGAGTAATAAAAGTTACTAATTTAAATGCAAATAAAATCTTACAGTGATTTCCGTATTTGTCCAAAAGCCCTGTTTGTCTCTTAAAAACAAACAGATCGAGTCACTTTTCAATAGCTGTGGAGTAATTACTGCAAAGCTGTCAAACACTTGACTCTATTTTGATAACCCTAAATAAGACTTTCAGATTAAATGTTTCAGAATTAGTCTGGATATTGCTAAACATAATCCTGAGCTGGAGCATTTTTTACCCCAGTGGCATCAAAAGTCTAAAAACATGTAATATTTTCATTTGCTTTTGCTGCAAGTTATTGTAAAGCACTGATAAATAAATAAATTAAAAAACTGAGAAATGGATATTGGCAGGAAAAACTGTGACATTTAGCACCAAAAGTTCTCTCTCCCCAAGTTAACTCCTTTACCCTTAGGTAATAAAATTCACAGAGATACATCCTGGTCTGTTTGCAGGGGTGACATAGCAGCAAGCTGCTGGAGCTGCTCAGCACCATTTTTATCCTCATCTCCCACTGACACTAAGAGTAATTGAAAACACTTGCACGAGGTGCTCGGCAACTTGCAAAATCAAAAACAAACACCAGCAAGCTTCAGCACTGCTCAAATCCTGCAACACAGCAGTATGAAACCATCAGGGGCACCACAGCGCTTGAGTGAGAGCCAAGGTAACTTTGGAATAAGATGGTAGTGCTGCCACAGAAGGACTTGATCCTGAGAGTATTCACAACTCTTATCAGCAGCAACTCAAAACAGCATAGGGCAACCTGATGGGACAAGAAGCTGCAAAGCTGAATCAAAATGTGCAGACTGGGAAGGTTAGAGAAATTAGGAGGAGTTAAGGTCCTAAGAACAATAGTGCCATGATAACAGAAAAGGAATGTTGGTTAAAACTCAACTACTACAATGGAAACTCAGTGTTAAGAAATAAATAATGACATTCTCATTCCAAACATCTAGCCCCTTATAACTGTTCCTAAATCATCAGGGTTAGTAAGGCATTGCCCAAATCTCTAGCTAAAAACTACAGCATGTCCATGTATGCCTATGAACTCAGTGAGAAAACTCTGTAGACTGTGACCATTTGACTCTCCCAGGAACTTCCCAGTTGGAGGAGAGCATCACCCTGGCTCAGTCTGATCTGACTCTGCACAACTGAAGAAACACTTTGGTACACAACACGCCTCAGTGCACTGGATTGCCAAGAGATTGGGAATCACATAAAAGCTAGCACAGTTTATGGAGTTGAAGTCCCAGCAACATCTACAGACTGCTCCCTCATCCTTCACAGGGGTACTGCTGCTAACTCTTATGCACCAGGGCATAATTTCTACGACACCAGTTCTTTCCTCATTTAGAATATGGGAGAGGACAGGAGATCAGGATTAAGAGAAAATAAAATTTGAAAATTTTCAGCATAGCAGAGGAAAGCCACACCACAATGTCACAATTTAATGGCAGAAACATGCACACAAAAAGCATAAAATTTAAAGCAAACTTTGAGAGAAAATAATCAAAACCTTTGAACACTAACCCTCCTGCCCCCCAAACCACAAAACTGATGTAGGAGTGGAGGAGGGAAGCCACTCACAGTAATAATGGCAGTGATGAGCAGACAAGAGCTAATGGAAGAAACAGAACAGTTCAATCAGCCATGACATCAAGCTATCAAAAACAATCTGGCTGTTATCACATTAAAAATCCATTCAAGTAAACAAAACAAAAATAGAGATCACAACAGAAAGCTCAAGACTCACTTTACCAATGGATTAATGACTATCATTAGCTGGGAATACTCTAAAAAAACAATGTAAGCAAGCTAAAACATTATTATCCATAATAATTGGTTCACTACTGAGAATGTTGTGTCTCTGCCAAAATCTAGTGCTAAACCAGATAGACATGTTCTGTTGATTTTCTTTCCAAGAGTTGATGCAGTGGTTGACTTGTCTTCTGAAGCCTTCGGCTATCACAGCAAATTAGAAATTGGAAAATAACTCTTCATAATTTTTACCCATTAAAAAAGGAGTCTTCCCCAGAGCTCACAGACACCACAATAGCCACAAAAGCTCTTAACTTTTCGAAGAATAAATTAATGATCGTTCAATGTGGATTATAAACATACAGAAAGGCCCTTACTTTTAAATAAACAGAGGGATAACATTATCTAATGGATGGCAATTGGAAACATTCTGACTTCAAATTTAAAAAAAATGATACCTAGTTAACAGCAAGGAAGATTTACCAAGTGAAATGAAGTTTTTCATTTGGCTTCAAACCAATATTGGATGTTTTTCTAGAATACATTCTCTACTTCAAAGTCACAGAGTTCAGGCTGTAACTCACTTCTGCTTACAACTCCTTTGCAGATGTGGTAAGGGCACTTCCTTGTCTGTGTGACACCTGAAATAAGGCAAGGTGGAACCATAAGGATCCATCCTGTCCTATCAAAAACTTCATAAACCTTGATACAGATGATTGATCAGGGGCTTCTTCACAGAGCTGCTACTCCATGAAATGAGCAGGAAACCACAGCTGTGTGTTTGGGAAGAACTGCTTTCCATTAGCTACTGAGATCAAGTTAATCTTTCCAAGTCCCCACAACTCATCTCCATGCAATACACATTAACCTCCTAATCTACCTCTCCAGTCCACTGTACTTCACTCATCTAATCTGGCTAGTTTACTCCACTGCACTGATATTGTCTTTGATGCAGACAGAAGGGATTAATTTGGCTAGTCTGAACTATCTCCTTGAGAAGCACCTCTCTCCCCATTGATTAAAGAGGGAGGCAGTTCAGCCTTCCCCCTATTTTTTGTGAACAGCTTCTCAATATCAACTACCAGACAGTGATCAACAAGATACCATCAACAAAATTAGGAATCTTTCACATCATGGTTCATTTTACCCTCTGTGTTAGCGGTGCCTCCTCTACCCCCCGTTTTTATTACAAAATTCTGAGTCAACCTGCCAGGGAAATTACACAGCAAAGGCAAAGTAGGAAAAGGAAGCCTGAATTTCCCAAATAATTTTTCATGTAAAGTATTCAGAAGACAAGCAGCGAGTGTCACAAGTCTATAGAATTAGCCTCTAAATTATGTGTTGCTGGAACACAGCTTATCCCATGAGACCACAAGTAAAAATTACCTCCCTGCTATCAGGTACTTACACAACTGTATAAGACAAGGTCACATGTTTGCACTTCAGGCAAAATTCAGAGAGTTTCTTTTAGGACAGAAGATATACAGTAAGAATTTTGGTTCCAATATGCTAAATTGCGGACCATAAAAGGTGTATAACATAATAATACAGTTGTCTTCACATGGGGGTTCTCTGTTGTCATCATAAGACTGCTGTCACTGTAAGAATTTAGTTTAACAATTAAGCAAAAGAGAAGTTTTTATGTATAAAACCTTGTCTTTTAAGAAACAAGAAGAATAGCTGCTTCTGTGGTGGTTTTGTTCCACTTTTTTTTTTAATAGAAAACCTGGGGATAATAAAGACAATAGCTCAAAGAACCATAAAGTTTTAGCTCCCTACATGTCCTATTCATTTCTACTTTGGGATACAGTGCTTTCAAATATTCTGCCTATTTCACTGCTGTTCTCAGTTTTGCAATTTTTAGTCAAGGAAACAAACATCACTAAGAAACTAGTAACTACATGTGGGAATAAACAGCTGAATCAGAACATGCTTTTCCCATTCCTCTATCATCATTGTCCAGGAACTGACGAAAGCACCCACAATTGGTTTCTCTGTTGGGATAATCCTGATTTCTGGGTCCATAAGATACTATCTCACTGTCTTCTATTAAAAATAAAAAAAAATAAATTAAATAAAAACCAGGACACGCAGGACTCTGATGAGAGAAGGGGTGTGTGGGAGGATTAAATTGAAATTTGGTATAAAGGTTAAGCTGAATCTGGGACATTCTGAGTTTCTTCTCATATACACCAGTGAAACAGGGGCACACCTCTTACAGTGTGAGAGATGTAGGTGCAGAGAAACAAGCAACTAATCTCATCTTTGCTGGAGGAAACCTCTGTTGATATTTCAAACAAAACTAGTTTCTATTTTATTTACTTATAGGTGACACTGCAGTACAAGAATGCATCTAAATCTCTCTTCCTTACTCATTGAACTCAAGTAGGGAATGCTCTCCAACTGTGCTGTAGAAACACAGCAGGGGAAAGCAACAACACATTAAAATAAGTGACCCAGTCAACCTCTGATATGATGTGCCCACTGTTTCGTTAGGTTTTTTTTCAGTAATAACCCACTCATCTGAGTTTTTGAGTGTAGCTGCTAGTCTGACATGTCTGTGTCCTTTTGTATTGCCTTCACCTGATGCATTTTCCTCATTTGTTTATACAGTTCTAGGTTTCCTCTGGCTCCTCAGCAGAGCACTACTTACCCAGAAACCCACTGCTATTCACTTCTGAAAGCCAGGAAGACAAAGTCTACATAAAACAACTCACTAACTTCAATGGCAACAAACTTTCTGCCCAAATAACAAGCTCTTTTGGGAAATTCCCTGTCCTTCATGCCATGACTTGCATTGTACAGTTTCTGCAGTGCTTAACATCGTGCATTTTATTGCAAGGTCATAACAGAATCCAAAAAGAATAACTTGATTTCTCTTTCCAGTGCTAATGGGATTATTCATATGTCTAACAGTTAAATAGCTTTTCTTCAGGTCTTTCTGAAGTTTAAGCCTCTCTGTTTTCACTTAAGGAACAGTCTTCTGCCAATATTTTTTTGGTACATTTGCAACTGCTGGACAATGATGTGAAAATATAATTGCTAATGTGTCTAAAGTCTAGAATAAACACATGATTAATAATATTTTATTTAGGTTTAGTCATATTTTTCTTAACCTTTACAGAAATCTTGAATCATGGCATATTAATGAATTTTATTAGATTTCACAAGTTACAGAAGATGTCTTTTATCAAAGTAAGTCGAAATTTATTGCTGACAATCCTTTTCAATTTACACACTAATGAAAAATAAAACATAATTCTAACAGAGGTTGCTCTTAGTACATTTTAGCCTAATCCACTACAACAGATTTTATTTGGCTCTTAAGTATTAAGCTTTCCATCTAGACCTCTTGTTCTACTTTTACACTTTCAGGACTTGATTATTCTCATATGTTACAAATTGCATCTGGAGCTAGGCAACAGCATATCCATTTTCAGATCCCAAGTTCCTTCTCCACTTGTTCACATGGTCCTCCACTTACCAAAAGCATGGCAGGGCCTCAGGCCTAGGTAATTGGGTTCTCTAAACCAAAACTGATTTTAAAAAAACCCAAACCCATTTCTCTTCAAAGATTTCCAGACTACTTCTAAGGAAAATAAGAAGAAACAGCTTTACATAAGAAATGTATAACTTGTCTTGTAAAATCTCTTACTTAGTGCACATAAGAAAGCACATAGGAAAGGTAAGACAGTGTCAGACTCTGTTCTCCCCATTTTCATCTCTCAAGAGCGTCCTATAATCATATAACAGCCCCTCACTCTCAGATAGTTCTAAACAGCCTCTGTGCAATTTCAAAGGTAAATCTGAAAAAAAACCCCCATGTTAAATCAAGCTACTTTTATACACTTTAATAGTTCTTTACCATCTTTATTATCATCCAAGGCCCTGTGACAACTGTCATACTACTTCGCAAATGAGAGACAGTGAATGCTTGCAAAAAGTCACTAAAGAAGAATTGGAAATGGGGTATAGGGTTCTGCATCCATTCTTACATTTTTTCACTTTTCCTTTCCAAAAGAATATTGCAAAATTACATGCCTCTGTTAGCTATTCTTGCACTGTAACTCTATCTTTCCCTAAGGTTAAATTGTGGAAATTTAAGATTTTACTAATGCCTCACATCTGACAGACCTCCTATTTTTTCATAATGAAGCAGACAAAATAAATGACATTTTCAATGTCAGGTCACAAACTCAGTCCCTGTAGATGGAGTGCCATTGTAACTTGGGGCTGTTCTCTTGGAAAGCAACAGGCTACAAGAAATCTCCCTCAGGTAAGGATAGCATCCAGTATCTAGTGGTTGTCCCACCAGTAAATTTTGTGTTATCAGGAGTGGAAGACGGATGTCTGTACCATGACCAGGCATCTCGTATGGGTGTGGAAATACAGAATGAGTAACAGTAACCACAGTATGTGTATCTGCTTGTATAGTTTTAACACAATTCAGCTGTTATATTTAGGTTAGTGACACTAAAAACCACAGAGCACTTTTCCATTATGTGTTTGGGATTCTAAATATGATGAAGCTAAGTCTGCTTGCCTACATTTCAAAACTAATGCTGAATTAAATATGTTTATTTTCTCTAAAACGTCAGGCCCATTGTCAAGTATGCCCCGGATCCAGGTAAGGGATAGTGCCCGCAGATATTACTTATTTTTCCTGGACATTACCTATTTCAAACTAGCTCCATCTCAGTAAAAACTAATAGAAGCCTGTGTCCAACACCTCTTGGTAAGCCTATATGGATGTTCCAAGTGTCTCTTATCCAGCTCCCACACGCCCCTTGGCACTGTGGTTTACACAAGGCACTCAGCTTCCTGGGCAGGGAACGTCTTTTAATATAGGCTTGTACTCCCAAGTGCAAATCTTAAAGGAGTGCAGTAAAGGGACCCAGTAAAAGAAAAGAGGAAGGGAAGGGGGAGGGAGGGAAGAAATAGAGGGGGAAAGACCCAGCATTATGTTATCGATATTAAGTGTCAGAAGTCAATGACACTACACTTACTGAATAATTATTGAAAAATAAATAATTTCAGTGACACAACATGTTACTTTAAGGGTTCTGAGAAGTCCTTAAAAATGTTATTGCTGATTATCCCTCTTTACCAGACCTCCCTGGACCCAGCCTCTGACTCTGCTGCTGTCCCTATGGGGGTGGTGGTTTTGCAATCCCCCTGCCTGGCATAACTCCTCGCTGCTGTCAGGCAAGGCGGATGGTTCCACCTTTCTTTCCACACCAACCTGCTTGTTCTCACCACTGTCTTCCCTGCAGAAGTGTTTGTGCACTTGTGGGCAAGCTGGAACATGGACCTGGTCCAAGTGAAAGCTAACCCAACCAAAACCACGTCAGATCCACAAAGACAGCACACAAAGGGAATAGGAAGCCTGAACAGGGAGAGGCAATCATCTCTTTCTCCAGCAGCACCGACCTATGCCAAACGAAAGTGATGACAACTTTAGAATGACTTGCCTCATCACAGACACTTTCCACATATTCCTCAAATAAATTTTTTTGCATGACAAATCTTTCCATTGCCTGTTCCCATATACTGATCCAGACATTGGGCTGGATGTACACCATGGGAGCAATTTCTGAGATACATTTGAGAAAAGGAAAGGACTTGAACTGTGCAAAAACCTAAAAGCTATTTGTCACCATGCCATTTCCCAATTGTGAGTCCACTACCAATCCAGGCTAAATTAAAAAGTTCTGTAAAGAACAGAACTAATGAAGCCGAATTTCCCAAGGACATGCAAACCACTTTCTTGAACTCCCTACTGCAATAAACACCAGCTTCTTCTGTGTCTTCTGCAATTCCCTCCTCTCATCTTCATTGTCCTCTGTGACCCACTTCCCTTGACATTTGGGCCCAGGTCCTCTTTCACAGTGTTTATAGTTGTTTCAGCCACAACTGTAACCTCAGACAAATGTCTAAATATTCACTGTAACCCATGGACTTTCAATAGCTACAGTGTTCTCTGAAAATGAGGCCCATGCAAAGGCATATTGACTGGGTCCTTCAAATTGCTAGTCACTTAGAAGTCCTGTGTAAACTCCTAACTCCAGCTATTGAACCCCAAACTCCCCCATCTCAGTCAGTAGCCCTGGGAAACCTTTTCAAGGATAGGCTGGGGTTTGCACTCAAGCCAGACCTTGGCTCTTATCCTGGCTGCATGTTGCAAATGGCACATATACAGCAGCAGGCAACTTCCAACCCAAAGCAGGGAGGGAAAAGTTTAAACCTGTGCAACTTTCAGATGTAGAACTGGAGTGTGACCCACCTATAAGGCACAGGAGAGGTGATCAAGACATACCATGCCTTAATCCCCCACCATGTACTGCCTCTGTGATGGAGAAAATCAAATGGCCTACGCAGGACAGAAAAGTCCAAATGGAATCTCTCCTTGAAGAAGTTGACCTTGCATGGTCTTGAGGCCAAGCAGACATGTAGGATGACCGAGCATCCACTGTCCCTCTTAGCAGGGCACATGTGCTGCTCCTCAAAAATGTGCCGTTTACAGTTTGAGAATTTGGAGGCACCAGGGGACGTAGAGAAGACTGTGGCTCAGCCACGCCATACCTCACGCCACATCTACACATCATCATGGAGGATGTTGTCCTTTTCTCTGCCTTGTTATGCCTTTCAGGTGCTTCTGAAGTGATATTAAATAACCAAATCCGGTAACTAACTTAAATGATGTATTCTCATTCACATGTAGGTATAGAATTCTTACACTCTGAGATAACAAAGTAATAGCCCCCCTCCAACTTTTCTACCAAGTTGTTATCTAAAAAGATGTTTCCAGGGTAAAAAAAATTACTACATTACTGTTATATTTTAATACTTACTATCTAACATGCAATTTCAAGGGCAAATTTTTTAATGGAGCATTTAGGATGCTTTCTTAGGAAGTCTGGGTCTTTGATGTTAAATTTATGACCAGTCATTGCTTGACAATTGTAATTAATATGCTGGGTGATTTTCTGACTTGCTCTTCCAAGAGACATTATTATTTGTAGTCTGTCAGTGTAACACATAAATTATGAGCCATGTTCACCTGTAATAGACTGAAATGAAACTTCAAAATTGACATTTATGAAGAAAAATGAAAAAGTCCTTTCTGCCATGAGAATGGGCATAGCACACAGTCTGCAGTAGACTCGGAACAGAAGAAAGTTTAAGTTATGTATATTGAAATACCTGCCTGCCAAAAATAATTACATGCTTAAAAATAGATTACTCTTTAGTTACAAGATCTCATAAACTGGGCAATGTCATGCACGATCAAGGAGGAGTTTTACACACACTGTAATTTTTTTTGCCTACTGAACACTAGTATGCAGTCATTTTTCAAGATAGTGATGCATATTAGTGCCTCAAGAAAGACCTCCTAAAGGAATGAAAAAAATTACCTTCCTGATACACAACATGAACTATTCATAAGAAAATTCCCATACATAGAAAAGGTTTCCTCTTTTTCTAAAAAAAAAAAAGAAATAATAATTTGTACAATACAAAATTTCAAATCAGAATGAATCAAGACAAAATCAGAAGCTATTTAAACCACACACTCGCCAACCATGTACCTTGATGATCTAAATACAAAAAGCATTGTGTGGAAGAACATGCCCAAACATTTACTCGGTGTTATTTGCAAACCTGAAAGAGCCAAGCATTCTTTTAAAGCTGTTGACCATTATGTTTACAAAAAAAGATATGTGCACATGCTAGGGAAATGCATTTAGAAATCCTAAACATTCAAGGGTTTTTACTCAATAATGCAAGTAAATGGAAAATATACAAAATGTACTTTGCCAGGTAATAAACAAAGAACTTTTATTAAAAGAAAAAAAGGCATCAAAACAAAAAAAAAAACCCAAATGAAATGCCTGAAGTGCCATGACTCTGTATTACTGGGAATGTCCAGGTATGCTAAGTATCCCCATATTTCACTAAGTATCCCCATATTCCACTAACTTCAAGTGAGAATCTACAGGAAGCAACTGCAGCTCCGAGGTTCCTCTGCAGAGCACCCCCCCCCCCAGGTGAGGGAAATGTTTTGGAGTCTGGGTGTCCCAAGCTCCAAAACACTTTACTGCAAGGGCAGATGAGAGAAACAGAAGCAGCTAAGCTAAGCATATAGTATCCGGTCATAGGGAAAGGCATCCCTTGAAGCAAAGAGTGAATCCTGGTTTTCCACCCTAATGAGCTCAGCATATGAGCTGTGAGGATCAGCAGGAGTTTTGCTCTTGAGCTGAAGTATAGATGTACTCAATCATTATATGCACCCTTAGGTGTAATGTAATAGTGTGGCATATTAAATTTCTGAGAAAAAAAATCCTTAACATGGATTGGAGAAAACCTACAATTTTAGGTAGACCTGGGCAATTCAGAACACCTTCAACTCATACAAGTACTCAAATTGTGACAGCTTAAGAAAGCTTAAACCAAAAACCTAAACTCCTAAACTGAGAAGATCAAAGTGAAAACTAGACCAAATTTTGTCTTTTTCATACTTCAGCCTGAAATAAGTGAAAACACCAAAGTTTAGCTTAAATTTTCCACCAATTTTTTTGTTTGATCCCATAAGAAAACCTGACTTTAATACTTCCAAGTTTTGAACTAATCAGAACATTTGGACAATTTTAGTTTGGAAAATATGAAGCATACACTGTTCCAGGGAATAACTGTACAGAGCTATTTTTGCTTTTGTTTTTCTTATGTGACCAACTTTGTCTCAGGCATTTATGTCCGAGTTTGGAGTAAGGGAGTCTGTATCTGTCACTGCTGTCCTGTCCTGTCTATACACTACTCTTACCCTCATTCTTCACATGCAACCCACACAGCATATGTACAAAGTAAAAATATCCACCCCTAAGCAAGTTCTGGGCTAACTGCAGACTGAACCCACAGCATCCCTCCTCTTAATTCCTGTACTGTGCTTTGCTAGCCCACAGACTTGGGGTTACATTAGTTGTCCAGGTTTTAGAGCCTAAAATAGGAGTGAAAAACCCCCTGAAGTTACGGATGCCAAAAGAATTACTCCAAATACAGGGGCAGTAAAAGTCTAACCAAACAGTCTCAGATTAACAAATATGTCTGTAGATTTACTACTACTGATAGCATTATTGGTACTGTAACTATGTAATTATTTTTCCCTGGTTTTAAAAGGTTTGGACTTTGAATTAGTATAGCCAATGCATTCAGCCTACAAAAACATGTCTGTCCAGACTGAGGATATTTTTTGCACACTTGTGGACAAGATGTTGGCTTCATTTTACAACCAACATCTTGTCCACATCAGGGGAGCGTTCTCACACAGACATGCATACCATGTGGGCTACCTGCTGAGTTTTGGCAAGCTTGGCAGGCTGCAGAACATAAAGGGTAGGCAGTTGTAGTGGAAAAAGCCTTCATGGGAATTTTTTTTTTATGTTGTGAAAAAAAAAAAAAGGGAAAAAAAAGCAAACTGTTTCCCAATGAACCACACTGTGAGCTGGCATAAGAAAGATAAGGGCAGGAAATTGGATGTAAAACTAGTGCATAGGTCTTTTAACAGAGGAGGCACTCTGCAAGTTGCCAATGTGACATACACATTTCTTTTCTAAAATTCAGCCACTTTTTTCTTTTTAATTAGCCATATGGAAAGTTGAAAGACTTGTGAACTTACAGCATCAATCCCACATGTTGAGCTTAATTTCTGAGAGGTTTTACTCAATCTTGTGTCTTTAATTTATTTTTATACTCACATTTATACACCGTTAGACAAAATAACACACGTAGAGCAAGATATGCCTTATGGTATGAGCATAGTTCAGTATTCCTTCGTTCTTATATAAAGGTGCTAAAGTGTTTCAAATTAGGAAATGAAGTGCACCCTACAAGTGGTTATGTTTTAGTGTTCCACCCTGGTAAATTTTACAAATATTGGTGTAGCCAACTATTCTTAGTTTTCTAGCACAATCCAGAAAGGAAAGCAGAATAAAAATGATTGAAGCACTAAAAACAGCCACAGCCGAATGCAAAAAATGCAACAGCACCACCTAAGGCCCATCTAAGACAGTGCAAAAAGTCACGGAGGTGTTACAGATCCCTTATTCGTATTTATACAGCTGTAACATGCATTATAAAATTGTAGCATGGCATTTCTTCATGCCTTGAGTGTTGGCTAACCAGTTCCTGGTACCTATTTATTCACATTTGGATTTCCATGTAGTTCACAGTGTTGCATGAATCAAAGGTTCATCTGTAAAATACATTTATACCCCCCATTTTTCCACTCTAAAACGAAGTGATATTGTATTTCAAACACAACACAGGCAAGAGAATTTTTAAAGCATTTTAAACTATTGTGACAAATCATCCAGTCTAGTTGCCGCAGCAAAGTTTTGGAGCACACAACTGCCCCCAGGTGCAGAATTTCTATTTTCTACAGTAACTGAAGTATCAAGGTCACTACAACTCCAAGTGAAGAACTTTATTCCAGTTTCCAGCCTCAGAATATTCATGAACAAATTTATAAACATTTGCTCTGCTAGCTATGTGATTCTTTACTTCAGATAGTTCCCTTCTCTGCTTGTCTACTCTTCATTTATAAAAGTTAAGCTGTTCTCTCCTAGCCTTAGTTAGCCTCTAAAGGAGATCTAACCTTCTCTGACATGTGACTTTATTCTCTTTGCTATACCTTGCTGCCCTACACCCCATCCCAAACAAGCCACAAAGCTCACTGAACAGCACTGGTCTCACATTACCTCCACTGGAAGTAACTCTTCCGACACATCACATTTGGTCTTTTATGACTTGCACATTTACATCAGTCGCTATACTGTGGGACAACTGAACAGTGTTCAGTAATATGATTAAAGTTTGTTCCTAGTGAGGAAAAGAAGCATGCTTTTTATTTATTCTCCTATTATTTTACAAGAAATTAATTTGTCATAACATATGGTACCATATAAGTTTAAGACTTTGTCAATTAATCAGTGAGACCACTACAGAAGACAGACAAATGTTATCTCTTCCTCTGACCTTGTGTAAATTAACATAACATTACCAACCTTTCCAACAAACACGCATGAACATGATGTAACCATTTTCAGGGAGTTCTGCTAATGTAAGAGCTGTATTATTAATAGGCAATCACAGTGAAAAGGGAGGTTGATACTGCATCTTCTGCCAATATGAGTACAGGCAAAGTTATGCGCGTCACTCAGCTTGTCAGCTGTGGAACCTTATGTTGTCAGAAACAGCTCTTGCAGAGAAGACAGCTGTATGCAGAAAGCAAAGTCACTGAGGGCATTTCTCCACACCACTGCTGAGGAAGGCACACTTAATGCACTGCCACAGGAGTTACAGGCCACTGGTCACAGGCAACAGTTCTAGGAGCTGTTGGAGAGAGGGGTCCTTAAAAAGATGCCCAAGACACAGGAGTTTGAATCAAGCAAGTCTGATCTATCATGTTTTCTTCATTGTCCAGGCACTCAGCTACCCTCTCTGCCTGCCCTTCTTTATCCCTACCTGACATATCTGCACCTAGGAAACAGCAGCCCAGAGGTTTTGCAGGGTGCAGAGCCGCCTGGCTTCTAGGGAGTGGCCTCCCTTCTTTTTCTGATTTTATTCCAGGCACAACTCCAGCCACTGTCCCTTGTAGTTAGACTGTGAAAGGAGCTATTTGAAACCAAATTCCTCAATAATGCCCTCTGAGCAGATGCGATTCCCAACCTGCCTGCAAACACAACTCTTTAACTGTGCAGAATTTAAGCTCACACCTTCCCAGGATTTATGTTATTAACACAAAATTAAAAATACATTAACAACGTTAATTGGAAAACTCTACCCCAGGCTTGGTCAGGGTACACTGCTGGGTCCATAAAAGCTGCATCTTATGTCAGTGGTCCTCAACACTCATTGCACGATGGCAAGAGTAACAAACTGTTTACATGCTGCGGTCATCACAGTGCTCTGCTCTCCCTATTGGCCTCAATTCAAGCTTTAATATCCTGCACCTGAACATTAGTCTCATACACAGTGTGTTGTTCTCCCCACCAAAAGGCTGAGTGTTACAGTAATACACACTTCTGCTCCAGGCTACTCAAGTGAAGTTGCAGGACAATTCATTACCTAGAAAATTAATGGTGCTGATAATAACAATAGGAATGGCTTCCTGGCAGTCATGCAAATAACACAAAAGGGTTCAATTGTTCATTCGTTATAATCAAGTATTTCAAAAGATTAAAGACTAAAGTTTTTATTAGGTATAGTGTAAGAGTCAGTGGCATAGAAGTTTGATTTCAAGTGCCTGCCATGAGAGAGACCTCCATGATAAAAGAGAGATTCGAGGGCTTAGTTCTTCACAAACAAGATACTTCATTATTGATGCACCTACCAAATGAATACTTTACATGATTTCAAGGAGAAACATTTTCTAACTCTGCCTTAGAGTTATTGATATTGAGGAATTCTTGCAATTCCTGATCCAAAAGCTGTGTTCTCACATAATATCTCCCTTGTTCTCTCCTATCACAAAAGCAGAGAATCTCTTGAAAAAACACAGTCACACATATCCATTTAGAATACAAACTATGCTCAAAGGTTACTAAAGACATTTAATCATTAAAAATTATCTACTTACTTTCTGGAACTGAATATATTCCTAAGATTTTATAACGTATTACTTTTCAAACTATCTTTCATCCACGCTTCATTCTCTCAATTTTACTTGAGCAAATCTCTCAGTTATTAGTGCTCTCCTTAAGCAGATGATTACTAGAGTCCTGTCATTATAAAAAAAGTACCACAAGCTCTGTTTCCAGAACAAAAATAATGAGTTAACCACAAATGCTGCCAACAGAAAAGTGGAAACATTACCCGCTCTACTGAAATAGTCAATGCCACAAA
The DNA here is from genome assembly GCF_003945595.2 of Pipra filicauda. Lineage (NCBI taxonomy): Eukaryota > Metazoa > Chordata > Aves > Passeriformes > Pipridae > Pipra > Pipra filicauda. The sequence goes on along the minus strand of NW_024105031.1, from coordinate 4,342,631 downwards.
GCAAATTAGAAAGGACTCTAAAATGCAAGGCTGCTAATCTCAAAATCCACTTTTTATAGCTGAGCAGAGCTGACAGTATGCAGTTGTTGATATTTCAGTAATAACTAACTACTTATTTAAAGTTCTTACAGAGACATATAGTAAGTTAAGCTCTTATAGAAGAAAAGGACAGCAATATAATGAATAGCACATACAGTCTGAACAGGGCTGGTCAAGGTCCTTTGTATTGCTAATCAGGTATGAGATGCCTTACTGGGAAACCTTAGGTAGTTACTGCATTTCAGCATCTCTTGAAGTTTCTTTTTGAATACAACATACAGCTATTAATTACTCATCTTTGCAGTAGTTTTTTACCATATACTATGTTCATAAATGCTACATTCTCAAGATTCCTTAAGAAACTATAGATGAATATGGAAGTGCTGGATCTTAACATACTGGTTTGTAAATCACTTTCAAAAACATTTTTCAAAGTTGCATATTTTAACAAATGAGTTTCTTTAATTAAATGAAGGTGCCATAAACTGTCCATGTGTGAATCAAAAATAAGAGCTGTATTAAATTAAAAGTGCAGTATCTTACTAATGCTAACAAATCAGGTCTGCCTTCAGGATAGAGTATTGCTCTCTTTAACACGTCAGATTAATATGGTGGTGATAGGAATGGAACAGTCATGCTAAATCAGCTTTTCAAAATTAATATTTCTTTGGAATCAATTAGGAATACAATTTAAAATTTAAACAGGTCCTGAGTACAGACACTCCTGCACATTATCTTCTTTCATAAATAAGCTCCTTTTACAGACACGATCTTTTTGCCAATATTACATGAAGTTATCATGGGAAGTATTGAAAAGAAACATTTGAGAAAATGTTTCTTAAGCACTATTTGGCCTACATTTTTTTTTTTTTTTGCAAGGCCGCACTTAATCTTTATTCTTCCATAATCAGTATTTATTGTGTGACCCTGACAGCTTGCTACTGCTGTGATAAATTATCTGACTCAAGTCAGATTAAAAATGCAACCCTGAATCCTAATTATCTTGGCAGATCCTCTTAGTAATAGCATTTCTTGTCAATTCTGGAATCACAGCATGGGTGTCAATTGCAACAAACGGCCAGGCCCCTCTCTGAAGCAGGCTTCCCAGAACGCTTCCTTATCTGCCATATGTAAATCTCAGATGCTCTGTACCCTTGGTGACCTTTTATTAGCAAACTGACAAAATGATAAAGCTAGTCATGGCAAAACTCCCACTACTACACAATTATCCTCTACGGTTCCAGTCCGTGGGCGATCAACAAGACATTGTTAATTGTGATGCATTTCATTGACTTCCCCTGCTAACGGACCCTACAGGTCAGCCAAACCGATAGGGTTAGGCGTTCATTTCACATCGGAAAGGGATAGCAATATTTTGACCCACAGGAGGGTTTCCATCCTTGGTTTTTCCTCTTCAGTATGAAGCCTGTTATTTGTTTTTAAAAAGACTCATGAAATAATGTATAGATATTTTTAATACATATATATATATTTAATGTATTTAAAAAGAAAAGTGTTGGGAAAAAATGGTCTGCTTCAAGAACTTACATAACTGAGGTATTCCCAAAGAATAGCATCAATCAGACTGAAACCACAGAGAACTCCCTCTCACTGCCTCATCATACTGCAAACCTTAATCAGAACTGAAACCCTTCAGGTAAGAACTGGATTCACACTCCAGGACACCCATCCCTGTCAACTTATTGAGGCAGACAAATAGAACACAGGTAAATACTAAAAGCATGAAAACCAAATAACCCTATCACCCCCAAAGACTATCTGATAGAATTAAGATTCTGCAAACTTCTGTCTGTGTATGCAGGTATTTTGTAAATAAATACAGTTCAATCTCAAGAACCATCCTACAAATTAATGACATCTTGCAGTGCCTCCATTAAAATGTTATACACACATAAGGTTAAAAAGTAAGGTAGAGAGAGAATCAAGCTGAAAATTGTTCAGCACAGCTCAAACCTCCTGTTCCCTCACAGCTTTCCAGGGACCCCTACACCAGAATATCATCCAAGAAGTTTACAACACACCCCGCTATGTTGCACTAGAGCTTTAAAATTGGGAAAATCTGCTCTGATTCTGGCACTAGTCACTCCATTCCAGCTACCTTCTGGCTGGCTTGAGTTGATAAAAGCACCAGGCTCTGCAGGACATAGTATGAGTCAAAACCCTGTCATTAAGGAAGCTGATGCATATTTGCTTTGTAATGCAGTTTATTTCTGAAAGCACAACTTGGCTGCTAAAATTACTTAGGATTTTCTCAACTGCACGCAATGAGATATTTGGAGAGTGCACACAGAGCTACAACTCCTGCAGTCTTGTTACCAACGATATGGCTGTTTAAACAGTATGAGAAAGAACTAAAGTATGACAATATGTTGCATTCTGAGAAGATATTCTTATCTGCCTCTAACAACTGGCACTCCCATGTCATCAGATCCTGCAAAAGAGGTGTTGTGCACCATGGAGAAGAGAAAAATAAGAAGGGTAAAAAAAATTATTCAGTCCAATCAATTCACAGTATGTATTTGCTACTCTGAACTGAATAAAATTTGTACCTTCTCAAAGAAAATGAAAGATTGATGAATTATCTAAACTGATTTCAAAGTGAATGACAAAGGGGAAACTGTGATATCTTTTTTTACCCTAAACAGAAGTGGGAGAAAGAGAAAGTTTACAGAGCAGACAGGAAACTTATGAAACACATGAGAAAAAAAGATCCAAAAGGTGGCTACCGAGTACTTCAACCAAGATGTGGACTTCAAAAAACCTTGGACACAAATAAAGCCTTTTGCTACATTTTTGTGCACAGCCATATTTGTAATGGTGATTGTGTCTCATCTCTGCAACTGTGTGCTCTGTCTGGATTTTTCTTCCCTTGTTTAATTTTGAGCCTACAAACCACTTACAGTACCAGCAACTCCAGGATTAAAGACCATAATGGACTGACAACCAACATTCATACTCATGAAGCAAAACTAAAATACCGCCCAGTCTTGCACATTATTTTATAGTTAAGTTCCTCGTTCAGTTAAATGATTCCAAATGCTGTGAAACAAGTCTATATTACTACATATGAAAAACTTGTGAAGATTCTGTCACGTTTATAAATCAAGAAGATGGAACAGATTCAAATGCCTATATCAAATTGCATAACATTCTTTAAATAATACATCCTCTGAAACAGTCCCATAGCAGAGAAGAATAATTGGTTCAGACACAATGGTTGCAAGGAGTTTGCAATTCCAGCTGCAAATGGAATGAAAGAACTCCAAAAATTTTGAAAAAAAAAAAAAAACAAAAACAAAAACAAAAAAACAACCAAAAAAACCCAACAAAAACTTTTGAAAGAAGGTATTTCAGCATGGCATTGTTTCTTCTTTCATAAGTGGAATGAACCTAATTTCTGTGCCAATAGTATGTCAAATTAGTACAGCAAATATTGAAATCAAGTTTTTCACAAGTTGCACATGGCCTTATTTTCTTTCAGGCTGCACTTAACCTTTAGAGATCATCCTTTAAAAGTACTCCTTGTTTCCCTGTAAAGAAAATGTTCTTGATTGCTCTTTAATGGTTGTCTAATTGCTTCCTTTGCTGAACTACTAGTTGTTTGGTGTAGCTTTCAGAGGCATGCAAGCACAACCACTTGAAACAGGTGAAGCTACCGGCTGGGGGATTCACACCATCTTGCCTTCTGACTTAAACACAGAATTTCTCTTTGTTCTTTGGAAGCTGATCTAGTTACTGTAGTCACACACGGCCAGGCTTCAAGAATGAAGATTTGGGAAAGGTCTCTACCCACGTTATCTACAAGCACGCTGGTGGCTAATAAGGCCAATAGGAGACAGGCATGTCTGGTTGCAAAAGGCACAGCAGAAAGACTCCTTAGGTGGTAAATTCTGCAAGGCACGATTCTTTCTGTGTTGTCTTTTCTCCTCAAGGGTGATCCTGCGTGCTTTCTCAAAAGCATCAGCAGCGTTATAGATGATGTGTCTCCAGGTCTCCCAATTTGAGGCCAGAGCAGACCAGTTAAGTTGGTCAATATGGCCGAGGCTGAGATGTTGTTTCAGGGAGTCCTTGTATCTTCTCTTCGGGGCTCCTCTCATGCAGCAGCCAGTGGCAAGTTCACCATAAAGCAAGATCTTAGGGAGGCGGTGGTCCTTCATCCTGGAGACATGTCCTGCCCAGTGCAGCTGCGTTCTCAGTAACATGTCCTCAATACTTGTGACTGCTGCTTGTTCTAGAACAGATGTATTGGTCACATAATCTGACCAGTGGATGTTTAGGATTGTATGAAGGCAGCGTTGGTGGAACTGTTCTAGGAGATGCAGGTGGTGGCAGTAGATGACCCATGATTCAGATCCATATAAGAGAGTAGACAGAACTATGGCTTTGTAAACACTGATCTTTGTACTTTTCTTCAAGTGTTTATTTCGCCAAGCTCTTTTATGAAGCTTTCTGAAGGCACTGTATGCCTTTGCTAACCTGTTGTCTATCTCTCCATCAATCTTACCATCTGAGGAGATGAGGCTACCTAGGTAATTAAACTGCTGGACTGATTTGAGCACTGATTCGCCAATGGTGATGTGGGGGCTACTGTAAGTAATACTACTAAAATTCCATACTCTCCAGTATAGCTGACCTAAGAATATTAGATAGTATAAAACCATCCAGTATGAAAGAAATATCAAAGTCATGTAACTATTAATTGACGTTACATCAATCTGGAAGCATAGCACCACAGTTCACACTAAACATACTATGCTGTTCCCACTTGTGCTTACACACATTTCAAAGAAATAATGAAAATGCTTTTGATTCACATCCATACACAGCGAAGAGAAAAATTTGTGCAGCAAACTGTAGTTGCATCAATTAGAATACTTTTACTGTCAGGCTACACTCAAACAAGGTTTCAATTTGTACTCCCTTAAATATGAGATTACTGTAACCATGTTTGCAATCCAGAAGTGCAGATCTGTCCCGAAAATACCATGCTGTTCCCCTCTCTGCTTTATTTATTTTTCATATACAATATACTGCATACATCCAACATGTTTGTATTCCACAAAATGCATCTCAGGCAACAAAATCTACAGTGTCGGTTCTGCAGGATGGGTTCTTCATTTAGACTTCAACCCTATTAGCACAGTTTCACTGGCTCTCTAATACAGCATCTGTGCTTTTTCACGAAAAGCAGAGAAGGGAGGGGGATTCCTCAGCTGCAGAAGGGAAAACCAAAAGAGCCAGTACCGAAGGAAGGCAGTCCTTTCTGGTTTACTGCTTCCTTTCCCCTCGGTAGCACAGCACATATATAAAAGTTTGCCTTTGACCCAACTCCTCCCACGCTGCTGTAAGACCACACACCCTTGCCTGTAGCCTGTGGATCTGTTGTATAGAATCACACTTCTGCCAAGGGATGGAGTGGCTACATACCAAAGGGAAAAAAAGAAGTTTTATAGCAAAATGCTGCATTTGTTAAGCTCACATGCCTGGGAGAACATATGGCTCTTAATCCTTCGTGTTTTTTTAAACTATTAGTGATATACTTATTAAAATACTTAGTGGTTGTATCTGTAATTGAGACAAATTTCACTGAAGACATAAGCTGATTAGGTTACTTGAGCTGCTCTTACAGCAAACTCTCAGAGGCACACTACCCAAAGAACATTCCTCACGCGAACCTGGGTTAGTCAGCAACTGAATATTTGGTGGCTGATACTTCTGGTGTTTAACAGCCATCCTTCCATGACAGACAACTAGTCTGAGTTTCCTATTTTTTTGTTGTTTTGTTATTAAGTACAGCACTGATACTACAGATCAGCAGCAAGTAGTGTCTTAGGAAACGTTACCTCCTGGTGATGGAAAGGAAGAATCTTAGCTCTGTGCAACAGGTAACATTTTTCTCCTTTCAAAGAAAATAACCAGAGCCCTATAGCAGCTATCTCCAGCTCTCACAATCTTTATGGCTGCTAAGTACAGGACATCATCGTGAGAATAACAGGAAGGCATTGAAATTCTCTCACTGACCACTTATAAAACCACAGCTTTCCTTTCACAGTGTTCTGCTGTTGGCAGCATCTCCCTGGAGATCTGGAAAAAGCCACAGCTGGTGGAGTCCCTCTGCAACAGCTCCAGAACTTGGGTACTTTTAATAAATCTCTATCAAGCACTCTCACAGAGTCCTAACCTTGGCTTTCACTAAAGGGTCACTGCAAATTTTTGTACCTGTGACAGAATAATCCTATTCTGAGATACAAGCTGTGGAACTGGATGAACAGGAGCTCTTCAGAAAAGTACCTGGTGATTCTGGTGGTTAAGGAGCAGGAAACAAGTGAGCAGTACATCATGGTAGCAATGAAGGTTAGTCACGGCCTGTGTCACATTTAGTACAATGACAGGCAGCAGGTTGAGCGAAGCCACTACACCCATCTACACAGCACTCATGAAGAGAGATCTGGAAGAGTAGGTCCACTTCTGCAACCCCAAAAAGAGGGAAAGCGATAGATGGGAGCCAGGTCAGCAGGGAAGCACTAAGATGGTCAAGGTTGGACCATGCTGAGCAAGTTGGTGAAAAAGCTGAGCAAGCTGGCTGATTTTCTCTCTCCTCAGAGGCATGTGCACATCAAAAGGGCAAAAGTCAATGGATAAAATTTCAATTCTATGTAAAGAAAAAGGTTTCACAAGGGCACCTTGGCACTGCAAAAGGCTGCCCACAAGGAGACAAGATCCTTAATCAACCTCACCCAACTTTTGAGGTTAACCCTACTTGGGGCCAGAGGCTGAATGACAAAACCTCCTGGGATCCTTTCCAACCTAAATTATTCAACCTCTACAAGAGGGCAGATACACAACCTTCCCTAGAGGAAAAATATTGTCTTAGCATCTCCCTCCCAATAACAACATTTATTTAAATTATTTCGATATTCAGTGATGGATCTTATCTTAAAACCAAGGTATTAAAACTCAAGGGCCTGAAATACAAATCTATGATTAAAGAATAGTCCTAGAAAAACTACTTTACAACCTCCACTCCACTGTATTCTTCATTTTGTCAAGAGCTCCAGCTTCGCGCAAAGGTTTGTGCAATAGGATTACCTAGGCTCTATCAATTACTCTATCAAAACAGAGCTCCTCTTTGATGTTAAGTGATTTAAGATCCCCATATGGAAGGCAAAAAAAGTTTAGCCCCCTCTGCTACATGCAAAATGTTACCTAGTGAGAGACTAGTGTACATTATTTTCGTAGCACTGTACTCCTCCTCTGTGGTTTCACTATGTGACATTTTCATTCATTCCAATATAAAGCTAGTTTCAGAGTAATCAGAGTTGTAACACACAGACACATTAATCACCAGCCTAATACATGTCCTGTGTAGTAGCTTTATTATCTTTTCAAAGCAGAGCTGTAAAAACAGAGAAACTGTGATCTTTTATGCTATTCTTTAATAAAGTTACTTTAAAATGCTATAAAAATGGTTTCAGGGTTTTTTTCCAGGCTGCAGCTTAATGCAACTAACTCTTGTACATCCAAAACAGTAAAGTCTGAATAAGTAGTTTTAAAAGTCCCCGTGGACTTATAATCTAGCAAGAGTGAAGAACTCCAACCACTAGAGACATAAATGGGAAGGAATCCTGAGTTTCAAGTTACATAACATGCCTGTTCTTTTGTCATTCTGACGGGGTACTGCCTTGCAAAGTATTCTCACTTCTGTGATAAATTTTAAATGTCTATTCCTGTATGCCAATATTTACATATTTAGGGTGGGCTGCGTTTTTTCCCCTTCTTCTTCAGGCTCAGTATCAGCCTACCTCCTCATCCACTTAAATCAGTGAATATTTTACACTTATCAAGACTGTATGTAACATAGCCTTAGTAGACCTGTGTCCTCTGTCAGGCAAGGTATGAAATGGACCAGCCATTGAGAGCAAGCCTCCTGTCCTCTATGAAGGCAAATAGTGGGAACTTGAACAGCAGAACACCTTGCACTTCACAGAGGGAATGTGCTTCCAGCAATACAGGTGCCTTCCCTCCCTGCTCCTTCTTCTGCAGCTGAATGAGGATACATCCACATATTTCTGGCTTTCAGAAATATAATTTTTCAAAGATAGACCAGATGCTTCAACTCAAATTGGAACAAAGCGTTATAAAAATCTGTGTCAGCAATAAGAACAGAAATTGCCATCAGGCTTCAAACATGTTCTGGTCATTACATGACACTGTTTGTCTTGGTCTCCTCTAGTGGTGACAACGCACACTGATTGAAGAGAAAATGGTATATTTGAGTTATGTGCAACTTTCACACCTACGCCTTGGGCAAGCTAGCACTTCTGGACAGAAATCTGCAACAACTGTGCAATTCCCCTGGTGGGAGACACAGTTGCAATCATTGCACGAACCAAAGTCAGGCTTGAAGAGAAAGTTTTTCTAAATGAATAGAGATGATTCATTGGCCCCAGTACTATTGCAACAGACTTTTACCAATCCAGCAGGAAAACCACTCCTCAGCGCAGTATGAAATAACCACCCACTCACTCCACGTGTTGCAGGGTAGGGCTCTGGCCAGCACACTGGTGGGCTTTGTGTGGCCACTAATGCAAAGCAGGAGATGCTTCTGCCATTTTCTGAAGACTCTAAAAATCTCTCAGCTTTTTACCCCAGTGAAAACTAAAATTAGAACAGTGAATCACAGAATAAAACTTGCACCTCATCAAGTATAATTTTAAACCAATGGGTCGCTCTCAATATCCAGAAATTTCACCCTAAGCTCAAGAAGTTTCCTTCAGAAGGCTCAATAAGAAACTATAGGCTTTTGTAGTGCGTTTTGGTTTGGACTAAACAAGGGTCTTCATAAAAAACGGATGTAGGTGAAAAACATCTATAATCTTTCTCAGAGAAGACAAGGACACACATTACTCTAAAGCAGCTGTACCTCTGACAAGGCCCTTGGGCCTGAATTAACCACTTGGAAGTATTTTGAGACAGATGTAACCAGCACCCTACCATTGCCTGTGACTAAACACACCTAAAGAGTGGCCAAATAGAGAGGGCGACTGTTTTCTTAGGGCACCCCACTATACAAAGCGAATGTTCCTCTGAAACCACCAAGGAGCTAAGGTTGTTAGGTATTCTCTGGAAGGCAGCAGTTTTCCTGTTATTACCAGTCATGAAGCAGATCCCCCTATCCCACTCCCTCTCTATTTCCCCTCTTCATTTTTTTTTCCTTTCCTTTTTATTTTTTTTTTTTTTTTTAGATCAGAGCTATTCTGAACTTTCATAAATGAAAACCATTTATCAAAACAGGGATAAATTTTACCTCATACTTTATTGAACTTTTTAATTGGCGGGAAAAAGATGAATTTGTTCACTTTTATTTTTACATCTGGTAAAAAGTATGGAATTCAGGTATTCTGTGCCAAGTTTTGACAAGAAATTATTTTTTCACATCCAAGTAATAGATGACTAGGGAAATGGAGTGGCTTAAAATGCAAATGTGGGGATATTATTGCTGTTATTGGGATATTTACAGGAATAGTGTGGCACTATTTTAGAACCAGTAATGTCTAATCTTTTAAAACTACTGTAACAAAAATAGAACTAGAATAAAACCAAGCATTAAAAAATAAATGCCCATAATGTTTTAGTTTGTTTTGTCTGAAAATTTATTTGAAGTCTGGAAATGCCTGGTGCACATATTCAGTATTTTATAACTTAATTTGTTGAACAAGAATGGTAGTATTTTAACATGGTAAAACAATTTCACAATTAAAGCACTGCCTGCTTCATCAGTAGTAAAGAGCTCATGGAAAAATATCTAATCTTTATAGGGCAGAGACTCAAAATTTAACTGCTGAGAACAAATGAAAAGTCTAATTCTTTTTTTGCTGCTTTAGTGGTAGCATGTGGTGATAGCAAAGCATTAGCATAAGCCAGAACTTGCTCCCACTTTTCTTTCCAGGCATGTAACAAATATCTGATGGCTATGCAAATTTCACCCAAAGCAAAGTTGTCCCAGCTGGCAAGCCATACATTAAAAGGTAAATTACACAAAGCTGAGGCCATCTGGACTGAAATATTCTCCTGTCAATTGGATTTCAAGCTCTTATTCCACAGAATGAGGGGCAATATATTACGTATGGATAATGGTATTCGAGGTGTGGGCTTTTTACCAAGCACTATTTTAAAAATCCAGAAATTAAAGATAAGAATGGACTACAAACTATTTTGATATTTTCTTGGAATGTAACTTTTGAAGCTTGCATAGCCTAATTTTATTTTTATTGTATACATACCATGCATTCAAGTTCATAAATGCCTAATTTCTGACAAATGGCAAGTTCAGAAAGCCAACAGATCCAACCTATTGCATAAATGCCAAGCGCAAAGAATTTGAAATTTGAAAAAGTCTCCCAGCATCTACCTATTCACAAAGCTGCCAGCACTGCATGTTTCTGTACAAGCTTTTACTGGAAAGCAGCCCTTGACAGAACACCTTGATAGTTTTGTTTCTTGTTTGGCCAAACCAGGCTACCAAAGCAGAAGATACATGTAGCAAAATGAACAGCTGAGGGCAGAAAAACTAACCAAACCTTTCTAAACCACAGTCGAATGGAGAAAATTTCTGCATTTAGTTCACATTAAATTGCCAATCTTGTCCAGTTGTGAAAAACTAATCTCTATGTTACGTATTATGGAATTTAAAGTAACATCTGTGTCATTGAAATTAAATTAACATACTTCTATTGGATTAGCTTATTAACTGTAATTCTCAATATGCTGTAGGAACAGACACCAACTAGAGAGATGCAGCTGACACCACCACCTGTCTGATATAAAGTACTTTTTATCATAGACATGGAGGGATCTGTCAGCAGTCAGCCAAAGCATCAGACAGATTACGAAGTGACACGGGGGCAGAAAAATGACTTGCCTCAGACCTCAAAGGAGATAATTGATGGGATGGGGAACAGAACCCGTGCATTTTGGCTCACAGCTTCATACCTTCACTAATGGCTTCCCAAAAAATCAAATGATGCAAGGAAAGTGCATTTTGTAACTTGTCCTACATTTAACAGAGACAGTATTAGAGGAAAAATATGTTTCAGTATTTTACATGCTAGTGGGAATATTTATTATACTCATCCTCTAATTTCCATAGAAAACATTTCCCACTTCATCCCCACAAAGATCTGAAAGTGTACGTTCATCTTCATCTGGTTATTGTCAGTAATTTTCTCTTTAGTAACACTGACTGAAACAGTCTTCAATAAAAGAGGTACAACAAAAGGGATTTCAAGCAAAATACCTCCCTTTCTCCACAGCTTACCTGGCAGTGTTTGAAAAATACCTGTTCTAGGTCTCAAAGATATAATGCATGATCGGGGTAAAGAATGAACGTGGCCTTGTAGACTCCACTCTCCTTTCACTCTTCTTTCCTACCTGGTGAGATGCTATGCTCCTCTTCATAGCAGTGAGTCTTTGATATCCTGTAACCACCTTTTAACTTACATCACATCTCTTAAATCACATAGCATCACACCAAATCAAATCTAAGTAATCAGCTCTGTCACTATTGTTTCAATGCACCGAGAACTAGAAATGTTCTGAAAAAAAAACACCACAGAGGCACAGTCTGAGCTGCATCACTCACATTTTCCCAGGAAACCAGGAGGGGAAAAAACCCCAGTACAAATACGCAGCAGGAGTTACAAGGCTAACGGCAGCCAGTTCTTACAGCCTGGAGCTGCTTTGGCTGAATTGCTCCTCAGGGACTACCTGGTTTGTTCTCCTAAAGCTGCATTACAGACATAATAATGAAAACGCTACTTTCTGTGAACGGTTGCTGGTTTTAGGCAAGTAAATGCTAATGTAATTATCAAGCCAAGTCTTCGGGATCTGTCACTTGAAAACTGGGGCTATACTTCAGATACTGTGGACTAGTTGTTGAAAGTTAGCAGAAAACTTTTGGCTACAAATGGAATCAGCACACAGACCCGTCTGAAGACCCACTGTTCAAGATCTCCGATAGTCATCCCTTTAGATACTGTTCTCTGTCATGGCTCCCATGAGATCCAGAGTCCCAATTTCAGCTCCACAGACTGCTTGTCTTGTCTGCAACACACAGTATCACCAGTAAGACAGGTGCCCAAGAGACATAACCAGAAGATTTAATTTGTGAGGTTTCTTGGATATCTGGCTGAATGATCTTATTATAAGTTCCTCCTAGAATTTTTTTTACCTTATGCTGTTCATTATAACTCCCACTGATCCGAAGCCAGCACTATAGCAAGGCACTTAATTTCTCACAGATATTTAGTGAATTCTCCAAGGACAAACCAGTAGTTCTGGGAAGTACTGTGAGAAATATTAGAGTGCCAAACACAAGGCTGTAGAGAGTTTTCCATTAGATGATATGGACAGAAAACAAATTGCCTATGACCAGCAAAAATAATGGAAACCTGCTTTCTCCAAGCTCTTATGTGCCAAGGCTACTCCAGAGCTTCACTGCCAGACAGCATTTAGCACCTGAGTCCTTTTCCCTCAGTGCCCAGAGCATTCACTTGGGTTTCTTCACCCAGCCAATGACTTATTAGATTAATTTAACTTTTCAGACCTCTACCCTACTGCTAAGCTTAGTAAAAAAATGGCCAGCAGGTTCCACAACTCTGAATGGCAGGAATGGTGGAATTTCAGAAACCAGGCTTCCTACATATGGTTTGGGAGATCGCTTTTTATTTATTATTGAATTTTCTTTTGCCAAATATATTTCCATATACTTTGGAACTAAATCCAAAGTTCAGCAGCTTCAAGTGCTAGCTAATTTGATTTCAACACTGATGCCAGAGAAATAAGAAATGAACTGTTAGTTTGTGGCATTACGTCAGAAGAATGATACCAAGTCCTAGATAACTAAACATGCATCCATCTAAGTTCTCCTGTGACACAGTGCTCACAAGGGAGAGCTGCAAGCAGCCATATCAGCAAGTATCTTCTGAGGATGAGGAAACAAAGCTTTCAAGTGACCCCCAGCAGCAAGATGATTTTATTTACCAGAGACATTTCAAAATAGAAAGCTTTCCTTTTATACCTACTCATCACGATCCAGAAATAACGCTTCGATGAGAAATTTAGTGTCTCCCTTCTGTAACTGTCAAAATGAGATACTGGCCCAAACTCATCACACTGAAGAACCCGTCCTGGACTCAGTTTTTGTACCCCGTCCCTTGAATTCTCCTTTTTTGATATGTTTTAGTCATCCTATAACTCAGCTGATCCAGTTCTTTATTCCCCACAAATACTCATATTCCACAATTGAAATTTTTCCCTCATTTTTCCTGGATTAAAAGAAATTCTCCACAAAAACTCCCACATTTGTACCCACAAGGGGAAGCCATCCTCACTTTTGCTCATTGGCTGTTCCTTGTCCTCTCTTCTGTCAACAAAAAACCCGCCTTGTATGCACAGTCCAATCCTGACACTTGCACTGTAGCCCAATAATGACCAAGTGGGAGTTTCTAAAGTGTGATGGGAGATCCTACCTACATCTGCCTTTCCTCTTCGTGCTTTTGGGAACACAAAACTCTCTTGCATTCTGTCTCATTCCTACTGGATGATACCGTCAAACCACTTACTACACTTGACTTTTTAAATCACTTGACATGGGTGTCAGTTTACTTTCATCGAAGTTTGAGCAAGCAATGACCAGTTTTTACTGAAGTCACCAGTAGTGTGAAGTGACTGAGGACTGAAACCATATGAAACCAATACATTTCTTGTGGTTCTTTCAATGCACAGTAAGTGAGCGCAGATTGGTTGCAAATTCAACCCAGACTTACAAACCTCAGCAAATGTTCCTGTGAACTTGATCCAGCCTTCAGGTTTGTTTCATCCAGTTTCAGGTTTCATTGTGAAAGTTTCACTGTGCCCTACATGCTGCCCCAATAAATGATGCCTCAAACAAAATGAGGACATCAGCAAAAATGAAGAACTCTTCAGACAGCAATGTTTTAGTTTTATACCATATGTGAGAACATGCACTGACAAGCAGTATGCATACAATTACTGCTCTTGCAAATCAAAAATTGTTCATGGTAATGGACTTGTACTTTATTACAACTTCTGCCAAGAAACTATTTTCAAGAAATGTGGATGGAATATCTCTGTGCTATAGTTCTTCTCTTTCCCCATTTATGTTCATAATAATTTACGAAGAAACTAAGCCGTTTCATCACAACACGTGCACAAATCCCCAGCATGCTTTTTAGACACTCAGGTTGTGAAATAATTAAGCCCAAACTTTACTGAAGCAGTATTTTCTATCTGCATATAACATTGCTGAGGTAGCAACGGGAAAGGAAAAATAATGAGGAAACTGAACATCTTTTATGGATCACATGAATACAAAGCCAAAACGGACTTAATTGCTTAGCTCGTTGAACATATGACATCTTTTCCTCTAAAGCTTCTACTACTGGCAATGTTTCCTCACTTCTCAATCATATTAAACCAATAATTAAAATAAAAAATTGCCTAAACTTACTATACCTTTGGGAAGGCATGTAGGTTGTTATTTTATATTGCATATCTTGTAAGCAAAATCTTTTTAAATTTTGTAGGCTGAAATAAAACCCAAAATCTGTGTTACATTCAGTTTTGGGAATGATTTAATCCCTGCACAAAAATATTGTTAAAGAAAAAATAAGCTTCATAATATTAATGGTCCATTCCGACGGGAAGACAGTCAACTCTGATATCTCACAAGCAACACGCCGCTGAGATGACTGAAGTCAATCTCCATTTATGCACATGTGATCTGTAAAAGAAGTCAATTAGAAACCATGACAGGTAGTTTCCTAGAGCAGATTCCAAGTCAGTGTACTATTCCAGTCAAGGGCCCTTACTGGACTGACTCTAAGTCTAAAGGAAAATCCACACTAACTGAAAGAGATGCCAGCTGGTTTCCAGTAGAGCAGCGGTGCTGTCTACAATCTCCAGCCTTGCTGGGCTGAGTTACACTATTCTAACTGAACCAGATGGGCAAAATCAAAACTACCAGTAACATTTCACAGGCCCTTAAAACATATGATGCAAATGATCAATTATGTGTACAGGACCTTAGGTGCCAATAAGAATAAATGAGGTTGCACTATATGGAGCATTAAAGAAAAATTAGCAGTTCTTTACCTATTGATTGTATGTTTCTTCTACCAGTACAAAGAAGGATATATTAATTTCATAAACTGCACTACAGATTTCTGCAACCCCTTTTTCCAGTTTTCTATATCAAACTGTGAACAACAAGAAGACAGGGCAATCTTTGGGAGCATAATGACTAAGAAACCAGTAGAAAAATTATAAAAAAAATTAAGGGAATATGTTTTACATAGAAAAACTATTGGGAACAGGAAAACTAAGTATTCCTCTGTGTGTTCTTGAAAGCCCCAACAAAATGTAATTTTTACTGCATATTTAGGAGATTATGAGAATTACATTAAGCAAGAGGTATTTTTCCATTATTGAAAATAGTAACACTCTTGGTTTTCTTTTTATTAAAGAGCTGCTATATAGCACTTTCAGGCACTTTGCTATGTAGCAAATTCAGGGCATTTCTACAATCTCAACATAGGTAACAGATAGTATTTCTGTAGTTGGTCAGATCCCAAAGATTGCATTAAAAGCATAAGCTCAAAGTTTTAGTACTGGAAATATTCAGAACAAGCTCTTATATCCAAACTCTGTGGTTAAATAGTCAGCATCAGCCCTGACAATCCTATGTATGGAGGACAGGAACTGTTCAGCTACCTCTTGCAAAAAGCATTGTCTGACTGACCTGGTTTAAACTGCTTAACAACTTTTGGTAAATACTGACATTTTAGAAATGGCATGTGAGCAAATGAAATAAGAAACAGTAGAAAGGGAAATCACACATAAATGCATCGACTCACCCTGAACAGAGGGATGTTTGGGGTTGATTTTTTAACCCTTTACTAAGCACGTTTCACACTGGAAGTTACTGATATAAGGAAACTGCTTTCAACAAATACTCTAGTTTTGTTGAAATTACATTGTGTGTAGCAGCAGGGGAACTTACTACCACAAATTGTTGAGGAATGCACCACCACCACCGGAGGTATGGGTGAACTGGATGTTAAGAGGAATGGTCCTGCTATCCACATTACAAAAGCAAGTAATAAATTCAACCTACTTCCAGCTCAAGAGTTTTTGTGAAAAGTTACTGATTGAAGGCACATGGTCAATCCCAAACACTGATGGCAGCAAATGTGAAGTGTTACTTTGCAACTCTGGAATAACTCACCTTTTCTGCACCCCCATCTGGAGTCTCCCTTCATCAGCCTGTAAGGAGGTACCAAGATTATACACCCTCCTCAAGGCCAATAAACTGCTATCACAGCCCAGCCAGCAACAGAGAGGGGCAGAAGAGCCCGTGGCCCTAAGAGGCTGGGGGCAGCAGGAAGAGCAGAGAAGGCAGCTACAAAGTGCTAGTGATCCTTGAGCTTTCACCGTTACAAACAGTGCAGACCTCATTATGAGAGTTTCACTAGAAATATAGATTAACACACCTGACACATTAAGAAAGGCCAGGAGAACATTATATGGAGGAGAAGCTGGAAGAAAACAAAAAAAACTCCACCAAAAGCCCCAGACTCAATAATCTCAGTCTAACACCATTAAAAACAGTCATTCCCTGTAGCCTACCACAGCAGCAGATACCAAAGAAACAATGGTATGTTGAAAAAGAAAGGTCACACTACTAGAAGAGAGTTTAACGTGAGCTGTCATGCAAATTTAAGATGATGAGATTAGGCTCACTGAAGTACCTCTTCATGTCAGTATAGATGGTACTGCCAAGGCTGCAGAGCATGTACCACAACTCACAACTACTTCCTTCTCTGTTGCAGCATCTTTCTTATACATTTCAAAAACTACTCTAATTAGAAATTACTAGATATTAAACAGTCATGCAAGGCAAACCTACAACAATTCCTCTATAAATCAAGGACAAATCAGCAGTGTCTACCTCTGTGGACCATATATACCTATAGATGGAATTACTGCTGTAATTATTTCCATCTCTGCCTGGATCCTCATATACCACTTGGGGAAAAATTTGTGCCTGATTTAAAAAAATCAAAACCCCACAAACAAAACCTCTACAATAACAAGGAAAGAAAACCTTTATCAGTTCTCTGGAAAATTTGAACCAATAATCCAGTTTCTGCCAAAGTGTATTGCTTTAGGGAAACCAAGACTCAGAAAGTACTAAATCAGCTGGACTAATTGTACTATAACTGAGCCAAATTAATTAAGTAAAGCCTACCTTCAATAGCATTTGTTTGCTGAACCAAACAAGCTTTTTCACTGTTTCAGGCCACCTTAATGCAACATAGGTTGCTATACAATGTGTAATATGTAACATACACAACAACTATTGTTAAAGTGCATTGAATTAGACTTTAGACTTTCAGAAGCCAAAGGTAAGCGAGTGTCCACTGCTATTCACAAACCCATTCGACAGCTGTATATCAGAATTAGCTCATGTATGTGCACCAGTTTCAGGGTTTTGCTTCTACTTCATCATGAAAATTCTCACTTCTATAGCCTTGTAAATTGTCTTCTGAGGTGTGGACAAGAAGTTAAAAAAAATCCAAGGACGAGATCAGAGCAATCTATTCTTTGTTTTTACATTCACAGGAACAAAAAAAAGGAAGGCCCACGGTTTTGCCTTCACTGATGAAAAATTATTTTCTGATTACATGATGCCATACTATCTCGGCAAAATTAAGTAGATAAAAAAAATTCACAGGTGATATGCCAGGGCTTCCTCCTCTCAGCACTATTAGCACTTCACAAGTTTATGAGAGCAGCTCCACAGGAAAATCAAAAGCCAAAGGCACCTTTTCTTCTTACTTCTGTTTTGATCATATTAAAAGTTCCATTACTATATAATACTTGCACACAATCAGGGCAGTCAAGCTTCACTAATTCCTTATCATAACATATATCCTCACTGCTCTCTTTCATGCTTAGGTTTCATATCCACTAGTTGCTTTTGGCTGATGTCAGTTTTAACCTTCATTTTATTCTGTATTTCCACAGCATGAAGACCAGTTGGGATTCCAGTGCACAACACAGGATCCTTTCAGCTCTGTATTAGAGGTGTTTAGAAACTCTTATAACCTGTCCTATTTCAGTCATAAACCTAGGAGAACCATTTCTGCGAGCATTTTGTTGATGGTCTGCAAAACTCCCTTGCTGGCCTGCTAAATGCATCCTTGGCCTCAACAGGAATATAACGGAGAGCCAACTCCATCAAGCTCTCCACCTGGTCTCTATTTCTTGGGACACTGGAGTATTGCAGAGGAAGTGGTGGGATAAGGAATGCATCTTTGCAGGATATCAAACTTTCTCTCTGGCTCAAAATCAAATTGAGAGGTCAACCCAACCGCAAAAGTATTTAATGAAAATTAGGGCTGAGGCTAACACTTTGGAGTAGATTTTATGTAGCGGAAGATGACATCAATGTTCTTTCCTCATGAGCCAAGTTCTCCAGCACTAAGAACATTGTCTCATCTGCACTTAATCTCTAGATTAGGTTACGGGCTGTCCTAAAGCATGACTTGGACAGCCTTGGTATTAACCTCCAAAATGCAGCCCTACTTCTAAATGTCTACAACAACACACAAACTTTGTTCTGCAACTCTATTTTGCTACGTGGTCTTTATGTTTATAGTTCCTATCCCTCATTAAATACTACTAGCAAGACTTTGCAAATGATATGCAAGAGCCCTTACCTGGAATTTTTATATGCAAAAATGAGAATGAAGGAGAAGGGAGGGAAACATCAAGTGCCCACAGACACTTCAGGAATTATTCCAGGATGTACTTTTTTACATTCTATTAAATAAGTGGAATATTCATTACTGGAAGGAATGAATACTCCAAGAATACGCAACATAATAACATATCTAAAAGGTAATACAGGAAAAAAAAAGTAATACAATAATTTGCATTTTGAACTACTAAATTTATTTGAAAATTTCATTTGAAGTCTTTTTGTAGATCAATACTATGCATGCTTTTTTGCAGCAAATCTAAGTGGGCAACTTTACAATGAAATAGTCTTACTTTTTAAAAATCAGTAAAGTTAGAAAAAATAAGTACAACTATGTTTGTACACAAGGTCAGTGATAAGTAAACTTTAGATTCATAAAAAGTTAGGCCACAGTCAATGAAAATTACCAGCACTTTGTCTGGACTGCCTTGGGATTCCAGGGATGGCAAGTCTGCCAATCTGCAAGTCATCACATGTAGCTAAGATTGTCAGTACAAGCTTCTAGCAAAACACTGAACAGCAAGAACCTTTCCTAAAAAGTTATCTACTCAGCCTGTAATTTTCTTCCGTGTATGTTAATGTTTTGTTGCTGTTGTTGATTTAAAGCAAAAAAAACTTATCAGGTGAGGAGGTAACTAGCTGTGTATGTCATCCATTTTTCTAAATGGTAAAGACAGGAAAAATAGCCCCCTCTTTCAGCCATTTTAACTCAGAAAACTAATGTATTTGAAAACTAATCACAAATGTAAGATTTTTCCCCATACTTCACTCAGAAATCTAAGCATAATAGTTTCTACAAATTCTTATTTCTGCAGGGGATCTGAAACTGGCACATCAATGTGTTTTCCAAATAGCTCTGCAAATATGTTAAGTAACTGAAATATAAAGAATAAACATATGTTATTACCAGACTCTAATAAGAATTAGGATTTTATTGTGCTATCATACACAGAAATACATACTGAGAGCCTTGTTAGACCACAGATCTGACAGCGAAATACCTGAAAACATTTTTTGTACAGCAAACACACAGTCCTTCTAAGAACAGTACTATTGCTTACGATCAAATTTAATCACAGAAATGAAATGCCATCCTTTTTAAAGCAAGAGAAACCGAAGAATTTTTCCTTACCCTTCCCAAAATGAAGTGACCTGTTCAAGAGACCTATGCTGGTCTCCAGAAAGCTGGGAATTGAAACAGGACTGGCCAAGACAAAAATTAGTGCCAGAAAGACAAGATGACTTTTTCATCAATTTTGGTATGCCACATGGACAAAAGATGAAGAAATACCAGTAGAGACAAGAATCCTGAAAATCTTAAGGATTTATACTGACAGCTCTAGTGTTTGCTAACTAAACTACACACGCACAGAGATGTGTACACACAGACTTGCAAGGAACGATGTTGACTTGGCAATGCTTCTTTCCTTTGAGATTCATGAAATGGAAATTGTTCTGTCCCTGAGTCTTCTATATAAGCTTTACCAGAAGAAAGTTAATTCCCTCTCAATTAAAAACAAAACATCCACCCCACAACAACCCCAAAACACATTCTTTCAGTGTCCTACATGTTTTAATTCACCATGTAATTTTTATTTCAAGGCATGGCATTAAGGCTTTTCCCTAAAATGCCAAACTACTTTTTGATCTCTACTGCTGACACGAAATAAAAGAGCTGTACATTATATAAATCTTCAGCTTCACTTAGCTTGAAACTGATAAAAGGAGAAAGAGAAAACAAAGCTATCTGCATAAATCCTTCCCAACCAAAAGGCATTCCCCTTACCCTAACTATCATTCATTTCTGCACATCTTGTTTGAATTATCATCTGAAGTTTGTCTTGTTCCATCTCCAGAACAAGTCAAGTAGCAGAGCATAAAGATATGGCTACATGAATAAAAACACATGATCTACTTGGTCACTGCAAACTCAAAAATAAGTTTAGACAGAAAAATATTATCTGGTAATTGACATGTTACTTTGACCCCTTTCTTTCTGTATCCTGTCACATGCATTAAATCCAACAGCTACTGGAAGTATCGGCATGCACCTTCAGTGTCATGAGAACAAACAATCTGAGGGAATCACTACATTTTTACAAAGCTGTGATATTCAATTAATATAAGACAGTTACAGGAAGGAAAAGTTAAATTTTAAGACAAAGGGCAAGAATTGTGTTACTAGGCACTATAAAATGTAGCAAATCCGAACAGGTGGCACAACAACAGTTTATCAAATTCACTGGCTCAGATGTTCCTGTGCAGAAAAACTGATCTATAGTAGAATTCCTGAAATGGAAAAATCTTCCTTTTCTCTACCCTTCTGTTTCTGAATCATGATATATTTTGAGATTAAAAATAAATTTTAAGGGGTTTTATATACTTATTTGCAGCATGTCTCAATCTATTATGTACCACCAATGATACAACTTAAAGTTGAAATCTCAGGTCTGAACTAATTACAAAGACTTGAAGTCTGATTTACTGCTTATCAGGTGAATGATGCACTGAACACTTGTTTTAGAGGAAGTTGCTCACTGTGTCAGAATTGTTTCATTTTGCATATGCCTTCTGCAAAAGCATTTATTATGAAAGCAAGTAAGGCAAAATAAACATAATTCTCTCCAGTTTCATCACTTTGGTTCCAAACTGTGCCCCAACAGCCTTACAATGACAGTATGAAGACATCAAGAGGCAAGTAGGAGAAATGTCAAGACGAGTCCAAGCCAATCAACAGTCTTATGATTAAAACACTCCTAAGGAATCAGAGAGGAGAAAACTGAATCCTGGTCTTCCACACATTATTCAAGCAACTTAACGCACATGCTTTGCACAGGAAAACATGCTGTTGCTGAGAAAATGTTCTACAGAGCATTTTGATGGCACATTCAGTTATTGGATATGACCTCTGAGAGGATAAGTCTTTCATTATCTTCTTGTTTAACTGCTGATAGGTAACCCCAGGAAAATCTGTCAGAGCAGAACCACAGGAAAAGTACAATGTGTTGCAAAAGCTGTGAATGCTGCTAGGTAACTAAAGCATAAATCATTACACTCACTGAAAGCATATTTAACTGCTACAACTAAATGCATACACAGAACCAACTGTCAGAGAATACCAAATAAACACACAGCATAATCCTAGTTATAAAGAACAAATATGAACAGAAGTGGTCAATGGCAAGAGTGAAACTCCTGTATAGAAAGGAGTAAGAACCACTTCAAATTTCGATTCAGCACTGAACACAGTACCTTAAAAAGTTAAGGCCAAAGAAATAATGGAGCAGTATCATGTGGCTTGGACGCTCTGCTAAGAAACCACACAGATGTAGTCAAAGGGCATTACTTCCAAATCCAAATAATTCTTCTTGTTACTGCTTTACTAACATAGTGAATACTAAACATATCATTACCCAAAGATTTGATACTTTTTCAAAATAACTTTCAAATGAGCATTAAATCCTATGGTCTTGGTTGTTAATCTTACTTGTGGAAAAAACAGGTAATAGCAGCAGAACCAGAATTAGTGAGCTGGACAAGACACAGGGACAGTTTGCAGTGATTAGAACTTTACATGCAATTAATTTCTTTCACAAATGCATATTCTCACAGAAATTATTATTTTACTTCTAGTGGTATTGAAAAAGGAAGCAGAGTATGAAAGTCTGTTCCTGAGAAGTCAATGACTGTTGAAATGAAAGAGAAGTGGGGGCAGAAGCCTGAAGCCTAGAGGATTTATAATGGTAACAGTGAGGCAAAATCTTGCCAGTTAAAAATAAAATCTGGAGGGAGAAGTAAAAATGTTAGGACTGGTTCAGAGATGTGCAGGGATAATCTTGGGCTATTCACCCAAGAATGTCATCCAGTTTTGATCAAAGGCTTCATTTGTGCTCCCAGTTGTGCAGGAGAATAAACTTTATAGACGTTCAACAGCCTTATTCAACAAATTGCCCAGAGGCAACACCTAAAACGCTCATACCAGTGTGCTGCAACTGCTTGCAGGATCGATGCTTAAAACATATTTTATTATATAACCTTTCTTCTATAACCTCAATTATGAATAGAAAAACAGTATTTAAAAGAACCTGGGATTAATTAGAAGTAATTAAAAAGTAAATAAAAGTAATTAAAAGTATTTTGGTAGATCTAAAAAAGTTTTAAGATTACAACAGTCTTTGTTTTCAACATTTCTCTAATATAGCCATTATGTGATTTGCAGTAGAAACAGTATATAATTAAGACTGCTTAGTTTCAGTTGTAAGTGCATTCTACTTTCCTTTTTTTCCCCAACAGGATCAAAATTTTTTAAGCAAAGCAATTACTGTATCTAAGAAAAATGTATTTCATAGAAACTGTATTAAATACACAATTAATTGCTCTTTTTATGGTACACGCTTCCAATAATAGAAATTACTATGGCACTTCCCACCTTCCTTTTCCAAAGTGAAAGGAATTTACTCCAAAAAATTATGTTTTCTTTCTATTTCTAGCAGTTACAATTTCAAAGTTGAAATACATCCATTACAAACTTAATTGTAAAGAATTTTTCATTCACTAAGTTTTGGAATAAAATCTTCTTTATTTTGAACATTTTTTTAACATTACCTTTTCAGACAAAGGAATTATTTGTATGCCTCTGTTGTCTTCTCACTTGTGTTAATAATGTTTTGCCTTTTTTAAAAAAAAACAAACACTCCCACAACAGCTGCTTTCATCATTAACAGGTAACCAGCAGTATGCATATTAAACAAACTTGCAGATATGAGAATACTGAGAAGTCTCTCTCCATTAGACTGCACAAGTGTAAAAGCCTTGACAGTATATGCTGCAACAGCAGGTCATACAGCAACTTTGAGAGCCAATACCTCCAAAGACCAACTAACACACTTAGAGGCACAAACAACACTATGCAGGTTCCAATAAACACCAAGCAAAATTCATAGCCATGTTCATTAACTTAAAGCTATATATACTGCATCTAAGTAGCAGTATAAGCAATATTAATCATTGCAGTTAACCACTGTATTTCAATGCAAGACAAACCATAAAGGCATCTTGACCCATCTACAAAGGAAATACCTCTAGAGACTACTGGAGGATGTTGGCAACTACTCCTGACAGATCACAGCCAGTGTCCCATTCTTGTAGTAGCACCAGTGAACTCCTTGCAGACAAACCTCTCCTATATTTATGGGACGGAAACAGATTAACTGCATCTGCTTTGGCTGTAGTGTGTCTTTTATTGATTCCAATTCTGACTTCTAAGAAACCAAACCAAAAGTAAGCAGGGAACAGTCATCAATACTGGGGACTGCATTAAGGCTACACTAAACTTTGTCTGAGAAAGGGATTTGTGGCAATTCAGTCAGTGTCTGATCCAAGTGTTTGATGTAGTGGTAACAAACCATTATGACCTATAATTTATATTTCGTCCACCAGTTTTAAAAGGAATGTTATCTGTCTACATGAGGATCACACACTATGGAAGCTGCATCTGTGTGTAGTTACTGAAAGCTGTAATGGCAGTAAATCTCCAGCAGAGAAAGAGATGGAGCCTTATAGGTTCAGACATTCACAATCCAAAGGGCACTTCAGAACTTCAGAGCACATACAGTATTGGCACAATAATATGCCTGAGAAAATAACCAGGGTAAAAGGGAAATAGAAACAAGAATATGTTTCAAGTTGTAAACAGAGACTCCTGCTCTACTATCTGTTTTACTGAGACTTTATCCTCCCAGCTATCAAGCCAGGCAACCCAGATATATGTTTTGTTTTAGCTTATAATAGCCACCATACAACAGGGCAATGGGCAGAGCATAAAGCACACCCATTTAATCTTTCTACCACAACATATATTTAGTGTACATCTTATCATACAATTTTGAAAGTCCCTGAGAATCATAAGTCCCTATTTTCCCAGGCTCCATGAGACCGTATGGCCCACAGAGAACATACTGAATATACAAACCTACAGAGGAAGATCATTTTAAGGTCTGTAACTCACAGCAGGAACTGAGCTAAGTTCAGTTCCACTTGGAAGCCATAAAAGCACAGGTTTTAAAAAAGTGCAGCAGTATCTGGTGTTTGATATCTAACAGTATGTAACATGTTTATGACATGTATTAAGCTACAAAATCTGAGTTCATAGCCTGGGACAACAAAGCAGAACTCAGCTCTGGCATATGTAGAGGGAAATAGAAAGGCATGTCTCGTAGTGTAATGGATATTGCTGCTCCCTCAAGAGCTTGAGTTGCACAGAGCAGGTGGTTCGATGAAAGATATCAGCACTTTGGAAAAAATTAAAATACAATTAAAAGAGCAATTAAATAGCAGCTGGTTTAAGAGTCAATTCAGATTGGGTTTTACTATACAAACAACACAACTCAGTTCTTCAGCATTATTTTTCAGAATTGATAGAGTAAGAAAGTTTGGATAAAATATGTAGTAACTAAAACTAAGTCACACAGAACTCAGTTTAAAGGGTAGTAAAATAATGAAATCTAGATGAGGTATCACTTTCAAACTACTTTAAAAGTATTCTGATTTCAAACTGGACAGTCAAGTCCTATTGTCTTAAAACATGACAAGTCCCATGGTCAAGTCAGTGGTCTTAAAACAGCTTTCCTCTGATTTAAAAAAACCAAAACTTTCCCCTCCCTCACATAAAGTAAAATGACCACAGAAGCAAAAAGAGAATATGTCCTAGTACATGATGGAAAGAGGGAAACATACCAACATGCACGACAGCATACCAAGCCTACATATTGGAAAAAAAAAAGTTTTGTACGTTAAATGA
Source organism: Pipra filicauda (assembly GCF_003945595.2). Taxonomy (NCBI): domain Eukaryota; kingdom Metazoa; phylum Chordata; class Aves; order Passeriformes; family Pipridae; genus Pipra; species Pipra filicauda. The sequence continues at coordinate 4,316,928 of NW_024105031.1, read as the reverse complement.
GATCAACAGAACTAAGTGCTAAAAATGGTCACGGTTAATTTCATAATAGGCTTTAAAGGGTCGGACTGTCTCCAGGAAGAACAAGTAGGAAATAATGTCAGCACTGGCTATTCTTAATCATCACAGTCTCATGTAGTGGAGAAAATTTTGTCATTTCACCAAGTGAACACCACTTCTTACTTTCATACCTTGAAGTATGATTCCCCCACACAACCATCAACATTCTTTTCTCTACAGCAAATGTTATACAAAGTCAAACTGTCGATTTGGCGGTTTTAAAAGTATGTTGGTTTTTGGTTTTGGTTTTTTTTCCCCATTTTTAACACAAAGAATTAGAAAGAAAAATTTTGCATTTTGTATGATCCATGAGAGTTTGAATCAACTCAGTCTATCCTGAACTAAATTTTGGGTTAATATTCCAGGCTTATGAGTTTGTATCTCATCCTCTAGAGAGCAAAGATAAAAGAAAACTGCTGTTCCATGTATAGAACCCAATAATCCCATTTTCTGAGAAATGCATTTCCAAAATACAACTTTCGACCAACACTGGTACTTTCAATCACAGTATACCTGATAAAAAAACCCCAGTATGACGTAAAAGAAGGCAAAATAATCCCAGAATAGCAGCATGTTGATTTACCTAGAACAGGAAAAAGGGCTTTAAATGAGGAATTATACTTCTTGTACAGTGCTCATTTAGGATTGAAGACAGCTTGGCAAACATACTGAAAAAGGGCACTGCAACTGCACAAAACCTGGCCGTCTTTCCCTTCCAAGCAGCATGCTCCATGGGTCCCTCTCCTCCCAGAGAGAAAGTAATCTGAGCTACCTCCATAAATTCTTCGAAGCACTTAGGTGAGTAGGAAAATAAGGAGCAGCTTCTTAGGCTGCTCTTTACCATAATACAGGCTGAGACAGAAGAAGCCCTTCCATTCCTCCGTGCTGGAGCACTCTGGAGGTTTCAGTACTGCCATCAGTCAATAACTGAAAAACCAAGGCTCTGTTACTTAGATAAATGCTTTAAAAAATGGTTGAGTTTCTTAATTGCTTTCAAGTTTTAGGTTATACAGGGCTGGTAAACAAGATTTTTAAAGATATATATATACTATGGTTGAAAAATTTCTGAAGTACTGTGAAAAATAGGTAGATTTCACTTTTGATTGAAAAAAAAATCTTTCTCTACTCACTTGTGTGAAGTACAATAAAATAAAAAACTAAGCCAAGAGCAATTTTCTTGTTTTGCACGAGATTTAGCTAAAACGTAACAAGTTAAAACCTCATCTCCTAAGTATTTGAGCTGTTCAGCTGATGGGCTGCTTGTGCCCTATGCAAAAGTGATTAAAAATTCAGTTAAATTTTAATTCAACCGTTTTTCCAAAACAGGTGTTATAACAGTGTCATATAACATGAAACAAAACAGAGTGCATCCATAAGCATGCCATTTTGGCATAACATATATACACATATTGTGCAAGCTGAGCTCAGTTATACCTGAAAAATAACCACACTTACCTGTTAATGTAACTTAGAGCAACATAGGTTGGCTGTTGAAGCTCTTGTTTCTCTAATACACGTGGGTCTGTATCTGGAATAAAAAAATACATACACTGAACTGAGCTTTCTGTATTTACATTGAAGCATATGGGACTGTATCCTGCAAAGTGACATAAGCAAAGACGAGAGATAAAATAGCTCAATCCAGTTTATCCATATAGACTACCCTTAGCACAGCTCAATCATTTGCTTATTCATTCATAAACACAGCATTGCATTACTTTACACAAGAATTTGAAACATCAACAGTGATGTAATTTCCAACTGTCACATAGCTTTCACAACTCCCCTCATAAATATTAGTTTTCACTGCTTTCCATGATTTATAGTGTTAAAAGGATCAAGCTTGTTTCTTTTTTAATGTAGCTGTTTCTAAATATGGTTGACACATTTTGAGATGTTTCAAAAGCAATTAGATCTCTTCTGCTGGGCCTCGATACTTTTCTCTGAGTTTTGCTTTCTCCCTTCCCTACAGCTTATTTTCTGAAGCTCTCAATCAGAAAAGTCATACAAAAAATGCACTTGGAGCAAAATGCCTGCCAAGCAGAACGCTGCCCACCAAAAGCCCTGAAGCAAACACATCCAAATTCCCTCGAGTGCTAACTTTCTCACTCAAATGAAAAAATATGGTTTCAATCACTGTTTTCATTGTTCTTTGCAGTTAAGTTGGGCTTTTCTCTAACAAAGAAGGAGTCTTGGTTTAAATTTCTGAAACCAAAGCCAAGGGAGCATGTCCATAGTTTAGGCAGTTTTTTTTATACCAAAAAACAGGATTATATTGAGGTTTCAAATACAGCCTTGCCCTACATAGCAGATAGGCACCTTTAGGAGCTGAGCATAAACAGTCTTCAAAAGTTCCCAATGGAAAGTGTGCATCATGCCTGTGCAGATTACTGTACAGTCATTAACAAAATGTTTTATGTGTTACTTTAAAAGCAGTTCTGGGTGCAACTTCTGCATTTTAACTATCAAGAATAAAACTGCCCTTACTAAATGGCTCCCCACAGCAGCACTTCTGCTATCCATCTTTTATTTCTGAGAAGTATCTACTTTGTGTTTTTTGAGGGGGGGGTGGTGGGAAGCAGGGTGGGGAGAGGAACTCCAAGCAAAACCTGTATTTTGGATTGTTCTTGCTTCCTCCTACAATTTTAAGCATTGTTAATGTTCAAAAACTCATTATCTTGATAGCCACATTAGTTTGACCTGATCAGTTGCTTTTAGTGGGTTTTGTGGGTTTTAAAACAAGATACAGTTATTTTGAAATCTGCCTCTGGTGCCCTGCCTTAAAGGAAGATTTTTAACTGAACTGAATGGGGACTGTGCTTGAGGGCTGGTGCATTTGTCACACCACTGCTGAAGCAGATAATACCTTTATTCAGGGAGAAGAGAATCCCCTGTCCACCTTTTAAAGCTCAGACTGATCCTAGTAATTTTCATACATTTGCTCCTGCACAGCTCAGGTTGCAGGATTTGCTAACATGCCTTTATCAATATGTCCCTAAGGAGATAAGTAACTCTAAGAAAGTTCAGAGAAGAGAGATAAAAGCACAAGTGCCAATCCAACTAGCAACCCCAAGTCTGTTATCCTTAAGAGGAGCAGATCTTGCTGGTGCCTGGCAAAATTCTTCAGTAATTGCCAACACACCATGCTCCATAGACAGCAAAGCATCAGCTGTCTTCCATGCTATCTTTATAATTCGCTTCTCTGAGGAAGTTAGGTTCACACAACACACAAAGATCTTTTACTTGCTTTAAAACCCATCAGCTAGCAGGCCAAGAACACAACTGCTGTCATGGTGAGCTCTCTTAGATTTACACCTTGGTGGTGCATGGCCTGCCGTGAAACTGTCTTGATCCAGAATGTCTGCAGAGCGTTAATCCCAGCCAGGACTATCTGAGAACTGCCTCAACCTAAGTTTAGGCATCTGTGGCTAAATGACTACGTCTTTGCTAATCCAGTTCTTAAATGGGATTAACCTCCACCTATAAACAACAGTTTCTGTGACTGAAGGAGACAAAGTTGGAGCTGGTTTACATCAGAGTGCTGCACATTATCTGTGGGAGAGGACCAGGAAAAGCTCTAATGGAGAGCCAACCACCCTTCCGCTGCTCACCATAACACCAGCTGAGCATGAAAATACAAAGACAAAATCCAAAAGCCCCATAACTTTTGTAGGAGTGTGTTATCAAAGCACAGAGAATTTGCCTGCTGGCACTCAGAGAAAGCAGACTCCTGTCTCATAGTAGGTGCTGCCTGACACATGAGAAATACACTGCACAGTCTCCATTCGATCTCTCTATCCCTCCTCCTGACATGTATCAGACTTCACATGTAATTCAAGACAATTTTGTTGTATATCCCAATTCCACGAAATAATCCAGGATGTGGTAAAAAAATCTTGTATGAATTCAGCACTCAAAATGCTTGACGTGTTTTTATTTCTCTTGCAACCAGCTGCTGGGTTGTCAGTCATGAGAACGCTACATTCACTTCTGTACTGTAGCAGGAACTACACATAACATTGCTGGATATTATTTCTCTTCCTCAGCTATAATATATATAAAAAAAGCATAGTAACTTGTGTCAGGGCCACCACATGGCCCTCAGAGAAGAGCAGAAACCAGGCCAGCTGTGTCACAATTGACAGCAGCCATGGGACCCTGGCACAGCCCTTGCCCAGGTGGAGAGGCACAAAGGCCACACCGGCAGCTCCACTGCATCCACCTAAAACCTGGATAGCCTTGCTATCCAGGGCACGTGCACACTTGGCTCATCACTGCCAGCTTTTTTCTCACTGTCTAAAAATGCCACCAGTCCATTCCTTCCTGCCTCCATTCCCTCTTCCTCTGCCTAGCCTCAGTCCATGCCTTTCCTCTCTCCTGCCCCTTCCTAACCCCAATTTTTTCTACACATCCTGCCCTCCGTCGGTCTCTTCTGCTCTCACTATCAGCTCTCCTCTCCCAGTATAAGAACAAGTTAAAAATCACACGGAGATGTCTATAAGCACATGTTCACTCTCATACCACAGGATTGAACATCGATGCAATTCATTCCCGGAACTGCCCTCTTCCCTTCAGCCTCTGACTCCACCTGCCTCCCTACCCCCTTTATTGTATCTTACTTCCAATTTAGGCAGTCTCTGCTTACATTCCTGATGTCAGTTAGCACACTATTGAGCACAGAGTGAATAAACGTTGTTAACAACTACAAAAAGTCCACAGCCATGCCAGGCTTGATTACAAAAAAAAAAAAAAGACAGTAATTGGCATTTTATTAGCATTGTTTTCTTTCTTTTTTTTTTAAGATAGCAAACACCATTACAGTGATGTTAAGCAGCAGTATTCCTTAATGCTGAACCTTCAAACCTGGTCTTCCAGCACTCTGCTTCTCTCATGCCTAAGCACATTTATATAGACACTAGCAATGTTTTCTAACACCATCCATGCTGCCCAAAGCATGTCTTCGAACATGTGTTACCCCACTGACAGGATGTTATACATCAGTCAACGCTCTCAACTATCTGACTCCAGAACAAGAAGCATGGGAGACAAAAATCTGCTGTCAATCTCACAAAATGGCCCTGTAAAATGTTAAATGTTTAGTCAATGTTTCTTCAAACTCACATAGACTGGTCAAAGTCAGCCCAAAATAGCCTAAATAGTTTCCAAACAGACACCTGTAATGGATTAAACACTCACAGCTGACAAACCTTTTCTTGAAAGTATTTAAGCAGTAGAACCTAGGGCTGATCTTTCTTATAAGAAAAATATCTCCCACACATAAAATAACTACTACAGATCTTAAAGGGACTCGTTGATTAACACTATTTTAACTAGTTACCCTTGCTTCTTGAATTAACATGGGATATCAAAGACTTGCTGCTTCACTGGTTTTCCAGTAACACTTTAAATCTGGTAAAACAAAGTGCCACCCATTGTACATTACCTGCCTTCATTATTAGTCTCTTTTTGTAAGCATTATGTTCCATTGATTTCGCTCCACAGCGGGAAGAATTACTTTCTGTAATGTTGTGGGGTTTTTTTTAGCTATGTCCTCTTAATTTACTGTGGTGTTAGATTTTGGAAACCCTCCTTTTTTTCTCTTTATCTTTAATGAAATATTATTAAAATAAAATTTTGATCTCATATGAACTACCACAGGGTTTTGTTCTGGGTCCCACCACCTCACTACTAAAAGACAAAAGTGTTGGTGCTAAGATTCATGAGAGAGATAGAGAGTTACTCAACTAATCATCTATAGGATTAGACCCCTCCAATTTCTCACATTCACAACCTGTTTCATACTGCACAACCAGACAAGTAGTATGAGTGTATAATTAAGGCTGAGAGATCATAACTTGCACTGTACCATCTTTGAACTGTTCACACAAAGCCAGGTATTTTCTGTGGAGCATGTTCTACGATTACTAAATCACCTCATTACACAGAAATAACTTGTAGCTTGAAAGCACTGCAAAATCCTAACTGGGTGAAGTATTTTAAAGAGAGCAAATAATAAAAAAGGCATACACATCCTGTGTAGGTACAGCCTTCAATTATATAACTCTGTTCTACATAAATATTTCTGCACAAAAATACATGCCACATCTTCATTGTGTATAATGGAGCAACAAGTTTTTACCCTACCAGATACAACAAAGTTATAAGCAACTTCACTTTCATAAAAGCCCTGGTTTTAAATCACTTAGCAAAATCACTTTTCACCTTACAAAGCTCTAGCAAATTTCAGTGGCATTATTTTACAACCTCGAGTTTTCTTCTTACAGAGATTAGGAAAGGTCACTACCACTAGAAAAGTAGTAAAGAGAGTGTCAGAAGAAAAAATAATGACCTGAAGGAGGTAAAAATTATACTGCTCTTCGACATCTTGAAGTGGCTAGTCCCGCTTTTACCCCACTGTATCACCCCTTAACATGCAGAGGTTGAAGTCAAGATTGACAAGAGTCAAGGTGCCTAAAGAAGAACATATGAATCCCTGTTCAGTCACAAATGCAGTGACTGGATTGTCAAAATTTTTTGGTAGCTGTAATTCTCCAACAGATTTCACTGACATTGTAGATACTACTTTTTGGGAGGAAGGGTTTAGAGATGTCCATATCTTAAAAAGACTTAGGTTTGAAAAACACCTCTTCATGCCTCATCAGCCATGCCAAACTTAAGCCAAATAGGTGTAACAAAAGCAAAAAGGCAAAACTCCCCTTGCCAACCCAAGGGTGTTACTTCCATTTCTGTTTAATCTCAAAAAGAGTAACGAAATGCTTCAAATATTATGAAAATAACAGCCCTGCAAAGAATTTTAAAAGTGCTAAAACTCATATTTGCAAGGACCAAGGACTTACAATATGACCTCTCTCCCAAGTCACTTGGAGATGTTTATGATAATCTCACCTTTTTGTGCAAGATCACACTGGGGTAAACTGCCAACACAGAGGTCCCACAGTCTCACAACTGACTTTGCCAGAACATCCATACACACATTCTGCTTGCCCACCAGCAGGTTCACAGAGTGCCTGTCTTATATTTCACTTGGCCTTGAAACTGGCTGATATAAGTCAGCTCAGCTAGTTAATTAAAACCCACACTTCCCTTGAAACTAGCTTGCTTCACTAATGATGCCAAGGCAAATATTTCTGTTGGCTTCCTCAAAAGTCCACAATTGTTCTTATGTGGATGTAGCTTAAAAAGCCAGAAACAGATAAATTCAATGTTACTCGAAACCGCTCCCCATCTGAAACCTCCATTACAAGGAAGCCACTATGAATTTCACAGTCTCAATTCCAAATGCAGCATTATTCAGTTTTTCTTATGAATTAAAAAAAAAAAAAAATCACAGACAATTGTGATTTTATAGATATTAACACAGTAGCCTATTTAGATCTTTAACAGAAAAAAAATTTCCCTCATCCCCAAAAAAGAGATGATGCTCTATACTTCAAAGACAGAACACCGGAGAATAAATATCATGATTCTGTGTGAATTTTTAACCTACCTGACTTCAAGAACACCTTTAACATTTAAGCACAAGTTTAAGTTCTTTCCAAGATCAAGGTGTTAAATGCCACAGAGATGGACTTATCAAAATTGTGTGGAACAGATCAGACATCAAACTCTTTCACATTTACAGATTAAGCTTCCACTAAATAAATAACTAAGAAAGCTACATTCAGCTACATTCAGCAAGTACAAACAAGAAAACACTACATTTCAACTTTCACAATTTCAGTGACCACTAGAGGCTTCAGAGTATTTTTTAGTATAGAATTCTGCCTGTTTGGTCTATCCCAGAGTTGCAAAAATTTGTTAGTTAGCTGCAAACAGTTTATTTCCCCCATCAAATTGTGTGTAAGTGCATGAAGCCATGAAGAAAGAAACCCTTAAAGACACAGGTCATGTAAGTATTACAAGGAGGTCATGAAACTGTAAAAGCTTGGCCCGCTGGGAGACTCTCAGGCTGACAGTGCTGTACTGGCACTGCTGCTGCTCAAACCAGGCCTGTGGACTTCCCATGCAGCAACTGACTGATTGCAATTGCTGCATTACAGCGAAAAAATAATGTAGTCCTAAAACAAGGTAAAGCATCAGAGATTGAAGTCCAAAAGCTAAACCACTGTGGACTTCTCCTAAAGCCTGCAAGAACAAAAAAGTTATCATTAATCTTAGTAACTGCCAATTACATATTACACATGTAGACAAGTGGTTAGCAAAAGGAAATGTCAAACAGAAGGTTTATTTAAATGGAGGCTGCCTCAATAAGAAAAGCCAACAAGTGTTCATTGAGAATGCACACACAGGCAGCTGGAAGGCAAAGAAAGCAGCTGCTGACTTAACACCCTGGTTTAGCACACACTAGTCTCTTCATGTAGGTGCACCTCCCAAGGAAGTGAGGCAGTCCTTGTGGAAGTTCCCACAGAAAATGGTAATTTGTAAAAACTGCCTCTTCATCAGAAACACATCACGATCCCAGGGACACCATTCCAGCATTTTAGCTTCGGTGAGTGTTATGACTGCAGAACCTCTAAGATGCCATCAGAGGACATCACTGCAGAGGAACCATATAAAAAAGGGGGTCACAGAAGTTCAAAAGCAGACTATTGAAAACTAAAGCAAAAAAACCTCCAAGAACATCACAACCAATAGCAGGTGTTCATTGTCTTAGACTAGCACATGTGAAACTCCATTTTATAACACAAACACTGTGAGACAAGAACTCAGAGCTTTCTCGTATGAGAAAATGGTATCTTGCTAGGTGAGAAAATAATATATGGTATTTCAGATAACCTACACAGAACCAAATCTATGCTTTGGTCTTACAGCAAAAAGAAGAGTAGAACACTATTTTGGAGCAATCCTACTTCATCCTTGCTAGCTGCTATTATTTAATACTATTTATAGTACTATTTAATTCAGGTTGTGAACTTCTAGAAGTAATGGCTGTGCCTCATCTTCCATTGTCCAGCCAAAAAGGGTTCTGATTACAGCTTCACATGCACTAATTTAATGCACAGATATTAAAAGGATTTTTGGAACACAAGTGAGATGATACTTTGACATTTTTAATTTTTAATTTAAAAAACAGATAACCAAGTAAACATAAACACAAGGATTTTGAAACCTTCTGAAGAAGGTTTTTCTGAAGTGTTTTTCATTAAAAAAAATACTGTGATATAATCATATGTAGGAGAAATGTATTTCAGATATGGACAACAGAAAAGAGAAAGAATGCATAGAGTGCAATCACAGATCCTCAATTTTTAAAATGTTCTAATTTCTGCAATTAAGTTAATTATTGCACACTAGTAAGTGATCACAGTGCTCCTCGGTTGCTAAAAGCAACCTTTGGATCTGTCATACTGTCTTCAAATAGGCAATTAAAGTGAAAAATGAGAGTGTGCATAACTTCCCAGTGTCATATATTATATATAAATAACACATAAATAAGAACAGGACAGAAGTGCTCAAACCAAACACTTGATCAACTTAGTCATGCCTTTATCTGTTTATTTGCTACTCTTGAAATCCTTATTACAGATAGCCCACTGCCTTAAGAAGAGTTTTCTCTTGCCAGAAATTAAGAGAATTTTCCAATCCTCCATCCCCAAAATTTGCACTAACTGAAGCTGGGTAGTATCAAACACAAGGTAGTGGACAGATCCAAGCAACTGATCTGTTCCTCTGTTCTTCTATGAGGCAATCTAGCTGACCAGAACTTGCCCAAGGTTGCTTACTTGCTTTACATCAAGTACAGAATTTATTAAACTCTTTATTTAAAAGGTAATAAAAAAGGGGAGTAAAATACAGTCTTGAAGGTCATATGCAGCCTGTAAGGAACAACATCACAGCTCCCTTCCCATCCTTACAAGGTGTGTGAGCTCTCTGTGTACCATCCTGCATTCTCTTAGCTTTCCCGAAACCTGGGAAGCAGGTTTCCCTCTGGCAAGCAAGCACAACTAGCATCCTCTCTCAGCAGAGAAATTCAAGCTGTGGCCTTTCCTCATCCCATTACAAGCAGTGCAGACTGGAGATACAGCCCAGTCCATGAGGGTTCCCTCAGACCTCTGACACACCTGAACAACAGGCTACCATCCACAGTCTGCAGTTGTCTCTGGCAGAAGGAATGGCACCTGACCAACCCATATTTAAGTCATGTCCTATGCACCCTCTCCTCTGAAAACCCAAAGAAAACTCCAGCAGCAACTACAAGGCAAAGAGCTGTGTAGGAGGGTATAACCGTAACTCTTTCAGGAAATAATACTGTGCACTGTGATTGAAGACACCCAAGTAATCTCCTTGGTACCTTATGTCTCAGCATAGACAAAGTAATGCTGTAAATCAGCTACTTAATTTCTATTCAAACAGAACATAATTGCTGGTAACCGGCTGAAGAGCTACAAATGTCAAAAAGGTGTCTTCGTGATCTTTCAGATGTAATAAACTGCAGGCACACTTCATGTGCCATGGTGCTTTTCCACTTATTATGCTAATTAGTTTTATTTGAAACATACAATTATTGCTGCAACTAAATGTAATCATTAATGCATTCATTCAATAGGTAAAATATTCATGAATCAAATCAACAGGAAATCAGCAGAGTGCTGGAAAGGTCCCTTAGGGAAGGAAAAAAAAAAGAAAGACTGCTGTTGCTTTATTTTATTTTAATTTTTAAATTGTGAGATGTATTAAATTTAAGTGCTTGAAATGTTAAGAACTTGCTTGCAATTTTTAAGCGCAAATATAACATAATGAAGCTTGACGTAGAGAAAAATTAGACTGCCATTTTCACAGAATTTCCTAACATTTAATTCAAGTGAAATGACTTCATGACATGCCACTGGAATGTAAATAAAAGGTCCATTTGCACTGAACAGTCAAGCACACAGGACGTAAGACATATTATTAGTAATCTCTAAAACGATCCCATTTCAGTAATTGAGCGACCATTTTTATTCCTCACCACACTGTGATGTCTCTTTTGTCTGAGAGGTTTGAAAATTCATGCAGTGTGGAAAGGCAATCATTTCTAATTTACCCAGATCGGGGAAGGTCCCTAGAATTATTTAAAAAAAAATAAATCATGATTTAAGGATATTATTCTATACTGAAACAACAATAAAACCACCTTCATGACATGCAGCACTGGCCCCCGAAATGCACACACCAGCATGATGGTCTCTTTAATCACGTTTGCAGGCCCTGACTATGCTCAGTACTCTCGGCACCGACAGTAACACCACGGCTATGCTCGAAGAGCCCTCTAACTGGGACACAGCAGGAGCACATGGAAAGAACTTCTCTGCCTGACAGAGTTGTATTGCCTCCCCAGATGATTCCCGAGGCCAACAAAACCCCTCTGCCTGGTTGGCTGTGCCCCCCCTGCTCCCGGAGGCAACCCAGTACAGGGTTGCCTATCCAAGGCGAAAGCGTTTGTCATTCCTTGCGCTGACAGGCTGGAGAGCATGGAGGAAAAGGGCTGGAGGGTGCTTTCCAAAGCAGACCCAGCCCTGTATGCAGATTTTCTAGGTGTTCGGTCAAAAACCTGTTTCCAAAGTTCACACATTCCTCCCCTCTCTAAGGTCATACCCATCATACACAACGGGAAGCTGACAAAAAAAGAAAAATGAAGAGCATTCACCTTGCATTCAGCGTTTTGCCAAAATTATGAGAAAATAAATTTTTAGAGTTGGTAATGGATTGATTGAGGGTTTAATTCTGTGGGTTTCCAGGAGAACCCAGGTCTGGCCCAGGCAAATCCATTGGGAGGTTTGGCCTTTTCTTGGGCAAAACTTGGTAACTAGTAGTGGAAGAGCAATTTTTACATAAACCACAAGGCTCTGCTTTTTCATATCAAGTATGTGAGGTGAGTATATGCTTAAAGCCATATTCTAGGATAAACAGTTTTGCATAAAGCAAGCAGTTTTTTCAAAACAGCTAGTTTCCCTATCAAAAAAATTGAAAATTTATAGGTTTGTGTTTTGCCTTTTTATTAATATTACTCAAATACGCAAAACTCTGTTTTCATTTAGTTTCAATAATGAAAACCTGGTTAAAGATTCCAAAATAAATAAAACCTAGTATTACTTTAAATAAAACTTCAAAATATATATCTTGACAGTTCTGATGCTTGAGGGTTTTATTTCCTTAAGCAGTAATGATCTCCAGGAGTTAAAATAATATGATTATATCCCAACTCCATGACCAGCTAAACCACAACTGAACTGCAGTGGTACATATTTCATTTACAATGTCAGAAGATTTCCATTTCAGACTATCAACACAGCACTAAATTTTCAAGTGTCTCTGGAAACAGGCCACTTCTAGTTTTGGTTGGAAACACTAAAACGAACAGCTACAGGCATTGCAGCTAGTATTTCACTAGTTCAACCTCTTCATCTTTACCAGGAATGAAAAAGGAAAGCTTTTTACTCTCAGTTATTTACTCTGTCTTCACTCCTCTGCAAACAGTGGTTGAGGGATTTTTTGGTTTATTTTGAGGGAGGGCTGCATAAGAAGGAAACGACAATATTTTCCCGTGAGTCACTAAAATTACTATAAGAAGCTCACCTTCTGGGCTACTACTTCGCACACTCTTTTGAGAGACAGATGGGATTCCTAATCTTTACATCCTGCTGACAGGAACAAGGAGTGCAGAAAACTAAACAATTTCTTGTAAGGAAGAAGGAAATGGCATCATTGCCCTATGTTACTCAAGAGATGCTTCCTCCAGAAGATGGCAACCATGCCAGGTGGAGCAAGGATGGGAACCAGACGTATAAGAATGCCAGGTGCTCAGATAACCTTTATTTCCTGAAATGTCTTTTTCCAAAATTCATTTGGACATACTGTGCCTTACACAATTTTGTTATTTTTTTGTTATTAATTTGTCATTTCTGTCAGGTGCATAGCCCCTTGGGTGCTCTACGCCAGTGGTGATGAGAAAGTTGACAGGGAGGTACAGGATTAACAACAACAGTAACAAAAATAACAACAACCTATTCCTGTCATGGGAAGCCAAAGCAGTCAGTCAGATCCAAGAGTCTCTGATAAAACCGGAGCATAACACCTGCCATGAAACATGGGGCACACAAACCTTTGGCTTCCCCGAAGAATGTGGTAGGTTTGATGGGTCACCCTCACAGAAGAGTCGTGCAGCAGCCTCAGCCTTTATTGCCACGTGGTACCACTAAAACATCCCTGTTAGAACCTACAATATTATCCACTGCTTAAATACTGTGTCACTCCCCTGTAGCTATTTATTTCCAGTCATTTCTACAGAAAGGTACTGAGGTGTTTTTTCTACTTCCTATAGCTCCAATGTAGAGAAAACCCAAATCAGACTGTATTGAGTTAAGCCTCAATGCCTCTGAAAAACAAAATTTAAGACAAGGCAAAAAAACCCCCAAAAGGTAAATGCTCAGTTTAAAATAGAAAATAAAAGCCTAAAAATACTGACATTAAGCAGAGATTTAAGGAAATAAATGAGCTTAATAATCAAGGACGTTTTAAGACTATGGTATGTTTTTATACGTTCTGTTTTTATTATCCCAATCAAAAACATGCATCATTTAACAAAAAAAAAATAATTTACCAGTGTGAACACATAGGCTATACAATAAGTCACCAATTCCTTTAAGATTCTAACACTATCTTTGCCCTCACATAGAAATTTGAAATAGAATTCTTAATCAATTAGACACACCAATTAATACAAAGTTAGTTTGCCATAATAAATAAAAAAGAAGTCTTTACAATTAACAGGAAGACTATTCACTAGAAAAGCTCCCAAAATATTACATGTCATTCTTTGGCTTCCACAGTTTTCCTGACATTCATGTAAGATGAAGTGTCTGTACTTCCTTAAAGTCTCATGTAAAAGAAAGCAACAGAAAGGCACTGCACTTTTGGCAGGTGAAAGTGGTGCTCCAGGTTCACACAAGTCAAGCTCAGGAAGGCTTCTGAGCAGAGAAAGTTCATTTTCTGCTCAGCAACACCTAAGAGGATCAAACAATCTTATAAATGCATTGATATGTCAAAAATCAGTTTTAATTAAGTAAAGGGAAGGCAAGGTAAGGTAAGATAAAAAACATGAAACAGAAAATTTCCTACAAGCAGGAAAATTTCTCCTTGCACTGAATTATGTACAGAAAAAAAAAATCTTTTCTTATTTTTGTACATGACCTTGAAATATGTATTTCTGATGCAAGAGTGCAGACAAGCGAGGCCTCACTCCTAACTCAGTAGAACTTCAAAAGGTAGCACAGCTGGGGTACAAAACAGTGTTAAGTTTACTGCATTTACAAGTCTGTGGTCATTTGAAAAATGGATTATTCAGAATCTCCAGAACACCAGTTATTTTGCTATTCTTATGCATTATAAATAATCAGAATCAAGAACTTAGACACAAGTAGGGAAGAGGACATTGTAAATTCAAGCAAGACTTTTCAGATAATGATACATAAACATCTACTGTATATACACACTTTTCCTGGTATCTCAAACAAAAGATGCACATTCCTCTAGGCAATCCAGCTGCTAATTTTACATTTAATTGCTGACAAAGAAAATTACTTTCTAAAGTGATAGTATAGTACCTTTTAAATTCTACTATTGTTGCTACTAAACAGCAATTAACCATTAGAAGTTGATAGCATTATCCATTATTACAGCAATAAATCTTAATATTATTTTTATTCTGTACTGTTCCTCCTCTGATCAACACTCAATTATGAAACAAAAAGCACAGCAGACATTTATCAAAATTACTTGAGGAATATGATACAATGGAGACAGTAGATAAAGGTTCTGATGCTGAATTTTAGGGCAATTTAAACTGACGAATTTGTCTCAGTGTTTATTCAGCTATGTTGTTATTACTCTGTTGGTGTTATTTTTAAAAGCAATTTCATAAAATTCTTTAAAGAACATTAAATAATTTGGTCTCAAAAGACTGCCAATCTATACAGAAAGGCACTTTCACTTTAGAAATAATAGTTCTTTCACAAAACATATTTCAATAATCCTCTTAAAAATATAATTTCATATAAAATCAGAAAACTAATACCACCTTTCCAAGTATGTTACTACACACAACAGCAGGTACCTTCCTATTTGTAGTCTGTTCCTCTTTTATCAAGAAATAGCATTAAAAGTTTAAGAAAACTCTTTAAAACATTTCCATCGAATGATTATTTAAAATGGTATGGCCTAATAAAAGGAACCTGTTCAGCTTGTTTGGTTAGCTGTTTCTAAACTAATTAATAAAAGAATCCAACTGGCAACAAAATCTTCCTCCAGGTTCAACAGACACCTCCATACCAGCATCAGGACAATATAACGCATTCCTGCCAGGATATTTAAGTAAAGTTGCTTTGAACTCTTTTTATATTCAGGACTAACATGGTGTGCAAGTATTACAAGAGATTACAAGAAAAATAAAGATCACTAGTAAGAATGTTCCCCTCCCCCTAAGCATTTTCCTTGTCCCTTCAATAAGTCTTTTCTATTCACTACTCCTGTCTCTAACTAATTACATCTACTAAAGCTAAGTGAAATATCTCCCTCTCCATTCCGTTTGGATTTTAGCAGCATCTAATATTCATTCCTTAGTGCACTGGCAGTGTGCTCACCTCTTGCTTTATAGAGTGGTGTTGATTTGCAGTGAGAAGCAGAGAAATGCATAGTAACTCCTTCATAATTTATTCTAGCTCTAAAGCTTTCCACTGCAGTCAGTAGACTACCCAATAGCCTAGTCAAAAAGAAGACAAACATCTTCTATGACAGAAAACTGTGGGGAAAGTGGCATGAATTAAAGAGTAAGGAAATAAACACCTTAAACAAACCACCTCAGTGGGAGACTGAGATTGTCTGGCAATGAACTGCAGACGAGATGCTTAGAAAATCCCCATAACAAAGAAAAAGCCGCATATTGTCCAAGGGTTCCCATGTCAGCACCACCCCTGAAGCCAGAAACATTAATAACTTTTCTTTTGCTTTTCTTCTTTCTGGGAAGAAGGGAGTTGAAATCAAAACAAACAAACAAAAGTACCTAAAGAAGATTTCTTTCAGTGCTAGCTGAAATTTGCCCATGCCAAGCACTAACTGTCCGTTGCATCATCTCAGCAGCCAGGCTTGCCATTTGGATGAGGTAATTAGCCTTGCTTACATCTTTTCCTAATTAGATCTACCTTTCTCTACTTTACATACTTGGAGAACACTTGACTAAATTTATTATCAGTGAAATGTACCAGACTGACAGCCGCCAAAAATGCCCTCTATATTGCCCTGATAAGCAGAATTTCGCTATGAGCAGTCAAAATACAAGTTCTTCTATTGTTATATCACTGGGGTAAAAACCAGCTTCCAAGCCTGAAAGTGCTGGTATATAATTCCAATAGAGGATGAGACCCAAATACTCTGATAACCCATTGCAACCTGACTTCAATGGAAAGAAATCAGTGGATTGTGAAAGGAAGGCACAGGAAGGGAACATGGTCTAACATCAATTAGTGTTAAATCATCAGTTGACTGGACAGGGGTGGATGACAGGAGGAGACTGCACTACAGTCATGTTGCAGCCTGAGGTAGTGTCTGCTGGAAATACAATAGTCCATTCTTCATGTCTATGCAATAAATGGCCTTCTCTCTGCAGCTACCAGTTAATATTATAAATCAGTATGTTTTGCAATATTAAAAGGCACTCCAGCTGCAAAGGAACCAAGATCACAAATTCTTTTCAGTGCATTTTTAACAGCTTCAGACAGTAGCAAGGCTTTCCTGAGAACACTAGACAGCTTAAAATAGTTGCTTCAAATTTAGGTTTTGATACGGAAGATGGAAAAGACCTGTATGAACTATTTAATTAACAGATCAAACCACCAAGACCCACGAGGGAAAAAATCAGCTCTTAACAAAAGGTTTTAACTCTGTTTCTTCAACCTCTATGTGATGTTTTTGAATTAAGACAAAAATCCAAGTTGAAGAACATCTCCAGATCTCATCTCCCTGTTGCTATTAACATATGGCAAGTTAACAGTGGGGGTAGAATTTGAGGTATTTGTCAAAAGGATGAGCACGCTAACTAGAGGTCTGGGGAACCCACACACTAGCTCTTCCTCTGACAGGCATGAGAAAGGTTATTGCTAATCAGTTTCTTTTCCCACATGAAATCAATGGCTCTTAATCTCCAGTTGAACAATTAATTTACCAAAAAGGAAATGAGACTATTTTTTCTACAACTCAACAGCAGCTGTAGTTCCCCCCATGTGTTGCCTATGTAAATTACCTCTCTGCTGTACAACAAGCAGAGCGCAAGTTTGGAGTGGGAGAGGAAAGGAACACTGTAGTATCTGCCACGTCTATTAAAGGAACTTCGAGATTCTCTGGCTAACTATTCTCAATAGCTGCAATTATTGCTCAGTGGTTTCACTGAGACTTGGCCTCTGAATGTGAGATGAAGAGCATGTTATGAAATTTGAATGGATGCCACCAGCAAAAAATCCACAGCTAGTGCTAAACCCAGTTATGTGTGACAAACAAAGAAGGGAGCCTACTAGCTAGCACATTGTCTGGAATGGTGGACATGGAGACAGCACATTATGCCATATCTCTGTAAGACAGGACCCCTAAGAAGTGAAGCAGATGTGAGAGTTTCATGGACTTTGTTGAACAGATTAGATGATGACATAGAATACTGAACACTGGAACAGGCTCCCTGGGGAAGTGGTCACAGCACCAAACCTGTTTGAGTTCAAGAAGCATTTGGACAATGCTCTCAGGCACCTGGCGTGATTCTCGGGGTGTCCTGCACAGGGCCAGGAGTTAGACTCAATGGTCCTGATGCGTACCTTCCAACTCAGCATATTCTTTGATTCTATCCTTTTCTGCTTCTTACAGTAAGTCTGGACATAGTCCTGGTCTTCAGCACAACGAATGAGTTCTAGGTGTTGTTTTTTGTCCAGGTGTAAAAGGACCAGCTTCTTTCCTCCAGTTTTAAAGCCAATATGAAGAAGAACTGTCATGAGGAAACTTGAAAAACATTGCACATTAGCCCACTAATGCTAATGGTAAAGCTTACCTTAAAGAAAATTATTAAGCACCGAAGTTAATTTTCATCCAAATTTTAAATAAGAGAGTGAATGTTCTGCACTGGCTAGGATCAAAGACCTCAAGGTCAATTTCCAGCTCAGTCACAGACTGCTTAACAGTTTTGACAAACTAATTTCTTTGCTCTATTCACATTTATTTTTACTTTTTTGCTTCAACCTTTCTTCTGCTTGCTGTGCATAAAATTATAGGTGTAGCCTAAGATTCCTTAGGCTAAATTATATTTGCTGGCCCAACTAAGTATCTACAGACTGTGAGATGTGAGCATAACTGTACTTCAAAACCTTCCCATAAACACACTTTTTTCAGAGTTCCAATAAAAACAAGGTGCCATTTGCCTACATTATTACCAGCAGTATTAAGACAGTCATACTTTACAGTCACAAAATCATAGAATGGCTTGGGTTAGAAGGGCATCTAGGTCCAATCCCCTTGCCATGGGCTGGGATGCCACCCACTAGACCAGGTTGCTCAGGGCCCCATTCACCTGGCCTGGAACACTTCCAGGGATGGGGCAACCACAACTTCTCTAGGCAACCTGTTCTAGTGCCTCACTACCCTCTGAGTAAAGAATTTCTTCCTAATATTTCATCTAAATCTCTCCTCTTTTTGTTTAAAACTGTTCCCCCTTGTCCTGTCACTATCTGCCCATGTAAAAAGTCCCTCTTTTTTATAAGCCCCCTTTAAACACTGGAAGGCTGCAATAAGATCTCTCCGGAGCATTCTCTTCTCCAGGCTGAACTGTACCATTCAGCTTCACATCAACTGCAAACTTGCTGAGGGTGTGCTTGATCCCACTGTCTATGTCCCTGATATATTAAAGAGCACTGGTTCCAAGACAGAGCTCTGAGAGACAACACTCGTCACTGGCCTCCACCCTGACACAGAGCCATTGATCACAACTCTCTGGCTGCATCAGTGCACCACTGTAAGTAAATGAATAAAGAACTCCGGCTGTAAGGTACAACATGGAGGAGAAAACCTTGGAGATTCTATCCTGTCAGTGTATATAACATTAGTCACTGCGTGCATCCAAATATTCAATTATCCTCAAGTGCCTGGAGCCTCTAAAGCAGAGTGATCAGTGTGGGTGGGGAGGATGACACCCAAAACCACCACTGCCACCCTGAAAATCAAAAAGAAGCACTCAGTTTGAGTTCACTGGCATGTTCCTGGCAAAATGTCTGCTAAAGCACTGCAGAGAATTTTATAGGCCTGGAGGAGACACTGAAGAAATACAAACAAATCAATGAATACCAGCAGTGAGAGATAAACAGTTTCAAATGCTTCATACAACTAGAATCACTTTGCAGCCAGATTCCTTGCCAAAATGAAAACTTGGAATGCTTCTGCCAGACTATTTCCAATTACAGTGTTTTATGGCAACGCAGGGGATACAGCACTCCTTGATGAGAAAAACCAGTGTATATATAGGCTCATCATCCTCGAGCAGAAAGCACTGAGGTAAGTACTAGTTGTTAGGGATATGTCTGCATAAGTAATGGGTGTTATTGCATCTAACCTTGAGGTTTCATTTATTTTGTATTGGAGGGGGTGTGTGTGTGTGTAGAGATTTATGGTTTATGTTATAAACTTTCATCTGCCACAAAATCCTGAAGTGTTCTTACACTGAATGAAAAAACACCTCCAAGCAATGACTTTAATGTAAATCTAGAGGAATCAAATATCTTCAGAGGTCTTTGAAAAATGCACTGCTGATTGTTCTTTTATTCAATTTGTGTATTGCTCAGCAGTTCTTTGATAAGCAATGAATATAAGCTGTTTCTCACTGAGTACACACAATTAAATGTGAATAGATCTCATGACAGAAAAGATGCACAACTTTTTTGTGTGTTCCTTGCATCAACTGACCTCTTATGCTAAGAGCTGTTTTTCTGATGACAGTTGCTATAGTGGGGGGAAAAAACCCATCTTTGATGACTTCACAGTTACCACGTCAGGCACACACAGCCTAGAAATACCATCACAGTCTATACGCTTTCCTTCATATGCATAAAAGATAGGAGGAAAGATTCTGAGGACCAGAAAAATCAACCATCAGATGAAGTGTTAAATCAGTTTTGGTATTGATACCTAGTAATGCGAGATACACATCTCAGACCAGGTGTGCAGTTCAGGGGTTTTTTGTTTGGGTTGGGTTCTTTTAAAATCAATTTTAATTTCAGTTAGAAAACACATAGTTATTAAGTGGAATTAGTTCCGTTGGTTAGAGCAGGGTGATAATAACACCAAGGTTGTGGGTTTGATCCCCATATGGGCCATCAACTTAAGACTTGGACTCAATGATCCTTGTGGGTCCCTTCCAACTCAGAATATTTGGTCATTCTGTGTTCTAAGCCTTTCTGTTACGTAAATAGGAGAACTCTAGAAAAAGTTAGCTTATGCATTTTGTATTTTTAAATGAAAAACACAGCTTTCTTTGTCCTATGTAGGTAATAATGATGAAAATTATAGAGAGAGACTCCAGTTTGCCAGACCTGAAACTCAGTCAAGTGAAAAATCAGATTCCTAAATTTTTACCCCAGTGAAGTCAACTTCACAAGTTTGACCTATCAAGACTCTTTAGAGTTTGGAAGCCATGAGCATACAAAGCTCAAAGACCATGACTTGAAAAGCACTGTGTTAAATTAAAACTTTGGCCTGCTTCCTCGGACCTCTGCTCTCCTTTAAACCCAATCTTGAAACACTTTGCCTCCTCTCCTTCTCTCCTCACCTGTCAGCAGTCCATAAAGGTAGTTTGTGCATATATGCATGTTTTGGTCAGGAAAACAAGACAGAAAATCTTCAGGTCTCTCTTCCAAGAGACTCGAGCAGCTTATAAAAAGAGTGTCAAGGAAGTCATCTTCCAAACTCTTCAACAAACAGCCTTTGACACACTTAAAGAATTTTTAGAAACTTTTGCTTCTTTACAATCTCTTCTTACATCTACTAGGCTAAAATACTGAACAATTTTCAGAAATTGTAACCTTGCAAAATTTGAAGTTTTCATTTAAAAAGTCCTCTTTTAGAATTTTTAAATTTTAAAACTTGCTCCAAAACAGAGATATGGATCATCTGAATGAAATAGGTATCCTTTCTTTAACACTAGGAAAACACAGTTTTTCCTAATTTTCTCTGAAAATCACATGAAACTTTTATTAAAAATCACAAACTAAGGAAGTGTCCAAAAGCTGACACTGAACCTGGAAATGCCAGTCCAAATGGCTTAGATGTGGAAAGGATATAATTAAAAACATTTCTGAAATAGAAAGTGGAAGTTCATTCAAAGGTCTTACCACTATTTCTTTACAGATATCAGGTACATCAGTATTTTAAAACTTATCTGCTGAACAGGTATAGAAGAAGGAACTCATAAACAAACAGCCTTACTGAAAGAACAAGAGCATCTTGACAACAGGGACACAGAAAGAGATATTATCTAGCACAACCTTTCTTTCTTCTGCTCTTCCAAGTATTATTTAGCCTCTTCCCTTTAGTTTGAAACAACAGTGGAGAGAATAACCTTGCCAGGTAACTTTGCACCTTATCTATTTAATTGAAGTTGATCTCTGAATGGGAAAACTAAACACTTCCCAGTTCAAAATTTCCCAGCTTAGTTTCTACCAGCCTCTGGCACCATCAGCATTTATTTCTTGTTCTGTTTTTCCAAATTGCCTTTAACTTTTTGACTGCTCCCTGAGTTTGTTTTTTGTAAGACCCATTATTTCAGCTGCCTCCATACACACCCTCTGGCATATTCTTTGAAGCACAGAGCTGACAAATCAGTTCAGACCAAAAGGACATCAAGTTCTTAAATGCACATATTTTCTGATCTCATCTGATGTTTACTTTGTCATCACAATCAGCTGCACTACAACTTCTGCAATACCAGAATTGGCTGGACTCTTTTTAAGATAAGTCCTGCTGTTTTTAAAGCTTTACTGAGTTCCCAAATAATTTGCCACAGAATAGAATTTACCACTATCCATCTCTATATAGGAAGATGACTGAAATGAAATCAATGAAAGAAAACACGAGGAAAACAATTAAAATCAAACTCATATGGCAGTTATTTGAATAAGATTTTTAGCTGCATGAAGAGATTTAGCTAGGAACTATATCTGTAATCCCAAAATTATGGTACATTCTCCAGAAAAGCACTCAACTTTGATATACCACTTACGTCAGCCAGTCAGCAATCAGCAGCAAAAAAGATTTTTGTTTTTGCAAAAATTATTGCTTCAGTTAATACAGAAGGCTTTTAACAGTTAGTTTAGTTGCATCTTTTAATAATTTATTTGTATATTTTGACCACTCAGGCACACCCCCACAAAACCTTTAAAAACATGTTTAAAATGCATACATTCCGAAAACTAGCTCAAGAGCATCAAGAAATTTTAAGCTAGGGATGTCAGCCTACAGAAACAAACAGAACTCCTGGAAACACCAGTCCCTGAAGGCTGTTGCATTTTCCTGGTAGCAGTAAATTCTTTAACTCTCATCACGGTGAATAACACAGAGTCCTCTCCCATGTTCTCAGCCATATCAGGCCAGGCCATAAGGAAATTTCCACTTCATTGGATAAGCAACAGCATTTCTTCCTCCCTGCCCCCAGCCACATCTCATAACTGCTTCTGGGAGAACTCCCAGTTTCAGGAATGGGTACATTCAGTGTGACTGCTGCAGTTTTGCTATGCCTGGAACTTCATGGACCCAATGAGCTACGGGCATTTGGCTCCAAGCTCAACCAGAAAATACTGCTGTACGTGAGAACTGCTATAACTCTTGTTTATTTTACCCTTTCTTACATGTTCTCGGTCTCTCTCATTGTACCCCCACCAACCTGCTTAAAACAGCTATGCAGCAATTTAACTTCAGAAGAAATCCGAAGACCACAAAAAATTATCTCCAATAACAAAATTCAGGTCTGTATTTAACCTGCCAAACAAACAGGTATTTTCACCACAACACAAGCCAGATATTTGAACTCTCAAGTACTGCCAGGACAGAGAGCAGCTGGCCTGTTCAGATGAGCAACCGGTCTTTTGAGACCTTAGAGATAAACCAGACAAAATGCTGGACAGGAACAAAAAGTACAGTAACAGTATACAAAAGCTGGAGTCTAGGATAAGAACACAAACAGGAGGGGAGAATAATTTTGCAAAGCCAAGTTTAACTCATAAAAGTAAATAATTAGAAGGATAAGATTTTATCCTTCATTCCCTGTGACTTCTGAAAATCACAGAATACATCATACAAACTCAAAACTACAGAATTAATTATGGAAAAAACTGTTTGTACTTTCTCCTTCACCAGCTTAGAAAGAATGTAATGATGCAAATTTAATTTACAGTATGCTACAGACAGGAATAAATTTCTGTTTGTCACATGGAAAACTGTCTCCATCTTTGTTGCTGTTTCCTGCCTAGGATGTGAGAGAGTAAGCAATATTATTAAAATCAAAAATACTATTTACAAAACCATTTTCCAGGTAATTTAGACAGTTATTAAGATTGATTTGGTTTATATGCTGTAGCCTCTGGCATAAGCTTAAAAGAACAAATAGCTTGATCCTGCAATCTTTCTTCACACTGCTTAATCTCACTGCCTTTGAGGAATAAGGTACGTGATAAGAAGGCAAACAATGAAGGCCC
Organism: Pipra filicauda; assembly: GCF_003945595.2. NCBI lineage: Eukaryota > Metazoa > Chordata > Aves > Passeriformes > Pipridae > Pipra > Pipra filicauda. The sequence continues at coordinate 4,293,103 of NW_024105031.1, read as the reverse complement.
TGAAATCAAATAACTAAGATTAACAGATACCAAAGTGAAAATAATGTTAAGATAATGAGTCTCTCTGGTTAAGAACTAGGTGCAAAGAGGACTCAAAATATTTGGTTTTAAAATTCTTGTAATGTATTACATTCCTCTTTTAGGCTGCTAGGCCACAACGACAGCACTGGCAGCAGAACACAGAAGATGAAGTTAGAGAATGCTCTTATCAGATGCTCCCACTCTCTGCAATAATCACAGCAGCAGTGGCAGACAGACATAGGCTGCACTGTGAAATCAGGCACTGCCTTCCACTGCCCGTGAGCCAGGCAGCACAACAGCATGTTGCTAACACTGTAGTAAAAGTTCAACTCTTGAAATAGCTGCCGCAGTAGAAAATAGGTAGACTGCACTGGGCCACAGCTATAGAAACAGAGCAGAGATTTTACTTTTCAAAATACTATTGCTGTCATGCAGAATGACTCTAGGGTCAGAATTCTCCAACAAAGCAGTCAAAAATGAAAGCAATTAATTTGTCATTACTGAGTTTATCAGCCAGAATAAAATGAAGTGCGCAAAAACTGCACCCTATGAAGCCTCAGATAAATGGTAATTTGCTCTGTGAAAAGTTCATGAGGCAAAAACAAGACCTCTGATCCATAATACATCGTGGCTAAGAGAGGACAAGGGTGGCAGTGCCTCTGAGAACAAGCTGCCTTCTGAGTCAGAATTCAAAGTGTCAACTAAGATAAAAGTTAAACTTTTTATGTCTGCTTATGTTTGTGCTAAGTGAAAGGTGATGCAGATGAAAACTTGCAAGAAAATGGCAGCATGCCATTATTAAGGAACAGGAAAAGAGCAGCCCAAAAAATAACATCAAGAAAATGAACATCAGAGACAACAGTGGGATAATACAAGCCCTGAGATATACGAGTACGCCCATCTTGTGAGCTCATCAGCTATCACGACCTTGATTTTTGCACCAAGTTTTAAGTTTTGTCCCACTTTCATACTTTCCACTAATTTTCCACTTCCTGTGTATTCAACAGAACCACTTCTTTGGAAGTGAGAAAGTCCATATATTCAACCCCTGCATGTGGTTCATGATCGCATGCCACAGCTGCCTAGCTGGCCTTACACCTTTCAGTACAGGATTATGACATCTTTCAGCAAAGCATTTTTGAGTTGAAATGGTTTGTCCCAAGGCTTCCAGTAGGGAACTGCAGGGTTTCATGAATCATTGCAAAGATGGAAATACCTGCTGTCAACAAACAATCAGATCGCAACTGTTTCACGTAAAACCAGAGGACAGATGTATCTGGAATGGTCCCACTTTGCATTGCTTTACCAGTGGCTCAGAAAACAAACAGCTGTGGAAGTCACAAGACCACACACTCTAGATGAATAAAGTATTTCCACTATGATTGCTTACATGTTCTTTTTATAAAGTTCATTGCTGGAATTTTCACTATTATGGGCATTGATCTGATTTCCATTAGACATCTTGCAATCTACGCCCTGCTCCAGTCCATGTGACACAGGCCTGACATCCACATAGGCAAAATATGTCATATAAACAACAGCTCATTCCAGCTTGTTTCTTTTCTTTAGGAAAATACTGCAAATAGGTCTGTTCCAGCAATCTCTGTTTGCACCAGACATTCATTGAGAGGCTGGAGAGCACCAAAGCAGAGGCACTCCTCAGAGACTACTAGCAAGGATGTCTCCATGGTGACAGCATGTTTCAGATGTGTTAAACATGATAACTGCATAGTATTTTAGAAGAAGGATGAAGATAAAGACGTCATCAAGATAGGGAGACAGCAATGAGGTATTTAAATTATTTTTATTACCTTTAAAAATACATACTAATTTGACACTGCTAAGAATCAATAGGAATGCAACTGATGGAGCACCAGAAAAAAGGCACTTCCAATTTTCATGGGACTAGAAAATGGAAAATGGTGACGATGTTTTGACAAGATAAGCACTTAGATGCTTTGTTAATCAGCTTTTGAAACATGGATTTTAACACTTTGGAGCAAAAAAAATTGTTTTAATGAACACACCAATGAGAGATTAAGACTGTTCAAGCAAAGATTCATTTCTCTTTGTTACATTTCATAAGGCATATATGTGATAGAAATCTTAGAGATGCTAGAGTATGTCCCAGAGGCAACTTCTTCAGTAAAACGTGTTTCAGGGAATAAGTGACAATATTCTGAGTTGTGTCAACAGAGAATGTCAGATCCTACTCTATGCAGATGGTAATTTTTTAGTGGACTTCGTTTCACACTTTTCCTCCTCCTTTCTCCACTTACATTCCTAGTATTTATTTTCTTTTACAGTTCACAAGCTAAGGTCCCATGTAAGTTTCAAAATTGTATCCAAAACTCTGAATTCCAGTGTAATGGAAGACTGTTGAGAAAAAAAGTTTCTCTGTAGTTCTTCCATAATTTGCAATCTCATATATATGTATATATATATATATATATATATGTGGTAAGTTTTACACATGAAAAGACTTCATTAACCCTTCTACAAAGTCATGTAGAGGTAATAGCACATGAAATAGTTATCCTCTTTTATATGGGGTTTCTTTAAAGATACCTTAAATGCCTGACTTGGAGACTTTTGCAATGAACAAACACAACCAGTTTTACAAACACCATCTGCTCTCCCCTTCTTAGGAATGAGAAAACCTTTTAGGATGCTCAACAGACTTAATTTTTAAGAATCACGATGTAGAGATAACCCACCATCTGTACAAGATATTCTTAGGAGGAGACAATCTCTTCTACACAGATTACAGAGAAATGCACATTATAAACCACACAGTTGTAATTTAATGGAAGTAGAAGCCACATCACAAACATAACATGATGTTTCTCCCTATGTGTATAAATGAACGGGTTTAATTTCTAAGAAAAGAATAAATAAATAAATACATTATATGGTGCCCAAGGTTAAAATAATCTCCATTTCCAAAGTACTACATTCTCAAACAAAGAGTTGTCATTTTCTTGCCAGCATTTCTTTCAAAAACCCTGCTCTACATCAGAGATCAAGACTCCAGATAGAATCAGAGCAGACAATTGTTAAAAGGACACAAGGTAAGACAGAAGAAAGAGAAATCAAATTAGACATAAGCTGTACAAGCCACAGACAGAGAACAACAAAACTACTGTCTCCACTCACAGATCCCTTTGTTCACTCCCCTATCCTCATCCACTAGGTTTACAACACTTCACATTTTCAGGTTGAGTTGTAACAGAATCAAGACAACTATTATGTTACTAAAGTAAATGCATACCTTTTATTCTGATGAATTACATGACACAGGACAAAATACTACAAGCATTTATTTCCCAGTGAAGATGTTACAGAAGTGAAGCTACGGTAAGGTCTTTGTTTCCAGTCTAAGTAATCTTGTACCTGTTACCACAAGGCACAAAAATTCTAGCAAAACTATCCCTTAAAAAATGAACTCTCCCACAGCAGTCTGTTTTGAAACACAAAAGTCAGCAAATGCTTTATTATCAGCTTGGGATCATGCCTCGGGAGACTCATATAGTTATTAAGTCTCTCTTCAGGTGCCCAAGGAAGTTAGAAATTCAAATAGACTTTCAAGAAGAACAAACACATACTCCAAACCTATTAAAACAATTTAGTGAGCACTAAATACAGTAATTCCCTGTTGCAATTATATTAATGATGGTGCAAGAAAACTTCACATCAAGAAGTCTCAGAAAAGTCTAACAGTAGTTAAATACATTGGAAGGCTACTAAAGGAGATCTGTATTTACTTTATTTAAACCAGCTGCACGAAAGTTCTGAAGGAATAAGATACAGTTATTACCATAAGTAAAGCTTCGAGTTGCTCAGATTCAATTTGTAGCCATTTTAAACTGAAACACTTGCACTCAAGATTCAAACAGAAGATGTAATTATCACAGCTTGGTTTTGTTTATTTATTTAAAGTCATCCAACATTCCTATGAAAGTTAACATTTTTAAAGGGAATATTTTCAAGTAAAACATGAATGTATTTTTCCTCAAGAGTAAAACAATCAGCACAGCAGGTTTTAATCAAGTGGTTTACATTCCCCTACCCGGAACTCTCCAACTATAAGCGTCAGAAATAATATCTCTTTTCAGATAGCAACAGGCTAAGAAATGCCAGTTGTAATTACAAACTTCATGAAGTTGACAAATGCATTCATAGCAACAACCACTCCTTACCCCATGAACTCTCATAAAACTGGGTTAAACCTAATGGATTCAGCTCTTCTGTAACCATACTCCTGCAGTTCTCAAGAGGTTATTTTGCAAATTCTTTTTTACAAAACTAATTAAACAGCATCAATATAGCAAGTTATTGTAATCTGTAGATTCTACATTAATTTGAATGAGGGAAGTGTAAATCAAAAAGTGGTAGCTCTATTATCGAATTAAGAAAGACTATAACCAGTAATCTCACTTTGCAGGCCTCCAGCAATTATACAGGAAGACCATCATGATTTGTTTCCAAGTTTTGTGTCAAATATGAGGAGCATAGTTGTATCCCTCAACAAAAGAATTTCACAGCACTTTATAATCACTAAGCATCCCCCCTCCCTCAGTGCTTCAGCAACCGCATTGCATATTCAGTCATCGTTACCTCTCAAAAAGCACATCCATAGCTACTTCTAGAGTGGTCGTTCTAGAATAAAACTTCTCTGACCTGAACGTGATCTTCTAAGCTGAGTTTTGGGTTAGAGTGTTTTATGCACACGAGGAAAAGCCAAACCAGTTTCCACTGGATTTGCTGTCTGTAACTTATACCTTCTGTCTGTCTCCACTTCACTCTTCCACAGTACCACCTCTACCATCCTCACTCTTCCCTGACAGTGCAATGAATGTACTCTAAATCCCATGCATGCTAGCCTCGGTTTCCACACATATCCCAGGACATCCCACTGCTTTAAATATGTGACCCCTATGCCTGTTACTGGCCAGGCATGGAGCCCTGCTTGAGGTCCATACCCATCAACCAACTGCCAAATAGCAGGGAAATAAAAGGAAACTCCACAGTTCTCCCTGTCACTTACTCTGCCTAATCTATCCCAACCCCAAAAGCTGTATAAAGTTTCTGGAAACGTATTATCATTGAGATTTTAACTCCAATGTGGAATCGTAGCATACACCTGACAACAAATTCAAAAGCTACAGGAGATACAGTGGTATTTCAATTTTGCTCTTAGCAAACCTAAGAAAATAACTAACTGCTGTAATCTTCCAGAAAGGACTGGGTAAGATTTACTGTAATCAAATGCATGCCTTTTATTAAAAGAAAATGCATGCATTTTATTAAGAAAAAAAATAAAAATTGTTAAGCATGTTACTGTCTCCATGGTGTATTAATTCCTCTAGCAATAAGCTCTGTAGAGAATGTAGAAGCAATGGTGACTTGACCCTGCCGTGGCTTCCCCTCTTCCATGACCTACTGCACCATAATTGTAAAGATAAAAGGAGCAACAAGCAAAGCCTTAAAACCAGCAATAGCCTGCTCTGTCAGCCTCTACTTTCCTAAGCATCTTTGCAGCAGCATGACCGCCATTCTGGGAAGGGCTTTCCATATGTTTGCTGTACTGTGGAAGCCTCCATGGCTAGCAGTGCACACATAGTACCATTCCATTCCTTAGCATGGTGCAGATGCAGCAAGGCCACTCTTCCTGTTTTAAAGGCAAACAGAACAGAATGTTCAGCTACACTAAAATTTAGAATTTGTTCCAACTACTATGTGTTTTCAGTTGCTTTCTCTTGCTGCTATCATACACCTGATCCACTTCCTTTAATTACAGAACAAATATCTAATGAAAAAATACTACTTGTTTCAAATCACTTGTAATAATTTTACCTTTTGGTGCCGGGATGCGAAACTGCTGATGGGGGACAAACACTCATGACACACATGCCAAAGTTACAAAGTTGCATATGATTCCTAACAGCCCTAGCATGTTTCCAGCTGTGTTAGGTTACAGAATAACATGGGAAACCACCGGACTGTTACTGAGACATCAAACACAGAGCAATTTTGAAATGGAACTAGGAAAAAGGTAGAAGATGAACACCTAGACTATGCCAAAGGTTACAGGGTATTTATGCTACAAGACATAGCAAGATTTTTCCATCTCACCTCTCTTCCTTCAGCTTTAGAAGCAATATACTAAGAAAATAAATAACGATCTCTTTTTCATAATCTTAAATAAATCATGAAAGCTGTGGGACAAGTGGGATCATGATTCAAGTTTTAAAATTCAGGTCTTGCCTATTCTATCAGACCACAGTGACAAAAAACTACTGAAACAATGAAATTGCAATATAAGGAAGCAGCAGAGTGAATTATAATTAAGTGTTGTTTCACAGCTTTCTTCTTCTTTCCAAATCTAACACCTAATCAACGTTTTGGGAAAGCAATCTGCGTTAATGGTTCAAAAATTCAGATCCTGAGGTCAAGAACAAGATCTCGCAGTCAAAATTTGAGTCCCATAAAGGCTTTCCATTAAGATTTCACCTAATATCATACCACCAGTATTATATGAGGCAGCAAAAGTAATTACATTTAAAATAAAATACCTGGAAGACTAACTATTCCACCTACCTCTCAAGGCAAATTCCTTTATGTTCTTAATTAAGAACTTGAGGCAGAGAGCACTTAAAACTCTGTTCAATGATTCAAGATCTACAACATGTACTACAGTTTTAAAACTGAAATTGAACCAAATAGTTCATAAAATGAAGCATTCAGAACAAATCAGAGTTTTTGCATCTTATGGTAGTTTGCTATATACTGATTTTGGCAATGTTGTCAATAACAAAGTGCTTATAAGAAAACTGTTGCAGAGAACCACTCTACTGCACAATACACATGAATGAACCCTTTATTATTTTCATTTGAAATCTGATTAAAACATTTAATTTTTATTATTTGTTATAATTGTTCATGGGATTTTTCTAGTCAGAACTATTGATGAGTACTTTTTTGCCAGCACTGAAGTTTTAAGTTAGTTCATCAGAGATGTCTCAGCTCCTTCTAAAACACTCACTCTCAAAGTGTAAACCTTTATGGTTTTGGCTGCTGTCAAACAAAATCCAGCCTTATTGTCTAGATAAGTTTGTTTAGAACAAAGACTAATCATCATTTCCATGTCTAGTCCATTAAATCATTCTCCTGAGTCTGGAAACAACAATACATAGAGAGTAAGGTCTCTTAGCTGAGGTGAAATGATCTTTTATAAATCATATGATGTAATCCTCATCACTACCTTCTCTCAGCAGAATGCAAAACAAAGATGTCAACGTGAAAGAAAGTACAACAGTACAAGGAAGATAAGAAAAAGACCATCCAGTGAGACATGACTCGTGGAAATTAGAAGACTGTGGTTTGATCCTAATCTGCTCATTCTAAGCTGCTAGGACAAACTTCTTGCATTTGCCCTGCTTCAAAACAGTCATAAATGATAGCTATCCTGTTCAGAATGCTCTGAATTTATGACAATATGGACGGAGCAAGACCATATTATAGAAGAAACTGCTGTTACGAGCTAAATAGGTTGGTTCCACTTTGCTCAACTATTGTCACTACTGGCTGTATCTTCAGAGCACAGTTTTTTCATATATAACATGCTCACATTTTCTCTCAGAAAAAGGGAGAACAACAGGACACAGCAGAGCTGTGGGGAGCTGAGAGATCAAATAGAATTTCCTTATAATGCCCTCTAACCTGCTCTATGACAGACAGCAGGCTTGCTTTTTTCCTTTTAAACACAGATAAACCTGGAAATCATTCAACAGGAAATGCAATGCCAGTTTAAGCACTGGCAGCACTGGAATCCTTATTTTCCCCTTTAGCTCTAAAGGATATCTTCTGATTAAGGTTAAAAGCAGCACCAACAGCCATAGGAGGACAAAGCTTTGGTTATCAATGCAGTAAAAATATATTAACTCTGCATGTCACACTGCAGTAATTGGCACTGATACAGTATTTTGAACTTTAAAAAAAGCATTCTCTCTCAGCACTACTGACAGCACTCATACCCAACAGAAAACACTGAAGCTCTTTCACCAGTTTGCTGACACATCTCCACCAATTTGGATACATTATTCTAAATAACTGGCAGAAGTTACTCAGTATAATGCATAAGAAAGTGGCTATCCCTTTAAGTAGTGGGATACAAACATTTGTAATGTGAAGCCTACTTCATCTATTTCTGTCTTTTTGTATTGGACTTTGCTACCAACGGTACTTACACTGGATATCCCACATCAAAATGACCATCTTTACAGTCTGATTTGTTCTCAGGCAGTACACAGAGCCTCCTCAAAGAGAAGGTGGTGAGGATTTCATTTGTAGCGGCCACTCAAAAGACGTTGCTCATTCTAGAGCTGTAAGAGCAGCCAGGAGGAATATACAAACACAAAGCTCCAGGTCTTTTGGGAATGCCATAAGTAAAAGAATCCCCAATTCCTTTTTATCACAGGGGCTTTTTTCCCCTTGGACATTCTGGAATACAATTAAGCTTATGACACTATCTGGTCCTTTCTCCTACAGTCTCTTCATCCAGAAAAACAGCATCACTCTCATTTATCTCCCCTCCATTCCCTCCTTTTTTTTAATTTAAGATTAAAAATGCAACCTAAGAGAATGATATAACTCTGGTATTTCTACTCTAAATTGGGGTTGGTTGAAACCAGTCAAAGGTTGGAAGTGGAAGAAGAAAAAGAAAAGAAATGAGAAAGCGTGTGATTTGTCTTTGTTCCTAAAAAATAGAAAACAAGAAAAACAAGATAACAAAGAGTCAGTTAATGTCATTCTGGCCAAAAGAGGGAGAGAAAAGGTTGGAACAGGCTTCTCAGAAGTACAGCAAGGAAGAACTAAGATGAGAAAGTTCTGTTCTTGTACAGTCATAAATTAGCTAAATCAAAATTAGTTCATGTTTTTCTAACTTCAAACTGTTGAGCTGCATCTTTCCAAGAGGGGAAGAGGGTCATCTTGTTCCCAGAGATGAGTTGCTGATGTTATCAACCTTCCGCGAGGAGGGCAAATCTGCACTAGTTACAACACCCCAGTTCAAGTGCTGAAACTTTCACATGATCTGCCTTACATGCCAGAAAGTCTGGGATTCAAAAATCGCATGAAGCAGATAGGGCCAAAAAAACCAAAGGAATGTCATACTTACCTATGTCACATCCTTTCAAAAAGGGCAGATCAACTTTAACTAAGGCAAATAAGCAAGAACATATAAAAGCGGACTTTTTTGACCACTGCTGGTGAAAATAACTAGACCAAGCCACTAGTTCCGGACTTCTACACCCAATTTCATCCTAGGGTCAACGTCAAGGTGGTTGTGACTACTCTGGGGGTTAAACCTAATTTACTCTGCTTTGCTCTCCATTTCTGCCCCCTGTACCCAGCCACGTGCTGATCTGGGCAGACTGCTGTGAGTGCGCTTCAGCTGAGCATAGCTAAAGCTACCTTAACGTTATTACACACTACTATCACTGCACTGTAGAAAACTCTATTCCCCTTTCTCCATCACCTCTGCTGCCTTGTTTGTTCAGCAACAGCTTCATGGCAGAGTCAGGAAATCTTGGGCTAAAACTTGTTTATCATCACAGGGTGAGCCTCTAACAGGGAACATGGGGTTTCTTTGCACCTCAGTTTGTAGAGGGTACAGCTCCTACCACCAAGCACAGCACTAAGAAGATGCTAGGGTTAGAAGTACTGCAACTGGTGTTACATGAAGTGTTAGTCTAGGGTAAAATTCACAGTTGTTTGCTTTTGTCCAGGGAAAAACCATGAAATTTCCTTCACTGGGGACATTACATTTGGAAATCTGTGTTAGCACAGTTTCAGTGTAGGTTTGCAAAACATTTTGAAATGTTTCTATCTATAGTGTAACCAGATTTTTACAACATTATTTTAATCAGAAAGCCATACTTTTGCGTACCAATTTTTATTGCCAGTTTCACTTACATGCATAAAACAAAAATGCCACCAAAGCCCAAAGAAAACATGTATGAAATTTCCCTATGAAGGTCATTGTGCAATGAAAAAGGTTATAAATGACACAGTCCATCAACATTTAAAGCCTGCAAATAAGAACAATTAAGATCAACTACAAAAGGGAAGTTAAACAAAAATTACAGGGAAAGGAATCACACCTTCAATTGATTTAAAAGGGCATTAGAAGCCCTGGCATATGATTTACTGGCAGAAACTAAACACTCTAGTGTGGGCTAGTTGTAAAGAAAAAATATTGTCATTTTTTTCCCAGTTTGAAGTCTAGTGTGCTGAATCTTAAGAGTACAGGTTCACCCAAAGTGCAAGCTTCTTTTGATGTTAAAGGAAAAAAAATAACCTCCTCCATATCTTCTATATTAAAAGTTCATTAATGAAAGGCTAAACATTTAATTCACTGGGATGGTTCTGGTTTTTGTCATTTTTGCATAGTTAACAAGATCATAATTCAAATAGGTCACACATTGTAAATATCCTCACGATATTGTTTTCCTTTCCTCTATAATTAGACCACCTTTTGTTACCAAGAATCCTATAAACTGTTTAACTGTGAATGGTTGTAAACTGCTCGTATTAAAAATTAGGCATCTCCTCCTCCCAACTTTGTACAATGAGAACTGCATCCAAAAAAACCCTCCAACTATGGCACATAAAATCAACATTACATCTCTGACACCTCTTTCTGTAGGGGTTTGACCCACATTACATCATCTGCACACTTTATACACCTTCTGCCTTTTTCTCCATCCACACAAATTACTCTTGCCTAGACATCTACCAATAAAGGGAGACACACAAGCTTACTGACAGCAGAACAGATTCAAGCAGTCCAGTTGAAAATCAAATCACTGAATCTTCACCAGAGCTGCAGGACAGACAGTGCAGCAGCTATTCTGGTGGTTTCTTGGAAGCAAACATAAAAGGTGCCTAAGTCCTGCTTGCTTGGGCCAGCACATAGCAGTAGCTGGGGAACCCAAGAGGAAAGACAAGGTTTCCCAAGGGCCAGAACATCTGAGTGTTGCTCTCCTCTTCATTCTGCTATTTTTTATTTTTTTTTCTAATTAAGGTGCTTTCTGTAAACTCTAGTTAGACACAAAGGTAGCCCTTTAGGGAATTATGGCCCCATTCCTGAACATACTGAGTCACTGCTGCCCCCTACAGGTATTTCCAAGCTTTTATTCAGTGTGTTTGCTTCCCACGGCTTGCCATCCTTGAAATCAATCAATCTACCCCTTGAAATCAAACAGCAGTTAACAATATAAACTTGTTCTTTTGTAGTACAAGTTAAATTGCATATTTATTGGAATAAGTAGAGTCATGAGATCTAGGCAGAATTATTTTAGCTTATGGGTATTAAACCCCCATGAACTGCCAAGGTTCACTGTAGTCATTAGTAGGATTAATAGATTCTACTAATGAATTTTTGAACAGCTCCTTATGAAGTGTACAGTCCTCTTAAATACACAGATTTTATGTAAAGGATAGTTCAACCTGCTTAAAGCTGTCATAATCTGAACGGTTTTCTACAGTGTTAGTGGTTTGATCAATAGGATACAGCAACATGCTTGCAAAAATTCTCAGAAACCTGTCCTGCTTATTCTCAGTTAAATGGACCAGAATAGGGAATACACATAAACAGTTTTAGGAAACATGGCACTGCCACATTATTGTTTTCCTACCTCATCTGAAATGAAAAGAGAAACAGGAAAAAGAAAAAATTGTGGAAGAAATCTGTGTGGATGATCCCATCATTCACACACCTACTGAAGACTAAATTCTTTTCCTGCAGTTAAACATAGGTTTGGTGTTTTCTGTTTTAATTGTGATTTTGACAACAGGTGCTGTTTGACATACTGTGATGCTGTGCATAACTGTTTTTCAACAGCACACAGTGAACTGGCATGCACTATTTACTGGTAATCTTAAAACCTCCCCATTTTTGCCCAAAAAAGGTGGATTTTGAATTGACAAAGTATAGCCAATATATTCCACAGAAAAATACACTATAAGAAGGAACTTCAGCTCCCTCAGATTTCAGGTCATTTGGTCAGAGAAATGGATTTCCATAGCTCCCAGGAAAAGCTGTAGGTTGCAGTCTGCTTTTCTTTCTTCCTGGTGGCACTGTTAGTGCTACAGCTGAGGCAGCTATAAAGGAAGGTGAAGTCAGACAGAACGGAGACAGATCTGAATTTCCATAATTAGGTGGGGAGGGGAGAAACCAACCAAAACCACCGAAACCTGAAGGATTTAATTCAGATGAAACAGTAATAGTATTCAGAAGTAGAATGCAATAGAACAGAAAATAGTATTAATAGATCAAAAAAGATGCTAAGTCCTTGAAGGGATTAAAGTCTCAATTAAGCACTACAGAAACAGCATAAATTTTCAGTAAGTACATCTATGCTCTATTAATTTGCTCAGGACTTCACCGTAACAGAACACACAGAGGAAAAAGCCACAGAGATTTGCATTGCAGTTCACTGGCTGGTTCCCAGTACACTTCACTGAAGGAGTCAAGCAGCTCCCATGACCATTCGGGGTGCAAATACCAGACAACACATCCCCAGTGCTAACAAAGATATTTTAAGAAGGTGCCAAATGGTTGCCTTTCATAGGATCCCAAAACAACTGTGGAGCTCAGTCCAACATTCATTTGTAAACTTCAAAGAATATTTTTAAAGCATTTCTTTATCTAGCTAACAAAGTCTGAGAGGTTTCCCTTTTCCCTGTTCTTTACTCCCGTATTTCAGAGTTAACGAAAAAAAAAGAGAAAAAAAGCTCCTATAAAAATAAAATGGTATGTGATGCACTACCATCATTACAATAACTGAAAGAAAACTAAATCTCTCTATCACAAACTACTTTCCTCATAATAAAAACCTCGGTTTTCTCCTTTTAACCCCCATTAAAAGATCAGAGGGAATGTTGACACACAAGATTTGGCAGGCACTCAAGAAAAAGTGGGTAACCCATCAGACATCTCTTGTTCTTAAACACTAGACATCAAGTAAAAAATGAATCTTGGCCTGATATCAGACCTAAATAGTAATCTATGGTAATTTAGCTGTTGATAAATTAAAACGTCCAACCTTTTTGCATTTTACCTTCAGCAGAAGTGAAGAGAAAGGGAAGAGTAATTTAATATTGAAAAACAGCTTGCTAAACAGGTAATTTCTTTATTAGACTCCTTTAATCTTGTTCAGAGCACCAATTTCGTTTATGGATAAAGAACCTGTCTTTCAATATAGTGATTTACATCAATGTCTAAATTAACATTATTTCCCTTCAATCTCGGTTCATATCTCATTTTCCAGGTACACAGTTTTGCCAGGGTTTTTTTCCTGGTACTATTGGTCTCCTCTTTCTTATAAAAGAGAAGTATTTACTAATGATAAATATGATTCACCCTAGTCTGTCATAGACTACGAAACATTTTTTGTATAATCAGAAGAATCATCCTAACTAGAAGCTGGTAAATCACTTTTACCTTTGCTATAGTGCAAAGCTTAATACCAATTCTGTAAATCATGTCAACACTGAGAGAAGGCCAGCCTGCTAACATGATTAACAATGCTCACATATTACAAGCCCTGGAAATTTAAATTATTCCAAATTCACATTCAAGTTAGTTCCATCAAGCCTAGTGCTGTGCTCTTCATTTCTTCTGATATATATATATATTAAAAACCCACCCAAATCCCCAAAAAAAGAAACCCCAATCAAACCAGGAACTGTGAAGTTAAATAAAATCACCCACAGTTAAATAAAATCACTTTGACTGTAGACAACAGTCCTATGAGTGATTCGTTTGGTAGAATACCAACAATGCATTTCCTTAATGGTTTGGAAATCTAAGGTCTTAATTGATTCAAGAAGAGAATCTGTGACCTTTCCCATAAAAGTAAAATATGCAGTCTTGAGCCTTTCCAAGCCATCACCACCATATAATCTGTGAACTTATAGTATCTGTGTATCTTACACCACTCCCTTCTCTCACTTGGAGATGTCTGCCTTCCATGCTCAGGTAGGTGTATGGGTAGCCGTGCAGGAAATCTGACAAAAAAATAATCATTTTTTTCCCCAGCAGTAACTCCAAAGACAAATTGAACATGTTATTTATATACAGAATTTAGCTGGTCAGACTTAATGCTGGAAGTCACTGCTGAACAAACATGGTTGTATCCCATCCACAGAGAAGTCTCTAACTTACTAAAAACGTATGCAAATACAGATACCTTGAATTTACTACAATTCTGTAATAACCTTAAAAGGTTTGTTTGGCAGGAAATCCTAGAAAGACTTGTTTGTTATTTCCGGAAACATTACACTTTAATATAAAGTGGATTTTCCTCTTTCGGTACTGTAAAAAGTGTGGCCCATTTGACAATTATTACAACTCTAGTATTAACAATGGCAAAATACTAATCTGAACAAGGTTGCTGAATTTAAAAAGAAATCACTACATTGGTATAAACGTACCCTATTCTCATACATGGGATTACCATACTGTGTGTAAGTGCTACCTGTGCAAGGCATGCACAGAATGGGAGTGTTTATTGTGGACATTTTCAAGAGCACAACAGTAATTAAAATCCAAAGACTCAATAAAATCAACAGAATTGACATTTAGCTACCATGTATTTCTCAAAAAATAGACAGCCATCACAATGTAAATCTGGGAATATAGTAACTTGAATTACCATCAATTTAATAGTAATTAAGTTGATGGTAATTAATCATTAATTATAGTAACTTGAATTACCATCAATTTAATATAGCTTTAATTAGTTACCAGTGTTGGTTGCCATAACTGAAATTTTCATTTCATGATGAAAGACAATTTTTTATATTTTGCACAGTCTTCATAAAAGATTGCTGGTACTGCAAATCAAAACGTACTAGAGATACTTTAAAAAAAATCTAAAAGATTAATTTATTTGAGATTCAAACACGGCTTTTTAGCAAGAATTTTTAACAAGCTTGGTTAAACAGAAAATTAGAAAAAAATAACCTTACAATAAATACTGGATGGAAATGCCTTAACAACTTAAATATATGGATCACAGAAAGGTATTTTTCTACCATAGCAGTTTAAAATCTTAGCATTTCTACTAAGAATTTTACTTTCCATATACTAAAAAAACACAAGTAAACCAGAACGTAGTGAAATTTGTAGCATAATTGTGTAATCTTGTTACTATATAATATACAGAAGGTCAAACAAAGGAGAAACTGAGGAGATAAGGACATAAGGATTGCAACAGAAGTTAAATGTATGTGTCTACAAACACACATTCCACATCATGAAATAATAAGAACATTCCTTGAAACCAAAAGGCAACATATTTCGTTATAGATTTTATTTAAGAAGTTAATAAAAAAACCCAACAAAACAAACCAAAAAAACAACCAACCAGCATCTGAAGTTGGAGCAGCTCTAATAATATGGAAATGGCCAAACAGTTGTTGATGTAAAACACTGACTACTCAGTGTTGGACAATTACATACAGTGTAGGAATTTTACAGTTTCAATGGGGAAAATGGAGAGTTCAGTAGTTTGAAGCATACTTTTCAGAATAAAATATTGTATAGAACCAGACATTCACTTTTCTTTAAATACAGAAAATAGCATGAGCAAAATACATAATATAAAGAGACTTAAGAGATCTAAGAAATGCCAATACTCTGTTAAAAAATTGTTGATAATTTCAAAGAACAAAATCTTAAAAATTAAATAATTAGCATTTATTTAACAAGGGATAACACATGGCATACCAGAAATATAAATTTTAAAAAAATATTTTAAGTACTACATCTGAAAACATTGTCCTAGTATAGTCATGCTGACTTTAGCAGAAGAAATTCACCCTTTGTATGTTAACTCTTGGGTCAAAACAGATGGGCTATTCTACTGGGGACGCTCCTATTGATGTCACAGCTCAGACTTTAAATTGTCTCTCTTCACTCTGATCAGTGTATCAATGCCTCAAAAAAGGCCCTTCAACTGTAGTGGAACAGAAGAAATAAGTTACTTCTCAGTATACAAAAATCAGAATATTAGAAAAATGTCAGAACATTATTTCTATTAAAATCCTTGGGTCATCTACCGTACATAGAATAAAACCCAAACATGCGGAGTATCACTCTTATTATGTTGACAGTATGTTATTAACATATGCTATGACTTCAAGGTAAATAAATTGACTCAACCTCTAATTCCATTTTTTCCTTTTCAAATGCAGTGGAGACTTTATTTTGAAAGACTGAAAGAGCAACTCTTAACTGGGAAATTCTAAGCAATATGGACATTGAGTAAACAGTCATGATGGAGTTATTGAAATAAAAAAAAAACTGGAAATAGATTTTGCAATCCCTGCCCAAATTCAGAATATACAGATAGAATCAGTAAATGTTATTAAATTATACTATGAAAAGCAAGAAACTATGTTCTGTTTGCTAAATACCCAGAAGCACAACAGTGAAACATGTACTATGAAAGTATTTTCTTGGATTCCAAGCCTAATTGCCCCTCAAAGTATTACTAAGGGAGATTCCAACCAGCCAGCCCACAGGGTTTGGTTGAAAATTGACTAAAAGAGGTGCTCTACAAGGAGGGAATATGCTGTTTCTTGTGAGTAGTAGAATTATCACAAGATATGCATGCTTTATTTATTTTCAGTAAAACTTGCCCTAAATCACAAGTGTAGGCATGTTTAATGCTTCCCTTCCTCCCGCTGTACTGCTGCATACTAGAAAGCTACAAAGGGTACCTAAGAAACTTTTAATGAGGTACTACTGTAATATGGGCATCCTCACCCTGCCCTACTGTAGATGTATTACTATACATAGACTTTGAATGCTGTTAATTAACTAGAGTTGGAAGGTGGATGTTCTCAGGACTCATGTAAGCCCCATTCAGTGAACCCTACTGCTTTTACCTCTTAAAACACACATCAGCTATTAAAGAGCAGCGTATGATGTCTTTAAAGGACATCACAGCTCTCCTCACTCCAGCCAGTAACAGGGGATGGATTTGCTTGGTATTTCAAATATTACAGTTATCCATGCAACGACAGCATCCAGGAGAGAGCAGGAAAGGGGGGAATTTCCTTCTAGGACTAAGCACAGAAAGCTAGGAGCAGTTGCAAGGTATTCACAGACAGAGTAAAAAAATTCGAACTACTTGGTAGTCTCTGCTCAAGAGAGAGCCAAAACAAGAGAATAAAAGCATTATTTCGCGAGGCTCAGGTACAAAAGAAGAAACCTGCAAGAAGTCATTTTGTACCTACATCGTTAAACTTAAAAGTAAAATTTCAAGTAAATAAGTTACAGAGAAAAATCAGAAGTACTTAGGATAATAACAAACTACAGGCTTGAACATCAAGTATCTAATACAGAAAGAAATTATAATTGGTTTAGACCTATTACACAAGAAATTGCTACAATATTTCAAAACCATGTGAAATTGCAATAGAAAAATCAGCCTAAAAATTACCAAGGTCTTAATAATCATTGTAGTTGTAAACAGTATTAAAATAATGTGGTTAAATTACTAAGGTACTCGAATATGACCTCCTGACCATTCACCTGTGCTAATGGGAATGAAAAAAAACATGGGGGGATAATTTAGAAACATCAATGCAAAAAAAGGTTGCAAACGCTGCTAGATTTTTGGCTTTCAGGCGAACAGAATAAGAAAAAAATCCCTCTTCTCAGGATAGCACAAGCGGAATTACACTACAAGTGGAAAGACAGTCATACTTAAAATAGTAATAGGATTAAGTTTGGGTGGTGTACCAAGTAACAGGCAGAGAACAAGCATATGCAGAGAATTAAAAATACAAAAATATCTTCACTAAATAATGCCAAGAAAAACTTAAACAATTATTTGTGTGTGTTTTAGCTACTTAAAGTACATTTATTTCTGGCTGGCTGGTTATATATAAAAAAAGTATCCCTTTTGCTCTTCTATAAGCTAGCAGGAAAACAAAGAACAGCCCCCCCCCCACACACACATATATACAATTTATAAGTATAATTTTATACTATCTATCTAAAAATAATTTTTTTTTAAATCAAGGAAAATGCATCTGGAATTTCATCTATGCAAACAGTTTCTAAATATTCAGAAAAAAACCCTGAGCAACAGATTGCTGCCATTGCTTGTGTGTGAACAACCAAAACCAGATTTTACAACCGCCTAACTAAGCTCCCTACAAATTCGGACAACTTTCTCTCAGTGGCACTTGTTAAGCCTACATTTGATTTATTTTCAGTAAACGAGTACCTTCTTTTGCATGGTTGTTACGTTACCCCAGCATTTACACTCCCAAGCATTGCTGAGATACAAAATACCAAACATAAGGATGTCTGTAACAGAAGGATGGCCTTGAAACTCCATTCGCATGTTTTTGAAAACGTTACCTGTCTCTATGACAGTTCATAAATAAGTCCATTATCACTATAAACTCATGCACTCAGTGATTAAAATTTAGTCTTTAACATGGTGACTTTGTTGGGGGAAAAAATCATAAACACAGACTCATTTCTCAGCACTAATTAACAGTATTTTAAATTAAAATGGAACACAGTGAAAATACCAAGATCTCCCATTCATCTTCCACCTTCTTTAGCTTTTTATGATCTTTTTGAGGCTTCTATGCAGAAAAACACTCTCTTCTCCTTCCCTTTAGACATAAACTAGACTGTCAAGCATAGCTACCTTCACCTACTCTTTCTTCATGAAATTGTTTTTTTTGTTTGTTTGTTTGTTTGTTTTTGTTTGGTTTTTTGTGGTTTTTTTTTTTTTCTGGTTAAGAGCAATTAATTTCTTTTGCACAAAGTAACTGGCACATTGATGCTTGTCAGATTAATTTTGGATCCATATTTTGGTTAAATAGGGCATCAATAATCACAGTACACATTTTGTCAGAGCTGAGTCAAGCCACAAGTTACCCATTTTCTCCATGCAAAACTTGACAAAAAAGAAAAAGGATCATACATTTATTTATCCCATTAGTCATCTTTCTCAAGTAGGTTCAAATGAACCTCCATTGTCCCCTCTTTCTCACAGCCCACTCAGCTTTTTATTTTATCTTTGTAGTCAGTATACAGTTTAGAATAAAATGTTAAAATTTTTTGCTAACTACTTGTTCATGTGCATATATGAAGCCCACCCACATGTTAATATGATTGAACAACACCAGACTTAAAACTCAAGCAAAGTTTTAAATTTTTTTTTTGGAGGGCTGAGTGTAAGTCAAGTTCTATTTTGGTTAGAGTGATTCTTAGAGGGAAATTCAGTGGGAACTTCAGGTGTTTATCAGTGCAAGGAAAAAACAATTTAAAAAAAATCAGTCCAAGTGTAACACATTGTAAGATTCCCCCACCCGCATAATATCGAGTCAATCTAACCTCACCTTTGCCATCCTAAATCCCACCACAATAGGATAGATGTTTCTAATTGTTTAGGGGGTGTTGTGCACATGTATTTTGTAGTACTTTGCATGTTATTGAGATAAATCCAGCAATCTAAAGCTGCAGAATAGGCTTTCCCTTCAAGGGATGGATTTCTGTTAAGTCCTTATCTGCATACAGATGTTTATTTATGATCTTATTACCTGTGAAATTGTGACTAGAGCTTTCCAAATATTCCTTAGGGTTTCAATTGTGAGAGTTAACAGGCGAGAACAAAAGTGGCATTTTAAATAGCCTGTGTCAAAATATTATGCCTACTATGAAATGCTCTCCAAGTGCCCCAGAAGTAATCAGGAAAAGAATCTTCATTTGAGGTGCAAGACTGCATCCAGAGAAAAAGCAGCCCCTCGACCCCAAGTCTTTCACCCCACAATCCCTGTCAAACAGCATGGCAGCTTACCCTGCGATAATTTATGAACACGAAACTTCAAAGCAATGTCACAGCTTTGAAAACTGTAGTTTAAGGGTAAAAGATGATTCCTTAGAAAGACTAATAGTTTTCAGTAGTATTACCAGGCAGAACAATAGGTTCAGGTACTGTAATACAAGGTTGGCAATGCTTTAAGTGCTCACCATGGCTGGGCTTTGCGAACGAAGATTTGGGAAAGGCTCTATCCACATTTGTTACAGGCACGCTGGTGGCTAATAAGGCCAATACGAGATAGACATGTCCAATTGCAAAAGGCACAGCAGAAGGACTCCTTAGATGGTGTATTCTGCAAGACACAGTTCTTTCTGCGGTGTCTTTTCTCCTCGAGAGTGATCCTGCGTGTGTTCTCAAAGGAGACAGCAGCGTTATAGATGGTGTGTCTCCAGGCCTCCCGACTGGAGGCCAGAGTAGACCAGTTATGGTGATCAATATGGCCAAGGCTGAGATGTTGCTTCAGGGAGTCCTTGTATCTTCTCTTCGGGGCTCCTCTCTTGCGGCAGCTGGTGTCAAGTTCACCAAGCTCCAACAGAAACTCCGTGACATCCAGAACAAGTGGTGGATCAATCTAGTTGAAAAAACTCAATTATGTGCAGATACAGGTGATCGCAGAGGATTCTATGAGGCCTTGAAAACAGCAAACGGGCCTACATACCAGGTCCAAAGCCCTCTACTCAGTGCAGATGGTCAAATGCTTCTGACAGATAAAACCTCCATTCTTTAAGTGCTAATCAGCCGCAAAATACTAAAACCAACTAACACCACACGCAATTTAATACAAAATTCTAAGCAATCTTACAATTTCGCCTGAATAAATACACCTTCTTTAAAGAAGCAGAAACCACCATTGCATCTTTCTTCCTGTTCTAAAGAGGTCAAAATGGATGGATGAAACCACAGAAAAAGATGGTTATTCCAAAGCACACAGAGTTAGCTGGTACACATATTATCGCTATTTAAATAGTAAAACAAAAAAATAGCTACCACAGCTTATTTTTGCCTAAAAGAGACGTGATGCAGTGAAATAACAATAAAGCAATTCAACAGGAGGTTGCTGTTTTATCATGATACTGTATTCACTGAACAGAAGAAAAGTCAAGCACCTAATGACCTATTCATCTTCCCAGGAGTATTTTTCAAATTAATATGTAAATAAATGTTTTTAAAATACAGAGTTTTTAAAATACAGACATGTTGTGACAGCAAGTATTCATCTTTTTATTGAAGGTCTCACTATTCAAAATCATCAGAGAACTCTCTCCCCCAGTAAAAGCTAAGACTAAATACTGCACGAGTTATGACACTGCTTACTTCCTTTTCCTCTTTTAATTTCTTTTTCTGCTACCACGTTTACCAGAAGTTTTCACAAAGGGCAAATCATATTTCACACCAATATGTGTGAAATCCCATACCAATGCTCTCCCACAAAAGCACACGTTCACACAGGTTTGTGAAAGACCTTATACATATTTATCTCCATACAATCTATTTTTGGAGTTATACCAATGTGCATGCTTTCTATTGCCTTGAAGGTTATCTTTCCTTTTGAACTTCTTTGAAGTGTCATTATCACTTTAATGCATCTTGGCAAGCCTGCTACTTTCTTGATATTTTGAAGTACCTTTGGAGTTTGAAGACCCTAAAGTTGAGAGACTTTTATAACATCTAACAAAGGAGCACATCTTTAATTAATGTCTATCTATCTTTTGGTAACTGTAGTAAACTTTGTTATTAATAATGTACTTTTCCACACTCTAATTTTTAAATTGGTTTCACAACAGTTTTCACAAAATGAATGTGTTAAACCTCTTGAGTGACATCTTTCAACACCACAGATCTCCCTAACATAAATATATTGACAATATCTCAATATCTTTTTTGAACCCACCTACTGTATATATTTCTTCTAATATTTTCACTGCTTCTTCTAGCTTGAAGTTTACCCTGAAACACTCTGGTCTTCCAAACAGGAGATTGTTAGGCACTGATCGATGACATTTCAGTACCTTCCTGCAGAAACACTATTATTTGATATCATTACTTGGTTTCCTCTTAAAATGCTAAAAAGAGAAAGAAACATTTTCTAGCAAGTCTTTGACCCATCTCAGCTATCAAACATTTTTTTCCAGTGAGGCATCCTTTAAACTTATTCCAATTCCATCTGATTCTGCCCAATTAATGATAGTCCTAATCTTCCTCCAACATGGAATATGACAAGAAAGCAAATAAAAAATATATTATCTCAGGTTCTTGCTAACAGCTTCCCTACTGATTGGAGATGCTGGGTAAAAAGGAAAATGTTATACACCTAAGGTTATCCAAATTTATGCTTTATTATTTTAATTGGTTTATTAACTGATCCTGCTCAGTGTTCCCTTGTTTTTGATCCTTGGCATTTTACACACAAAATAACCATCATGTCTTTAACATGAATATTGGTCCTTACTTGCAAGTATCAGCATGTCTTTCCCATTCAGATATCTACTACTACCTTCCCTGTTTCCTATCTCCTGTAACTCACAAGCTTCTCTGCCTCTCCCATAGTCAGGTTGCTTCTCTTTCAGTTCAAAGGAGCATTTTCCAGCTAAAAACATCAGCTCTCACCCACTGGAGCACAATTCCACATGCTAATGCGAGATATGTAGTAAATGTACACTACACAAGCCTCCTCTTATTTTGTTCAGAGAGGGAAGAAGATAAACATTGAAACTCTCGAATTGATATGCCACACTGAACCACCTATACATGTTGCAATAGAAACTCTTCCTACCATAAAAGTAGTACTTGCAGTCAGCTAACATGCACAAAAACATAGACACTCCCCTATGTCCACATTGGTCTTCAAGAGTCAATATGACTGAGGGACTGTGTCTTCATAAATACACGTGCATACACTTCACTTGAGGCTGGCGACCATGCAAATGTTGCATGCAAGAATGTTACCATCAACCTGGAATTTAAAAGATTTCTTTAATATCTTTCCTAAAGTTAAAACTGAAGCTACTCACCATAGAGTAGACCGTGTAAAAGGAAAAAACCACCTAAAAAACCCAAAAAATTCTCCAAACCCTCAACCTGTAGATTATGAAGCATAATGATCACACATCTTTTTTTTTTCTTAAGAGTAACACCAAGGCAGCATTTTCTCATGGGAATGCGTGTAGTATTTTAATTAACAGAGTAAGAACCACAACTTTCTGTTTTAAGTCTGCTACAAGTTATTGCTGCTGGATTTAGGATTTTGTTTTGTTTCTTAGACTTGTACTGATCTTAGTTTTACTATCTATTAATTATTACTCACCTAATTTAATTCTGTTATTAGTTTACTGCTAGTGAGAATATGTGCCTGGTCTTCTGAGCTATACAACTTTATTTTGATAGCTGATAAATTACTCTTGCTGTACCCAACCAGCAAGCATAAAGTCTTCTAGTGGGATCTCACATGATCATATTCTTATATCCTACCTGCCTGTATTCTCTGTCTCCGTGCTCCATATATACAGACATATATAAAACAAAGAATATCATACTATCTCTTGACTAGGTAACAAATTCTGTGTGTAGAAAGATAGATATATATATGCACACATACAGTACATTTGTGTGGTTTATATATATACATGTACACATGAACAGACAAGGTATATAGATGTATTTGCACACATCTACACATGCATGAACATCTATTTAAAGGCAAATGACCTTCCTAAGTCCCATGTTTTCAGGATACCATAAGAGAATTACAGGATCTCAGAGGGCATTTTAGGCACGAGGACATAAGCATTCCTGTGGCACAGGGAGCTGAACGAAGGGCATAATGAAAATTTGGAACCTTAGAAAATACAATCTGAGTATTTTATCTTTAGTGTTTCA
Source organism: Pipra filicauda (assembly GCF_003945595.2). Classification (NCBI taxonomy): domain Eukaryota; kingdom Metazoa; phylum Chordata; class Aves; order Passeriformes; family Pipridae; genus Pipra; species Pipra filicauda. The sequence continues at coordinate 4,269,284 of NW_024105031.1, read as the reverse complement.
ATAACTTCCAGCTCTTGTAGAAGTATCATAAAACTGAACTTACAGTTCAAACATTTTGTAGGTATGCGTGTAGAGGAAGGTCAACACATTAGATATTAGTTTCAGAGATATAGCTCACAGTAGCATTAAGGTGAAGGGCTTTGCCCTGCAAAACGTAAATCACTAGTGCTTGTACTTCTGCAGATGTTTAATTCAAGCTATACGACATCAGGAGCACAGAATTACCAACCACCGTTGGTGCACAAAGCATAAGGCACAATCAGGTTTTCTGCTACTATAGATAAGGCAATGTTAAATGTAACATAAAGCTATTCTCCATGTCCTCCATAAAATATAGCTCCTGCTTAGTCTGCATTAACTGCTGTCAAGTTCAGCTTAGGGATAAGAGAGGACAGCCAACAATTTCACATGCCTGCATGCGTGTCAGATAGGAGCCACCCCTAATATGAGAGTAAAGCCCTGTACCAGCACTCATCATCTCCTGACTGATATTAGGCAAACAACTACCCTAAGCCATATATCACATTCAGCAAGGAAGAGACTTTCTGTTTTCCCATTTTAACTTGCTAAAAGGCACAGAGAACTGCCACGTCCGACACTCTCCTATGCTCTGTCACTCAGGAAAACATCCCATCTCTCCATCAGACAAGCAACAGTTTGGCAGCCACCTCTCTGCTACACAGTTCCTGCTGAGAGTGAGTTATGACAGCAAAATCTGAATATATTTCTCTGCAGAGCTTCAACACTGTATTTGCTTTGGAGTGCGAAAGAATTGATAATTTGACATGTCAAAGACTCTTCTACTACTCTCCTACTTCCAAACATTTTTCCCTGCAATTCTTCTTCATTTTTTGTGCTCTCCTGCAATGCCAAATATTCTAATCCACAGTAACAGGACTTAGGGCTGATTAAAGTGTTTCCAAGTGATGACAAAAATACGCTCAAATGACACATAGCTTCTAAGGACAGATCTGCAACAGAAAAGGAAAATAATTTATGAGCATAACCTGCTTGAAATTTGCAGTTGAATCATTACCTTCACCATCCCCAATGCATCAGGAAAGCAAATAACCGTAATTTCAGATGGGACTCTTGCATATTAAAATACTCAGTAATTAATGGAGTGAAGGAAGTCAAGTCAAATGCAGCAAGTAATTTTTTTCTTCCACAGAAATGGAACAGATTTAATATTACCCTTGTCTAAAATTCATCCAAGTCCTTTCTTTAATATTTGTTTAAATTATATTAGTCTTAAAAAAACCCTGACTCCTACACCTTAAAAAATAGCTGCTTTAAAGAGATTTAATGAACTTTTACTACATACTTTTTTTCCTCATTTTTTTAATGTGAGATTGATAGCACTTTTTCGATCTAGGCACTGTGCCTGTGGGCAGTGTGCTGGTTTCAACAATTTTCTAGCTACTACAGCCCCCTCTTAGGCACCGTGCCAGAGAACATCTTATCCAAAAGAATTAAAAATGGGCTATTAACTTCACTTGTAGTCTTGCCCAAGCTAGGTCACAGTACTGGTTTCAAGACAGCCTGACACACAGTTCTTGCAAAGGACAGGCTCTCTGCAATGAAAAGCAAACAAGTCATGCTTCATGAGCTCCAGTGAGGCTTAAAAGCTTCCCACAAACTCCTCTCTTGGCAGAAGAAATTTTGACTGAGATGAAAATATGAATGAACACTAGAGGATCAGCGCACAGAGGAACACTGCTTGAGAAGCCCATTCTTTGATATTTAATACACCATTAATTCCTCTGGAATACCTCCCTGTGCTTAGAGCACTCCTCACCTCTCCATCACAATGGATGACAAAATAAGGCAACTGGTCACAGTACGTAATTCAGCCTTTTCAGAGTTAGGCAGTAAGTTCAGCTGGTTTACATATATATATATATAAAAGTGTGTATTTTTATATATATATTTATAGATATGTATATACGTAAAAATTCCTGAAATGGGTGACAGTTACTTAGGAATCACAATGTACTTCCCTTTCCAGCTCATCATAACAAAGAATCAAGCCTTGGAAATGTCTTTATGCACTAAGTTCTGAACACAATCAAAGAATTTTTATACTAAGCAATCATAACTCATAATAAGACAATCAAACATTTTTAAGCCACTAATTCTATGGATTTAACCAAAGAAATAGCAAAACACAATTTGGTCTATCAAATCCCACACAAACTACTTTGTAGTTCACTTTCTACTCCCTTTCCCATTTTCATCTGAAAACTGGGGAGGCATCAGAAAAAATAATTTACTTTTTTGTTCTTTCAGGTAGACCTTGAAAGTCAGACTATGCAAAAGACCATCCTATCCGCCTCCAAACCCAACTGATGGAAAAAAAAAATTTCCTAATATATAGGGTTTACCGAAAACTTTTCACTATCTACTTTTGTCATCTACTTTGCAACCTAGTGAGGCTCAAAACAAGTGAATCACAGCTTTATCAACAAAGGAAAAGCAGGGAAATAAATGAAACATCCAGCTGAGGAGTATCCCTCAGGAAAGCATTAATTCCAGCGAAGTCAACTCTAACACTGAGCAATGGAGGAAGCAACAAGCAAACCTGAAAATCCTAATTAAACAAAGTGGAAAAAAAAATGATAAGCCTGCAAGTTTTCCAGCCCTTTGCTTTTGGTATCAATGAATAACACACAGTATTGAATTAACTAGAGCTAAGACTTCAGGGAAAATGGTACCTTATTGTATCACTGCCTGTTTTCTAGGATTTTTTCTACATAATTTGTGTGTCCTGATCTGTACTGATGTTCTTCTTTCATCAGCGAAATCTGGAAAACCTAGCGATGAACCACTTATGAATTTACCTAATCGAGGGTTTATGTAAAGGCATGGGCACTTTCGACATTTAAAAATGCATTTTAAGCCTTAATTTGACAATAAATGCTTTGAAACACTGGTATTAACAATGCCATAAAGACAAGGCTAACAGATAAAACAACAGTGAGTTGGTAGGAGTATCTCTCCTAGTACAAAAGTACCCCAACAGCCCAACAAAATGTGTGGGAATGACAGATCTGCTCTGACTAAAAAGACAAAGTTGACGTGCCTAAAGTACATGTTTAGGATCCTAGACTTGGTTTAACTCAAACAGCTTTGATTGGATGGGGTCCCTCAACAGTATTAAAACTGCTCTAATTGCATTCTTCAAGCCAGCTGAAGGCTGACAGCTTCCGCTCTCCCATCGCTATCAGGGCACATCAAGGACTTCTGTTATGAGAGGAGCACCTGGTCCATATTTATTTCAATGGCCCAGAGCAAAAAGGGAAGGTGCTTAATGTTCAGCCACAATGGTGACATTTTTACGATACGTCCAAAGTTCAGAAACAAACAAATGAAGGATTTGAAAGGCGCATGAACAGAAATGGTGACAATAAAAATTCAACACTAATATATCAATTTTAAAATATATACCACCCATATACTTGAGGGCAAGGCCAAAAGTTTGAAGCAGACAAAAGAAGAAATCTGTGTAGGTAGTTTGGAAGGAAAAAAAATAAATTCTCTATAACTGTTTGAAAGAAATCCTGACCTTATACTGAAAATGACATATGTCATTCCATCCTATTTTAGATAACTGCAAGTAGCACCACTCATTCCAGCCAAAAGTGGTGGCACATTTCACCTTTAGCAGACTAAAAAGTGATATGGACGGAAAATTTTTCTAATTTTTATGTTAAACTATCTGGTTTACACCTCTCCCCCTGCCTCACAGTTAAAAGTCAAATTAACTGGAGGGATGGGGGGAGATGCACACAGGTTAATATTATAAAAATATTCAGATCAGTAGAGACAAACGAATAATTATTGAGAAATTTATCACAGTGTTAAAGAGGCTTTAATAATGTTTCTCAATTTCTTTGAAAAATGCCATTGCTATTTTTAATCGAACCTTTATGAACATGACACTCTTGTTCTACTCAAAATTAGACCAACTTTATTTCTGCAGCTACAACTGAACTAAAATTACAGTCATTATGTACATGTATAGAAGATTTCTCATGTACAGAATGACTGAAGATTAGACAATTTTAGAAACTGAAATGCTGAAACTGTTTCACAATAATCAAATGCATATCCACACAGTAAAGCAAAGATGACAGCAAACCTCACAACTATGCAATGACATCAATTAACTCTTTATAAATAGCAACATTTAGGAACAATTTTAAATGCTTGTTACAAAACCAGGAAACAGATTATTCCACATTAAGCAGTTCTGTGGTATATAAAATAAAGATCCAAATTCTATGCCTTGAAAATGTCTATTTAGGTACAAGAATATACCAAATAAGAGAAAGTAAATTCTTAAATCGGTATACTGGATTTTGTGCTGCAGTAGAAAGCATATATTCCCTCTTACTTGGCAATTACTTGGCTTACTTTCCAGTTAGAATGCATGGCCAGAATTGTTGCCACAGATGAAGTTACTAACATGCCCACAAGTGGTATTTTTCTTTACTAAATAGACAGAAATGTAATTTAGTAACTGAATCTGCAGCACAAACTAAAGTACTAAAAAAAGACCTCTTTCAAGATGGACTGAAATACCTAACTACACAAGCAAAACCCCACCATCTCTAAAAATTAATTTCAAGTAACTTATGGAATGGTTAATACTGAAATTTCTTGCAATCTTATGCTGCAACTCTGCCTTCTCATGCAATTTCTCCTCTATTCTGCACAGCAAATTAGAGAACAATGCCCAAGTACAGACTTTTCTGGATGGCGTCTGCTGATACTAATCATTAGCATTGTGCTTGATCAGCAGCATACTTCTCAGAAATACTTTCCTTCTGCTTGCTTCCTATTAACTGGGGCAAGCTTCCTTAAGGTCTTTCTCAAGAACAGCCTGATTTTAAGAAATATCACATTTCCTTATTTTACTTACATAACACTTATATTGACATTTTTCAGATAGAAATTTTTAGTGTACTAAAAAACGTTTTCTTCTCACTAAGCAAGCAGTGTTTGTTATTAAAAAGCTGTCTGTAACAGCATTTAATAATCCTCAAAAATCAAAATTCCATCCACAATTTTCCCCAAATCCTCTAATGAAATAAACAGTTTTTAAAACAAAAAAAAAAAATCTCTTGAGGAAAGAGGTACGACGTGTCAGAAGAAATACATGCATAGTGGAAGAAAGAGTTAACAGAATCTGCAGTACACCTCAAAATGAGCTATAAAAGTTCCATAATGAACCTTCTAGTTCTGAACTATCTCTCAGGCGCATTCACTTATACTTCTTTATGCTGCCATCTCTCACTGCAAGTATAACAAGAGAGTTAAAATGTAATTTTACATGTAGGTATATCACCTCAAATTAGCAACATAAAATGACTGACATTTATTCTAAAGAAAGCCCTACTGGCTAGAGGTAAAATGCTGAACTAGCATCTGTCACTACTGCTAATTGAGGTAAGGTTGGGAACTATAAAGTACTATTAAAGGAGTAAAATAATACCAAATGGAAAAACTGAAAAGGTACACTACCCTTCTGACACTCTAAATTATTATCCTGATTAAAGTAGCTAGTATGTTTGACTCCTAAAAGTGCCACGGACAGTAATGTGCTTCAGAGTTGTGAGGAACATTCTTACGGGTGACAGAACTGCTAAAACACATTAACAGATTCTTGCAATATAGTATCTGTACTTTCAATGTGTTTTTAATGAAGTATTCCATCTTCTGGATTTTTAAAAAGCATCAGTCTTTTTTAGAAAGTGCCACATTTTCACCTACAGCCTCAGCAGTTCCACCTGGTTCTCTTCAGCCTAAGCTTTGAGCAGATCTTTAGACCAAAAGCTACTTGCAACGTTCTTGTCATCATCTTGTGAATGATGACAACAGGATAAATTCCAACACCGGACTGAAAGGTAAAACAATTCGATCTAGAGAAATATTAATAAAATTTATCCAACTTTATCTTTTTTCCTTGTTTGGCATATCTACTCCTTTAATACCACAGTGTAGAGTTCTGCGTATTCATTTGAGAACACACAGCAAATTTTACTATGGCATCTAGAAGTCTTTAAATAAATTCAGTTTATCAAACAGACTTTCCTTCTTCCTTTTTGAGGAAGAATAACAGGGGAAGAGAATCAAATTTGTTGATAGTGTTCTTAGAAAATTCAGGTTTATGAAACACCAGTAGCCGTGGTACAAAATAAAGGCAATATAGAAAATATTCAAAGATGAGAAGGACTATTTTTCATTTACTTCTGTGTGAATAAGTGTGATAGGTAAATTCATTAGCAGCTACCTGCACTTTGAGAAAAATGCTGCAATCTGAGGGTAACACAGTCACAATTGCTTGAAAAACATTAGGCTGCATCAGGTTAAAAGCAAACATTTATGGCCAGATCCTATGGGATCAAAATAGTTTTGTTATGAGGAACAAAATAGAGAATACATTTCTGACTTGCTAAAAACTTTCATAATAGCACTGGTTACCAAAGGAAAAGTTCGTGCCTTCCCCTTCACCCCTGCACATAAACTGAAAAATTTCAACTGGTTTAACATTTGGACATACTAAAATGAAGCCAAATACAGCATACTTGAAGCTGAAAATAATTTCCAGGCTCAGCTGTATGAAAACTATGTAGGTCATTCACGGAATCCTTAACCTCACAAAGTTCTACAAGAAATGCAAAGTCCTACATACACCTGGGGAAGAACAACCCTATGGACCAATATGTGCTGGGGGTCACTCAGCTGGAATGTACCTTGGCAGGTTAAAGACCTCCAGGTCCTGGTGGAGAAGTTCAACACGAGCCAGCAGTGTGCCCTTGTGGCAAAGCAGGTCAGTGGTATCCTGGGCTGCAGCAGAATTGCCACAAGTGTTGAGTAGAGGCCCTTCTCCTCTACTCAGCACTGGTGAGGCTGGAGTACTGTGCCAGATCCAGGAGTACTGTATCCAGTTCTGGGCTCCCCAGTACAAGGGAGACATGGACATACTGGGGAGAGTTCTAAAAAGGTCCACTAAGATGAGAAATGAACTGGAACATCTCTCCTGTGAGGAAAGGCTGAGAGCTGGGACTGTTCAGCCTGGAGAAGAGAAGGTTCAGGGGGGTCTCATCAACATGTACAAATGTCTGAAGGGAGGGTGCCAAAAGGACAGAGCCAGGCTCTTTTCAGCGGTGCCCACTGACAGGACCAGAGGCAAAAAAATGACGTAGACTCTGTCTGAACATCAGGAAACACTTTTTCATTGTGAGGGTGGACTGAGCACTGGCACAGGTTGCCAAGAGAAGTTGTGGAGTCTCCATCTTTGCAAATATTCAGAAGCCATCTGGACAAGGTTCTGGGCAGCCTGCTCCAGGTGACCATGCTTGAGAGCGAGGGAGCTGGACCAGATGACCTGCAGAGGTCCCTTCCAACCTTAACCATTCTGTGATTCTGTAAAAGAAGCTTCAAAATTTTTATGTGCATTTTACAGTCACCAAAGAATTTTCCATATTCTAAATGATCTGAAAGTCATTTTTTTTTATGGGAGACTGCATGTATGTACATGTGTATATACATAAATACACAAACATCCCTAGTCCTTTTAAAGGATGGCCAATCAGTATTTAATTCTTTCACCACCTCAAGAACTCCACATCCCAAGACCTGGCAAAAAATACCTAGCTTGAAAAGTCATGATGAGTCTACTACATATGAAGAGTTTTTGAGAGGGGAAAAGGACACAGTTCTTCTTGAATTAAGAATGTCAGAATAGTCCATCAAGCTAATTAAGGTGTTACCTGCTGTAAAAAAGTCCCTGACTTCACAAAAAGAATAAAGAAAAGCTTTAAAAGCCATCAAAGTTCTCCTCTGTATTTTGTCAGCATTCAAGTGATATCCATACTTTAGAATTAACTGAAATGCACCAGTTAACTGGGGCATTAAAGCAACCTCTGCAGAGCTGGACAGTTTGTAAAGTTCATTAGCACCCAAATTACTTTCCTACAGACTCTTTGAGCCCCTCACAATCATCTGAAAGATCATTAGATTCTGACACGCTGTTCTTATATATCTAAATGACCTTTCAGATATGATTTTCAGGTTCTCACTGTTAACACTGCATGCCAAATGTCACCAAAATTTTTTTGAAGTTAAGTGTCACCAGAAGACATTTTGACAGGCCATTTTGTTGCTAGGTACAGCAACAGAATTATGCTATGCTGGGGGTGAGAGAGTGAAAGGGAGAAAAAACATCTGATCCCTAGTCAGGTACACCACTACTTCACAGCTGTCTGCATACACAGAGAAGCCTTATGGAGGAAGGAGAGGCCACTACTCCAAGTAGCTCAAGGCTCCTGGCATCCTTAATTACATGGGGCATTTTAAAGAGATCAAGGTAGTTGAAGAAAATAGGCAGCAGGGGCTGCACTAGAGGGTAGTTCCCCGGTCTTAAGTAACATCTAGGTTCCTAAGCAGGGTCAGCTTTTTTTGGTCCAAGCAGGGCCAGCTTTTCTCAGTCACCAGTTTCAATGAATGTGGACTCTTACGCCATTTTCCCAGCCCTCATGCACACTTTGGCATAAGATGATTGCATAATCTCATCTCTTCTGAGAAGGAGGCTCAGCTTACACCTCACTGAATGAGCAAAAAATTGGGGCATCCACCACACTGTGCACCAAGATAGCTCACATTGCCAGAACGAATATACCACTCCTTTCTGAAAGCCCACTGTACCTCTAGGTGCAAAGAAAGCATACACACTGGTGCTTTAAGAGGATTAGGGAAGAGTGGAGGGAGGCTGAGGGGACCCATTTTTGTAGGGGAAAGGGAAAGATGCATTGTTTCATCAGTAGCAGTCTGGGTGTTCTTCTTTTGACTTGCTAGTCTTTCCCTTCCAAAGAACTTCATGGCAATAAGTTGATCCAGTTCAAACAAACACCAGAAAAGGCCTGTCACATTTTCTGTGTCAATCCGTACAAGTGAAAACCATGAGAAACTGCATATGAATGAGTAAACAAGCATCAAAAGACAGGATCTCATGCAGCTTCAACTTCATGGGGACAGCCAAGAACAACTTTCAGTAAAAGGAGTTCCTAGTAACTTCCAGAAAACTGAACAATTTCTATTAATTACTCAGCAACTGAAAGAGTAGGAGACCTTGGGTCAGAACTGCTTTCTAATGCATGTCCCCTTTCCCTTTGAAACTGCCTTTTTTCCAGTATTATCTGATGTACCATGAGCACTCAGGCCCATGGACTTAGAGGACAGGAGAAGAAAGTTTCCCCACCTTTAGGAGCATGGTTGTACATTCTTCGGCGACATGTGAGAACAGTTCATCTGACTATCACTAACATTACAGGAAGCTCACTGCACAAGAACAGTGTTAGAAAAACATGAAATTCCAGAGAAGTCAGACTTCTCAGACCCATACAATTCACATTGTTAATTTGTTATTAGACAAAGAGCTTACCAATGGAATTTTAACAACAGGTAAAGAACAATCATGACCAACGTGCGGGGAAAAACCACATAAAACAATCTGGTTTTTGTAAACAAACAAAACATAACATCATAGGCCTTGCGTGAAATTTCACATCACACGCACTGAACACATGAACCAGACAGCAGGAGGGCGTGTGTGTGTGTGTCTGCTCTGCATGCTACCTGTCAAAGCAGACCGCCTACAGCTTAGTCAGGAGGAGACTTTAAAAATATAGATGATAAAAGGAACTGAGAGGGTGGTACAAAGTAACTAGCTTCTCCAAATAAATACTCTCCACAGCTGTAAACTAGACTTCGAGTTCCTGGGGAAGCAGTAACAAATCCTCAGATTAAAAAAACCCACACCTACTTAATGAATGGATATGTGGGAGCAAAGAAAGGTTGACATTTCTATAGCAACAGAGTTAATGGTGTGTGGAAGTATTTAATTCCACGTTTTCAATTAAATTCTCTGGCTTTCACAGTTCCTTTTTTTTTTCCCTTTTGTTACAATGCAAACTACTTAGGATATTTGTCAGGGTTTGGGAGTACACAGATTTGAGAACTCAAGCAATAATGTAAGTCAGCAAAACTAGCTTGACTTTATTCCATCTACAAGCTTTCCCCACCCAGAAAAGTTTCCAGAAACATGAGCTGAACCTTGAAATTTGTTCGATGCTCTTTCCCAGGCCTTTATAAAGCAAAAGTAATAAAACATTGTAGGCCAAGCATTCTAATCTTAGACACCATGTACAGTACTTATAACAACCACCCTATGGAAGTCTTGTTATTGCTGCCTATTAAAAAAAGAAATCTGAAAACCAGAAAGTTAAAGCCTTGCTGCTGTGGAGTAAAAGAATGGTCTTTTTATGGTGTGCTACTGCTGCCTTAAGGGGTAAATCCTGTTTAGAGCAAACCCTAGAAACAAAAAAGCCCAGCATCACTGTTGTATTAAACAGATCCCTCTTTTTGCTGATTTTACGGCACACATAGAGCCAAAAACCTCCTTATCAGAACAAATGTTAAACTACTTACTTTGGAGCCAATTAACAAGAATTGTTAGATGACTTTTAAATTAAGGCTTTCAAGATATTCAACCAGCCAAGTAAACCGTGAGAGCCGGATGCCCACCCTCAAAAGGTTTAGTGCTAGTGTCCCACCATCCACTCCCTCTTCTTTCATAAATAAAGTTATTTAAGACTTCAAGTTCCTTCTTTGATATATGCAAGCTGCTTTTTGGGAGGATCGGTCTTTTTATTTGCAGATAGGGTGGGGATAAAGGGAAGAGGAAGGGAGAGAGAGGAGAGAATTAAAGCTACACAGCTTCAATTCATATTGCAAAGAGAAAAACTGTAGACTCCTAAAAATCCTGCTCATGTTAGAAATTATATGCCAAAAATCTAGTAGTGAACAAAATAGAAGTAGTATCAGTAAATCAAATGAAGGTATCCATCTGAGACTAACTTGTACCTTTAAAACAAAAAGAAGCTTAGCTCAATTCTTTATCAAAAGTTGCGATGTTTCGAAGCAGCAGGACTTTTAGTAATGGAAACAACCATCGTCTCAGGCTCATCTAGATTTTTTTTGTAAAGTACTTAGAGAAAGAAATTAATTCCTCCTCAGCTATATCTAAGATTCATAAAAATAGTAGCTAGCCTGACATCTTACTTTTGTTTTAACCAGCAATGGGAAAGAACTGGGAAAACAGGTAATGAAGTTTTTCTTCTCTTTTTCATTAGTCTTTGAAAAGCAGTTATTAATCTTAGAAAAGATTAATAAAACCTAAGACACATTAACTAATTAAATGGTAGTGAGCCAGTTTTACACTAGTTGTAAACACATCCCTATTGGGAAGATGTGCCACATATTAAGGTCCAATCACTATCTACCGTATCATGAGGCTGGAACACAGAAACATACATTACACAGTGTTTTCAGTTTTCTTTGATATCCAAATACTAGCTTTGCCATGTGTAAAAGTAAGGAAAAAACCAAACAAAACCAAACCACAATGTGTATTAATGACTAAGAAAAACCATTTAAGAGCATTCAAAACTCTACTGTAATTTAAGAAAATTCACATCTTATACTGCTGTTTACCACCAACAGCACAGAAACCTCTCTAAGACTGTTCTACTGCATTAGACAAAAGAAACACAAAACACTGCTGAAGTAAAACCTCTGGCAGGTAATCAGAAAGTATTGGTAAAATATTGTGTTTTTACGATGACACATCAGAACATGTTTAAAATAAGCTTTAAACAATCAATCCTTTTAAAAAAAAGATCACACGTAGGTCAGTGATATTTGCTCAAATAAGTCTATATATATTTACTGGAGTTAACTTAGCCCAGGTGAAGATCACACCCAAATCCCTGTATTTAACTGAATATGTTTTTAATGCTTTTCCCCTTGACCTTCATGCTCCGCTGCAGCAATTGAATTTTATCTATAAACTGGTGTTTAGTGTTGGTTTATGTTGTGGATAAAAACTTCAAGGTAATAATACTACAACATTTTTTTTAAAGTTACTGCAAACATAACGTGTTTTAAAAATATTTATGACAAAGTATATACATGTATGTATGTGCCTACATACAGACATCCACACAGAGCTTAACTTCCACTGGGGAGCAAAAGGAGCAACCCTTCATCTCAAAAGTGAAGCCATTTCTCAGCTACAGAAATAACATATACAGATGAAAAAATTAACAAGTCTGGGGTTTTTGCCTTTGTTCAACTGATTTTTTTTTAGTATATCTGCATTTTGAATGACCTGCTTACAGTCTAGAAGCCTATAGAATAAATTTCATCCCAGAGTGAATTTTTATGATGGAGTTATAAACCCCTAAAGAAACAGGGTTTACAATGGAAGTGCTGACATAACTAACTATAGCAGCACTGGCAGTGCCTCTGTAATCAAGGCACATTATATTTATGAGGTAGGTAAAAGTCTGTAACCATCAATCACTGGAATCATATTGACAGATTCTAAGTTTGAGGTCCCACAGAATTAATGTATTCAGTTTCTCACACCATCGATATGAAGGGGAGAATTTGCAGGCACTTTTATGGGCTCAGGCTTTGACATCTTTACAGAAATCGGTGAGGGGCTGTCTTGCTGAAACATTTCATTAAACTGCGGCCTCAGCATTTCTAGGTTTTCCATCAACCTTTCACAAAATGCTAAAGAAGTAGATTGTCCAGAAACCAAATGTGACCTTATTCACATAAGTATGCTTCATGAGCTGGTCATTACAAACATTAATTCTACGTATATCCACCAGGCATTTAAAATCAGGCCTAAGAATGATTAATCACCCAAAGAATATCCAACTCCTAAATTATAACTCAACATCCCTTTATAAAGCAATCTAAAATGTCAGCACCTCTGTCTTTATGATATCACACCGTTCCAATAATTCTGTTTTACAAGTAAATTCCTATTACACATTAATAAGTGCTGTTGGTGGCTAAACTTCATGCCTTTGAGTAATGACCAGGTTGAAGGCAATTAGGCTGGCCAGGTGCAGCTGGGTTAGGCACTAATAAAAAGTTTTTAAATTTTACTATTTCCGTTTGGATTTTGGGGATGCATTCCAATCTGCCCAAATTAGGGAGGAAATTGTTTCCATGTTTTCAGCTGTTCCATGGTCTGACTATTACTGACCGATAACCTGCATAGATTTGATTTTTTACTTATAACACACACACTCATAGGACTCAATATCTTTATTTTTCAACTTGTCAGAGCAGTACAATAGGAAAACTAAGAAACTATTACTATTAAAAATTTGCAGAAAGAATTTTCAATTCAGTTACAAGGTTAGCTGGGCTTGAGTGAAAGACTTGCCTGAAAACAGAAAATCTGGGTTGGTTTTCAAAGTCTTTATTTATATATAAATGCAGGAATAAGAACTGAAATTCAGCCATGTCATCCTCCATTCACCCAAATGGAGTCTGGAAAGTCCAGACTATTGTGAATATGTTTTTCATAACATATTAATTTTTTTTTTTAATTACCAGAAAACATTTTTTGGTTTTTTTGTTTGTTTTGCCCCTTTTTTTTTTTAAATCAGGCTGACTTAACACCATTTGTACTGATTTTAAAAGTTCTGTTTTTATTGAAATGTATGTAGAATGTGCAAAGTGCTGCTAATGCCTGTGGTTTAGGTCACAGAAGGAAGGATTTCTGAAGTGACACCTCAGAAATCAGCGTGCAAGAGTCTTCTATGTGTGTACACATGCACACTTACATGCACTGTCCTGCCCTCTCACTCTCACACCTTTTCATGTGTGAATCTTACTCCAACGCAGCCTGAAGTTGAGCACAGACAGCATCACACCAGAGGCATCAGGAAACCTGCACACCACCTTTTCACCAGATTTTTCTCAGAAGGCAATGCTTTCACCAGGGACCTGAAAAACTTGGGGACAGAAGAGCTATCCTATTCTCCACAGAAAAGTTCTGAGGCCTTGTATGGCTCTGAGCTTCTCTATCACATTATAAAGTCATTTTCTCTCATGAGGCTTTACTTCTGGAAAATGGAAGCCAAGGACATAGATTTCTTTTACATTCTCACAGCAGCATTTGTTAATTTTCATTTTGTACTTGTAAACCATACAGAGATGCCACTCGATTCAAGGAAATCCCTGAGGCATAATTTGCAGGTGACTGTGAGAATATTCTCCAGCAGGATCAACACTTCCTCCATTCCGATTGCCCAGAAAGGCATCCTCAGTGAAGCATGTGCCAAAATTCTGTTTAACAGAGACCTTGGGTTTGACTGACTACAGCTACATCTGCATGAAAGCTCACAGAAAAGCAGCCGTGCTCAGAACACATCACACCAGTGGGTGGGTGACTGGAGAGACACATTTTTCTCCTTCCCAATGCCCCCAGTTCAGCATAACAGACTCTTTGATCAAAAGATTTGTATTCTGAACTCTTTTTGAGCCCCAGTCAGAAATTTAACCTCAGCAACCTATGCAGGTCTGATAGCATTAACAGGAAGGCATCATTGGACAGAACTGAGACGCAACTAAGCTAAGCAATCTCTGCTTGTTCTCAAGCTTTTGCACAGATTGAGCTTACGGGGGGAAAAAAAGTCATGGATTTTTGAAACCAGAACAAAAGTATAATTCTATGTGCCAATTAAAAAAAAAAACCAACCATAATTCATTCCTAGGACTCTATAAGCTGAAATGAAAAATGGCATAAATGTACTTTTTTGATGGCATTGCTTTGCAGGCAAAATGGAGTAGTAGTGCAGCATGCAGATGGGACATAAAGGGAGCTCAAAGAAAACTACCTGCTTTGCTTCCCAGAAGCGAGCAGTGCCCTGAGGAGGGCAACATGAAGGCAACGTATTTAAATATGCAGAAAACTGTTCTGAATCACATGCTTTGCTACAACTGCCTCGCCTTTCAAGGGATTAGCAAAGTACCACACACACAGTCAAACTTCATCATAAAATGTAGGACAGCAGGATATTAAACCAAAGCCCACTAAAAAATGCCAAAGCCCTTGCTTTCATGAGTATCAACAGGAACAGATTCTTAGTATCTGTAATATCTCAGAATTTTTCACTTTAAAGCATTGCCATCTAATTTAAAATGTTCTTAAATTAATCATGATGTTCAAGAAACGAATCATCTAATACTGATTACACAAGTAAAATGAGAATAATTATCACAATCTGAAAGAAACGTATCTATTTTTAAATAGGATCCTATTTTGAAATGAATATATTTGGTTTTCCAGTAAGTCAGTCTGACAACACAAGTGATAACACCTGTGACTCCCCAAACCCTTCCCCATAACTCTGCACATTTTAAAACTCAGTTGCTTAGTCAGATTTGGTCAGTAAATTTCATGAAAATAAAATACGTTTAAAATAATTTTTAAAAACCAAATAAATAAAAGGTATCAGCTTGGAGATAGTTTTCTCAATTACTTGAGTAAAACTCAAAATCAGTCATGTCATCTTAACATTATGGGAAGGAAAATGGTCTCCAGTTATAAAGAGTCTCAAAGGTGGTTCGAGAAAGCAAGATTACAGACAAACAAGCCGCACGTTTGCTCTGTTCATGAACAAACTGGAGGTGTTTTAAGGCTTTTCATATGGCACCACTCTAAGTGCCCAGCCCGCCTCTTCCTACGAGTCCTATTTTTGTCAGGGACCTCAAGATGATATTTTTGAGGTGAAAAATAAAACTGTTCTGCAAATAGACTTGTTGGGGTTTTTTTTAAAAGGATTAAGTACAAATTATTGTTAGAAGTTTCACAATAATTGAAATCTGAGTAGCATCAGCATGTGAACCGAACTGCAATTTCCGAGAGAGTGTTAACATGTTTAAGGACCAGGGTAGCTAGCAGCATTTTAAACGCTAATATATAATACCACAGTGTATAATAATATATAATTATTATAAAGCATATATAAAAAATTTAAAATACGTAACGCACAGTAACAACAAAGGCTACCGAGGCAGACCCGCAAGGAGCGGGAGGAGCCGCCCGTGCCCCGCCGGGAGCAGCGCGGCAGAGCCCGGCCATCCCCTGCCCTGCAGCGCCCTCTGCTGCTCCGCCTGCCGAACTGGAGCCGCCCGGGGCTCCCGGCGGGAAAACCAAACACGGGTGTCAGGAACCCCTCGTCCACAATCCGGCACCCCCTGCGCAATCACAGGTGTACGTATTCGAAGCAAACAGCGTGAACTGTGGGAAAAGCGCTAAATCGCACAAGGCGTGGCTGGAACGAAATCCCACAAGGACATGTGAACTTGCAAAACAACTGGTTCCCTGAAAAAGGAGCGTCCCAGCAAATTATCCCAGAATATAAAAATACGCAACCAGGGAAAGTCGGAATTATATTCCCACCTGTTCACAAAACTCCAGGTCCCATATTTCTTTCAGTTTTTGGAAGCTGCAAAGAATGCTAACACTCATAATCTTAACCACAGAAATTTAAGAATGCGTTATTTTAATGCCAGTCATGTTGTAATCCGTCCCTCCCCCAATAAAAAAATAAATAAGCAATAGAGACAGATGGATGCTTTCAACAGGATACTCTCATAAAGACAAGAGATGCTTTTGAAACAACACAAAATGACAATAAGAAACTGCGTTTGGCTACAAATCAAAAACATCATCAAAGCTCCTTCTCCTGAAGATCCCTCAGAGTAGTTTGCAAAGATTTGATTAAGCAGTCCACATGCAGGGCACTTCCCTCACCCGCACACCAGGGGTGTTTCAGTTTGGTTTGTTTTGCCTTTTTACTCCACAGGCACATGCCACATCTCAAGGTAAAAATCCAGATGTGGCTCTGCAACCTCAGGTGCCCATTTCACCACTTGAGCACTGCTGTGGACGAGGCTGCTTACGCTCAGCCAAACACCTCCATTCTGAAACTCAGAAGCAGCCAGCACTGGTGCTTCAGCTCCTAATTAGAGGGCAACACGCTGGCTAGCAAGAGGATGCAGAGCTGTACAATTCCCAGATTGTACAGGCGATCTGCAGGCAAGATGAAGTCAGCCCCATTGCTCATGACAACACATCCACACAGACAAAGTTTTGTCTCGGGATTGCTATTTGAAACCTCCTTCACCATCCTCAACAAAGAGAGAATGTCAGGAATATTTTGGGCCCCTCACTACAGGAAAGACCTTGAGATGCTGGTGTGTATCCAGAGAAGGGCAATGAAGCTGGTGAAGAGTCTGGAGCACAAGTCCTATGAGTGACTGAGGGAAGTGGGGTTGTTTAGCCTGGAGAAGACAAAGCTCAGGGGGGACCTGAGAAGAGGTTGCAGCGAGATTGGGGTCAGCCTCTTCTACCAAGTAACAACTGATAGGACAAGAGGAAATGGCCTCAAGTTACCAGAGGAAGTTCAGACCAGATGTTAGTTTCTTCACCAAAAGCATTGTCAAGAATTGAAAAAAAACTGCCAGGGGAAGTGGTGGAGTCATCATCCCTGGAGGTATCTAGAAGACATGCACATGTGGCTCTGAGAGACATGGTTTAGTGGTGGACTTGGCAGTGCTGGGTTAAGAGATGGACTTTTCCAATCTAAATTATTCTATCAACATTCAAAAAACCCAAACGGTCTAACACAGTCTTCTTCCTGTGTCTGTAACGTTTTCTGTAGCTATGCAGGAAGGTCATGTATTTTTTCAACATTATGCCAAGTTTGGCTACCAGTGCTGGAGCAGAGATGTTAGATATTAATCATTAGATGGTTACAAATTACTTCAGAAGGCTAAGCTTGTTGCAATGAACAAGCATTTAAAGAATAGTATTTCTAGATATAGTTACACTAGAAGATTCTCAAACCATTCTCTTAACCACAAATTATATGCATTTGAAGCTGCAAGCAGTGGCAGGTGCAGGTATTCAAGGTTTTGGGAGTAATCAAACCACGCAACCTGAATCAAAATCATTAAGTTATCTTTTAATATTAGTTCTCTTCCTATACTGAAAAAAACATACTTTCTTACCTTCCCTAAGCCATATGCATTTAGTGAAACATGAAATATATCTTTCAACTAATGCCACAAGTACTTCAATTCAATGCCTCATCCACTACAATAAAAGATGTTCCAGTATTTTCAACTAATGTTTCTTGCTCTTACAAGAATTCTTTTCAGTTGTATTCTTTCTTCAAAATTCCAGACAGCAAATACATGACAGAATCTTTGTAAAGCAGACAATAAAACCGGTCGTGATGTCAGATGAATTGTAGTCACTGTATTTGTATTTTATAACTGTGAACATCCAGGCAGTTCAGTAATAGTAGAAAAGTAACAGAAGAAAAAATTTAAAAATAAGGAAAAGAGAAAAAAAGGATGTCTTTCTCAAATGATAATTAAAGAACCGTGAAGAACACTGATAGCTTTGGGGGGTTGCTGAAAAGAAGCATAAATAAGTAAAATATAAGAATCCATCATATATATGACAAAGTGCACACATTTTAATCCATCAGGCATGAAAATGTGTGTTTTCAAGATGACACTTAGCAGAACTGTGAAAGAGTTCCCTTTCTGAGCAACGAGGTGCAACATCCAGCTCATTTGTAGGGGCCACCAACCCAGGCTAAGCAGAGCAATAGCCTGGAGAGGAAGGCCATGATCGAAGACACATGGTCATACTTCACTGAAACACATCATCCTAAAAAGCACAGGAAGAGACTTTTCTGTATTTTCCTCAGAGAATAATAAATGTGGGAAAGAAGCCCTGCACAGTAATTCCTTTTCTTCTCTCCCGCAAAGCTGAGGCTATAAGCTACACATGAAGACAGTCCAACATTGCACATGAAGAAGAATATCTCAAAAGTTGGAGTTGCAAGCAACGTTCCTAAACTTCTAACTAAATGAAACTAATGCTGTGATAACCACGAGCATTAGAAAATGAATTGAATTAGAATAAATCTCAGTGAAAAACTGCAACTTAAAATATTAGAGCTGAGAACTGACAGACTATTCTCCATTGTTCAAGATGACTATCAGAAACACCAGCAAACACTTGGACTCCCAGTACAATCTATTCTTTCGCATCAGCATTTTCACATCCCACCTTTTACTGTAACCAAAGACGTCTGGGGAAGAATTTCACTTTTTTTCACACAAAAACCAAACCAAACCCACTGCAGGCAAGACGTTTCTCACTCTTAAGTATATCACCTTACAATTCTTGGAAGAAGTCGGAGATAGCCAGATGGTTGTGCTGTAAATGTTTACCACCAGAGGTCTTTCCCTCTCTGTCCTCCAAGTCGCTGTAACTTTGCTAAGAGAATTAAGTGCAATGGAATGAGAGCAAAAATAAAACTAGTATTAGGTTTAATTTAAAATAATTTATTAAAAATCAAAGAAAAAACACTGCATGTGTCACTGACCCCAAGCACCTCATGGCTGCCACGTGAATGTGAGAGCTAGCCAGGTATCACTACAGTTATGTCAGATGCACGTGGACATGGCCAAGCAAAAAGTGACCTTGCTAGTTGGGGTAGCGAGTCATGCAAAGGCAGAGGGGCCAGCCTCAGCCATGCCTGAGAAGGTCCCAAGAGCACCCAGAGAACTTGCTGCATAGAAATCCTTTCCTCCACGGCGCTGGTGGTTTTGATACCAAACAAGGATGGATTAAAATTGTGCTTGGCTACATTATCACACAATACTATTTACTTTCTGATTCCATTAGGCTTTGAAAAGGTACTAATTCACACCTAATGGTCCGAAATTCAGATGCACAGTATTTCAACCCCAAAAACTCTAAAAGCTGCAGGGTAGTTCTCCCCATCCCTGCAGAAAGGCAAGGTTTTGCTTTTGGAAATTAGGTTCTTCAAAGACTAACTGGAAGCATACAGAGAGCACTCTAAAGTATGAATATGGAACAATTTTATCTAACACAGTTTTTTTTACACTGCTGAGGTGGAAAACTGAAATCTTTATTTCCACACACTGCCCTAAAGAGAAAACACATAAGTTGAAGAGCCAGAGCACTGATTCTTCACTTGCTTTTAAACACCTTAACTACCTGCAGAGCTCCTCCTCCCTGAACAGGGAATATCTTCTAAAATGACCTACCTGACCTTCCTGTTCTAAGCTATAAGAACAGGACTCCCTGTGCTATATGGCTTAAAAATTACATACTTCATTGAAATAAACTTGGAATTCACCATGATCAGACTGCAAAATACGCTGCTGAAAAAAGAAAAAGGAAAGGCTTTTCATTACATTAAACACTCCAACTGAAAACCAGTATTTCTTTTCTAGATGCAACAGTAAATTCAAGAGCTGGATCTACTGTTATTATAATAGGCCCATTAGCAGTTTATATGTATCTGCCCACTGCAGACCCACTGCAGTTGAGCATCTACTTTGACAGCACTTAGAGCAAAATGATAGACAAAACTATCCCAAGGAAGTCATAGAAAACAGGGAGGGGGAGGTGGGGGAAGGGAATTCAAATAAGCTTATTTCGTTTAAAATATCATGAGCCTTTCACAATACTTCATCATTATCAAAACAGTAGCAACTAATCATGTATTGAAACTAGGAGGAGCAGAACTGAAAAAAAGGATAAAAAGAAAAAGAGAAACCCCACCACCTTTTAACTCTCAAAATGTTTATTTTATTTTGCTACAGTGTTAAAAGAACATGCCTGATAGCTGTTCACAGGATATTTTCTTTCTAATGAGATTTAAAAAAAATCAGTAAAATTTTTTTAAAAAATCTTCAAATGGTAATAAGGCAAAACCTGAAACAGAAATCTTTATACAAATCTCTTAACTAAATATCTGTTGGTCTTCTGGGACAAAGTTATTTGATACTTGTTTTCATTTTCTTTTTTAAAGAATGCATGTGAGTTTCTTAAGGATTAACAATATTTAACAGTGACACAGAAACCAGTTTTACTAATTCCATTGGGGATGGGATTTTGAAGTTTCTTTTTTAAACAATGTGAGGACTAGCCAAGCCATTTCACACGACATCCATTAGTAGAAATAATTTAAAAAGACATTTATCCTAATTTAGCTGAAAAATAAATAGTCTTCAATTATTTTCAGAAAGTTATGGGTACACGTCTGTCAGAAGCTATGGAAGGGAGCTGTGCCAGTGTAAAGAACATTTACTCCCCTGGCAGATCAAGGAGAAAGTTTACCATTTCCTTAATTTTCACAGTTACAATAAGATTTTGCCAAACGGACACATGGCTGCTCTTAACTAGGGATTTATAAACATGCACAATTTTTTAGACCATGTCTTCTTAAAGCTGACAAATACAGGAACAGTTCTGTTCAGCCTCTAATGCTGCACATGAAACACTCCAAAGCATTCACGCTTTTTGACACGGATACGAAGTGAGGAAGTAGGATTTTATTTGTATTAAGAGAGAAAGCGGTGAGCAGAGACAGGAGCGCACAGGCCACAGAGTGTCTGCCAATTCCTGTTCAAACCAGCATGCCGCCACACTGTATCAGGGATTAAGCCTGAAGATAGGCAGCAGTGTGACCATCCCATGTGACCATACACAACTGAGAGCCTTCTGTATCAACATGCACAGGTATTGCCAAGACATGGTATGGTAGAAACTCTGCTGAAAGCTATTTCATTTCAGAAATACTCTTCTCCAAAGTAGTATTCAGGAAATTTCTTTTGGAAACTCTCCTAATTGCTATAGATACAGTAGCTCAATTCACTGGAGTCATGGAAAGAATCAGCCTGAAGCAGCATCTCAGGCCTTTTTTCAATACTGGTTAATGAAACTTCTTTTCAATAAGTCAAAGAACACAGAAGTTTCAAAAAATCTCAAAGAAAACATTTAAAGAATGTAATTAACATTTAATATGTAATTAACATATTAACCTGACACTGACAATGACTAAAGCAGCATTCTATATGTAAAGATATAAAGAAAGAGAATACAATTAATACCAGTTACTACAGACTTACGAAAGAAGATCAAGTCTCTGACTACTGAATAGTTTTCTCATTGCTTTGACAAAGTTAAATTTCCTGTAAATGTCAGTAATGTTTAAGTCACAAATGAAACTCCACAGTAGGTTCTTCTGCTGACATCCAGGAATGTACAACAGGGAGGATAAAAGGAAAGTCAGCAACCCCCAGAAAGTATCCTCCAACAGCAAGCAGCCTTGGACTAAAGGTTGTAGACTGAAAGGAGCACATGTGTTTACTCTGGCAAGATAGAATTGAAGATTTGATGGCACAGAGATTGTCCTAAGCTAGACATACTGAGCACTGCAGCAGCCAAAGTAAAGTCTTCCACAAGCAGTGCCAAAACGGTCTGCACAAGTCTGGCACAACCATCCAGCAGTTGCCTGTTGGATAAGTGTCTGCACACCAAATACAATCTTTTCCACACCCACAATTTGTATGCCCCATCCTCTTCACAAAGGGGTGGGGATGGACTGCAGTTCTTTTTGGACAAGGAACCCTGAGACTGGAATAATTCCCTTCTACCAGCAACCAGAAAAGAGACAAGATAGCCCGTGCCAAGGGGCTGACTACTCTGCCTGCATACTTGATTTGTCATAGTCATGCCCAGTACAGACATCCCATATAGCCAGGAGCTCCCATCCACCCTCAGGGCAGGACATAGCCACTGAGGGACCTGTTCCACGCACCAGCATCGATGGAAAGGGAACAAAGCTCTTCCTGGGTAAGAAACTGAAACCATGTTATTTCTCTGTCAAAGAGAAGTAATGTGCCAAACCCCGCTTGCTTCACCCATGCTGCTATGAGCCTGCAATTCTTCATTCTCTCTCACATACACCTCCCCTTTCCCCTGCAAAAAACTAACTGCTTGTCATGAAATCAAATGTTCTCTTCTTCCCTAACATTTGGCAATGCTAGTTACTCATTTTACCACAGTATATATACATTTTTAAATAGTTTAAAATTCAAATATTCACTTCGCCAACTGAACAAACAGAAGAAGGGTTGCAAGTCTGAAACGGTTCTTGTAAGTGAGGAGTCATCACAAGCAGATGGGCCGCTGGCACTATCATTGCTACACTGGACCTTAGGCAACTTTCAATAGTTTATGTCATTAGGCAAGTTATTACTGATGTGTTTGCCGATGATACAAATCCTGAGATACAGAGAGAAACTGCAGAACGCTGCCAATGTCAATCAGCATGAAAGAAACCAAAACTCGTCCGTGTGTCAGAAGTCGCCTTTCAAACGCCTGCAACATTAACAACATGGTGGAGAGGGGAACATTTGTTTTAGAAAGACTAAGAAATCAAGGTAGATAGCTACTGGGTGGTGGGGTGGGAAGGTTGTAACAGAAAAAAATCAACTTTTAATTCACAAGAGTTCAAATTCCTAATAAAGCGCGATTTTAATATCAACAATAAACTAAGTATTAAGATGACTGTATATTAAAAACATTAAGCTCAAGATCAGAAGATCCATGCTTTCAGAAAAGTATTAGGGCAAAGAAATCTTGCTACGCAAGATGCTCAGAGCAGATCAATACAATTCTCCAGTCTGCAACAATGATTCTCTGGTCTGCAAACCAAATTTTCATGTCAGTGTTCTGGTAGGTTTTTCAGAAATAAAAATTTAAAACTTGAAACAGTCATTACATTAAGAGAAGAACAGACTGCTGGCTAATACTAGCCTCAAAATCCAAACATCAGTCACAGCTGTACACAGTTGCTTTTATCTGTGCCTCTGACTTGGGATTATCTACAGAAGCACACCAAACAGAGCTGAAGCTCCTCCTCAAACACACTATCAAGCCCACGACATTCTTACCCCACAACTGATTTCTCTGGAGCATGGGGTCAGCCCTGGAAGAGCTGAGACTTCCCTTACGCAACAGGAATCCAAGACCAATAAATAAATGAATAAACAAAAAAGACTTTGCCATTTTAAAGCACACCTGACAGACTAGGAAATCACACTGCATAGCACGATATTACTTGTCAACCAGTTGCAATATGCAATGTTTTCTCTCAACGTGAGATATCACCACAACAAAAAGTCAGAAGAACCCACATCACATAGGCATGAACCTCTTCCTCTCTCTAACCACGCAAAACCCACCCAACCACACACACTTCTGAACTCTTCCCATGCCATCGATGACACATGAATGTCTGTACATGAGAAAGTAAGTACTTGATTGGGACTAAAATCCATTTCAAACGTTTATCTTTCTGCTTATGCATTCCCAGACATACCCAGGCTCTCTGCACACCGTTTACACCTCTCTTCCTCTTCCTCAGAAGTCATCTCACTCCCATGAATTTGGGAGAGAGTGAATTTAAAGCTTTAGACAGACTGTACGGCTTTTGCTTCTTGACACTCACATAATGACATTCCAGTCTATCATTTGCTCAAAATAAGGCAGAGTTGTTTTTTTGGTTTGTTGTTTTTCGGGTGGTTTTGTTTGTTTGGGTTTTTTTTTTTGTAATAGGCTGAAAGCTTTGCTGATCTTCATTATGGACACGTTTTAGTGGTAGACTTGGCAGTGCCAACTTAACAGTTAGACTCGATGTTCTTAAAGGTCTTTTTCAACCTGAATGATTCTATGCAGGGAAGAAAGATTGCTACATTGCTAGCAGCTCAGTCTTGCCACAGTAAAAAACCATAACCATTAAAAAGGAGAAATTCACAAGAGATGCACCTTTGCTTGTTCATTTTGACAGCTGTCATTTTTTTACAGTATTTGACAGTGTAGACACTGAAGCTGGCAACCTTTCTGATTTCCGTGCCAGGTTTCACACAGAAAAAAAGGCCCAAAGCAGCATCTAACCCCTAGCAAAGTGTGAGGTCTAGCCAATATTTGTACTGAAGACTACTTCAAGCCAGAACTTAGCAAACCTGGAGTCTTTACACACACTACAACCACATCCAAAGGTCTTCTAGACCCTGACTCTTGCTGCAATGCTGTGTGAAGCAGTTATCACCCACTTCTCTTGCCAACCCAGTAACAAACTTATCAAATATCTTCTGTAATCTTGCCTATATGAGGAGCAAGCTGTTCTCAAATCTTTAGCCAAAGACAAATTAAAAGAAAACAAGGCATTAATTTGGCCTCTGAAACAAGGCTCCAAGTTAAGAACACTATTATTCTTACCTGGACATACTGGATAATACCACCAAGGTCTGCTTTAAGAATCTCATTCTGGGATTAAAGCCAGGACACAGACTCCCACCAATACCCCTTTAAAGTTACATTACTGCCAGCTAAATTTATCATATCAACCATCAGTTCAGATAATCCAAATGAGCATCAATACCTAGATCAGAGCTTTCTTCAAAAGTGTATGTGAATTTGTTTTTTATCAGTTGAGTGACTACGGAGTTCTAAGAGAATATATTTTAAATACCATGACTGACATAAAATAATCATTCAAATACAAGAGTAACGTGCAAAGTGCAACACCAAGAACAGTGTTGCTCTTTGTGCCAAATGAAGACTGATCTTGGAGAAGAGAAAGTGCTTTTTTGTCTGCATGAACTGAAAACGTTCCTGGTACCCACAGTCACGACGCTTCTCACCCTGGGCTTCCAAGGAAATATTCATTGGCAGCATTCCATCCGATGTACAAGACGTGGATGCCAAGCAAACATCCTCAGAATAACTAAACTGAAACCTTTGACAGCTACACTTCAGCTGGCACATGCCCGAATGCACAAGAAAACACAGTCTGTGGGTGTACCTGGGTATTTTCGGTTAGCCCAAATGCAAAGCAAGGAGGCAAATAAGAAATGAGACACACCACTTCACTAAGAGAGAACAGAAATACTTAAAAAGACTACATGGCTCACAAAGTATGGACCTGAGAAAGGTTTGCTGCTTCAACACCAATGGTCATCAACAGTCACATCAATATACCAATTTAGCTCTTTGGTAATGGTGTGGATAAGGAACAGAGCTAAGCATGGGAAAAGTTGAAATATAGGCAAGCATACTCCAGCTCCTTCAGTTTGAAAAAATCTTCACCTTAATCAGCAACTGTTTATGGTGATAAGGCTACTGAAAAACAAAGACACTGTTTTCTACATAGGAAAAAACCTCAGAAGACACAGTTCAAAGAGGTGGAACACTGTAAAGGGCACAAAAGGAAGCAGAAATAAAGGAAAGAGAAATCAGGTGTAATTCATGCTTGCATACACAGCAGATTGCTCCCTCATTGCAATAGAGGGAGCTTTGCAATTTGTACCAGAATCCCAGACAGCTGCTTCCTCTGTAACCAGGCAAGAACAAGGAACAGCAGCTGGTAAAAAGGAGGGGAGGAAAGAAAAAAAAAAAAAGAGAAAAATTTCTAAGCCACACCTGGGGGAATCGAGCCTAAGAATCTTAATTGACTCAATTAAATCTGCAGAGAACAGAGTTACTGTAAATATTAGAACTACCTTGGAAAAAGGAAGGAAAAAACCCTCCAAGGCAAAACATTCTTTCATTCTATGATCTCCATTGTGCCATGCAATTCAGAAGACTGAGGTTTGCCCCAGGGCTATATTAAGGGTTATGCTTTGTGGTTTACAATTTTGATATGCCGTTTCTGAGGTTTCTCAGGATATCTCATGAGAAACTAGGATTACGGAGTATGACGGAAACACTTGCTCTATTAGAGAAGTTCAAATCTGAAGAAGAACACATTATAAAATACTGAACTGTCAATCCATCTGCCTATTTTTTCTGTTAAGTGGACAAGGAAAGCAGAGCCATTGCTTCTTTTTTGAAGCTATTAAACAGATTCACAGCATATAAACCGCATGAAGTTTTTCTCCTTAGGACGTTATTGTTATCAGTTTATGTAACTAAAGAACTGGGTAGTGGTGGTGTCAGTTTTTATGGTAATACCATAGCTACATAAAACCTACAACAATGCTGACACATGGCCTTCTGACCAAGTGTCCAAGAGAGAAGCGCCTCATAAAACCACGTCACAGCCACAGGAGACAGAAAGCAGCAAGGGACCCAGCAATCTCATCCTGAAGTGCATCCTCACACCATGCATTAGGTGGGGAATTTTAACATTTCAGCTCCAAAAACATACACTAAAGCCATGACAGAGGATATGAATGCTCAAATAAATATTGCAAATGTCAACCCACTCAGCAACACAAGGAAAGACCTGAGTTTAAAGAAAGGGATTTAAGATCCGCATGTAGTTTATGAACTGTGCAGTGAAAGTTTAGCCTCAAAAAAAAAAGTTATCTAAACCAGATGTTGCCTTTGCAACGTTCAATTTATGATAAATTGTTTTAATATTTATACCTCGCAGGCACTGCAATAAATCAGACAAAGGCAAAATATAATGAGCATTCCATAGTAAAGAAATTACACACCCCCACTCTGTGAGAGCCGCTTGTTTGGAAAGCAACGGGAATAAATCTCACGGTGCCTTAACGGTGTTTTCCTTTACCTGCCGCCTCATGGACTACGAAAACAAAACTCGAAAAACAAATTATTACTAGCCACGGCTAAACGCTGGCTTACTTGCCTCCCGCCGGGCAGGCAGGATACGAAGTCCGGGCCTCGGGAACGGAGCGGGAGCGGGAGCGGGAGCCTGCACCGGGCCGTCCGTCCGCTGCCCTCGGCTGCCACGCGGGGGCGCGCTCCGCCCGCGCCGCGCCCTCCGCCCCGGGAAAGGGATGGGAAAGGGGAATAGAGGGAGGGTAAGCGACAGAGGCGGGCACGATAATCGCGACAGGCGGTTTGAAAGGCGCGTTACTTCGCGGTACGGCAAATTACTGAAGGGCCACGCGTGGATTTCTCTGCTGAGGATACTCAGTGGGGAGGAGCTGTTGCCCCCATCGAAGGCAGAGAGCCCTTGGCAATGAAAGGGCTGGGCAGTCACCCACTATGTCAAGTTTAATAAGGGCAAGTGTGTTTTGCTGTCAAGAGGCTTCATCTCCATCCCCTTCCCCACCTCCCAGTAAAAGTTCAGATGCTGCCAACGAAGTGTCAAGTGGTAGCTTTGGCACCACGTGCTGTGGGGAGAGAATATAGCTATGGATCAGTACAGATTAAATAATACAAACTGCAAAGATTTCCTATAATGTATGTAAAAGATGTAAAATACTGGTTTCTGCCTGAAACATCTTGCTGATAGAAGGCAGGTATCCAAGCAGGAAGGCAGAGCCTTCACTTCCCCAGATCAAAGGGGACCTGCATTACTTCACATCTAGGAACAAAGGGTGCCACAACCGCACTGAAATATTGTTTCCAGCACAGCTGGACTTTGGGTAAGAAAGTTGGTAGCTTTCCATGCTACCTACTGGGCACAGAGGGTCAGGAAAAAAAAAAAAGTAACGAGAATGAAGAAAATAGCCTGAGAGGGCTTCAGATCCCATCAGTAATTTAAGAAGTTCCTCTCTTCTCAGTAGTGTCATCACAACCTGGAGAGGGCCAAGCCAGCTCTGCTTTTCGTTCACAGTGGACACCTCACACGTAGTTTACTGGGCATTTGCAAGAGGACCTACAGTTCAGGCAGCCAGGGAGTCACAGCAGGTAGTAGTGGGATCTCCTAGCTTTTAAATTTTCTTTTAAAGATTCTTTTAAAGATATTCTTTTGGTGTTGTTTTAACAGTTCTTTTTCTTTTAACAGATTTCTACTAACAATATTCTATGATCAGCTTAAAAAATAATTAAGAAATCCAGCCACAAACAGAACAACATCCCCATCACCTCCCAACAAAAAAAGGCTTACATGCTGTTGGAAGTCACACTGAAAATCCACAGGGATTTGATGTTCTAGGTGCGATTTGCAGGGGCCTTTCTCAGTGACAACCCAACTGAGTGCAGAAAGATCAGAATAAAAGCAGCAATGAAGTCAGAGCACTGATGAATCCCCTGCAGTTCACTTCGCTCCAGTCCACTTGCACAGTTTTGCAATTCCTCTCATCGTTCCTACTCTACACGAGTGGCAGCAACACTGATCCACCAGTTGGTTTTGTGCGTTACTGGAAATTTGAATGAACCAGAGCACTCATTTTGGCCCTATTCATATAAAAAAAAATCCAAAATTGAAGTCTACATTCCATTTCTTTTCTGTGACATTAAGTCACTAAAGACTCCACACCACGGGGCAGTGTTATACTGACAAGCCTGTGCTACAGGCAACATTTCCTGCAGAGCAAGTCAGTTTAATACGTGGGCAACCCGACTGAGGAAGCAGAGATACCACAGATGACATGTCCCCTTGAAACCCCACTGTCAGCCAGTGCAATGGGGACTGGAGAGGGCACTGTGCTTCTGGCTGATTTTTGGACTGCCACGGGTACAACCAACACCAACATATCTGAGGTCCACTTGCAAAAATGGAAACATATGAGGCATGACAGCACTGCTACACTGAGGTCAGAAAAAAATACCTCAGTCTAAATGTAAAACGTGTTCAAGTGAGTAATCCTTATGAAACCAAAGTTATAATGTATTACAAAGAATAATGTATTACATTATTCGCTAGAGCAAGCAGGTAGCATATTTTGTGCCAGGCCACCACCAGTTTGAAGAATACTGCAGTTCAGGAAATAAGAGACGACAAAGTTAGTTTCAAAGCTTGGCAACTCCTTGAGACTGGTATTTTGCTTTTGCATTTGGAACAAGCAGCAAAAGGCAGTCCCAGGTGTAGACGCTGAGAGGTCTGAGGGATACATTTTAAGGCAAGAGGTGCAATACACTAAAATATTATCTCAGCCAATTTAGACAGCTCCTCGTATTTGGATACCATCATATGTCACATGAACTCAGTGTTCCCTTTGAGGAGGCTGGACCCACATGAGTTTCCAAGGTCCCTTCCAATCTAAAGGACTGAGTGATCTTAATAACCTACGATGAACCAGTGGGGACAGCTTAAAAGAGAGGCAGCAGACATACTTCCCCAACATCAGACAATAGGGCATACAGCCAACCCTTCAGGTTCCCAACCTCCTAAGTGCCTTAGGGTTTGCTGTCTCTTTTCAGGCGTGGCATAGGTCAGGAAGCCATACTAGCTTAACAGATATTTTTCCTGCCTTCACAAGATTCTGAAGTTGGTTCCCAGAGGCAGTAAACAACCTAGGGAGCAAAATGTCATCCTGACTCTGAAACCTTGGGCACAATCAGCCTTGAAAGGGTTAGAAGTGGTATCTGTGCCAAAGACTTGGAGGTTACAGAGGTCTGGCCCAGAGAAGGTGTAAAAACTTTGGTCAGGAGAGAGGATGCAGAACAGCAAGCTCCACCATCAGCTTCCTGGGAGTACTCTTTTGGCAGACAACAAGCTTTAACTAGTGCTCTGGGGTGGATTTATTTCTCAGCTGAAGCAGAATTAATCCAGAAGTAAACACCATAAGTACACGTAGAGATACTCTGACAGGACTGTTATTCTCTTTAAGGCTTGAGGCCCCAGCTAGCTCTGCTTCACAGGGAGCTCATACACGTGGCACAGCTGGCAGTTTAGCAGATACTCTCCTTAAACATCTGAAAACCAGCCCAAAGAGAGAAGAGTTTATGTGGCTAGTTGAGGGCCAGAAAGTGATGGTGCCAATTCAGAAGATTCCTACATGTCTGAGATTAGGGTCTCCTACATACTCTCATACATAAGAACCATACATAAGACTCCAGAGTAAGGATTGTTTGCATTTTTCTGCTCTGGAGATAGAAGGAATCTGGACAACTGAGCAGTTGAAATTTCATTGACACTAGAGTTGTGCCAGCTCTAATGCAAACTATTTCAGTTTTCCTCTTTTTTCCAGTTCCTGCAGGAGGCACACAACACAAGTAGTTGGTTGTAGAGGGAAAAAAACCAACTTAATCATCATCATACTAACCAAGCATTAGAAAAGTGAGGCACTGTAGTCACGAGAAGATGTCAGACACAGTGCTGGGGTCCAGTTCATTTACACAGCCAAGACCAGAAGAGAAACATTAAACAGCCTTTGTCTCATAGCACAGTGGTATGCATCAAAATACAGAGAGCAGCTAGTCCAGAATCCAGAAGGATATATAGGAGACAAGCTGCTGGACTATGCCTACTCCTGCTTCTGCTCCTCAAATGATCATCATTTACTGGACAGCATATCAGGGCCTCCTGCCACAGAGTCATACAGCACAAGTCCCTCCCCTCAAACCCTGGACAGTAACTATTACATTTGTAGGGACAGATTCTGTGAATTAGTTGTGGTTTGCCATTCATTCTCACACTTCATGTTTCTGCCATCCTTTCACACATCAGGACCAACTGTAACCCAAGCGCATCAGTGAAGTAGGACGGACAGAGAACTGTCCCTCTCCACCAATGCAGAGGTAGAGGAGGCAGCAGTCTTCTGCATGCAAGAGGAGCCAGAGCTACCAAAACAGCAGGTAATTGAAAAGGCTGCCTTTTCTGTTACATGGGTATAAAAGTACGATTCTGTCTCCCTTACACACATGCTATGGAGTGTTTCACCTTTACAGTATGCCTTCCAACAGTCTCATACAGGAATTGGTTATAAAAATCTGTTAAATAATCATTTTCATAGCAGGGTGCCCAAAATCACTCTCTTGGCAATGCAGCAAGAGAATGACATAAATAATGATTTAGCAAAATCAAGTTCAGCAACCAGCTCAACCTCTTCATTCCTCTAATAAAAGAAGTTCAGATTATAATTAGAGCTCTTATAAGGGAACAAATATTATGATGTTGACTTAACAACGTTATGTCATAACACACACGTCTATGCATTAAAACATAAATTGGCAGAATATACTTTTGAATGAAGCTGGAAAAACTAAGTTTTGAATAATTTCTTAGGGATCCAAAATCAAATACACATCAGTGTTTGAATACAGCAAACACACTGTGTCTTGCAACATTACGAAAAGAAGAAAGACTAAACAAAAAAGTCCTCTTTCTGTCCCCTCCTCTTCTCTCTCCTTTTTCAAGCCTGTTCTCAGTACTTACTAACAGATCATCAACCATTTTCAAAAACTTGTCCTGCCTTCTGAGGAAGAAGCTTCAGTGTCACAAGACAACCTCCACAGTAAAGTCCTCAATATTCTGTTCAGATTTGCTAAGTTAGTTTTCTTTCTGCAGTCAGAGGCTCCAGAAAGCTGCTGAAGAACTGCATGTTCAAAGCAACAAACACGTGAAAATTAGGAGGCTGCAACTTAGCTGCCTGAGCTCCCTTTCCAAACACATTGCATCCCCAGAGGCAAATATTTATTTTTATTTTTTTAAGACATATAAAATGAGTTGTGAGAAAAAACTATTTTTTTTAATCAGTATTTTCCAGTAAGGAATGCAACAGGTGACAAGAACTGAAGGAAACCTACATCTGCTCCACTGCGACCGTAGGCCCTGCCTGATCCGATTTTATAATACATATTTTGCACATGCATGGATTACTCAGAATCCGAGGAATGCAGCCCATACCACTGGGAGACCATAAAAATATAAGGAATCCGTGGTCTTTCCTGCAGCATGGATCTGGAATGCCTGTACTGTTTCAGCAGCATTACAATAATAGTAGCCCCAAAACTACTGTCAATATGACTAAAGCCAGTAGCCCTCCTACCCCAGCGAGAAAGCTGCGAGGCTTACACATCACGCTGAGACTTTAGGGTAGAAGCCCACCCGCCTGCTTCACTTGACCAGGAAGGTGGAAAGATAAGAATAACCACTGCTTTTGGAAGGGATTAAAAAGGGATAATATCAGGCTAGCTCTCTTCCTGGGTTTGCAGAAGTTTAGGTGCCCTGTGATGCTCTGAACTATTGATGTATGGGTAATAGCTGCTACCTCCCCTTGTCTAGAGAGTTCATCAGCCTCTGATTGACTGCCTTGTGAAAACCTTTGGGGTACACGAAGCGAGCAAGACAGTGTATCTACAGCAAAATTGTATTCTAGCTGGCTCAGCAGGGTGGGAAGGCAACAGAGTCCCTGTTTGGCCTTATAAGGAGCTACATTCCTTCAACTGCTTTGTAGCAAGTTTCAGGGGATAGCCACATTTATATGCACCACACAGATAATGCACTTGAAATGCTTTGGGACTGATATGAATAGGAACTATTCTTCCCTTTAATTAGCATTTTTGCCAGATGAACACTGCTGCGAAGTGCCAAGCTGTGGAGTCCTCCTACAAGTTCCAAGAGATACACAATCGACAGCCAGAGCTTACCCAAAATCGGAAGATTTCCTTTTGCAGTTACAATTACTTTTGCCCACTTTAATGAAAACAGCACAATTATCAAAATGATCACCCAAGATAAGGACAAAACTAGTGTACTACACAAACCCTGAGAAGTCACACATAGAACTCTGCTGAATTCTTGGGCAGCTGCATGATGTTCTTTGATAGGTGACTAACATTGTAAACATCAACCACAAAAAAGGAAATGCATTAGTGTACTTCCAAAAAGATAGCTTATCGTTAAAATATCCAGAATTTATGGGGGTTTAAAAAGTCAAACAGCTGATCCTGCCTCTGATCACACACACCAAAAATTAGTCATAGATGACTGTTAGACTATTTACAAGCATATTTCTCCAAAACTTCACCTTAAGTTCTGATGAGTAGAAAGACTATAAATCTAGAAATACAGTACAGATGTAAGTTATACTGTTTGAGTATTGGTGTTCTTGTATTACCAGATGAATTGCCAATTAAATGGAAAGACACTATGGATTAAGTAAAAAAAAAAATACAAAAACATTGGCTTGTTTCCTAGCAACAGCTCAGCTAAAATTACTTAACATTTCTACTCAATCAAATGTAAATTTGACTATGTTATCCCTTAAATGTTGATTATAACAGGCCTTTTCAAATGCAAATTCAGTGTGTAAAGTGAATGTAAACGTTGACAAAGCTGACACCAAAATCTCCTGATTAACATCATTTGCATGTACACAGCAACATTATTACAAACCTTCTAAAGACAGAAAGAAATGAAAATTGGATAGAGAATCACCTTCTGCATCATCTCCTTCTTTCCTGCTTTGTTTAAGAGCAAAACACACAAAAATATAAAACCTTTTGGACTGCATGCAAAATTCCAACAGTTTAAAAGTGCAACACAATAAGCTGCACCTGAATGCTATTCCTTGTGTTGCTAGCAAGTACAATGGACTGAAAAACTCTATTTTATTTCTTAGTCACAGAACTTGAGAATTATAGGGAATACATATAGCACAGGCAGACTGTAAAGATCATAACACATGTAGCTGTTGACAGCTTGTAAGTTTTCTTGTCTCTTTTAGGTGCAACTGTTGCACTGGAAAAACAACAGGAAGTAGTGGGGAAAATTAATAGATGTTACTCCCAAAGTCTAGAAGTTTGTTCTTTGTACAGTTTATCAGCTCCGGGATCTGAACACCTTAGTCAGGTGTGCATTCATACAGGCCTAAAACATATAGAAGAGGCTTCAGAGTGGATGTTAACACCGTTCTTGTAATTGCAGCATTTCACAATAAAGGCATTAAAGTATATTGTTTTACAATAACTCGCTGATTTACTGCTAGTTAACCAAAATTCAATGGGAAGGTGAGAATAGATGCAGTGTAACTTCAGCACAAAGCAAGGAGCCAGAGTTAACCTCTTAAATTGGAAGGATTTTCTAGTAGAAAACACCACCCTTCCTTCTTAATCATCTTAAGAAGGATGCTGGGCTCAAACACAAGATTTACATCTACAGACTTTAGACTTGTCTTTGGCAATAGGGTGAGATTTTATTTTCCATACTGATGCAGGCAGTTGCCTTGATTGCTCGCTGTGCTAGGCACGCGCTAGTCCAGCATATTTATATGGAATCAGCTACATCAGTGCAAAATGGGTAATTTAGCATCCACCAGCCACCTTCCAATCTTTTATTGTGCTATATTTTTAAAGAAAAGCAAAAGCACTTTCTTCCTCCACTGCACAGCTTCTAATAGAGTTATTACAGGCCTGTTGAGGATTATCTTTTCTACCTCAGATTAGAGTTGCTACTTAAAGTATTTTAGATAGGACATAATCCCCTCCCCTCTACAGCCGCAGGCTGCAAATTTTAGCCATGCCAGATCCTAAAAGCTGAAGAAGCTGAAGACTTTCTAAGAAATCAATGAGCACAAGAGATAAGTATTGGGAAAGCACAATCAGTACAATGTTTACATCTGTACTAAGCCCAAATCATACCCTTCTCAAAAAGCCAGTCCCATCTCAAAATTATGGTTCTGAGACAGAGCTGAAAGTGAGTTATTGACATGACTAAGAGGTGGGAAGGGAGAGAAACCCAGGATGACACATGCAAGAATACTTCATCCTCCCATGCCAACTCCTGCCAGCTACCCCACCGCTTACAAACTTCTTTGTGACAGACAATAGCCAGAGTCCAGTTTCGAAGACAGAGCTCATGTCTGGAGACACATCCTGATGACATACAAGCTGGTCTTCTCCAGCAAAGCCTAAAGCAGAAGCTCTAGACCTTACCTCACTGATCCTTCACTCCTTCACTCTGCACCACATTTGCTGCTCCATTCAAATCCAGCTTCTGGCAGGAGAAACAAGGACAGTAATGCAGACCTTTGTGAAAACCTTGAGAAACTCTATTTTTTTTTTTGTTTGGAAATTTTCCAGAGGCACTTTTAGTATAGTATATAGACACATAAATTAATACTGTTCTTTCCTTAATAATACATTTTTTCAAGTGACTTTTACAGTCTGGTAGCAAAGGTCAGTTACACTGAGTTCCAAGAATTCACTGCACTAAAAAAGTAACTTTATTTGACCATATGGTACTATAATTAAACATACAGGAAAATACTCTAACAATCCCATTCTTACAAGCTATGATTTTAGTTGGAACCCTGAAAAAAAATAAATCTGAAATACCTACATCACTGACTGCATGATTTACCATTAAATATACCACCAGTGTATGTGATATGGCAGCTGTGTGCTGAAAGATCATTATCTAACTGGACTCTCACCTCAATACCATGACATTTGAGGTTGGGAGCTTGTACCCATGACAGTGACTGAAAGAGTTGAAGCAGTAGTTGTTGAACTAGCAGGACATTTGCAGTTGGGCACTAAATTAGATGACTCTCATGAAGCATACAAGTTCCTGGAGAAAAGGCTCTTTTACATGAGAAACATTTGCTACAGAGCAAAACTATGTAAACAAAACAAAGGCAAGACCCCAGTTACCCTACACCATATGGACTATCACTGCCAATAAAGTTCCAGAGACAAAGATTTTAAACAACTGAAACTTAAAAATCAGCTAAAATTGGTTGAATGCAGACAAAGAACCAACAACCAAGCTTTACTTCTGTACAGAGACCTTAATAGAAAGGAATAATCTCACAGAAATAGTCTCAAAGGAATTCTTCGGCCTTAGGTGAAGTGCTGTGGGGATTTCTAAAAATTGAGAGTACACCTATTCAAACTGCATGATGCACTAGGGTCCCCAGACTTGAGAAAAATTAAAATGTTTTAAAATAAACAGAGGCACAGCTTTTATAGAAAAAAAAAACACATTTATTCTGAATAAAACACACCTGAAGTCCATAGCTGTAGTGTAACTACCTCTCATGTGTGCTTAGTGGCAGCATTCAATTCAGTATACTTCCAACAACAACAGATGTCAAAGTACAATAAAAAAGGGTTTCCTACCACTCATCACACCCTTAAAGATCACAGCAGGTGAAGTTAAATGTTCCTCCTTGAGTTTTGTATGCAGCAGAGAAGCACAAAAAACATGGTAAGCTTGGTGCTGAAATAGGAAAGAAGAAAACTATAAAAAGAAAGATGAGAAGAACTAGCCCAGATTTAGACAGGATCTTTGAATAACATTTGGAAACATCACAGAAAATTAGTTTTTAAACATTTGTATTCTTAATGGGAGGCCATATCAGCTCTTTCATCTTGTAGGCAAACCTCTCTAAATTTAAGAGAGGAAAAAAAGAAATAAATAAACCCCACACACCTCTGACTGCATGTGCAGCTCAAGAATGGTGACACAGAAGCATTGCCCTGCCTCATGATGGAGACGACCTCAGAGAGTCACCATTAACATTCTCAACAGAAGGTGGGAGTGTGTGGGGTTGGGAGGGGCAGAACTGAAAATAAATACAAGCAGTCCTCCTGACAGTTTCAGACTCTACAAGGTGGCCTTAGGCCAGACAACAGTGTGGGTTTGATTCATGTAAAGAGAAACTACAGTATGTCCATAGCCTGTGATTTCTGCCATAGCTTCTTTCATGAGCAGAAGATAAACTATCTGATTTAAGACCAAGTAGCTTCATTAAGCATCTTTCAATTAACCAAATACCACAGATACACTCCTTTCCAGCTACCCCACGTAAAAAAAGCAAATGCTTATCCTGCATTTATCTTACTGTGCATAAACATAAGCACACTACAAGAGTACAAGGATGAGAAAAATGACAGTCATTAACGGGCAAGTTGCTCAGCAGTGCCCACTTTGATGCTTGGTGACTCGACAACTGAACTTAACACTACTTTCTGGGTGAAAAAGCAATCATTCAGGAATCACAGAATAGTTAGGGTTGGGAGGGACCTTAAAGATCATTCAGGTGTCCCATCATAAGCAGGGAGACCTTCCACTAGGCCAGGTTGCTCAAAAGTCCCATGCAAGCTTGCCTTGAACACTTTGGGGATGGGCCATGTTCAGCTTCTCTGAGAAACCTGTTCCAGTGCTTCACCACCCTCAGAGTAAAGTATTTCTCCCAAATACTAATCTAAACTTATCATCTTTCAGTATGAAGCCATTACCCCTTGTCCAATCACTACATGCCCCAGTCAAAAGTCCCTCTCCAGTTTTCTTTTAGGCCTCCTTTAGGTACTGGAAGGTGCTATAAGGTCCCTCCAGAGCCTTCTCTTCAGGCTGAACAATCCCAACTTCTCCGAGTATGTCTTTATGGTGCTCCAGTCCTCTCGTCATCTTTGTGGCACTCCTCTGGACCCACTCCAGCAGGTCCATGACCTTCTTGTGTTGGGGACCTAAGAGCTGGATGGACCACTCCAGGTGGAGTCTCACTAGAACAGCGTAGATGGGCAGAATCACCTCCCTTGACCTGCTGGCCATGTTGCTTTTAATGCAGTCTAGGATGCAGTTGGCCTTCCAGGCTGCAAGCACATTACCAGGTCATGTTGAGCTTCTTGTCCACCCACAGTCCCCAAGTCCTCTGCAGGTTTGCTCTTGATCCATTCTCTGCCCAGACTGTCTATGTGCTTGGGATTGCCCTGACTCACCTGCTGGACTTTGCACTTGGCCTTGTTGAACTTCATGAGGTTTGCACAGGTCCACTTCTGAAACCTGTCAAGGTCGCTCTAGATGGCATCCCTTCCCTCCACATCCCTTCCCTGTGGTGCGTGTCGACTGCACACACAGCTTAGTGTGTTAAACAACACCAGTCCCAACAGTCATTGGTCTTCATTTGGAAATTGAGCCATCGATCACAACTCTTTGAGTGTGACCCTTCAGCCAAGTCCTTAGCCACCGAGTGGTCCATCCATCAAATCTGTATCTCTCCAGTTTAGAGACAAGGATGTCACAGTGTCAAACGCTTTTCACAAGTCTAGGTAGACAATATCAGTTGCTCTTCCCTTATCCACCAGCGCTGTAACCCCATCATAGTAGGCCACCCTATTCGTCAGGCACAATTTGCCCTTAATGAAGTCATGCTGGCTGTCACCAATCACTTCCTTATTTCCCACGTGCCTTAGCACGGTTTCTAGGAGAATCTGTTCCATGATCTTGCCAGGCACTGAGATGAAACTGACTGGTCCTTAGTTCCCCGAGTCTTCCCTTTCTCCCTTTTTAAGTCAGTGAGAATTTTTTCCCTTTTCCAGTCTGTGAGAACTTCATTGGACTGCCATGCTTTCTCAAATACAGTGACTGGTGGTTTAGCCACTTAATTTGCCAATTACCTCAGGGCCTGTGTATGCATCTTATCAGGCTCCATGGACTTGTGCACCTCCAGGTTCCTGAGGCGGTCTTAAACCTGATCTCCTAGAGTGAATGGTTCTACATTCACCCTGTCCCTGCCTTTGCCTTTGACTTGAGCAGCGTGGCTGGAGCACCTGCTGGTGAAGACCAAGGCAAAGAAGTCACTGAGTACTTCAGCCTTCTCCATATCCCAGATAATCAGGTCCCTTGTTTTCTTCCAGAGGGGATCCACATTTTCTCAAGTCTTCCTTTTATCACTGATGTACCTATAGAAACTTTTCTTTTTGCCCTTGATGCATCTGGACAAATTTAATTCTACTGGGGCTTTAGCTTTCCTAACCTGATCCCTGACTGCTTAGACAATTTCTCTGTATTCCTCCCAGCCTACCTGTCCTTGTTTCCACCCTCTGTAGACTTCCTTTTTGTGCTTGAGTTTGTCCAGGAGTTCCTTGTTCATCTATACAGACTTCCTGATGTTTTTGCCCAACTTCCTCTTTGTTGGGATGCATTACTCTCAAATTTGGAGGAGGTGATACTTGAATACCAAACAAGCTCTCCTGGGTCCCCCATCCCTCCAGGGCTCTATCCCACAGCACCCTGCCAAGCAGATCCCTGAAGAGGCCAAAGTCTTCTCTCCTGAAGTCCAGCATAGCAAGCTTGCTGTGTGTTCTCCTCCCTGCCCTAAGGATCTCTAACTCTACCTTTCCATGATTGCTGCAGCCCAGGCTGCCCTTGAGCTTCACAATCTCCACCAGACTCTCCTTGTTGGCAAGAACAAGATCCAGCACTGGCTCCTCTATCAATTAGAGAAGGAAGTTATCATCAACGCATTCCAGGAACCACCTGGATACTTGTGCCCTTCTGTGTTGGCCCTCCAGCAGATATCAGTGTGGCTAAAGTCCCTCATGAGAAACAGGGCTTGTGAACGTGAAACTGCTCCGATCTGTCTATATTGGTCTCATCTGCTCAGTCTTCCTGATGAGATGGCCTGTGGCAGATCCCCACTATGATGTCATGGGTCCCTGCCCTCCTTTTAATCCTGACCCATAAGCTCTCAGTCAGCTCCTCATCCATCCCCAGGAGGAGCTCCATGCACTCCAGCTGGTCACTGACAGAGGACAACACCCCCTTCTCATCTTTCCTGCCTGTCCTTCCTAAAGAGCCTGCATTCTTCCACTCCAACACCCCAGTCATCTCCACAATGTCAGCAAGATCACAGCCCTGTAGGTTTTATTTCCCATGCTGCGTGCATTTGCATAGAGGCATTTAAGTTGGGCCCTGATGAAGCTGACTTACTGGCTGGAGTGGCTGCAATTCCTTTGTGCTGCTCTTCAGGAGTTCTCTTGCTGACCTGCAATCCATCTCTAGACCCTGGGCATCTCTTGCTGGCACTGGCATCCAACTAGTAGGAGTGGGATGGATGGAGGTTCCCCTCCCCCAGCAACTCTAAAGCCCTCTTCACATCTTTTAAGACAGCTCTGTTTTAAAAGAACTAGCTAATCTGTTCTTGCTAGCAAATGTAATCCTTTACCCCAGCATCAAAGACTCCATTTAGCACAGTTCTTGAAGTTTATAAAGAACAGAGAGGATACATGAGGCATGGAAATTAAAAACAAAATAGAAGAGAGGAAGCAGGTTTGCTAACTGCAGGAAATAGTACTTTTTCTACAATCTCAGCCTCACCATTACTAATGTTTTATTCATCAATTCCTTCTTGCAGTTTTTCTTCTTAGGCAAAGACAACCTGGCAGCACCACATTTTTGGTACTCCAAGTCAAATATAATCCCAGATCATTAGAAAAAAGAGATAATGTACTCCTCAGACTCTAGTAAGAGAGTCAGAAACAGCACCTTATCACCCATTGAGGATGTCCATCTCTCCCTCACCCTCCGAGGGTTATTTCTGGCACTGTGTCCTCAACCAAGCACACACAACGGAAGCACAATCCCATCGCTTCACAGAAGAAAAGACAGAGAGAGAGGGGGTTTACCTTTGCTGACCTCTAACTCACAGCCATTTTTGCACTCCTCTGAGAACCCATCATCTCTCTTGAAATTGTGCATCTCTGCCTTCAGCACTTTCTTGCCTACTTTGCCAGTCTCAGGAGTTTTACTTACTGCATACAATTCTGTGCTGGTCCTCACAGTGCTGATGTGCTTTAAGTTCTCTGTCATACTCTTCGTGTCTTTCGGGGTATGGCTTTTTAATTTTTTTTTTCAAGCCAGGTTCAAGAACTCCTAATGCACATCTTACAGCAGCTTCCAGTTATCAGTGTAAAAAAGTCAATGATTTATTGCCAAATTCATGGACCCACAAGTAAGAACATATAAGAGAGTCATCAAGTCCTACTATAGTCAGATGACACATAGTAAATTGTTCAATGTTTGCCACATCAAAAGCTCTACCCACATAAACTTTAGAATAGGAAAATTAAAAAAGAAAGGAAAACATCAAAAAGAAAGAAATACAAAAATACAAAATTGAAAAGACAGCAAGAAATAAATAGAGTAACTAATAAAAATAACAAATCTTTAAAGCACTTAATAAACCTTGGATTCAGAAATGATCTCACAGACACTGCTCTGAAATTAAAGTTCACAGACACAACGCAAAGCTTAGAAGGCTGCTGGGATAAATATCTATGGCTCAGCTCAACTGCCCACACATTTGGCCCATTTAAGATTTTATCCTTCACAACCAAGGAGATAGTTATAAACCTGAGATAGCTATCAAAGCCTCAGCAGCATGATTTTTGTGATAGAGAAAAATAATGTCAAGAGTATAGTTATTGTAAGCATCTGCTAAAAAAAATAATTAAAAGGCCATCAGAAATAAAAGGTATTTAGCTACTCTCTCTAGAGTAAAACCCATTGTGAATTCTGTGATCCTGCCTCCCTGAAAGGGAAATTGCACTTTCAGTTTCCTACACAAAACAAAACCAAAACATCTATTTATATGTAGACAAAGGAACTATATTTATGTATAGACTTATTTAGGAGCCTAGGTCTTCTGATAGGCTCATGGGATCTTTGCAGCAGAGAAATTATCCATGCTTCATCCAAAAGTGTGAGGGATCATCCAGAAGTTTTGCTTTTGAGAGGGGGAAATTACCTTTTTATGTCCTCAGTGCACAAATCCTTCCTGCCCACACACCTACCTAGCATCTCGCAACAATTCCTGTAAGGAGGAGAAGATCCACACCTGCCACCAGCCCAGGACTGGTTTTACCTCTCTGGTTTGGTTCTCCTCCATGGTTTGCTAAGCCATCGAATCCTTGAACTTCTAAATGGAAATAACACATTGCCAAATACTAATCTTTATTATTGCAATCAACCAATTAAACTATAATTCTACCATTGTTATCCACCAACACCTTTCCTGCTTAAGTGCAAGGCATGTTTACATTATTACTGAGGAGCTCAAACATTTTCTTTCACAATAAGGTATTCTCTTCCTCCACCCACCTAAACCAAGGTGAATGGTCATGAATCAGACCAGTATCTGGAACAACATTTTCGCTTCTAAAGCGATATGGACAGATGCAGAAAAGCCAAGAATTACTATCTTCACCAGTTTTAAGGCCGGTTGAAAGATTTTGCAAAAAAAAAATCAACCAAGCAAAAAAACCTTCCACATACCCAAATGCAACACCACCTTTTCTTTTACAATATCACTGCTGAAATGAAAAGTTTGAGATCTGTTACACCAAGTGAAATAGCCACGAAGGAGGAAATCAGATGGCAAAACAAGTAACACAAATCTTATAAAACCCCAGACCTATTAGCACTGTGTAGATAAAAGTAGTTTTGATTTTATTCCAATCTGCTTTGTAAAGGGCCTTTCCCTTACCTCACTAAACAGAATCTGCACCAGTAATGCTGGTTCACAGTTACACAGAGACAAAAACATGCAAATTCCACTTCTACACTGTATTTAATTAACAGATTCATCTCTTTTGTAGTCCATATATACACAGAAAAGCGTTGGCTACTGCTCACAGACAATGATTTATCTGTTCACCTGTAGTCAGCTAAAGTAGTGGGAAATAGCAAATAAAAATACTGGACTCCAAATCCAGGATCAACTAACTTTAAAGCTGGGTGCAGAAAAGAAATTATGGAAGTTGGACACAATGCAGAAATCTCTATCTAGTGGTAAGGCATTGTTGTTTTTATAACTCACTTTTGGCACCTACCTTCCCTTCTTTGGGAACACTGTGTACATGCTGAAAAGGAGAAGTTAATCCCGACACCTTGTATTCACAGCTATCTATGGAGTGCAGTGCTGGTAACCCACACTCAGGAAACACGGAACACTGCTTTCATTTTCCTATAACCAATTTAAAATAGTAGCACCATTAAGCTGACACCAAAAGTATACATCATCAGGAAAAGATTGTATTTGAAAACCTTACTTCTCATCAGAAGACCTCTGGATATGCTGCTCCCTCAAAACTGGAACTGATAAAAATCAGCCAACCACATACACACACTCACTCAGCATGAGAGTTGTAGATCACAAAACGTGTAAAAACTTGTTCCTTCTCAGGAAATGCCCACAATTGATCCTCAGATTCAAGCCCAAATGTTAAAATACCACAAAATACCACTGTGCCATTTATCTAATTCTTTAAACTGCAAACATCAGTGCGATTATCTGAGCACTTGAAAACGACTGACGAACACGCACTTAGCAACATATCTCATTACTACTACATTTTTGTGGCAGGCAGACATACAGATGTTTCTCTGTTCTCCTCCAACCAAGATACCTGCTAAGTCTGCATCTTCCCAAGCCAGCCAGTGTGTTATTCAAGCCATTCTCATAAGGTCACATCATCATTACAACACATCCTAAGCGACAGAAATAAAATTACATCCAAACAAGTTCCTACTATATTAACAAGTCCATCAAATCACTAGAAATGCAATGTTCTTAAACATGTGCTCCAGCACAGAAACAGGTCCGTGCTCTCCTCTGCGCCATCTCGAGAAACAGCAGCCAAGAAGGAAGGATGTAGCTGCCTCTACTCAGATCTACCTCTTGCAACCATGTCTTCTCTTCCTCAGGTCATCAGGTGGGGAGAATAGCCAAGATCAGTTTAGCCTGTAAAAGTACTACAGATTAGTACCATCGATCAGTTTTGTTTAACTAAACCATATACTTCAATATTAAAAAGCACCCAGGACCAAAATGAGACACCATGAATAACCTTTCAGTTTCAGCACTTCCTAAATATCAACCGCCCTACAAAAGAATTTCATGCTAATTATGTGAAAACTAGGGTACGTTGTCATCTCCCAAATCACTAGTTCTCCCCTCTCAAAGTAAAAAAACCTGTGTATCCACAGTCAAAGTCCTACAAACAGAGCAATGTTGTGCTTTGCGGTGGGATGGACGGCTTCACAACCAGAGGCACCAAACAGGGCCTGTGTCTCAGCATCAGCTGGTATCTCTTGCCCATATGATGGCTCGCCCTGAGATATCATACAGGCAAGCTTTGTTTCATGGAACTCACATGGACAGATGCTCAATCAGAAGTATGTTCTGCCCAGGTAAACTCGTACTGCTTAGGACATGATTACTCACTAGCTCTTTTGTTTGTAGGAATCCTCTTCCACATCCCACTGCACAGCCATGACACCACATCAA
This sequence comes from Pipra filicauda, assembly GCF_003945595.2. Classification (NCBI taxonomy): domain Eukaryota; kingdom Metazoa; phylum Chordata; class Aves; order Passeriformes; family Pipridae; genus Pipra; species Pipra filicauda. The sequence goes on along the minus strand of NW_024105031.1, from coordinate 4,224,785 downwards.
CTAGTAGAGAGCAAGGAGATGGGAGGACTGTGAGACTTCAGCTCTATCTACCTAATAATCAACAACATTTGATACTCCACTGCAAGGACACCAACAGAGAAAGCAGACCTCTTTTGCCGTGGTCTAAGATGCTTTGGGGCTCAAAATATATAACATGGAGTAGTTCAACTTGATGCATTCTTTTCAAATGGGGGACAGGCAATTTGCTGTCTCAGATACTTGTGTAATGGAAGTCTGTCTTGGAGAGGAATCCAAATCAGGTTTGTATCAACCCAAATACAAGTGTGAAACCTTCTGATAATGGTCTTCATGCTTACGTTCTGCTCTTCATAAAATGTCAGGGGAAAAAAATCACAAACCAAATCCAAACCAATAATCTTGCTTTCTTGAGTGCTTGTTATCAACCCTGCCTACTGGATTCTAAAAATTGCCATCATGCAAGATGTTCAGTTGCTTAACTACAGAGGTTCAAAAGTAGAAATGGGCATCAATGGGCTCACAGTGAGGAAATGAGCAACAAGTCAGGAATGGAGGTCCACAAAAACAGACTGCCTCTCAGATAAGCTATTATTAAGTCTGTTCTACCAAGCCACCTACCTATGACAACAAGGTAGAAAGCAACCAAAGGCTACCCGGAAGGAAAGGCTTTTATTATCTTGAAAAGAGATCTGTTCTACTGTGGAACCACTAGAAAGAGAAAGGGGAAAAAATAAAAATAAATAAAGCAAAAAATCAGTTCTGCCACATCAGCAACAAACCAATGTTTGTTTAGGACGGATGGCCACTAGCCCAGCATTTAATGAATTCAAGGACTCCAAACAGGATGGCTTTAGAACTGACTTTAAGAGAAAGCCTACTGCATTCTTGGAAGAACAAGAAGAGGATATGTCATATTTGAGAAGGACATTGCTTACTTCTTCTCCAGGAGTGCTTCAGCGCACATAGTAACAATTGAGTGCTTCGAACTCAGCCCTTCAGATTGAGCATTCAATTCTCAGTATCCTCACCAGTAAAGCTAAGCAGAAAAATTCAAATCTCAGATATGTAAAATTCTGCTTCAAAATGAAAATATGGAGGGGACTTATCCACATCCAGATCATTAATGATACTCTTAAGGAGCACAATCTACATAAAATGAGTTAAAAATTAGCACCATGACAGGTCACCTGCAGAGGAGGGAAATTCAAAAGAGGTATTGAGGCAACTTGAAAAGGTAGCTACAATAAGCAAGAGAAATGATCTGTTATGAGGAGGTGTTTAGTAGTATGAACAAGAGAGGTTTTCAGGATAAATTAGATAAGGACTTTGCAGGCAGTGAACTAAGCATACTTATGACATCCATTAAGAGCTCTGAATCTCATCAAGTACATGCCTCAAGCAGACTGCCTGAATGAACCCAAGCATCCAACCCTTAAGTGAGTCAGGAGAGACTGGCCTGTATACTTGCTCCAGAATTAGAGATGTGTCTGACTAGCAAGCAAAAAAACTGTTTCTATTCTGTCCAGCTTATGAGACTCAAAAATCCCAACCAAGACCTCATTAAGAAAGCAGACTTCTTTGTTTTTCACAAACTCCTTTTCTTCCTTGCTTCAATTTCACATTTCTTGTTTCAATTTCACCTTTCTTCATCTTTACTCCTTGCTACACTCTGCTTCTTTGTTTTGTCAGAAAGGCACCTTCTCTACTGATATGGTTAATGTACTAACACGAGGCCTGAACAACACAAGTACAGTATAACCTACTATTATGTCTGTGTTCAGTGTCCTGTTCCTAAGCCACACCTGCTCTACAGAGCACCAAAAATAAATTAGAACAACCAGCATTGACAAGAAAAGAAGGCTTCCAGACTTTACAGGATGAAGCGGTTCAGTGGTTCCAGCACAGAAAAGCAGCAGCAGCAGCCGTGATAGAAAGGCTCCAATCAACCACTCATCTGTGGAGCAACAGGAGAAGAGAACAGAATGAACAGTCAGAAGGGTCAGCAGCAGGTGAGCACACACACCGGATGGAGATTTCTAATTTTTTTTTAAGCAGTAACAGAACAGAAGGCAATTTCTGATTTCGCTAAAAAGCCTAAACCAGGTACCCACCAACTCTATACAGAATGCACGTGTAACATCTTTCTTACTATGCAAAGGATAAACCACTCTGAGGCATCAAGAACCACAGTCTGTGGTCTGCATGTATGTGTAACAGAATGCTTTGCTGAGCATAACTTCTTATCAAAAGCTAAACACTACTGGAACAGAGTTTCCTCTATGGACAGTAACACTGAGTTATAGAATTTATAATCCCTTTCCTTCAACCATCAGTCAGGGCTTGGCAGATTAAAAAAAAAAGGTGATGAGAGGGGTTGAATTTTCCTCATTTAGTAAGCAAAGCTAGGACAGAACAGAAAAAAGATGTAAAGGTCCAACTTTATTCCACAGGTCAACACAGACAAGAAAAAAATTTAATTTCACCCCCTGGTTTGTATGATGTTTTTTCAGTCATGAAAGGATTACTAATCCCACACAAGTGTCTTCCCAAACTAAATATACTGGAAGGTTTGGGTTTTTATTTCATACCTCTGCAGTTTACTATCTAGGGTCAATTTGCCAAAACTGAACTAGTATGTGGGCTGTTCCTAACCTCCTCTCTTCAGTTCTCACTTCTTATCCTAACGACCTGCAGCTCTGCAGGCCTCTGAAAGAAACATTTACTTTGTCTTCAATTACAATTAATATTTTAAAATTACACAAGCAGAAAAATTAGCATGAATTATTGTTCCTAATTATTGATATAACAAGTAGAATGGCATACCTTAACTGCAAAAAAAAAATTTAAATTATTACATCACACAAGTTAACAAGACTTTCCAGAAAACCATATACTCAATTTCATGCCATGGTTCTAGCCACACAACATCACTAGAGATTATAAGCATGCTTTTAATGTTTATGCACACCTGCTACTACAGAACAAGCATTCCTTCATTTCCAGAACGCTTGGTGGTAGTAAGCAATCCTGTGGCTGGAACACTGTGTCATTAGCAAGAATAGAAAGGTTCATTAACTGCACACCCACCAGATTTCTGAGGTCAGTGGCATAACATAGAATTAGGGTGACAGTGCTACAGGAACTACACTTTCTATGCAGGTACCAATTAACCCAATGTATCTCCAGAACATTCATTAAGCTTATAAATCAATATTCATTTTCATTATATTTGTTTCAATATTTGAAATGCATTTGAGGCTGTACATACAGCTCAGGTATAGGAGGAACGGATATAAAATTTCTTGCCCATCTCTTTCTCTTCTAACTCAGAGATATGAAAATTGCTGCAGAAGTAAAATTCATCAGGTAAAATCTACTCAAAGGATTTTTTTTTTAATTTCATTAAAATCCAACTACTTAATATTAAAATACAAGAACGCAACCAAAAAAATCCACAGAAGGTAACAGCAACAAATACCTTTTCCCCATCCTGTGCATCCAGTTATTGTTGCATACCTGAAGAAGCTCTTCGTATTTACCCTGGCTCTGGAAGCAGGTTGAGCAAGCCACTAAAACTCCCTGGCATATAACCACGTTCCAGCTCACAGTGTCCAACACAGACTATCTCACCTCTCAGTCTGGTCTAAAGAGAGCCCTGGGTAACTGCCCCAAGGTAACTGTCAGCAAAGACTGGGTATTTGCTTTGTTCTGATGGCAGGCTCCTCACAGTCGCACAAGAAAATCTGCCAGCAAGAAAGGGGTTATTCTGGATAGATGAAACGAGAACAATACGTAAGGTACAGGCAGCTAACTCTCTGGGTAGCTCTCGCAGGACAGAGACCAAAATCTGGAACCCCTGCCAAATACGGCTGCCGAAGATAAAGCGTGAGGACTGATACGGCTACAGTGTCAGCATTCCCATCTATACGAGAGTATTCAGTCAATTTATGAGATTTTCTGAGGTAGAAGGAAAATACAGTTACTACCGATGGTAGGACTGTGTGGAAAGAGTCCTACAGCACAGCTAGAAAGTCTCTCTAAAGTACACAAAGTGCTTACAATAAGCCTGGGAAAATGAAGACTCCCTAGCATAGTCTCTATATGAGTGGTTAACTGTTATTTTATGCATCTTACTTGAGATCTTAACAACTCTCACATCACCCAGTTAACACAGTACAGCCATCAATGATATCTGCAAGGTAGTAGACACTCAACAGCAAGTCATAGAAGCTGCAATACTCTTCCAACAGATTGCTACAAAAACACGTAAACTTCCAAGGTTTCCCTAAAATTTTGTCACCAGATTTACTTGTATCAATGTCAATTTTTTTATTTGAAGACAAAGGAAGTAAGGGCAGACCTCAGTAAATTGGTATGCAGCTTTCACCTGCCAGCAGGTAAGCATCTGAAGTCTTCATGAAGCCTTTAAATTAATTTTCAGGTCACATCCATAGCACTAATACACACGCACATTGATGAAGATACACAGCAGAATTACATCAAAATAAATTATTGAAATAATTAAATAGTGTTGTTTTCTTCACTTAATGTCCATAAGGGGCTGAGTTCACATTCATGTATCCATGGCAGTCTCATATAGCAGTGAAACTGGATCTCTTGCATCTTAAATGCCTGTTTCTGGGTTATGGCTTCTATTGGGATAATTCTGAGAAAGTAAGACAGTGGCTACATTACATACGGCTGAAGAAAGAGGTGATACTTTACATCCATTTCTCCTTTCCACAGCACACTTGGGTATTTAGCAGTTCAAATTTTATTCACAGAATATTTACTATTGGTCAAAATACGTTGGGAAAAAAATTTAATTTCCATAAGAAACAGAAACATTTGCAGCTTACTCAAGTTTGACAAAGTAGTCAGGGCAGGTATTTCAGAAGTGTCCAAATATTTTCTAAAACTAAAACATTTTGTTGGAGCAGTTTCAGCAATGCCAATATTTCAAAATTAAACTACTCAGTTTTTCATAAAAAACTCTTAACAAATGAGATGGCCTTTATTAGCACACAGTGAAATCTTCCTCAAAATCAGAAGAAATGTTTCAAAATTCATCCACAATTAAATTCTAATCTCTTTGGTCATAGGGAACCGAGCGCCTCGGCTTCAAAATTCCATTCAATTCTTTTCCTTAAAATGACACATTTCCTCTTCTATGTCTACCACATCCTTTGTAAAACAAAGTCAATTCAGTCTTTAATGAATTATAGTATCTGAAGTGAGATGGTACAGTAGTAATGTACCCATCCTGTGCACTCGTCGGAGACACAAAGAGCACTACGGTGTCATCAGCATCTCAGGTGAAGAAATCCTTTTATCTTTTTTATCAGGGCACAAAATAAAGAAGGAGCCTTGTAAGAATTCAGGGAATGCAAATATTAGTAGCAAAGAAAAACCATGAAACCACAAACTGGAATATTTCTTCTATTCTACAGCTCTAAATATTGGTCCAGCACCTCATAACTAAAGTATAATAAACTGTATGTACTTCCTCAAAGCATTTCCAAGTCTCAAGATAGAATTAGACACCAAAAAAAGGAATTGGTTGTTAAATTTTTATTGTGAAGTTATTCACTGAGACGGTCCTTTAAAAGCAAGGACTCTTTTTTGTTAAACACAGTTGATTATCAAATCAATTCTCTAATTGATGCCACTTCAAATTAACATGAAAAATCTTTGTCTCTGCCTTTCTCAAAGTGTACACAGTAGCTATCTTCTTAAATGGTTATAATCCAAATTCTGAATTACTGGTGCTTACTAGAGATAAATAAAATTAATTCACAGTGAAAAACAGCTTTTTCGAGAAAAAGAATTAAAAATAAAGAAAAAATTGCACTTTAAGGAGCAATGAAGTGTACACTGGAAGCAGCAGGCCTCTAGTGCTTGTTTCTTTTGCATTAAAGTATTCTGCACCTTGACACAAAATATTTCTGATTACTTGCTTGTATTTGCATTATATTCTATAAGAGGAAGGAACGTTAGGTAAGATTTTCTCACATTGAACAGATGTTTCTTCATCTTCTAGCATCACCTCTTTCTCAAATTATTTTTTACTATACAATTATTATTTTTTATTATACAATATTACATTCCCCAAGTAATTATGAAGTGAAAAAAGATAATTTGACTGGCAGCCACTTGATGGTTTTACGATTCTCATACGGACTACAGGTTGGCTATGAAAACATGCTCTGAAGGCCTGAAGAGGAGACATGATAACCACTATAAATTTGACCCTAAAGGTAAGTATGTGCTATGCAAGTGAAGTGTAATGCTACTTCTACAAGTTATCTAATGTTTCTTCAGGTTTTCATTTTCCAACTCTTGTGTAGATCTGCTGGCACACAAGAAGAGCAATACCTGCCATAGGTAGGGATATAGCCCTGCAACAAGCCTCACCCAAAGCCAATCCAGTGGGCAGAAAAAAAAGGAAAGATCCCTACTGGGCTTATGTGAGAACTTCAATCTTAAAAAAGAAAAATCAGTTTGCAGCATGTTCACAGATGTTTGTTTTCAGCCCTTTCTTTGTAGAAAACATAGCACTCAAGCTTTACACAATTAAAACACTATGTCTTAGCCTCCATGTACTTGGTAACCTCAAAACAAGAACAAATTTCATGTCACAGGAGTATAAAAAATTACGTTTTAGTCAAAGTTTAACAGCAATTCCATTTTCCTCCATACAATTAATATATTCTAGAATTTGTTGCAAGTGTTGCATTTACATTTTATCACAATTTAAATTCAAACCCAAAGAGCAAAAGAAACCAGACTTGTAAGTACAAAATAATCAAAGACTCTGCTCTGCTCGAGATTATATGTGGGGAGGAAAAAGTTCTGATTAGAACTTTTAGTCAAAAAGACTGATAGAAAAGCCTTCCTGAAATAGAAGGGCCTTCCTCCCCACACCAACTTACAAAGCGATAACCAACATCCTTGGAAAATAGATCCTTCCACCTCTCTGTGAAATGCATTTTCAATAAGTAACAAAAATTACAGCTGTAGAAGTACTGGGCCGAGGATGAACTTCAGATAAGTGTATCCATAAATGTAAAAAGTTGTTTCCCAAGAACAATAATTAGCACTCTTGCTGAGGTAAATACACATAATTTTTCACTTATTTTGCAAGGACACACATTCATGCACATTACTGGCAACTGTGTACAGGTCTGTCCTCTGATTTCCAGATGCTGATCAGAGCATTCCATGTACCTAGTTGCCACATCACTCTTGGTGTAAAAAGCCTCAGGCTAAGATCTACCACCTTTCAAAACAGCCAATCTCTGCTCCAAATGTTAAATTATATATTGAGCAAATGCTAAGAGAGAGTTACATGATGGTAACCACTCAAATGACGTTCACACTCTTCTGAAGAGCTCAGCTTTAGGAAACAAAATCTGTCGTACAGATTTAAGTTTTCCAGGCCTTCCATAACTGCTGGTGTGTAGCCTCTCATCCTCATTTTTAGCAACATACAACGGTTGCATCTTCTTATGCTTGTTTTATACAACATGCTGTGGGCTCCCATATAGAAGCTGTCATCTCTGTCATACTGCACTTTATCCAAGATACTGGTGGAAGTCTAGGTAACACAGGAGAGGGGAGCAAAGCACACGTTTTAGAAATAGCAAATGCCATTTTTGCATGTGCTCCCAGCCTACTCATAATTCAACACCTTTTACTATCCAAGTGAAGACACTGCACAACTGTTATTAGCATTTCTAAAAAATACTGAAAGGGACAACTTTAAGCAATCTGCATGTATTCAGTCAATGGATTATTCAACTACTCGAGCTCTTTGCTGTGAAATCTGGCCCCATGACTGCATAATATTAAATAAGAATTGAAGTCACTAAAGGCAGCAGATGTCAAAGCCACTACCAGACATGGAATTTCATAGCCTCTTTCCCCCTCCATATGACCTGAACTTTCCAGATGGTTAGTATTTTATATGCAAGATTTTAGTCTGTCTTCTGCAATTTTTTTTTTTTTTTACGGAGGAAGTTTTATTTTTCCTGCTAATTCTACCACTTAGGAAAGTAGCTGCCTCTGCTCTCACAGCAAGTACTGTTATATTGCAGGAACCATTCTAGTACTTGGGAATCACTTGAATTTGATGAAAAGCATCATAACTCCTAGTTCTGAGGGCAATACTACACAAATACCCCTCTAAAAGATATCCAACGCTGGAACTTCTTATAAAGCTATGACAAAATGTTCAGCGACAGTCAATCATCTTAGTTTGTGCAATCACTGTATAAGCAGGAGGTCTTTTTTCTTCCCTTCCAATTGTTCTAGCATTTTCAGTGCAGTACAACTAACAAACTCTACTTCCGCTGAAGTAAGAGTGTCCTCAAATTTATCTTTTATATCTCTTCATATTCACTCTTCCACCTCTTCTAGCCCACCACCACATGTTTGGACGCTCATTTCATCCACATCCATTTCCTCAATGCTTGATGAGTCTCGGGAAAAGCAAGACTGCTCACATGAGCCACAGAGCTACACAGGTGTGTATGGCACGTCAGTACTTACGATGAACTAAGTGAACACACAGTGGTTCATACAAGCAACAACCTCATCTGACTTAAAAATATTTTACTATAAATACAAAGCAAAAATTAAAATGAATAAATGGATGTTGTCAAAAGTTGATGAAGAAAATTCAGTAAAAATATTGTCTCTTCAACATCAGAGTGAACCTTGTATTAGCAACTAAGGAGCTACCTGACCTGCCACTCTAAAGGGTGCAGTTCAACTACAGACAGACTGAGGGAGAAACAAAATGGGGGGAGGGGGGAGAAAGATTTGCCCCCCCCCAAAAAAACCAAACCAAACAACCCACACTGAAGTGTGCGACTCTCTGGACTTCCTGGACTTCTATGATGACCTGAAAGTGCCCCAGAAGACTTAATGTATTTTCAGAAACACTCTGTGGAACTAGAGGTGTTGGTCTTAACATTATTGCTGAAGACACTACAGGACAGCAGAAATACAATAAAATTTGCCATGTTGCCACAACTAATTAAGTATTCCGTAGTTTGGAATTGGTGGGTTTGGGGTTTTTTTTGCTCTTCTCTTGGCAGTACTCTAGGGAATTGACTGGATTTGGTCTATTCCATTCAACAGTGTTGAATTTGCAAATTATAGTAAATTTGGCCTTTTGCTGCCAGACTAGAGATATCAAAAAAGTCAACGAAACTACCTGCAAGGGATCAGAGCAGACAAAACCAAGAGGCAGGGAGATGGCCAAGCAAGGCAGACCAAAAGCCCCCCTTCTCAGCACACTTGCAGAGAAGGTAATACCATTTCAGGTTGCTTGGACAACATGCTGGTAGAAAAAGTTGACAGAGAAGCATTTACATATCAGCAATTTTAAATCAGTGTCCACTTCCAGCTGTGAGCCACAGAAAATGTGAATACACCACTTGGTAGTATTGCTACAGACTACAGAACATAGTCTCATTGCAGAGGATACCAGTAGGGCCTGCCATACGAAAGACTCCAGAGCAGTGCTCCTGAGCTAGTCCAGTTCTTCACAAGTCTTTAACCTATAAATGCAAAACCCAGAAAGCAGCTGATATGCTGATGGGCACCACCTCAGAGTTGATATATTTCATCCAGAAGCCACAACTCTCCCAGGATATATGCATTAATGCTTTTTCAAGTAACTGGTAATTTATCAGTTGAGCATAAGATGTAGGTGAAAAAACTCCACACCACTGTCAACTTAATTATTTCATTATCATGTGATTATTCATTAGTATGAACTAAGAAAGCAACTGCAGAATCACTCAGAAACCAATCATATTCTGTCTCCAGAATGTCACAGCAGTGTTTCACAGAATGGATGAGGCTGGAAGAAACCACAGTGGGTCATCTGGTCCAACTTCCCTGCTCAAGCAGGGTCATCCTAGAGCACATGGTACAGGATTGCATCCAGATGGCTCTTGAACACCTCCAGTGAGGGAGACTCCACAACCCCTCTGGGCAATCTGCACAGTCACCTGCACAGTAAAGAAGTTCTTCTTCATATTCTGGTGGAACTTCTTGTGCATAAGTTTCTGCCCATTGCCTCTTGTCCTATTTCCTTATACTAAGTTGAGCTTTATTTGCAAGGTTGATCCAAAAAAAAGATCCTTGAAAAGGGTTCACTCTGACTTTTTCAGAAACACAGTTCAGCTCTGAAAAACAACCACACTCCCACCAGTGCTCCACTACTGATGTGAACGATTAACCCATCCCATGAAACGTGGCAAAGCAGCAGCACTGCAGCAGCCAGACCAGCTAGAGCTCCTTGCCATACACGCCTCCCCACACACAGCTGTTTGCAGCATCAAGTTTGTTATCTGCACTGTAACACCATCTGCCCAGCAATCATCCACTTCAGTTTAAACTAATAATGGAATATAACTCAATCAAGTTTTCTTCATTCCTGCAGCACACACAGAATGCCCAAAGCAATCTATTTTTATATGGCATGTTACTCTTTGCTCTATATGCCAAAAAATACAGTCAATTTTTAAAGCAACAAATTTCAGCGCACATTTCTAGGCCTGTATGACAATAAAAACTGGATGCTGTTTGCATCATCTCACTGAGAAAGTAATTCCAACATAAGCTCCTATTCGGACATTTACTTCTTCATTTCCCAGTTGCCTTCAGAAAGGTTAGTCACCTTTTGGCTGAGCACTTAGCTGGTGAGTTTTCATAGACTATCATCCTTCAGGCTGTGCTAGGAGTTCCTCGCACAGACCAAACCACAGACTTGAGCCATCATGTACGAACTGGGATCCACACTGGGTGTCACAGTTTCAACTCCCTACTGATTTTTGTCAGTGTTTGACACAGGTAACATAACATCGTTGCATCTTGTATTCACAAGCAGGTCAAGTGCAACGGGTTGTCACGTGGAAGTGAAACATTAGAAATCAAGCAAAGGAACCTTATGTCTTTCCTCACCATTTTGTGCTCAAATCAGCTGCATATGTGTAACAACGTATGTGCAAAGTCTCAGTTGTGTGTCCTGCAAGTCTTGGCAAATGACACACTCTATTAAATGTGCATGTGTGCAATCCGTAATACTTCAACTCTGAGATAAAGGAAAAACTAATGAATGCTGGCTATAGAATTAAATATGAAATTATAAAAAAATTACAGCATTTCAGCATAAAGTTCTCTTCTCTGTGGAGAAGTCTCAGATCACTGATCGGGGATCAAGCAGCAATGCACAGACCACATGGGCAGGACCGTATCTTTTCTAACACCCTGTGGGCTGTGGCACCTAAGGGCTGATAACCCCTCGAGGGACGCACAAGATGACTTATGAACTTTCATTTTGGCGAACTGTTTCCCCTAAGCTTTTCTGGTATAATGTGATGCACGGTATAGGAAAAGCTAAGAATCTGAGATTAAAAAAAAACCAACAACATTACAATGGCATGCCTGCACCATGTCAAGTCATAAATTACAGAGTTTTATGGTATGTGGTTTTGCTACCTCATATAAGGCATCGTGATAATTATGAGAACCACACCTTTCATCTCACTGACCTATAATGCTAGATTAATGTAACGTTACACTCACAATTTCAGCTTGAGTGATTTTTTTCAGGTTTTCAGGCAGGCTTATTAAAACTTAATAAACTGAAGTGCACGCTAGCTTCGTTTTGTAGCAGCAATTTGTTTCCTCATACTTCTAGTGAAACACGTGAGTCTCTGGCCCCTGGGTACTTAAAACTTCTGTATTTTTCCCTCTGGTTTTAAAACTTTGTCTGCTTCAAAGAACTAGTTCGGGGTTTTTTGACAGTTCAAGCGTTGTATTTTACTAGCAAAAAAAGAAAGTCGGGAAGCTCCAGAGAGGAAGCAAGCAGCCCAGCAGCCAAGGCAGCACACCTGCCGAGGCCGGGGAGGGAAGGTGCGGAGCGGCGGCAGCGCCGTGTCCGGCTGGGGACGAGATGCTGTGCCGGCAGACCTTGCGCTCCAGCACGCCTGAGGCCCGGCCGGGTGCAGGCAGGCCGGTCCCGCCGGAGGTGGGAGAGGGAAAGTTGGCGCCCGCGGCCGGCCGGGAGCCGCACCGCCCCCTCCTCCCCCGGGCACCGCCCGCGCTGCCGAGGGGCGGCCCCGCCGGCCCTGCGCACGCTCCCGCTCGCCGCCCATGAGGCGCCCGCGCCGGGAAGGCACTGACGAGTCATCGCCCCGCCGCGTCCCCGCCCCCGCGGCCCTGGCGGGACGGGAGGCCGAAGGGAGCGGGGGGCGGCGGGGGTAGCCCGCAGGTGATGCTCCGGCGCGGCGCTGACCGGCCCGCCCTCCGCGGCCTGGACTCTGCGGCTCAGGGCAGCGGGTCCCGCCCGGCGCAGCCACCTTCGCCTGCCTCCCGCCCACCCGGCGCCGGGGGCTGCGCCGGCCCCGCCGCCGGGCGCTCCCTCCACGCCCACCGCGCCGCCGGCCCCGCGCTCCCGCACGCCGGTGCCTCCGCCGGGAGGCGCCTCCCGCGCTGCGGCGGCCGGAGCGCGACCCGTGCTCCCCGCCACACCTAGCAACAGCGCTGACAGGACGCAGTGGCGGCGGCGGGAGGAGGAGGAGGAGGAGGAAGCGGAATGGCTGCCGCGGCGGCGGCTCCCTCCCTCCCCGGAGCCCTGACAGCCAGCGCCGGGGCGGAAGCAGCAGGCGGCGTGCTGTGCCCGTCCTCCTCCCTCCTCCTCCACCGCCGCCTCCTCCTCCGGGCTCCTGCGCTCCCTCCTGCCAATGCAAACTAACTCCCCCTCGCCAGGGCCGGCGGGCTGCACGCCTCCCCCGCACCCACCCATGCCGCCGCGCCGCACGCCGCCGCCTCCCCAAGGAGCGCTCCACGTCGTCTGCAGGACCCGCTCCTGCCACTCCTCACCCACCGCCCGCCGACCTCCCTCCCCCGGCGGCCGCCGCCGCCGCGCCCCGGCTGCCGCTGCACCTTGTGCCCCCCGCCCCGCACCGCCCCGACGCCGCACACGCGGCCCCCGCACCCCCCGCCTGCCCTGCCCTGCCCCGGCCGCGGCCCCGCGGGCACTCACCGATGTGGTTGTCCTCGATGTGCTCGATGAGCTCTGCCAGGGTTGGGAAGTGGAGCCCGCAGCCCCCGAACCTGCAGGCGTTGGAGAAGAAGGAGGCGGCGGCGATGCCTGTCATGGTGTTACATCGAGATCCCCCTGCGGTGCCTGCTCTGCCAGGGCCGGCGGCGGCAGGGCGGGGAGAGGCGGGGGCAAGGGGGGAACGGGACGGAGAGAGAGAGATGGGGAGCGAGAGAGAGGGAGGGTGGGGGTGGGGAGGAGGAGGTGGCGGCGGCAGCAGCAGCAGCAGCGTCGGGAGCGGCGGAGGGGAGGGACGGGCTGGGTGGGGGGAGATGAGGCAGCCGCAGCTGGGAGGAGGGACCAGCGCGGCTCTGTAACAGCTGTGCTGCCCCGGCGGCGGCCGCCGCCGGCGGGAGGAGCAGGGCACCCGCGCCGCCCTCCGCCGCCGGGGGACACCCGCGCCGCCGAGTCCGGCACCGCGCGGGGCCGGGGGGGAGCAGAGATAACTTTCCCCTTCAGCCTCTCGCAGGCGGCGGCTGGGCCGGGGGTTGCTCCTGCGAGGGGAGGGGATGGAGGGGAGATGCTCCGGGGTAGGTGCTGCGGCCGGGAAGGTGGCGCCCGCCCCAAGGGGCTCTCCCGGCCGCCGGGAGTTGGCTCCTAACGCCGTCGTCACCTCCACCGTCCCGGGGGGAAACAACCAGCCCTCGCCGAGGTCGCCAAACTGAGGGGCAGTCGCTCCTTCTCCGAGGTGGGCCGAGGCCGCCAGACCCAACCTTCACCTGCCCGGCGACGAGCCGGAGGCCCCGGGCACCTGCTCGGGGTACTGGGGTCTCCCCGCCGCCTGGTGAGCTGCGGACCCCTTCCTCCTGAGCTGCCCGTCACGGATCCCTGTGCCGGATCGTTCCCGCTTTCGCCGCCCGATGAGGCGGGTCAGGGATGTGAGGCTGCGGCCCTGGTTGGGGGGGGGGGGGGGGAAAGTTAAGCAAGAGTTGCATACACCTCGCTCCTACATCCTATTTTGACTTTTTGTCTCCAGAAAGCTATTCAGCAGAGAGGCTGACTGATTAATTGATTTTAATGAAGGTCTCCCTAGGCTCAAATTCACAGACAGCTTTATTTAAAATTAAAAGGAAAAAAAATTGCTCATCAGGAAGGCTCTCTCTTTTTCTCCCCCAATTCTGTTTTATAATAATCTTTTTTTTCCCATATTTATACAATTCTACACTATTATTAATATTTTTGAGCAAAAGTATGTCAAAAAAAATCCACTTCAGTATCTGCATGAGACTCTGAATTGGTCAGATACAAGTGGTTCCACTGATCCCACTGACGGATAGGAGTCCCAGGCTGTTCTCATCCGTGGGAAATCAACTGTGTGCACAAGAACAAGCCTAGCTCTTGCCTGTCTTGTTACCTGTATTTCAGGTGGGGATGTTCCTAGCATTGCTGAGGGAGCCAAAGAACAACAAATCCTAAAAATGTAGTAGAATGGTTAGTGAATAGAAAGATGAGTATTTGCCCATTTGCTTAAAGCGTGAATAGTCTTGAAGCTAGTTCCTGGTGTCCCGTATATGAGAGAACCCGTTGTTTATGTTGAGAAAACAAGCTTTATCTTGCAGTTTATTTTAGTCATTTTCTTACATGTTCACTTTAATATTTTTCTGATGTTTTGCCCTCGTCCAATTGTATTTTTCCACTCCTTCTGGTTTACATCAAAGAAAACAAAGCGAGCACAAAACCTACTTTCCAGAAAAATACCATGCGAAGAAGACTTCTCTTACTTCAACACCCAGAGCTGGAGTTGGTAAATGGAGTTTGCATAGCCATGAGATGCTGAAACACAGAACTATAACAATATTGTAGATTGTACACTTCAAAAAAGAATGGTAATACGGACACATAATAGTCCACAATATGTTTTCAAGGTTCACTGCGACCTCCAGTTTAGAGGGTTGGGGAACTGCTGCTGTTAGGCATTTTGTGAAAATATCTAATTCTTTTGAATAATATGGAGGTATATCTGTCATTTGGTTTACCTGTTTCAAACATAGCTGCTTTGCAGGTTACTATTCCTCTAATTTCTCCACGGCGTTTCTGATGTTATCAAAGGAACTTGCTCACTGTGGGTTGACTCAGCAAAGAAGGAGTTGTTCCTACTTGAGACCGTAATTCTGGAAACTCATGCCGCACAAGCTGCTGTCGTGAATAGTACCACAAAATCGGGTATGTGCAAGTGCCCATGTTATCAAGACATAAAGCAACGAATAGTAAGTGTGGAAGAGGAGTAAAATGGTAAGATAGGCATCTTCCCTAATAAATTGTAATTTTAAGACTAATTTGTGGAGTCAAATACGTAGGCCTTCTTAAACCTATAGAGGTTTTAGTAAGCATGAATCTTCAACATCGTTAACAAAATAGGGATTGTAGATTTTACTTTTTTGTTTGATTACGAGTAGGAATCGTCATAATTCAAATAGAAAAGTTCTAAGGCAGGAAATCAAGCTTAATCAGAATGAATAATAAAGATAATTTCATGTGGCTAATTTATGAAGGTCAATGGATTTGTCAAGATCTTTGTCAAGATGTCTGTTAGGAAACAAAACTGTGATGGACATTGGGTTGTTATCAATAACTTTTAATAGCTGTTAACAAAGAGCACTGCTCACTTACAAAGAAATGAAAGTAGGTTTGTAGCTGACAAGTAATAAACATTCATTGTTAACCACCTGCTAGTAATAGACAATGTAATGATTGCTTTTTGACGTGTGAACTTGTCCAGTTAGCTGCAGGTCTCTTTTCATTAGTTGTTTGCTAAATTCTCAGGATTTTTGAGACCCTTTGAGCTAGGGAGAGCACTTAACTCTTGCAGCAGTCAAGAAGAGCTGAAAAACCAGGAGTTATTGGTATTACATAGAGCAAGGATTCAGGTCAGTATCTTTTGATGCAGTTACACCTCCTACTCTGTAGGGCCTGGTTTTGCACGTATTCAACTTTGATGGCTTTAGTTAGGATAGTTTTAACACTTCTACTTTTTTTCGTATGATTTAAGCACTTGGAACACTTTCACTGTTCTTCCATAGAGTCAGAAGGGTTTTCTTCCCAGCATAGTTAAGAGATTTCTGTCCCTGGTTTTGGTGTCCAGGCTCATGACAGATGGGCAGGTCCAGTAAAGAATGCCCCAAAACTAACTCTTCTCATGCCTGGTTCACTGTTGTTGTCGTGTTACTCTCTGTGTTACAGACAAAATACATTATGTTCTGATAATAAGTGGTGTTTGTAGAAAGATCACACACTCTTCCTCATGTACTTGTTCTTTTCTCTAGCATCTGGGAAATGGAGTAATTTTATCAAACTTCTTATCAGTATTTTAACCAATCCGATATATTTTGAAGTTCTTTATTATGAATGATCACAATGTGACAAGTGTTGTTCCTCGGGGGTCAATGTTTAAGCAGCACTGTTTAACGTCTTTGTTGGCAACATGGACAGTGGGATTGGGGCCCCTTCAGCAAGTTTGTCAATGACACGCTGGGGAAAAGGGACACCATCCAGAGGGACCCTGACAGGCTTGAGAGGTGTCCCTGTGCAAACCCCGTGAAACTCAACAAGGCTAAGTGCAAAGTTCTTCATGTGGGTCAGTGAAATCCCAAGCACAAGCACAGGCCGGGGAGAGATTGGATTGTGAACAGCCCTGCAGAGGAGGACTTGAGCGTGTTGATGGATGAGAAACCTGACATGATTTGGCAACGTGTGCTTGTGGCCCAGAAGGCCACCTGTATCTTGCGCTGCATCCTGGGTGGCCAGCAGGTCAAGGGAGGTGATTCTGCCCCTCTACTACGCTCTTCTGAGACCTCACCAGAATACTGCATCCACCTCTGGAGTCTCCAACATAAGAATGATGTTAACCTGTTGGACCGAGTGCAGAAAAGGTTCACAAAGTTGATCAGAGGACTGGAACTCCTTTCCTATAAAGATGGGCTAAGAGAGTGGGGCTGTTCAGCCTGGACAAGAGAAGGCTCTGGGAACACCCTATAGCACCTTCCAGTGGCTAAAGTGGGGCCTATAAAAAGGCTGGAGAAGGAATTTTGGCCAGGGCATGTAGTGATAGGAGAAGGGGTGATGGCTTTAAACTGAAGAGGGTAGGTTTAGATTAGACATTGGAAGAAATTCTTTACTGTAAGGGTGATGAGACACTGGCACAGGTCTCACAGAAAAGCTGTGGATGCCCCATCCCTGGAAGTGTTGAAGGCCAGGTTGGATGGGGCTTTGAGCAACCTGGTCTCAGGGAAGGTGTCCCTGCCTGTGACAGGAGGGTTGGAATTAGGTGATCTTTAAGGTTCCTTCCAACCCAAACCATTCTATTATTCTATGAGCATTTTGTTATTCAAGCTTTACTAGGACAGAGAACTAGAGTATCCATGTGACAAACTACCAAAGTGCTCGGAAGTTGCCCTGTCATTTTGTTCTGTGGGAGAAATAAATGGAAATTAGGCCCAAGTGATTTGTCAAGCCACAGCTAATTGCTGAGTAGATCTATTTCAGAGGTGATAATAGCTACTGTAAAGGATACTTCATATA
Organism: Pipra filicauda; assembly: GCF_003945595.2. Lineage (NCBI taxonomy): Eukaryota > Metazoa > Chordata > Aves > Passeriformes > Pipridae > Pipra > Pipra filicauda. The sequence continues at coordinate 4,207,168 of NW_024105031.1, read as the reverse complement.
AATAGAACTGAGAAAAGGCTCAAATGACTGGTGGGCCCTGTTTTATTTGTTTTTGAAGAAGTTATTTTGAAGGCCCCTAATACTCTTAGCTCAACAATCATTTCATCTTAGGCAGACTGTCAGGCACAACTGAGGGCAGGACTGTAGATGAGAAGAATGTGCTGCTGATGGCTGGTTACCTGTGTAGATTTCTAATTCATCTGATTACCTGCTTAAAAATGCATATGTTAGGACTGCATCTTTTCTTCACTAAATGTATTTCTGCCTCATTTTAAGTCCATTTTGATAAAGTAAGAAGCATGTTTAGAGTAATTTTAATTCAGTTCTTCCTTAAACTGATGTTTTATGGTCTAGGATCCCTCATATTCTTGGATAGTCTGGTTCTTAGACCCTTTTCAATGCCTTTTGACCACTGGTCTTCCTAATAACTAATTTTTACTAATAACTCAGTAGTTGGACTGTGGTAATTAACTGCTATAACTGCAGGGCCTTATCTGTGGGTAGGTTGCTACCAGCCACTCATACTGTTCTGGGTTCCCAAAAGCCAATTTTCCTGTCTGGAAGGCTAGAGGTCTAATTTGAAAAATTTGGTAGTCGCTACCGTTGACAGCTTTGAGGGTGATAAGACTTTTATTGAAGACAACACCCCTCTGTCAAATACTGAGGAAAAGCCAATGCTTTCTTCAGTCTTATTTAAAACCCAGTTTAAGTACTTGTTTACAGCTGCATTTATAATAGTGGAGCATTACTGGGAAGACTGTTATGACTCTTGCACAAGGACAACACAAATCTGTGAAACTTGTAAAAATTATAGTCTTTTAATATTACGTGTTCTGGTTTATACACTAATGAAGTCATACTTGAAAATATCTACTTAAAGAAAAATAAGTCAAGGGTAATCAGATATTACAAAGCAATGTTTGGCCTCATGTTCCCCTAAAAATCTTACTGATTCATTCTTCAATAACAATTTTAATAATTTCTGCTAGCCTCTGCATACTGGCCATATCAGAAATGTCCCACAATTTGGGAGGATTTTATAACAGAGACATATCACTGCCACAGAGTAATTGTACAAGTAAAACATATTTATGCAACTTGTGTCACGAGAATCCTATTTTTAATTTATACTACTGAATTAGTTTTCTCTTGGCAGTGCATTGTATAGCTTCAGGGTGCAATGGAAAAACAAAATGCTAAGCTGGGAAAATACTGTATTCCCCACTAGTTCCAGATGCCCCAAAACAATAGAGAGAAATTCTGTTTAGCTGAACTTTCTGAAAGACTTCAAATTTTCAGAGGACAAAGCTTCAGACAAACAGGAGCTCAAAGCTACCTCTGTATTTCCAGTTACCTGTAGCCCAGAAAAAAAGAAAATTTTCTTGTTTTGTTTTGACTACTTTAGGAAATTTGGAGCTAACGTGATGTGGCATAAACCATTATTACGGTGTTAGTCTGCCTCGGAATTATAAAATGCAAACTATTTCAGTGGTCTCTTGTAAGAACCCACAATTACATAGGTATTGAATAACCTACTCTATTCTTACTATGGATTATAGTGGAAGACTTTGCTAAAACCTTTTATGTCGTTTCACTCAGACAATCGGGGATAATTATCATGTACATTTTAAAATAACTGGCTGGAAAAGTAACATAATGTTTTAAGTTTGTCTCAATGAAAGGCAAACTTGTTCTTTAATGAAGGTTAATGGTATAGAGTGAAATTTTCATTTTAACAGGTTTTACAGCACCTCAAAAATACAGAAATCTGTAATTCTGAAATTTTTGCCTTTTCCACTTTTATTTCCTAAATTGACTTCCCAGCTTGTAACCAGATTTCATGGCATCTGCTGACATAGCAATTTGTGAAGTCAATTAAAAAAAGGCAAATTCATTCCAAAGTATATTGAAATTATAGTATCATTTTCACAAAAAAAAAAAAGAAAAAGGTCCTAAATTAGAATGAACACTTCCTAACGTTCTTTGTTTGGAGTAGAAGTGCATGACAACATACAGATGTCAAACTGTCTTATCCTCTCACCCTGACGATCATTTGGGATTCTGTAGTTACAGGGTGACTTAAAGCGAATATAAGGCAACTCTAACTTACATCAGTGATCAGGATTGCATAGACATGGGACCCGAATCCCACATGGTTTCGTGTCGTCTCATGTCTTCCTTCCTATTCACCTATTCCTCTGCCCTAAATCAAAATTTACTTAGGAAAATCCGGGTCCTTCATTTCTGGATGTCCCAGTCATAGGGAGCTGTGTATCTTAGAGCCTGCAAATTCAGAACAGACTCTCTTCTGTTTAGCCTGAGAATTCCCCATTTAAAAAGTTCTTCGCTGAGCCAAGAATACCGGTGACAGGGAGAATTCTGCATTGAGGCATAGATGCCAGCAAAAATCCACTTGCTAAATCATATGTAGGGTCGGAGAACCCCCAGTTTCAAACAGGCAGTTACTTGGGGAATGTTCCCTGTTCTTACAAGAAGTGCTTTTTTTCTCATTCTTAAGTTAGGTGAGGGAAAAGAAGGCTTTGACATAAAGTTAACTTGCAGCTCTGGGGATGCATTGCAGTCTCAAAGAAAAGAAAATCAGGTAACTTTAACAGGAGGCTTAGCAATCATTAACTGTGGAGCATCATATAATTGGAAAGGAGATTCAGACTTCAGAATAATCCTCATTTGCAAACGAAAGAAACCTCCACCCTAGTAAACTTCTCAAATGATCTTCTTTGGGGAATAAGCTGTCAGAAGCTGAAATGCAAGAATATTGCAAATCAGTTGCTATCACCACTGAGGGTGGTATGTCTTATAAACATATGCTTATTGTGACGGCTTAAATCAGAGAGACAAATAATGTACCTGTCATCATCACATGGATCATGAGGAGTGAATATGGCCACTGCAGTTCTGAAAAAAAACCAGGAGGACATCAGCTACTGAAAATTTAGGTAGTTCTCTAGTAAGAGCTGAGGACCTATGAGTATTCTCTGCCCTTCGCTGAGCAGATTGCTACATGTAGTTTACATGGAATCACCTGTTCAAATCCACAAATACATTCTACCATTGGAAGTAGCTATTAAATAGGAATAAAAGAAGCAAAATCTATGGAATATTAAAATGGAATATTAAAATTGTGCTGTGCAAAAAATCTGAAACTTGCTGGTGAATAGTATGGTAATTAGAAAAATAAAAAGGAAGTGGGAGAAAATATGTGAACAGTCCTCTGAAAAAAACATGGGAAAGATGGTCAAGGATGAGGGTCTAACACTTTCACAAAGACAGTATTTGCTGTCTGCTGTCCTATGCAAGGGATGCAATTCCATATCATATAAAATATGAATATTCACTGGAGAAAAGTGCCAAGCAGACCCAAAGCCTCCATTGTTTCCTGCAGAAGAATGCATAATTGGGAAGGCTTCAAGGACTCTTCTGATACCTTTCAATGTATATTACATCATAAATCTTACATTAAAAAAAAATCAAAAGAAAAAAAAAGTCAGTCTGTTTTTACAACGTTTATCCTTTCCCTCATCTGGATAACAGTGTATAAGTGTTGGAATCTGTGAGATACATAACTACTTGAAACACACACTCATTTGTGTGTACTCTGACTTGCGTACACACACTGACTTCAGTGCAATTGTAGGTATTTAGCACTTTGGAGAATTTTGTCTGTAAACAGCTGCAGAAACTCCTGCTTTACATAAACAAAAAACTAGTCATCATAGTGCAGCAAGTCACGGGTCTCTTTCTAAATAAACAAACAAAAGCGCCTGTGCATAATGCAGTATTTGGAAACAAACTTGGACGTTACTGACTCTTCAGAACATTTTCTGATTTAGATATTTCATATGAAACAAAAGAAGCTAACATGCTTCTACGTTAGATGCCAGGAACATCTTGTGAGGAAAGATGTGAAATAAAAGAGGATAGATTTGAGGTATTTTGATAAAGTATTATAAAGCACTGGTAGAATGTTGAAGTGTCTTACTTCTTATTTCCAGCTTTTATATCTGCATCCTGCAAATTCACCATATTTCAACCTAAAGAAATTACTGACTGTCCAGGACCAATTTTTTCAAACTACACTCTATAAAAGTAAAAAAAAACATGTTCCATGGAGATAGAGGTACTTAATCTTGCAGAAGAAGGAAGAAAATAAACAAAACCATATCCTAAGCCCTACTCATTTTTGGGTTCTTTACTACAAACTTTTAACGGAAATGTATCTTTGTAATAGTGTCCATGTACCTACAGATAACAATCCTGATGTTTTCAGTTATTTTCCTACTTCTGTGTTTATACTGTAACTAGACCATGGCCAGCCCTCCCAAAAGTATCAAAGGACATAGTGAAACAAGAATCCTTATCCCTGCTTTTCTCCTGTCCGTGAACAAAACAGAACAGATTATTTCTAACAGCTCACTCACTCCTTTGTGCTCTTGTTTGGAGTTCAGATTACTTAATTCATTGTGTCTGTGAATCCATCTTCCACTATATAATTTGAACACCCAAAATTGTACCAGAAAGAAAAGATTTGGGGTGTTTAATAAGCGGAAAACTTGCTTAGCTTTTTTCTGAAAGAAGATCAGAAATGCATGCATGTGATGATTTTTTCTGTTCTACATCTATTTTTAATACTTCATTTTATATAGTTTTGGGGTATACAGATGTGTGACTAAAGAGTAGAATTAGAGGCTTCTTATGTGTTTAACAGGCATGCCTCCTTGTGATGACAGTAAAAATATATTCAAGCACTGGCAGATTCACACTTTGTCTTCAGTTGGTTTGAGTAGCACATTTCCAGCTTAACCGTATCTTGAGAAGTTGCATTTTCACCTTGTGTTGTCTTGGAAGTACACAGAAATATAATCTCTTAAATTGTAAACCTGAAATGATTCTTTGATATACAAACATAGAAAAAATATGATTTAATTTAGAACTCTTAGTAGGTAACAATAGTTTCTTTCCATCTCCTCATTGGATTAGTAGTCAGATGTTCCTGGTTAGTCTTTGTTTTGGTAATTCCTTTGTCCTTTGAGCTTCATCACAATAATTTTTATATGCATAAACGAAAAGTTAGATTTTTAAACTTGGTGTATTAGGCAGATTAGAAGGTCTCTTTCTGCTGAAGTAAACTCTTACAGAGCCACAAAAGTTGTTGGAGCTTTCATTTGGGTTAGGATTTCAGAGAAAAGACTATATCAGACTATGCATTGTGGAACTCTGGCCATACCCTAACCTCCACACCACAGGTGTTCCACTATGATTTAGGCCCTGATCATAGAAAGGCGATGAATTCCTTTCCTTTGTCCCTTAACTAACCCCAGCTGAAGTCAGAGGGGTTCCACACCTATGTGCATTTACATGAAGTTCACAGCTAGTTTGCAGTGCCAACATTTTCTGAGTACAGTTCCGCTGTCAGATCTGCAGTGTCAAACTTAACAAGATTGGCAGTGGGGAATTTATGATTCACTTTGTTTTGGTTTTGTTCTGATTTTCTTTTGTTTCTGCCGTTTGGGAAAGCAGGAGCCAAATCCTTTTTCCTCCCTCCTCTTGGATGTTGGTTTGCTTGATAAACATATTCAAAGGACTATTAGTACTCAGGCAATACCCTCGATTCTTCAGTGTGTGTCTTGTGCACCTTTGATGCTAAACAACATCAATGATGATGGCTTGACTTGACTCTTGAGAGCCTGATTTCCTTGGTGAAGAGCCCTGAGAAGGCTCTGCATGCTATATTCCCCCACCTCCCAGCAAAATACCTGGGAGAGAAAAGAATGATCTCTGGAGGACCTCAGGAGGCTAGTGTAGGTGATAGTGTTTCTCTAGCTGCTGTAAATGAGTTGTCTTAATAGGCCAAGTCAAACCCAGAAAATAGCACAGGTCTACAAGAAATGAAGACAGTTTGGTCAAGTGGAAGAAATTGGCTTTTATTTTATTCAACATTGTTAAACTTCCAGGGGGGAGGATTTGACATGATACTGAGTTTCAAGGACCTTGGTGAATCTACAAACTATTTATCACTGAAAATGACTGCTATTATTGATTTAAGCATGTTTCCAGATCCCCTCTTTGTTTTGAAAAGTAGACTTGTGCTTGTGCAGGCTATTTTCAGGTGAGAGGTCTATTTCATAGAAAGTTCCAGGCTAAATCTATTTCTGGAGTCATCAGGCCCGACTTCTCATGCTTAACTTTATGCTTTCACCACAGTATCTGCATAATCACAGTCAGCAGATTTAACTTCGCTGGACAGGTTAAGTAAGTCCAGACCATCATTGCTCATCCAAATTGTTTGAATATCCTTCACTGCAAGGAAGCTGCCTCTTACTCTGTGGGTGATGCTGCTCAGTTCTGTCACAACTGTTCACTTTTTGGGGAGGAGTAAACTTGCAAAGAGGTCACATCCTCATTGCCAGCATTATTCACTGGAATATTAGAAGTTTGGAAAAATTCCCTCTTATGTTTGAATCTTGTCTCCTTTTTACTTCTGGCAGTGTTTGGGAAGTGTTGGGTCCCACAGTGATGGTAGTTGTCAGTGCTTCTTTAAGGACCATAAACTGTCAGCTTGATTTGAAGAAACACGCAATTTTCTTATCGCTTAGTGATAATTTATTGTTAATTAATACTCAATACTCTTCTTATTACCAGATGTTACCTAGTGTTTTTTCATTTCAGTTTTGAGTCCGTATGGGAAAAGTTAACATATTGTCTTTTGGCCACAGCACTGCCTGAATCATCCAATTTTGTTTGTTGAGTGGTGGACAGAAGAGAAACACTCTGGCATCTCCTCCTGGAGGTGGATTAAGATATCTGCTAATGGTATTAAGCCTTTCACTGCCTTTGATCACAAAATGATTTTGTCTCATTTGCTACTAAAAATGGAGGAGGTACCCTCTGGATGATAGCATTCTCACCTGGCTGAGCACTTCCAATGGCTAAAGATTGTCACTTCATTGAGTTCCAAACATACCATTGTTTTACCTCATTTAATACATATAAGTGGTCATTTGAGAGTTCATTAGCAGTGTCATTTTTACCCCTTTTCCACACTCAGTGACCAAGCTGGCTCTATTAGTAGCAGGAGAAAGTGGTTGTGATGGATAAGGACCAGCAGTTGTGACTTAGTCAAGGCAAGAGCAAGCTGGTACAACAACCGGAAGAGATAATGATGGTTTCTGTCTTACTGATTTCAGGAGATCTTGGACACCTGTTAGACACCTAGCTGCTCATTCTTTCCTCTCTTGTCAGCAGGGATAGAAGTTGCCTGTTCAAGGATGGCAAGGCTGTACTTTTCTTTGGGTGATCAATCTCATTCCAAGACATAAGCCCACATGACAGAGAGTACAGTACAAAGGGGAGAAGACAACTAGTACAGAGAAGATTGTGAAGGTGCCGTAAAATCAGAAGGACAGTGCAATTCTACAATCTGTTATACAAGCTGGTCATTTTATGTAGACTACTCTGCTGGAAAACTTAATCTCTAACAAATTGGAACCACTGCAGAAAAAAATCAGTTGTTTTCCTTATTAAGCAGCATCTCTTTCCCAGATACACTGTTACTCTTCTTTATGGTCGGCATTGTCTGCCTCCTGATTTCTGAAGTAATTTTAACTGTTGGTTGTGATCTGTATAACCACCAATGACCAGAGTTCTACTTAGCTGAGATATTTACTCCAGCTCCATGATATACTAGTGCACCTGAGTCCACCTGAAGTGCCTGGCTTGAAAGCCATCATTTTTTTAGTATTTGCAAATCTGTTAAAGCTTTTTTAACACAGGCACAGACAAAGACCTTGTTTTTCCTTTGAACTCATTGGAAGTAGCACAAGGATTCACTGGCATGCCTAAATTTAAAGTAGGTTGAGAGTGAATGGTCTAAGGAATGTGTTGTGACAAGCCAGTCTTCTGAGGGCCCTGGGCCATTGGATCTTCTTTCTTTGGCATGTAGAATATATTATAGTCGCTTATTATATTTCAGGACTACCTTTTTTGCCTTGCTTGTAGAAACTGAGCATTGCTTGAGCGGGGATTTGAGGTTTGGAATTCTGGAAATTGTTCATTTAGTCAGGTTTCTTGTATTGCTTTTATATACGCACATTCATATATATACAAATACATATATGAGTATACATATATATGTATAAAAACATGCACATATACACATGCACACACATACATGTTTACATTATTTATGATAGAGTTCTGATAGTTCTGCTTATTTGTTAAGTGGAGTGCCTGGGTTTTCTGGCAGCATAGTGTTCTATGTAAACTGCCATTTAACCTAACAGGGAGAGGGGATCATAGTTCATCATTCTGGACTGCAGAACAGTGCCTTTTTCCATTTCATGCTGCTAACTGGAGAGTCAAGAAATAATCCTACTAGAAGGCTTCAATAATGCCAGAGACTAGGAGAACTTTAAAAAAAAAAAAGCAACAATATTTCTGTACAGCAAAAATTTGAGGGGTAGAGTAGAACTTATAAAATGCCCAATTATTAATGAATGTGTACAAAATATTACAAGTGTATTTCGTTGTGTTATGTTTATCTGTTGCCTAATACAGATGAAACACTTTAGTCACTGTCTCTCTGAGAACCTATTTTTTTCTTTTTAAATTAAAAAATTCCTTCAGCAAGACCTCAAACCCTTAAACAGGGAGCAAAAATAACTAAATCTCTGTAAATAGGAATTTAGTTCACCTACAGCTGAAGCTGTTCCTTTTCAATGCCATCTCAAACAAAAGAAAAACAATCAGGTTGCATGCTCATGAAGCAATTTGTTACAGCTCCACGACTTTAGTAGTGGGAAGAAGTGCTTCCTTGCAGATATTATTCTTCCTTCTCTGAAAATAAAATGGAGGATAAGGGGGAATTTACCAGGCCTGATTTACTCAGAAATGCAACTGAGTTTCTTAAAATCAACTTTCTTGGGTTTGGCACCAGTTTTTTTGTTGATACTGCTTTTTTTTTCAGTAAACTACTTAAAGTTTATATAGTTAAAGATTTAAGATTATCTAAAAGTTTCCAACCAGGAATTTGTACTGACCTAAATACATTGTGGGTTGTTTTTTTTTTTTTAAATCCATTTAACTCAAGCCAGTGCAACTTCTTTGTACAAACAATCTTTGTATAATCACTGAACAAGAACAGGCATTAATAAGTACCCAGGCAAGGTGGAATATCCTTTAGAAGTCTTTTTCTTCTAAAATGAATGGAGGCTAGATTACTAGTGCAATCAGAGAGACAAAAAGGCATTAGAGAAGTAAAATAATGAACACATGTAAAAGCCAGAATTCTACCTGTAGAAAATATTTATAGTACTATCTAAATCACCTCTGCAAATACCTGCAATATTATTCTGGCACCATTTAAATTGCTGGGAGTGATGCATAGATGATAATCAAAAGAACAAAGAGGTCTCTTCAAATAAAATCTTGAAGCTACATCAGGGGAGGTTTAGGTTGGATATTAGAAAAATGTTCTTCACCCAGAGAGTGACTGGGCACTGGAACAGGCTTCCTGGGGAAGTGATCACTCTGCCAAGCCTGTCTGAGTTCAAGAAGCATGTGGACAATGCTCAGGCGTCGGGTGTGATTCTTGGGGCTGTCCTGTGCAAGGCCAGGAGTTGGACTCAATGATCCTTGTGGGTCTCTTCCATCTCATTATATTCTGTGATTCTATGATTCTATGAAAATCTCCTGAATCTTATAGACTTTTTCAAAAAGGCAGTATTAAGAGGGTCCTGATACATTGCCAAGCTGAAGGATAATAAATAAGTAAATAAAAAAAAATAAAATAGTGACTTCTCCTCAAAATGCAACACCACTACCACCAACAAAAATAATTTCTGGTTTTATTCTACTATGTAAAGTTTTGCAGAAGTGTAGCCTACTGTATTATATCCACCACAAGTTTTCTGCAGTTGCAAAACTCTACAAGGACACTTCATTAGGTTTAGAAATTATTTGGTCTTTCTTTGATTAAAGCAATTGATGTAACACAAACTGAAATAAGCCCAGCCTGGAACAGAATATGACTGTCCTCACCACCTTTTGCACAAGGTAATTTATATCACTTAAGGAAAGTGTTCCACCTCACAGTTTGGATAATAATTCTTGGAATTATGTTAACCACAAAGTTGAAAGGAAGCTCTTTGGACAGACCTTGTCTGTAGGGACAAGGAGCCATCCTATCTTAGAAGGAAGCAAACTTCAGAAAGGGCCTCCTCTCTGCAGGGGAATGCTCTGCTTTGTCACTGCCAGCCCACATTACTGAACATTGGTGGTTTTCTTGGTTTCGTTTGTTATGTGTGGTGACTGTATGAACATTCACTCTGTGTGTTCTGGAGCAATGGTGTGGTTAATGCTAATTTCTCAAACACTTTATGGTTTTTTAAATAATTTGAGTGTTTTCAAAGTTTGGCACCTAGTTTCTGCCTTTGACAGGGAAAAGCCACTACAGTGTGTATGATTTTTCCCCCAGCATTAAATGTGCCAGCAGTTTAAGAGCCACAAATATATACTTCTCTTTTTTTCCCCCCTTATATACAACCACTTATTTAAATGAATATTAAATGTAATTAAATGCAATTTTGCAGTGAAAATAATTGAAGTAATGAGAGTCTAAAAATGAAAGTCTAATCAAGACAATACTACTTTAGAATGCAAAGTATTTTTGTCTTTCCTCTCTCTGTCTTTGCTTATATACGTATGCATATGTAGTACGTGTATGGTATAGAATATGTAATAGCTTTAACTTTCTACTTGTGAGTTTTGGTCTCTCTGGTATAAGGATGCTGACATGCTGTAGTGGGTCCAGTGGAGGGCAACAAAGATGATCAGTGACTGCTGCACATGATGTATAGGGAGAGACTTACTTTAATCTGAAGAAGAAAAAGTTATGAGAGTATCTTACTCTCCCAACCCACTTAATGTGAAGGTGCAGAGAAGACAGAGCCAGACCCTTCTCAGTGGTATGCAGTGACAGGAAAAGTGAAACAGACACAAATCAGATCACAGGAAATGTCGATTAGATATTAGGAAAATCTTTTTCACCACAAGGGTGTTCAAAATTTGGAATGGGTGCCCAGAGAGGGTGAACAATCTCCTTTTGCCTGAGAGAGCCCGAACTTGGCTAGACAAGGCTCCAAGAAACCTGCTCTTGGGTGCGTAGTGGGCTACGCAGAGACCCCTTCCAATGTCAATTATTCTGTGATTTTGTGGTTCTAATTACATGACATATTGCATGACATATGCATGACATATTGCTGTAAGCAAATTCTCAACCTGAATAATTAGACAGTTCTAACCACCTCTCTTCCTGAAAAGTTTTTTAAAATCCCCAAAACTGAAAAAAAGATTGTGATTCTTCACTATACATTAAAGTTGACACAGCAAAAATTGTGAGCAATATTTGACAACATACAGCATGGGGTTATTATTTTGAGAAGTCGGTTATTATTTTTAAAACTCCTGTTATGAGTCATATCTATTAAAGTAACTTTTATCAGTCTGTTACTGAGACAAGTGATGGCATCATTTAAGTTATCTGGGCAAGTGTACTTTCATGAAGGACCATGTTCCTTCAGAAAAATCTTTTTTTTCTTTCCAATGGAAAGGCTGGCCTATGGAATTTTGAGATGTCTGTCAAAATAGTACGTTTAGTATACTTCACATTCCTTAAGTGTTGTTCATGCTTGTAGTCCCTGGAAACCATGGAAGTTTGGGTTGCACTATGGCCTAAGAATATCAGTCTGGACATTTTGTAACCATAGATTCTTGCTTTTTATATTTTCACTGCAAGTACCAGTTTAAACTAGAATCCTGTTAGGTTTTCTATAGAAGATAAGACTATTTCTTGTGGCATATGTGTGTTTGAATGGTCTTCTGTAATATGGAAACTGAACTACAAATGTATTGAGTAAGACCTTATTGATCTTCAATATTTACCAAATGGGTGGGTTTCATAGACCAGTACCTTTTACCTCCCTCATGTCTTCATCTAAGAATGGCAATATAATTGAAGCAAAACCTGTAAATTACTATATGTAAGTTATATAATTTTTTCAGAGCGTTCAAGGCCCATGGGAGCTTTCAGCCTCTATTCTAGAATACATTCTAAATTCTTAGGGTCTTAAGTTTTTTACTTCACTTTGTTTTTTGCCGAGGCTTAAATGTGGTTCCGTGTCTGTGCCTGAGGTTTTGCAAATAACTGGTAATCCAGAAATTTTTCTGTGAACCGTTTTGTTGTTTTGTGGATTTACAAGTAAACTGTATACAGCAAATTTAACCTTCACTTTAAAAGATTGCATCTTTACTTTTGAAGAATATATTCCATTTTTGCTGCAAGACAGGTAAAAAGAATAGATCAGAAAAATGGACTGGTGATATCTGTGCATGTGAGGCAACTTCAATATATTCAGTGTTGGAGGAGCAACAGCAGATAATACAGGAACAGCAGTTATTCAGTGGGTTTTTCAAGGACAGCAGGGGGTACTGCAAACTCAGGTTTGTCTGGGTGAAAAAAAGTATGTGACTCAGAGTAAAAAAACCCTCCTCTGTTACAGAGGACTGCTTTTCTGTGAGTTTAAGTACATCTTGACAAGTGTAGGTGAAGCTATCAAATCCCTGGAAAATATTGGCCTCTATTTATCTACAGGACAGCGGTTGCACTAAACTCCCTATATTGGCTGCCTTGACAGCATGCCTGAACCTTCTATGGGAATAGTTTAATCTCTGCAGAACTTTGGCCTCTCTGCTGAATATGTCAGAGAGTTCAAAACTTTGTGTGTTACATCTCTTTTTTGGCTCCTTCAACTTTCATATCTCCTAGATGGAACAGAAAGCACCAAGTGAACAAAGTAGGCTTGTTGTTCTGACTTGACTCAGATTAGTAAATTATACCTCACTTGCTGTACTTAACACATAACACTCACATGTATACGCTAACTTTATTCTTTATGCATTGCTTTCTTGAAATATGGGTTTATTAGCTTGAGCTTTTTATTTATGTTTACAAATCTACCTCCTGGATACATAACCAAGAACTTGTAAAATGCATTTGTTTTCTGTAAATGATTTGTACAATCAGATGTCCCATCTTATTCTGAAGGGGATAGATTGCAAGTAAGTGTCATGAAATTACTTATAAAATAATAAAATTATATGTTCAACTAGATACTATATTCACTATTCACTATATATACTGCTTTTTTTCAGTATATGCCTCACTATAACTTCAAAACAGAATGTTACATAAAAATAGAAATCTAAACAGAAGGTCTCCTTGGAAAACTTGCTAACCTAAGTACATTCAAACAGTATAATTACAGAATTAAATTTAATTTGTTTCTGTCTCTAGCTCTGCTGGAATCTCCTTTATAATCATAGGAAAGCATAGCATCATCTTATTTTTCCCTTTATTCATACCTCAAGAATATAAGCTGTCTGACATGAGAGATCATGCACTTCAATTCTAATTTTCACTGTAATTCAAAACTCAATGTAAGTAATAATTCATGAACTTTTAAAAAAAATGCTGTGTTTTGTAGTTTGTCTTTTTTTAAATTCCTGAAGATGTTCTTTTGTAAATTATGTGATAGAAAAAGATAATTTTTAACATTCAGTAAGGTTGTTATAAATTGTTAGAAGTTATACTTTCGGCCTGAGATAAATTAGTCTTCTGATAATCACACAGTAATTTGCCATAGCTTTGTATATTAAATATAAGATTGGATTCCTACAGGCAAAATACTTGACTTAACTCACAAGGGAATGAGAATTAAAATTCATGGATGACGAGGCAGAAGGTGGTGTGATCCATGACCATTACCTGAGGGCTTCTGTGTGTACACAGTAAGTTGTGTGGAGCTCAAGAGATGTAGGTGGATAAGTGGTTGTACTGTAAATTGCCTAACAATGATTTTCTCAGCAGAGTCTTGCATGGAGGCTTCTTCCATACTAAGAAAACTTTCTGAGGTGGAAGGATTTTCTGTGATTGGTGGGTTAAGGGATGTAATCAACACCGTAGAGCAAGATTTCTTCACCTCATGAATGAGTGACATCAAGAAGTCTTGAAGTCAGAGATAATGCAGAATCACAGTGATTCGTTCTTATCTCACCTCTCCTTGGGAAAAAAGAAATCTCTAGATGTATCAGATATGAAAAAAGAAAGCAAATTATAGGAATTATAGAAATGATAGGAAATCAGCAATACTTCTTTTTTTTTTCTTTGAAGATACTCTACAAATAGCTACCAGACTGCACAAAGTTAGACTAATTCTGTCTATACCTGGAAGTATATTTTATATATATTATTATGTAAGTGTATGTAATTCTATTACCATCCCTAAAAGTGTTCAAGAAACAACTTGATGTGGCACTTAGTGCTGTGGTTTAGTTGTTATGGTGGTGTTCTGTCAAAGGTTGGACTCAATGATCTTGGAACTTTTCCAACCTTAATGATTCTATACACAAGAATTCGGAGGAAATTGCTGCCCTGATTGCTTCAGAAGTGAGACAGTATCATGGAGTTAAGCCCAGCCATCTACAGGCTTTGTAGGCAAACCCCCTGACAACATTACAAAGAAACTTTAAAGAGTTAAGCTTTCAAAATGAAGCTTGCCTCATTCAGTGAATGTCAAAATTAAGGCTACAAACATATGTCAACTCTTCGAAGTACCACCCTTTTTAACCTGTGGTCTGTAAAACTACTGATGGACTACAATGCTTATTCCTATACATACTGCAAAGCAACCAAAATAATAAAAACCAAACTTTGTGTTTAGTTATTTACTTAGATAAAGCAATCATGGAAGCAAAAGTTGGTCCCAGGATTTTTTCAAGAAGCTTAGGTGGATCTTTGACTAAAACATAGAAAAGCACCTTTATGATAATATTTCATGTAATATCTTTGTGGCACAAATAGGGAGAGAAATAGATCTCCTGAAACCAATCCAATGCCTTAGAAAGAGTAGCTTACCATTTATCCGATGCAATAAATGCATTACAGAAAAAATATTTTGCGATATCCTGTTTTCTGCTATACACTGAGGGTCAAAGTTAATTCTGACTTTTTAGTATTTATTATATTGGCAACTAAACTTAATTAACATTGTTTTGACTGCAGGAAAATTACAAACAACTTAGAGCAGAAATTTGAAACAGAGTATTAGAGTTGTGTATAAACTTGTTTGTCACAGCTCTGTAGGAAAGAAAAGAAAACAAAAGGTACCTGATGTAGCTGTTTAGTTAGTAAACTACATTTATAGTAGTTTAAATGTATTCCAACTGATAACTTGGAATGAACCTAAATTTTAATTCATTTCTTGAACTAGATCATATACGATTGTGGTGGTTTAACCTTGGCTAGATGCCAGGTGCTCACTAAAGCCACTCAATCACTTCCCTCCTCAACTGGACAGGGGAGAGAAAATAAAATGAAAGATTCAGGGGTTGAGACAAGGTCAGGGAGAAATCACCACCGATTAACATCATGAGCAAAACAAACTTGACTTGGGGAAATTAATTGAATTTATTACCAATCAGAATCAGAGTAGGATAATACAAGGAAAACAGATCTTAAAAACACCTTTCCTTCACCTCTTCCTGCTTCCCAGGCTTAACTTAACTTCTTATTTTCTACCTCTTCCCCAACAGCACAGGGAGACAGGGAATGGTGGTTACAGTCAGTTCATCGCGTTTTTTCTGCTGCTGCTTCCTCATCCTAAGAGCGACGAGTCCTTCCCCCTGCTCCAGTGTGGGGTCCCTCCCATGGGAGGCAGTTCTTCATGAACTTCTCCGACACGAGTCCTTCCCACAGGCTACCTGCCTCTGTGTGGGCCCCTTCCACGGCGTGCTGTCCTTCAGGAACAGACTGCTCCAGCATGAGGTCCTCCCAGGGAATGCAGTCCTTCAGGAACAGACTGCTGCAGTCTTGGCCCTGGTGAGGTTACAAGTTCAGCCCAGAAAATCTGCTGCAATGTGGGGTCCTCTCTCCACAGGGCCACAGGTCCTGTCAAGAGCTTGCTCCAGCACAGAATTCCCACGGGGCCTTCTTTCGGGCATCCATTTGCTCCAGCATGGGTCTCCTACATGGGCTGCAGGTGGATCTTTGCTCCACCATGGGCTTCTGTGGGTGGCAGAGGGACAGCCTGACTCACCATGGTCTTCACTACGGGCTGAGGGGAATTTCTGCTGTGCACTGAGCACCTCTTTCCCCTCCTTCTTCATTGACCTTGGTGTCTGCGGAGTGTTTCTCTCACATATTCTCGTTCCTCTCTTCTTTGGCTGCAACTACTTCTGCATAACATCTTTTTCCCCCTTCTTAAATATGTATCAGCAAGGTATAAGGAAAAACATCCCCAGGAACTTTTGGTTTTTTTCTGCTAGCATTTAGACAAGCTCAACTATCTCAGATTTCTTAGCACCTCCATTACCATAGAATATATATAATTATTTATCCTACCTTTTTTCATCAGTTCCATCATGGATCGTATTAATGTGGAAATCAGCAGTCTTTGCTTTTCTATGTTGCCCCACGCACGTATCTCATATCTTATCTGAGGAAGCTATCTCTGACATTATCCATTTAGTACTCTTGTCAGATACGTACTCGCAGCTAGGCTAAAAAGCAGCTCTTTTTACAGAGATCGTAAGATAGTTGTGAGCTAGTGAGTGGTGTGATCATACTTACCTGGGCCAGATTGGAACAAGCAGCTGAGAGCTGAAGTGTCTTCAGTCCCATCACCCATAACGTACAGACTTCATTCCATCAGTTGCTGTGTTTTTCCATGTGACACTAGGAATACATTTTATAAGCGTCTTTTTATAAAGGACTAAGCTGCATTACATTCTGAAATTTTATGTGTCAAACTCAACTCTTGATTAAGTAAGTAAATACCTAACGAACTGAAAGCTCCTGATTTAAAACCTTACAAACCAGGCAAGAATCCAGCCTTCTTCTATTGTGTTTGCAATCTCATTGCTAGATCTGTACCTGTAACAGATGCCGCACATTTCTGAGAGGATACTTCCCAGTTTTATACTTGTTACAACCCTCCCAAATAATTCATCTGCAGATCTTGATATTAACACAGTTGCTTCTAGAAACAGTGCCATGATGAGGATATTTGTATATTTCAGAGCACACGGTATTCACATTACCTCTGTAATATTGTGAACTGATGTCAAAGAAATGTGGGCTTTAATCTGACTAAACAAATTTTTTTCTTAAATTGTTTTGTCTTTTGGAATCAGATCACTCTTAAGTCAGCAGAAAACTCTTGTGAATTAAAGCAGAACTTGAACTGAAGCTTTAGAATAGACATGCGTTTCTTTTTTATTGTATGCCTTTTAGATTAAAAAGGGAATAAGTATAAAAATAAAAAAACACAGTAGAGTGAATATGAAAAATAGGAACCTTTGATGTCAGGTGTTCTACAGATTACTCAAATGCATTTACAGTAACCTACATAGCAGATAGGAAATGGAGTTGGGATGTTTTTGTAATGTGCAGAGAACATAGCCATGTTTAATGACAGATGAACAGTCTGCATTTGCTAGAAGCGGCAGCTGATGGTTTTAGGTTTTTCTATTCAAGGAACCTGGAAATAACTAAACAGGCATCTAACCTGCATCTCAGGTTATAACCTCAGCCTACACTTCATTCTCCATATCATAGTACCACCTAATTTGGCAACGTTGTTTGTATCCTTTTTAAGAAAGCTTCAGAATTGCCAGATTGCCTTAGCAGGAAAGCTGCAGGTACAGACCATTTCCACAAGCAATGCACCGGTGGGAACTGGTGAGATCCCAGCTGCTGCACCCTAAAACTGAGTGTCCCCTAGAAAATTCAAAATCTGAAAAGGACGGATTCAGAACTCAAGCGCATTAAAGAAAGAGAAAAGATGCTACCAATCTCCTGTGCAGCAGTTGACTAGCTCTCCAGGAGTAAAGTAAATACAGGTGAATACCTCCCCACAGAAGAAAGGGAGCACTTTAATATGGACTTCAAGAAGACCACGGTGCTGTCTGTAAGTGAAAAAAGTCTCTGTAAGCACATGGTCCCAGCCATGTATATCTTATTCCTGCATGTAATCCCTTTCCTAACTAGTCTCCTTCCAAATGGTTAAGTTCTTGTGATTTTCTCTGTGAATGAAGACTTGACCTCTGATTTTGTTGCTAGTGAGTATTTAAAAGTCTCTGTCATAATACCAAAAATTTGTCACTTTGCTTACCAGTCCCTTCAGAGAGGCTAAAGCATGTGGGAGCAAAGGCGTATATGTCAGTCGTTCCCATGGATAACTGGAGAAACTCCAAATCTTCATATCCATTGATATAACACTGCTCAGCTACTAAAAATGACCCAGTCTTTAAGTGGAAAAAGTAGATTCCCTTCATGCTCCTAACTTGTCATCTTCTGCATAAAAACTTGCTTCCCCAGATGAGGTTTCTCTTAAGAGATAGGACATCTTTCCTTTTTTTCCTTCTATATTTAATCATCTCATCATCCATTATGTAGTCCATCTGCCCTCTTGTGGTTTCCTTTTTGATCTTTCCACTTTTACTTTGCATTTTTCAGAGACTTCTCGATGATTTTATATTTCCTGTTCTCTAAATGCGGGATGAGCTCACGAGTCAAGTTTCACCTCTCATTGTATTTTTCTAGTCTGAGTAATGCTGAAATCCATTTTTAGTCTTAGATAAGGCTGGGAATTAGTTGCAGCCCTGGGAAAACATCCAGTGTCATGAACAATATGGTCAGTTCTTTTAGGACCTTTCTCAGTTGCTCTGACACTCTGAGGGGAAAGTTCTTTCACATAATTCTCTGTTTTAAGTGTATTTTTAAGGTGTTTCTCAGCTGACTCATCTCTTTTGGGGGTGGCAAATGAATTTTGAGAGTGCAGTTCTGACAGCAGTGAAAATATGAAATTAGAGAAAGATGCACAACAGATGCACAGCTGTGCTAACACTTTTTCTTGGAAATAGATCCTTTAACTAAGAAGTAGCCTGCACTACCCTTGGCTTGATGAGCACTCTGCCCTATGGATTAACGTTAATGATGTCTATAGGACTATTTGTTAAAAAATGTTTTTTCAGAGTGGCTTTACATTCATCTTGGCAAATCAAGCTCTATAGGGCAATAGGAGGAGGACTTTTTGTGGTGTGGTTGTATCACATGATGCAAGGATGCTCATTGGTGATGAGAGGGAAGAAAACGCCTCCTTCCTCATTATCCTTTATTCTTCAAATGGAGTAATTACTAAATCTCAAATCCTGCCATCATTACAAAAGAATGTATTTAAGGGGAAAAGTGTATCTTCCCAGTGTATCACCACCTGGTGCTGAACAGCCCAGGTAGAAGAAAAAGAAATCAAGGATTTGATTCTTGGTTGTTTGCAGTTTTAAAATGCTTTTCAGATCTGTCCCCCCATATAGGCAGCTGAGATGTGTGTGGGAGGCGGCTGGCAGGAGAGAGCCAGGGGCTATTCTGCAGCTTTTCAGAAGTGTCAAGGTCTCTCACTGGTTCTCTTCCAAATACTGCATAGTACAAGCTTTTTGACAGAACTTCTACAGCTGGCTGATGTGTGTGCTAGAATGTGCTGAATGGCGTATTAAGACTCACCTAATTTGACATTTATTTTCCTCTTATTTTGGTTTCCAGGAATTTTTTACTGTTATCTACTTCTGAACCCCCTGTTTGCCAAAAAAACCATTCACAATGCTATGAACCCCTCCCATTCTTTATGGCTCCTTTGAGACTCACGAAATGACCTTGTACCTCGCTTAATGAGACCTGAGAAGTGTATGTGTGTGGGAAGTTCAGTACTGAAAACACTAAGTGTTTGTCAAAAATTCCCAGGACAGAGTGTGGAAAGAGAGAAATAAGAATAGACCATTGCTATATTTTTATATTCCTTAGCTTGGAAAGAACAACTTAATATTATTGCTAAAAGTACCCTGTAGGCATTTCTAAGCCTATATGAGCCTTGAAAATTAAGGAAGCTGGAAGCTGCTTCCAGGAAGCCTAAGGGTATATCTTTATAGAGAGTTGCAGGCAGATGAAGGGTGCTCATCCCACACTAAGTTTACTGGCTGCGAGCCAGCTGTGAACAAGGGCCAGGTACAGCTATTTTAGCACAGTCCTCAGCTTCAGCTAAAGTGTCATCTGCCTCTGGGACAACAGCCTCTTGCTCTTGTGTGGAGAAAGAATTTTTGCCTTTCAGAAGTTCCTCTTTTTGAGTTGCTTAAACTTAGTTTAACTTTAGTTAATCATAGGTGTCTGGTATCTGTGATTGCTTATTGTTCAGGATGAGGACTTGTACACTGAGACTCAGAAGGAGAGGACAGCTATTACACTTGTTTTTCCACAAAGTGAAAATAAACTTATGGCATCAGGGTGATGCACCCTTCTAAATTGAGCTCCTAATTGACCCTTCTAAATGTGAGCTATAAAGTGCAGCCAGTTGTATCTACAGACAGATGCTCGAATTGTGCAGGTACGGGGAAAGAAATGTGCTGTCTGTGGAACAAGCTGTCTGTGGAATAAGCAAACCAAACCAAAGTAAAACCCCATCCTGCAGACTCTCAGAAGTTAATTGTAAAGCTTGGTTGTTTCTATCAGAAGTTAGGGGCTGGAGGGGACCGAAATAAAGTAAGTTGTTTTTTTCAATTTGTTCTGAAAGCCTGTGTAACTTCAGTTTTTGAAGAAGTAGAAGATTTTTCTGTTCATTTTAGGACAAAACTCCAATTTCATGTCCCAGATCTTGCCTCCAAAATATGACTTCTGTTGATACTCTAATCTTTTTCTGATCTATACTTGACTAGAATATTAGAAGCCTGCAGAGGTTTCAGTATTCATGAGAATAAATTTGGTCAGCAAGAGTTACTTAATGCTACCCAAAAGTTACTGTAATAATTAGAAATCTGGGCTAAACTCTGTGACAAAGTAACTGGCACAGTTCAGTAACTTCAGTAACTTCTGTGAAAACTCACCAGGGTTTACTGCAATGAAAACCTATCTTGACTTTTTTGTTTTAAAAAACAACAGTCTTCATGTGGCTTCTGTGAAATGTAACACTTTTTTTCCTAAATAAAAGTGGATTGTAGTAAAATTTAATTTGTCCTATGATTTAACACTTAAATTTAGTGACTAAAATGTTAGCTTTCCTAAGTCATTGCAAAGGAGTAACCTGTGATTCCAGGTGTTGGCTGCCTTTTTTCAAGAAATGCCTGAGGAAAAAAAAAAGAAGTAGGATAAGGCAGGGTAATTTATTGTTCTGTATTGTTCTTGGGACTCTGTATGAAAAATTAAAGGCTTTTGAACTGCTTATACTCTGGTTTTGTTTTTCAACTGAAATATTTCTGAGTTGAAGTAGAAGTAATATTTACTCAGAAAATGCAAGCAGCAAATGGTTCTGTTGTGTTGCTTATTATATTCATATGATGCCACAAATATTATGGCATCATAATATCATAGTTCAAGACAGATTGAGTTATACTTCTGCTGCTTCTCTGAGTGCTGATAAAAAGAGTTGATGATGGTGATGTTCAGAAGTAGCCATGTTCAGTTAATGAACACCAGTATCATTACTCTAGTGTCTAGTAATGAACTCTGTAAAAACTGACAGACAGAGCACAGTCATAATATTATTACGGAATTAATATGATCTGTTAATAGCAAAAGTCTTGTTCTCATAAGGCATATGTATAGTATCAAGAAGTCCACTTCCTGAAGTCAGGCTGCACCATTATACCCGGAATTCAGTTGATCTTGAGCTAAGAAAACCACAAAGAGCCTAATAGCAGCTGTATCAATTAATTGGCACCACAACAAATGACAGAGTGTGATACTGTCAGAACCCATCTCATTTTTATTCTGCATATCAAAGTGAAGTTAGAGTGATTCTAGAATTGCAATATTAAAACCAGGTAACTATAGGCCAGTTTTCACGGGCTTGCACAATTAAGAGTATTAAAGGCTCTATCATCTGATAGTCCAAACCGGTATCGCTGACTTTGGCAGGACTGCAACAGTATACATCAGAAGACCTTTAAATTTAGCTGGAATCTAATCTATGTCAAGTACTCTTCTTTAAACCTGATCATGTGAAGTTGTAAACTAACCAAATATTGAAAACTCCTGTTGTTTTTAGGAGGAACTGGACTGTATCTGTGCTCATGTTCAGTAATGAGTACATATTTTTGTCATAAGAGATGGAGATTAAAAAATGGCTAATAGTAACAGGAGAGAGTATGAGGTATGTTCTGTGGGCTTTTTTTCTTATTGAGATTCAAAAGCACCTTGAAGAAAATTATCAAAAGACTTTTTGAGAGTTTTTTGTCATTTCTAATAGTATAAAAAATAGCTCTGATAGCTTAGAGGAGCCAAGTTGTATACCTAGTGTAACAACTGGTTGAGCCTTCTGCTTTGAATTCTGATTTGAATTCATCTTGTGCTGAGACGGATACAAATGTTACCACATATACCTGTCGTAAAAACAAAAGCATTCCCATATATCAACCTGTTCTCTTTCATTTCTTTGAGACATTTCCTAACTCCCAGCACTTCATGGAAGTTCATTCTTTCATCCCACCTCCTTGTAACCTTTCGGTTCTCCTAAATGATTCATTCATTTCTCACTCCAAGAGTGACGACAAAGCAAGACCTCCTAAACCCATACTGGATGGGCCAATCAAGTTATTAGGATATTTAATATTTTCAGCTCAGCTCTGTGTACCTATTCAGAGGATCCTGGAACAATTCCAAAAGATCGGCAATGGAACGGTTAAATTATACTTAATCTGCTTTCAATAAGCTTTAGAACAAGTGGTGTATTGAAACCAATTGCTTTCATCAAGGTAATTTTTAAATTTCACTATTTGAAGATGCCCAGGTATATAACAGCAAACTTAGTGGAACTGCATTTCTGCAGCTGCTTTCTTCACTACTGCTGTAGCGTTCTGGTTTCCCCCTTCTGTTCAGAGTTTTAAAAGGTTGGCAATATTGTTGTGAATACATTAAAAATGTAGGTAACCATTAAAATGTTATTATCAAATGTTCTAGTCCAGTAAGAGAGATATAACATCATCAGTGCTCAGTAAGTCATAGCTTACTGATGGTGTTGTTTGTTTGTTCTTTTCAAGTGGTCAAAATATGAAAGAGAAGTATAAAAAAACATCCCCTTACACACTAACTCATGGGTTAGGCTGGGTGCAGCCCCTTTGGCTGTAACACTTGTCATCCTAGTGACTTAACCCAGCAAAGCAGATCTTGTTTCTATAACATTATCGAAATACATGACCAGTGCTGTTGAAAGATCTGTGTCTCATCTACATAGGCAATATAACCTCTCCCACATTCCTTTTGCTTTTGAGGTCACCTATGTTACAGGTTAATACAGCATTTGGTATATCAGGTTAACCTGACTAAGTTGATAGGACACTGAGATAATTCTAAAACCACCAAAGGTGGTGTAAGAGCAAACTAAAGGACAGCAGAGAACACCAGCCTTGTAAATCCTAGAGTGTAGAGGTGTCCTTGAAAAAGCCATCCTTGAGGGGAGCATGGTTGCTAGCAGCTTCAACAGAGAAATTATACATGCAATGAGACTCATAAAACCACAGTTCTTTCATCAGTTTGAGGTCACGTGGCTAAAATAGATTGAAAAGGAAGGGAGAGTTTCCCCTGTGTCATCCCGAGAGGAACAACTGGAAAGAAAGCCTTGCCTGCAGAGGGAAGAGGAGGAGCACACATCTGTCTCATGCAAAGGAGCAAGAATGGCATTTTTTTTTCTCTAAATAGTTTTAAGTCTTGTAGTAAAACATAGTTGTATTGGCAGTGCAGCAAAACAAACCTCTTTGTGTGACTTACGCTTTTCTCTTCTGGCAACTGTAGTCTCAAGAACACCAGTCAAGGATTTTCTCCAGCTGCTACAGTCACACAAAGAAGCAGTATAAATGAAAGTGTTATTGCTGCCAATCATCAGACCCTCTGAAGGAGCTTCTGTCCTCTCTGACTACTATGGTGCACAAACATTGGTCACTATTGAGTATTGTATTTTTAATGTCCACCCTTTAAATGACACAACTTTGAGTAGAAAAAGGCAAGTAGCATAATAACAACTGGACTAGCTACATCAAAAATTACCTTATTTTTATAAACATGCACATCTTCTGTATTTCACATTGTGCCACCATCTCCAGTGGGGAAGGTTGATGCAACTCTTTCACTTAGGTTGACTCCAAATTATTTTTCAGATTCCCTAAGAAGATCTGACAGAGTTCCCACTCCTATGGATCTCTCTTGGCTAGTCTTTGCCCAGTAGTAAAGTCAGTCAGCAAAAGGCCATCTCAGGACAAAAATCAGTGCTAAATAAGAAGAAAGAGCAACCTGAATGAAGGAGCCCAAGCTAACACAGCCGTTCACACTACGTATGTCTGTCTTACAGCCATTAGCTTCCTCCCTTGTATTCTCCCAGGAATCCTGTGATCTCTGAGAAGCCTAATCACTTCAGATAGGTTGCGCTGGGGGTGGATATGATTGTGTAGACAAACCTCAGTTTCCTTAAGGAACATGTCAGAAATTCAGTGCTAGTTAACTAAATCTGCACACTGATTTCTGAAACTTGCTGACATACTCTTTGGTGTGGCCAAACAGTAAACATGCCAGAATGGTGTTGCATACCTCTTTGAACAGCTTTTTCTCCATTGCAAGAGGTATGGCTGAACTTCCAAGATCCCTCGCAGATGCTGCATCAACAGACAGCATTGTTTCATTATAGAAAGGGTCAGATTTTGAGGAATCCGCAAAACATCTGAACGAAGATCTTGCTTCAGTGTGAGTCATTCAAACAGTAGGAGAGGAGACACTGTACTGACTCTCAAGTGAAGCAGCATAAGCTTCAAATCACTGCAACTGCATATCTAAACATTGAAGTGCAGGTTGATATTCCAGACACAAGAGCATCATTGACCACCATTTGGAAAGCACTGAAGGAAACTCTACCTGAAAAATCTTTGAGTTTATTGTATTTATCTTTTGTCCTACATCAGAGGTAGTTGAATATGTACTCTCCCCTTTGACATGGGAATTTACAAGAAGTTAAAAAGGTGTGTGTGGCTCCTGGATGAATGCAAGTGTGATCTAAGACACTCAGCAGCACAATTATTTAAAGTTACTGCTTATTAAATCACTTTACCTTAACAATGTATTTCTAGAAAAAGCAGACTGTAATGCTTTTTCACAGCTTTGCAAAATCAATATAGAGGTTTTGATTGTATGTATTTACTACCACTCATTTGAGTCAGACTGTGCAGTATGCCCAAAAGATAATAACCTTCAAAACTAATCATGCGAATCTTCAGTGGCCTGGTCACAGTTTGTCATGCATCCAGCTGGAATTGGTGCTGCTTCAATAAAGTCAATCCATGGACTGGTCTTGAATATCAAATATAGCTGTAATTTTAAATGACCTAAGTCCGCAACCTGAATTAATCTCAGTCCAACTATACCGTGAAAAAATGTCTAAAAGAAGATTTCTGCAACAATTGGCAAAATCCTCTATAGTACAAACCATTGCTATGATTCATGTGCCTGTGGATGAAGAGAAGGCACAATGCAGCCCCTCTGCCTCCAGATCCACTTGCTGCTCTCCCTGCTGTCCATGTGTAGTTCCATCCAGAGACATGGACAACATTTTTCCTGGCCTTCACAGGTGGGCCCTAAATTGAATATGCCCCAGTGTCCCTGAAAGGACAAGTAAATATTCATCCTTGGTGAATTTTGCCATTCCTGATGAACAGGAGAGCCTGTGTGAGGTATATGGCCAAATCTGCTGGATCTGCTTGCTCTCTATGGTGGAAAAGCATCCCATCACTTTGGCATTGTGACAAGCAATGAGAGCAAAGAGATGGAAGGTGTGAGGCATGCTTAGAGAATAATATTCACGAGGCACCATTTGCAGGCAAACTGAGCAGATTGTATGCAGCTCATTTAGATGGCAGATCAGAAGTAGCTCTAGAGAGAAGTTCAGATGCAGGGGCTTAATGCCCATCCTTTGAAAGTGATTTTGTAAAGGTGGTTGTAGACCTCTCTGCCAGAGTTCCCCAGACAAGAAGAGAAAGAATGAGATGGCTCTTGCCTCTGAGAGAATTTTTTGTATATGTGACTGAAGATATCCATGTTGAATTCATTGAACTATGTGTTGAGTAGATGGTGTGACTCCTGGTGAGTTAATGTAGAACTTTGACTTAAGTGTGACTGAAAAAGTAAAGCTTTGTTAGCAACTTACCTCAGTGGGATGGATATTATACAGAAATTTTGATATCATAAAGAAATTAACTGAAATTAAAGAACAGTAGATATCTTTAAAGAACTCATCTCAAATGTTTTAAGAAATATAACGATTTAAGAAGAAATCTTATAGATGTGATTTAAAAATGAATTTTTTACTTTAGTAAAAGTAAAGAAAGGAAAACAAAGAAAGAATTTGAATGTGCTAAAAACCAAAGATGGAAAGAATTGAAAGAAGTATTTTCATTCTTTATCAAAATTTAATCTATCTTTTAATCCTTTGGCCACCAGTGTGAAGCGCTGTGCAGTCTTCTTATTGTAAAATGTAAAATTTCTCCCCTTCACTTAGTTCTGCAGAATTGTAATGTGTTGTCCAACTATATTCATGTCTTACAAGCTGTCAGAATACTGATGGGATATACTGGCCCCCCACCCTGGCTAGGAATAAAAGTGTTGCAACTAAATGGCTGTGCTTTAAGTAGTTAAAGCTGGTAATATTTCTTCAAGACACCTCTTGCTGGCTATTGCTGAACTACCGTAGAACGACACTTCAGACAATGTATGTTTCCTGATCCAGCCCTGGTAGGGAATAGGCCGAGGGTCCACAAAAAGAGGATTGTCACTGAGTGGCACACCTCATGATGTGCAGAAAAATGCCTTTCTTGCCATCCTGAAGAGACATGATTTATCAGCTGATGTGGTTCAGCAGCTCTTCTGAAGAAAGTTGGCTATATTGGTGTCAGAAACTTGCACCTGTTGTTTACTCAGGTGTTTCACAAAGCTAAAGGGTTAATCAGCAAGCTGACATGAGATTTAGTTTCTTTTAAAGGAATCTTATTTCTAAAAACCATGCCTTTTTATAGAGTGTATTAGCTTAAGAAAGTATATCTAGAAGCAACAATAAAGAGAACAAGTGCCCAAGCCCAGAACAATCACTGACAACTTGAGTTAATTTGTATTGTCCTTCTCCTCCTCCCATTTCAATGCCATATAAATCCAGAGTTGAGTCTAATGTAGGACAAGGCACAAAAACTATATAGGCATTCAGATCTGTATTATATGCCTTTCTTGGCAGTAAAGCTGTTTCTGTCTTGAGGTGTTGAGGTGTTGAGGGAAGGGAAAGAGTTTGTCCTGCTGCTGAGTTCACGCATTTCCTACATCCCATAAACCACAGTCAGAGATAGTAGTGCAGTCTGAATATTACAGATATATGAATATTACGGATATATGAATGAACTTTTGCACCTGCAAAGATTCTAGATAGTAAGAGTAGACCTGCGAGACACTGAATTGGGACTCAAACATCTTTTGCTTGATGACCTTAGCTTTACTGCAATCTTTTTATTTCCTGCACTGGGCAAGCCACTGAGAATATGTACACTTCTGTCTGGAGAGGTAACTTCAGCTTGGGTTTACTTATATGGGCTAACTTTAAACTAGCTCTGTCAGTCCTAACTGTTTGAGAATGGCATGTCGAGCTTCGGTGCATGGCCATAATCCCTTTGGGTCTGTGAGTAGAAATTCAGTAGGTAACATTTGTGATTTAAATGTAATGAACCACAATACTTAAACCTAAGCATAAAACTCAAGCAAGTGACTTTAAAGGTTTGACCTGGTGTAGGTTGCAATGTGAATAGTAATTTAGGGCTACAATGGATTTGATCATTTTTTGCTGCAGTACCCAAATGTGTTAGGGAAACACAAATATTACTCTTGCCCAGGCTTTTGTCTGTCTTGTCTACTTCAGTGGTGACTTCTTTGGGTAGAAAATGTTTTTTATGCTTATACAGCAAATAAGGCTTGGATCTTCATTGTGATTTGGAACAGCTATTGATGTTATGGAGCCACCTTTTGTCTACATCTGATAGTATGTTGTTTCGTGAGTCTCTTGCATGAAGCTTTCTATGGGATTTGTTGTTGAACTCCCTTCTGCACCGAGGGAATCCAGCCAAACAAAAACCATCCTCAGGTTTCTCAGGTTGTATGCTTTTCTTCATTCTCTTCTCCTTTGTATAGTTCTGAAGCAATGCTTTGGACTGTGGGGAGAAGCACTCAAATATCTATTTAATATGGCAATGAATATTGCTCTATTTATATTTGTTTTTCCAGGAAAAATTAATAATTTGCATTGCCTTGAAACCACATTCTGTGAGTAATGACCACTACCTCCTCTTCTTTATCTTTTGTAACAAAGCCCTTGTTTAATTATTAAGAGATATTTGTATATAATCAAACAGGACCTACTGTTAACTGTCTGCTTTCTGTTTTGATCAGAAGTCTGAACCAAAAATGCATGCTGTTCCAATAAGTCCTACTTATTTACCCGTTCAAATATTCTTCATGTATATTAGTGTTGTCAACAGTGGTAGAAAAGAAAAACAGTGTAGAAAATTTCCATTTCCAGTATTTATGAGAAGAGGGATTCAAAAGTATTAGTGTAATAAATCACCTGAGAGGAGTGAAATGTGTTATTCAGTATATTATAATGTTGTAACTTTGCCACTGGAAACAGTAGCCTAGCTAGGAACAGAAATCTGGGTGGGACACAGGTTATGGTAGATGGGCAATGACAAAAGGTCTGACTTTGTGGCAGATCATTTGTGTTGCAAATGATTTAGAACAGACCCGAAGTTGGACAGGCTTGGGTCAAATTGAATGAGCTGCTGTCCACCCATGGCTGCACCTTTTGTTGGAAGGATGGGTGAGCACAGACATTTAATAAAATGTTTCAAATGGAACTACTGTCCAAAGCAGTGGCAGTGGCAAATTCTCCAGGTATTCTACATTTTCAGCTTCATGAAAAAGCTCACGTCTAAGAATAGAATTAGGATGTGTGCAAGGATGTGGATATCTGAAGTCAGCACAGCTCTTTGTATCAGTGTCAGCCTACACTTGCTCATGGTAGTTTCTCCACGCATGTAATATGCTGGACATTCATTTTGCACAGAGATAGTGTTTGGTACTTACAGGATTTCCTTTTCCCAAGGATTTGTAAGGGATCTGTGAACCAGTGCTTGGGCTGCAGAATAGTCCAGGATAATGTATTGCAGGAAAGACAAAACAACGTATTTTTTTTTTGTTTCTGAGGATTTAGAAGAGCAAAATTAAGTTCAAGACTGGCCATCTCTAGAGTTGTATAATTTTTTTTTGTTTGCTTTGTGCTATTACTTTCAACTGTCATTAGCTCTGTAACATGATGTGCACTGACAAATTCAGTAACACCATCCTTGTAGTAATCCTTGGGCATAATGAAATAACGAATGATTGTTACTAATCTCTATCCTGTTATGCACGTACCTTGCTATTTATTCTCCATTTGAGAAATTCTATAATTTATGAAATGTATGATCAAGGTAACCTGTTGCCAAACCCCAGCTGAGTTCATTTGACTGTCCTCATATGCACTACAAGACTACAGCAGATGCAAGGTAATGCCTATTGAGAACTAAGCTAAATTGCATTATGCTACACTGGCTGTCGACTAGGAGTGAGCATGAATTATTTCTTTTCTCATACATTCAGGAAGATAAATGCTGCACTTCTCAACTACGTATGCCTAACTATATAACATATCAATATTAATCTATATTTGAAGAATAAATGTATAGTCCACATACAGAAAGGTGGCATCAGGGTCACCTACTGATTCTGTAATATTTTTTCTGTGATGCATTGTGCAAGCTTAATGTTATTTTTTTAATACAGAATATAGGTTTCTAATATCTAAACAGCACTGGTCAGCCATCTACTGGAAAGAGGATGCAGCAAAAATCCAAACCTCCTTCTTCTCTTAACCCATCCTGAGCCTTTCACAGAAAGCAATGCTGGGACAGCCTTTGAAAGGCGCTCATGTCCCGTCCAGAGGCAATATTGCTTCTCTGCATAGTTGGTCTGCTAAGGCATCTAACTACGCAGCCCACCAAAAAATGCTCTGTACTTTTAGGATGGAGTTTAGCCAAAGTCTGCAATCCTTTTTAGTCGTTAACTCGGTCTCCTTTCAATATATGTATGAAGTATTTAGTTTTTGCATAACCAAACATTTTCAGGGTATGCAAAACCCATACTCCTCTGTAGTATCTATGGATTGTCCAGGTATAACATTTCAAAGGTTTGCAAGATCCTCTGCTTATGTCTGAGAGGATATAAATAGTATTCAGTTTGATTAACACTACCAAAGGCATGTTGCAAACAGATTTGCTCTGTTACTGGCTTTCTCCATTTCTTAATTTCAAGATGTTAGGCTTTCCAAAATAAATGTATCTATTTTTTTAAGGAGGAGAAACTTCTTCCTGCTTCTTGATAGAGAGAAATTGTTTTAATTCAAATATTCATTTTAGTGGTGAGAAAGTATTGAGTAAGTGAAGCTGTAGCTATGTTGGACTAAGGATATAAGGCAGGTGAGACCATGTAGAGCAGCTCATATAATACAAATAACCCATTTCCCTGGTTTTTTTTTCCTTCTGTAGCATAATTAAAACCATTTTGGAAGCTGTTTCCAATTATGGCAGCTGCCATTGGACCATATTCTTCTCCCTACCCACACCCCTTCCTGATTGCAGAGGAGATGGGTTGTCACTGAAGCAGGTCCACAACCCCCCCCAAAACACTTCTGCTGCATCCACCTTCATGCAGCATGGGAGGAAACTTTCTCCAGTGGGTGAAGAACGGAACCTGTAGTTGTTACTGGGACTTGGAATCGAAAGGTTACTTAGGAGACAAGTGCTCTGGTTTCCCAAATGCAGGCTTAAAAGGCTGTAGGGTATATTTTCAAAGCAAGGTTTTAACCATGTGAATCATTAATGTCAATGGGAATCATGTTGTTAAAACTTTGTGCAGTGCTTTGAAAATATATCCCTATATGTTAGTTTTCTTTTCTAGGCAAAATTATCAAAAACAGACCTTGTGGGCCTTTATTTTAAAGCTTTTTGGTATTATATGCTAATAAATCAATGGTTTAGCAGGCTTGATCTGCTCTCATTCTGTCCTCCTCCATCTCTACTTTCCATTTTATCATTGACTTTGATTTTATGCAGAGTTACGGTAACATAGTTTTTACAGACATCACCTGGAGGAAGACAACTGCAACATTTCAGGCACTGGATTGCAAATTGTGTGGAAAGCAATAATTGTGGTAGAGAGGTATAAAATATTTGTTGCATCATTTCAAATATAAAGCAGAATCAGTAAGGAAAAAAACGTATTTAGATTTTTTTAAATTACTGTTTCAATTAGCAAATTGCAACACATTAACTCTTACTTATTAAAAAAAAAATAATTTGTAGGATTCAGAATTACCTTTTCAGAATAACTCTGGGATCTGCTAATGACAAAATATCAGATGACAGGACTGTGTGCTTAGCAAAAAACCAAACTAATATAATCAGATCTCTGGTTTCCCAGAAAGAATTACACTTCCTTTGACTCCACTGAATACAGATAGAATTACCCTGAAATGCTTGTAAATTCTGAACTACAACAGAGGGATGATTTGTGTAGTACTATTAACTGCTATGCTTTTGGTCCTTCCTCCAGAAATCAGAGACATCTCCAATGTACAGTTTATTACTTGTGCAGCAAAAAGGTGCATCATTTCTATAAGCTCCAAAACTTTTCACCTGTAGATCAGCAGTCCATGTCTGTCTTGGGAACCACATCTAAATTTGAATTAATCTCTGGAATAAGATGATTGCTGTCTGTACTGTGTATCATATGCTTCTGTAGTTTTGTTTCTCAGTCGACAGCTGTTCCATTCAGTAATTGCTCTTTTACAAGTCTCAGCAAAGACAGAAGACTAGAATCACACTCTTTTTCTCTTGGAAGTCACTGCTATGGAA
Organism: Pipra filicauda; assembly: GCF_003945595.2. Lineage (NCBI taxonomy): Eukaryota > Metazoa > Chordata > Aves > Passeriformes > Pipridae > Pipra > Pipra filicauda. The sequence goes on along the minus strand of NW_024105031.1, from coordinate 4,175,032 downwards.
CAGGTTTGGGTTAGTGTTAAGAAACCTTGCATGCTGCTGCTTTGTGACGGTGACTGGCAGTCAGTCAGCAGGAATGTCTCTTAGATAATGTGAGTTGAAAATAACAGAGATCTGGCTTCATGATTGCAAAATAAGAGAATAAGAAACTGCCAGAATTCTCTAGCTACCTAGACAAAGGTAGATGAAGGAATTCCTAGAGAGCATAAAGAAAGTTCACCCATCCTCTTACCTGCTTAGTTTTATCTTCATTTTTCCTTTCTGTAAAGAAATCACATTTTTGTCCAATCTGCTATGTTCTTTAGCTTTCTGACAATATTGATTGTTAGCTTATGTTATATCTTAACCTAAAAGAGTAGGATTATTTTATTCAATGATAATCCTCTGTAATGATGGTCTCCTATGTTCCAAGAGCTTAAACATGTTCCTTCTTATGACTTCATGGAATGTGGCATAGTGCCACTGAAAAGTGCATATTTGGGATATAACACCAAATGTAAGGTTGCCACAAGGGTTAGTTTGAGAGAGACAAGTTCCAGCACATTTTCCAGTAGTCACATTTCCTCCTTTTTTATTTATAACACTTTTTTTTCTCCCCTGGCCTGCAAAAGCTTTTTAATATGCTTCCCTCAAAGTGTTTGGGAAAGTCTACCTTATGGACTCTCTTGCATTGTCATATTGGTTTGGGGGAAGACAGAACTCTGTTCTACACCCAATAGTCTGTAATCATCTGAAGTATAATGCTTAGGAAAAAACCTGAGACAGAAAAGGTGGTTTGATTTGTCGTTTTGTGTGATGGCCAGCAGCAGTTATTTCAATGTAAACAGTAAAAATGAGAAATTGGGATCAGATACCTTGAGATTCATTGTAGACAGCAATAGGAAAACTTGAAACTCAACTTCAGTTCAACAAAGAAGGGCTCTTATGCCTTTCTCCCATCACTGTCTTATTATTGGTAGGGAAATAATTTCTCTGTTTCCACAATAATTCTTCTCTAAAGCTCAAAGCACTCTAGTAACATCTTTGTGCTCTATAAATTCTTTATGCAGGTGGAAAAACTGGCACACGGAGAGGTATATGTTCTCTAATGCTTCCCCGAAATCCCACCTTTCCCTGGTGCCATTGTTAGCATGGTGGTTATTGCCCTTTCTCTACTTGCAAGCTGTCCATTTTTTTCTCTGTAGAACACTGAAAGCTCCCACCGAGAGATTTTAAGAGTATTTTGGTTTGGATACCATGGTGATAAATGTAATTCAAAACTTCAGTGAGAGAAGCAGGGCTAAATTTCTAAAAGTTAGGATCTGGGGTTTTTTTTTGTACAGTACCAACAAAAGAAATTTTAATAGATTTCTTTACAAAGTCTTTTCTAGACTAAGTTGATGTACTGTGAATCTCATTACAATCATTAAATAATAATTAAGTAATACTGTTATAATTAAGTAATACTGTTATAATTAAGTAATACTAATAAAACTCTTCCCACACTGAGAATGGGATAATTCTATTTCTATGATGATAAGGCTAGATAGTTTTAATATATGGTTTTTGTAGAAACATGAAGAGGAAGCTCTATAAATGATAACAAGGTGTTTATTTTGTGACCACAGATGTAATTTTAAATCCTGAACCTTGTTTTCCAGTAGATTTTCATTCTTTCACCAGGTGGACATGCTGCCTCATTGCCTCCTTTTCCAAAGATGTATCAGTTTAGCCTCTAACACTCAAGGTAAAGCAAAATCTGTGAATCTGTAGTGAAATCCTAGACAAGCCATGTTTTGTCTAATTAAGCCTAATTAATAAAATCAACGAAATCCGTAGTTTCCCTCATCTTTCCATGGGTAATGGCTTGCTGCTTCTCATATACTCTTCCTGTGACATAACAGAGAGGTACGTAACTTCCGTTGTATTTATTACTTATGTAACTTCAGTTTATATTTAAGTTTGTCCTCCACTTTTCTATCTGTTAGGGGTAGGAAAACATCTTTTTTGTTTATCCTCTGAGTTTAAAGACTTCTTTCTTACTAATGTCTGAAAGCATGCTGACAACTCATTCTCTGATAATCGTATTGTTTTCCCTTAAATCTCAGTATGTAATAAAAAAATGACTCCAATTAACGTATGACTGGGCTGATACAGAAATAGAATAAAAGTGTTGAGGACCACCACAGCTTGGTAAACCAAGTGCTTACTGTATCAAGCCTGCACAGGTACTTAACCTGCCCCAGGCTCCTCTTTTCAGCAAGTAGTTGGAGAGTGAACACTGGGCCTGCGATCACTGTGTTGAACAGGAGATCTGTGCACTGGATCCATTACATGGATTGCTTTGGAGGTTTCAGGATTATCTTAGAAGACTTGAATTGCTCATGTGGCTGCAGCAGTTTGAACTGGAGATGCCTGCTAGATTACAAGTTTGATCAAAAGCATGATTGAACCAGAGCAGCAGGTGGAAAGACTGACACAAAGCTTTTCAGTGATAATCCATTAATTCTGTATTCTAACCTGTTACGGAAAGAATTGTAATAGGTGCTGAGTTAAGTCAACTTGTTTATAGAGAAAATAACCAAAAGGGAAAAGCAGCTCAAGATCAGTCACTCCCTTGGCAAATTCAGTTTAACCTCAATTAGTGGAAAACGTGGAAAAGCATGATGTGCTCCCACACCTTGAGGCTTTGCACCCCACAGACCCATGGGTCTGCCAAGGTCTGGCACTTTGCCTGGACTAATAAACTCTCTGACAAACGTGAGCACTGGGGATCTGTGTGCCGAGATACCCTTGTGGCTCATGTCTGGCAGAGTTTAATGAGTCAGGTTCAGCATCGTGTGAGAGCAGCTGCACTGCTGCTGGACGTGGTCCCAGAGCTGGCTCAAAGTTTCTCAGCAGCATAATGACTCAGTCTTGCAGTGGTGGGTGAGAAATTTTGGAACAGGTAAAGGAGAATGGGGAAGGGAAGAGGCATTGGGAACAGTTATTAGGGCTTTCATAGTTCTGTTCATGGAGGTGCTACAAAATTTTGCATTATGATTTTGCTGAGGGAATGGACTGGGTGGAGTTAGCCATCTTTTGAGTGGATGAGTCCATTAGAAATGGATTTGGGGGTTTACAAGAAGGTCTTTCTTTCCATCTCTACTTCTGGAACCCCCTTGTAGTTTTGTCTTATGAGCGTGGAGCCTCCTCCTCTTAGATCCATCTTCTGCGAAGATCGTGGACCTTTTCTTCTCCCTTCAGTTCAGTCACCTGCTCTGAACCCTACAAAGGCAACCACTTCTCCTCTGATGTGGGAGGAAGTCCAGGAAAGACACTAAGATGAAGTAAGTTTTGATTCTGAAGCCATTGCTAGGGACTTGGAGAAGCCCTGGGAGGCCTGCTGGGCCACGGACTCTGCTGATCCTGGGTGGACATCCTGATCTGGACTCAGCCCATCACTATGTCCTGGGGGGTGTCCCATGCTGGGGCTGGGGCTGCCCTCACTGTCTCACAGCTGCCCTGCTCCTGGCTGGGCTGGTGAGATAGGAGTCAACAAGCTGCAGTAACTTACCACTTCTGCTGCTCATTCTTATCCCACTGTATCCACAAGGTAAATCAAGAATGTATGTCTTGCATTGGTTGAAAATATTTTTTAAATGACTACAAATCCATTTTAAAACGTTCTTAAATGAAGGTAGAAAATTTATGGAGCCAAATTCAGGATTATCTCAGATTTTGGTATCTACAAAATTTACAATATTTATAGACACTCATGAAATCAGCCATGATTGTCTTATATTTTTTATTGAGTCATATTTTGTTTTTCTTTTGCATTGCATAGAACTTTGTGTCTTTCCCCCCATATTTTGGTTCCTATACAAGACTTCTTTCCTTCCCGTAATCTTAAATTATTTCTGTTCACCTAGATTTCATTGGCCGTTTGTATGTGTATTCATTCTTCTACAAATATTTTTGATTTGTATTTTTTAACAGTTTAGTCTGGTTATATCTTATTTTTTTCTCTAAATAGTAAGTTAGGAAAATAAGTAAAGGTGGGGAACAACCATGGTAGCAAAAATGGTTTCAGTACTTGCTGAAAAAAGTTGCAAAGTAATCAGCGTTGTTGCAACAATTTGTTGAGCAGGCTTCAGAGTCCTTGTAGCTGTAGAGAGCGTGGTAAATGAAACCGAGCCCTTTGGGAAAGGTGAGCACAAGGTCAATGGGCCATGGAAATCCCAGTGTGACTTCACAAAGAATGGAGTTTAAGATGAAATGTCACTTCACCTGTAGATATTATATTAGTTTATGTTTTAATTTTTTTTTTTTTTTTTACTTTTGTTACTGTCTCCTTTGTTTCTTCTCACTTTCTTCTATTTCCTATTTCTTGTACTGTTTGCTCCTTTGCTCCACCCACTGTCTTTCTCCACCTTGGTCTCCTGGCTGATCAGTGCTAGAGATAATGGCCCAAATGATGCTTGCTACAATACAAAGGAGCATTGATTTTGTTATTAGTCACTAAGGTACAAATAGATTCCAGTTCTCATGAAGACAGTTTTCACACATCTGACTCACTGGGGCACAATGCTGGAAGTATTCGAAATAATGAAGGTTTTGGTCCAGTTACTGTGTGAATTGAGCTCTATAATTGCATTTATTTTATTTTCAACTCCAGTTTTGATTTGTGTGTATGTGTGTGTGTGTTAATTTTACCAATCTGTTTTTGTTTCAGGTGCCTCTGAGTACTGTTTTCACTAATGGTGTTATTGCATTTAAGTTCTTTCCCCATATTTCATGAAAACTACCAGCCAAAAGATCAAAAGCTTTTCTGTGCAAAACAGATTGTTTAAACAGCTGAAATACTTCTTACATGTGTCTGCTTCTACTGTAGATTTCTGTGAAGTACTAATATCACACATTTAGGCATCTGCCATCTTCGAAGTGATTTCTGAGTAATGAATGTGAACAAGTCAGCTCTTCAGATGGCAACTTTCCATAACTGTATTCAATTTTGGGAGTGCTGTTATTAGATACTGCTTCTTTTTCTGGTAAATTTTATTTCCAAATTTCATTTTCACTATGTTTCTTTTTATGCCATCTTCCTTATTTATCCCAGGGGAGAAACCAAGACAAGTACTTTTGAAATAAGAATAACACAGAAACTACGTTTGTATTCTTTTAAAGCTGGAATTTATATCCTCTCTCACAAATCATGGAAATTCATAACAATAGGCTCATCTGAGTTTCTAAGATGAATGGAAAAACATTCCATCGACTTCAGAAAGTTTTGAATTGGGACTTGTACTGTGTTCTTTGGAGTATCAGTGAAGCATTTGTGCTTTAAAATATTTCTGTACATTTTCTCTTCTCACACTTTTCTTTCTATTTCCTTTCTGAATTTTTGGCTTCAGAAGGTTTCTGCAGGTGAATTGGGTATGGAGAAAGTCCATTTATGCAGTTTTACATTTACTACCCTCTGTTTTTTTCACTGATTCTTAGAATATGTATAACGTGAATTAATGTCTATATTATTTTTTTTCCTAGATGTCTGGTATTTTCTTATGACAACTTTTAGTTAGTTTTTGCTTTGAAGCAGAGAACTCCAATGTTTTCAATTTCTCTTTCTATAAGATTTTTCCATGTCCTTTTTCGCTTCCTGTTCTGAATTCCATCTAATTTTGCAATACCTTTATTGAGATAGCATTCATAGTACTGACTCATTTGCAAAAGAGCATGAACTCCATGAACTCTTGATATAAATAATGGCATCATTCATACAGCAACATTTCTCTCACCCTTTTTTTATGCCCTCTCACCTTTTGTTTCCTTTCTTGACCTTATCTGGCCATTGAAATGACTTAGCTGTCCAGGGCAATGTCTGGGTCCCTCTCTTTAAATAAAGCTGTCAATTTAGGACTCAGTAGTCTTTAGGGAATTATTTTTAAATCTATCTACCCACGGGTGGTGGGCTGTCTTCCAAAATTCCTTGATTGTTCTTTTATTTACTGCTTAAGAGGCTTCATAAGAGTTTTAAAGTTTCTCACAATAATTAGTCAATAAACCTCCCGAGCTGGTGGGAAGAACTGACTCCTGAGCAAGGAAGAATGTTTTATTCTCTGTAGGCTAAGAAGTTTTCTAATGGTGTTATGTATGAGGCTGGTAGTGCTGTACTTAGCTCTAATTCAGTGTACTCTTATCTCAGATGTTAAAATAAAGGTTGTGTTAGGTCAGCAATAGCTCATTTTTTAAAGTTTGGTTGCAGTGGGGGAGAGGAAAAAGAAAAGACACCTGGATTTGCAGGTCTTCATATGTGTGCACATATCTCTAATTAAAATAGAACAGAAAGAAGTATTTTTAAATTTTTCTTTTCCAAGAGTATTAGGGAAATAAGTACTGTCCAACTGAAATCACATTCCTGGAAGGAATTTCTATTCCCAATGCTTAATATAGTGGTACCCACTAATTCCCTCTCATAAGGCAGGAATTTTGTTGTTAACGCTTTTTTGAAGGGAAAAGAACAAGCTTCTTTGTCATGTATGTATTTGCTTACTCACTTCCTCTAAGGATTAACAACCTTCTTCGGTACTAATGGCAAGACTTTGCTTGATACCACTAGCATTTGGTGATTCCCTTCAAATTTTTCAACATTATTGTACATTTCTTGAAGGCAAAGCAATAGCAAATTGCCCAACATTTTCAACAGCATAGGATCAAGCTGGGCTGATAAAAAGTTCTGCTTATTTTAGGGACCAAATTCTCAGTGAAATCAGTTTAAATTTTACCTGAAAGCAGGTCAGTTATTTCAGAATTACACCAATATAACAGAGCAGGTTTTTGCTGCAGGTCTGAATTGTTGAACTGCAAGCTGATGTGTTATAATGTAATTATTTAAATTCCAAAAAATAATAACAAATGATTTACCACTTCTTTAACCAATAGATTTTGAGACATAGGTTTTTTTAAGAACAAAATAATTTCAAACTTCTTAGAAACTCACTTGTCTTATCTGGCAGAACAAAAATCTGTAGCATTTTAGCTTGGATCTGCTATTAGTGACTGATGTGTCAGCTTCATTTAAAGAGCAGGCTTGCCTGGCTTCTTATAACTTGGCCATAGGTTTTGGAGGACATCTGCAAATCATTGAATGAATCAGAAAACACAAATCCACAACAGTTCTACTCTCTTGAGTTGTGTTTGATACTTCCTGTTTTTACGGTTTCCTTGGTATCTAACACATAGACTACTAAACACCAGCTGCTCCCAGTGACTCAGATCTGCAGACTTAGATCAATTTATCTTGTCATGATTAACCAATTTCTATACTGGAAGGAGAATGTTACCATTTTTTGTAAGTAAAAACATTGAGCAAACATCCTCTGTGTTTCTGTCCAGCACAAACCCCAGTCTTTGGTGTGTCCCGTATTGCAACTGCAGGTCCCTTTCTCCCCATTAACTCAAATCCTCTGAAGGACATGAGTTTTATTTGGAACCCTAGGTATTGTCAATAATGGATTGCAGTTGGAACACTGTGACTAAACTGGGCTACTTTTTTCTTCTTTTTTGGAGTACTCATTTTCTTTCAATTAATTTTATATAAATATTTTATTTTATCATCTGAAAAGAACAACAAAGGGGAAAAGATAAAAATGAAACAGTTTCACCATGGTGAAACCTCTTTCTGTTTACAAAGTAAGACAACTTACTTCTTCCTTAGTCTCTAAGTGGAGGGATTTCAACTTTGTAGACCTGCAAATGTTAATAATGAATATGGAGGCCCTTGTACAATTCCATTACTGATTTCCTTCAGAAACTTTTGAAACTTCAGGGCTCTGTAGGTCATAAACAAGGAACACTTCTATGAAGCATCATATGTATAGGAGAAAGGCTGATTGTTACACATAGATATATTAAATATAATTCCATATGTATATATGCACATTTAGTTTATGTTAATAATTTTCTGCTGTAGCAGGTAAATTCCAAGTGCATCTTGAAATTTGAAAAAATTGGAAGTAGCAGCATGCATGTTAAACCTGATCCTCCTTGATGCTTACACACACATTCATTTCAGTTGTTGAAATCCTTGATTCAGTTGGAATCATTCCATTTCTATGGCATAGTTCTAGTTAGCCACATTCACACTTATCTGAGAGAAAGGTGGCCAATTTACCCTATTATATTTTAAAGTCCCCTAATAGCAATACAGACCAGTGCACGCTTTCCTATCTGTGTCCAATGTCTCTTTCTTTCTAGGTGTTCCTATGGACTCTTTTATTTTATTATTTTTGTCGAGTATGCTTGGTATGTAATAATTCAATAATCAGATTAGATGAAAAAAAATCTAATCTTTCCTCAAACCAGCAATGTGTTAGTGCCCACATCACTTCAAATACCAAATTTAAAACATGGCCTTTCTATACAGCCCTGTGTTGAAACTTTTTTTCTCATGTTGAAAGTTTTCACAGCCATTCTGCCTTTTTTTAATTATTATTATTTTAACGTTACTACTACCCAGGATGGGTATTTGCCCAAAAAGCAAAGGTTTCAAAAATTTGCAAAAACACTAGATTATTCTGGAAATCCAGTCTATAGAAGATCCTACTGAATGACTGTAATGTGTTAGCAGCACCAAAGCTTTCAAAGCCCACAGGTCATATCTGGGACACTTGCTTAATCCAAAATGCATGCAACAATTATAGACTAGGCCTTTATTCCACTGGGTATTCAGCTCCCAGGTAACAGGCTTGGTTCCCAGTGTGATGGAGGAACCTAGGTTCCTTCCTCTTCTCTATCTGAGGATAGAGATAGATAGAGACTGGGTCACTGAGCAGCGATTTTCCTGCTTCCCGGTCATTATGACCATCCCACATGGGTATGACACAAGAAATCCTCTTTGCTTAGAAGCCTGTGATCTAGGCTGTTAAGGTGTTATCTGATCAAAACAAACTATGATTTAACCATCTATAGATGTCTTCAGAAAAAGTAGCCAAAATCAGCTGATTTTTAATACATCTTATTTTTTATTGTAAAGGCTGAGGAAGTTTTCTTAGCTCATATGAGGTCCCTGCTGTCTAGCAAACATTATCTCAGTAGTTGTTAGCTTTTCCTCCACATCCTTCTTTTTTTATTTACTTAATTTTTTATTTTGTTGTAGTACTGCATTAGGACTAAAACATACAGGTGGTATAAGGACAGTGTGTTTTCCAAAAATATTTTTTCTTGCTGTTCTTAGGTATCATTGCATTTCTTCCTAACAGACGATCTCTCAGCCATCCATGGCTTTGTATCCTGTTTTCTTCTCAGAGTGACACTTTCTGATACCCCTCTCTGTAGGCAAGTAGGTGAGTAATAAGTGAGAGTTAAAATATTCATAATAAAGTAGTTAAGAGATTTCCTTTATTCCTCAGTTCTCCTCTTTTTCTTCTTTCCTTTATCTCGTGTAGAGGAAAGAAGAAAGCAGGGTTGGTTTTTAAGGAATTCCTGGTTCTTCATCCCTAGTTATGGTATCTGGTGCTGTCTTCAAATGACTTTTTAATGGGAAAATGTTTCCGCAGGTTTAACAGGAGCTTTTTCAGGGTTTCTGTCAGGTCTTACAAAAGCTTTACCACTTAGTGAGGTCCCCTTACTACATTTAAGTTTATTTTTCTTGCATGTTTTGTGACAGGGCACATGCAGTCAGAGAGACAACATATTAGCACAATTTTTTTGATAATACCTGGACATATTGAAAGGACTTCTAAAAATTTTTATTTCTAGTATACTGTTCCATTATTGGAATAATATACTTCTGTTGTTTTATTGTTCTTTATCCATTAAATCAGCACTGCATTTGGACACTTCTTCAGTATTAGGGTTTTTGTTTTCCTGTGATTGGTTAAAATGATCAATTGTATGAACATATGCCAAGACGAATCTCCCCACACCTTTCAAAAGGCTGACGGTACAGATGTCGAAAAGTATCTGAAGCAACCTTGTGTTCAAAGTATAAAATCAGGAAACTGGGAAGACATGTTCTGAATGCTGATAGCAGACTGGCTAGAGTGCCCAACAACCTTTTGGACTGTCCTTTCTAGTCTCTGCCCAACAGCAGCATGTGTTGCACATCAGCACTCCGTTCATGCTAATCCACTCAGAGGCTGATAATCCCAGCCACATGGGCATCCACAGTTTTGGTGATGTGCAGTGACTCTTTTATTGTGAATTGATCTGCAAATCCACCATTGCTCTAATTCTTGTCTAATTAGCAGTAATCTGTCAATTCTTATTTGGCACATGAGGTCCTGTTTCCAGCCCATGAGAACTGACTCAGCAGGGCTGCTGTGCAGCTCTGGTGTTTTTACCTGCTTTTCCCTCCTTTTTTTAAAAAAAAAAAAATAATATATTTTTTAGTCGCTTGCATCCCTATATTCTGAGAAAGGATATGCTCGGTCAACTACATGAGTCTGAAGAGGTGTCAAACTGATTCCTTCTGCTTGAAAAAATATTTTTTCAAAAGATGCCCATGTTTTGTGAAGTCCTCTTCCCCCTTCAGGAAATTTCCCTGACTTCTCATAGTGAAAGATCTGTTAGTTGTTTCTTCCGTTTTATGAGGAAAGGACCAGAGCCAGCTCTTTCAGTTATTACAAAATATATATGCCCTTCCACAATAAAACAATTTCCAATGAAACACCATCTGCTTACTTTGGAAGCAATATAGAGGTGGTATTGGACTTCATTATGTTATTTGTTTTGTAATATCTGTACCACAATTAGGAACTTGAAAAGAAAGGAAGGGGAATATCTGAAAATTGCTTATGATTGTCTTCCTTTTTTTCTGTCAATTGTCTTCTGATACTGTCAAATCATCATCCTTCTGTATTTATAATCATGTTGTTAGATCTGAATCAGATAACTTCCAGTAAAAATTCCCAATGAAACAATACTTTTGATGTTTTACTCTTGTGAGTGCTACACTAAATTGCATCCTTCATGGAGAAAAAAAACCAGCACAACACAAATGTCTTATGGTTGGTAGTTATTAAACATATTACTTTGTATGATATCAAACATACTACTTGGTTTACATCTGTGGTTTCTTAAGGGCCTTGCCACTAAAAATATTAATCAGACTTGCCCTGGTACTAAGATTTTTCAATAGCCAGAGACCAAAAGGCCATAAAACAGACTCTCATGAGGGCAGCACTTTCACAGAAACATAAGGCAATTGTGTATGAGTACTTCATCCATATATATTAGGCATCTATTTACTTTTTTTCACACGTTATCTTATTGAAAAAAACAAGCCATCAATTCTACTTTGTGATTATTTTTCTTACTCTCATTTTTAAAGCATTGCAAAAGCTCATGGGGAAGCAAGACCTCTAAGAACTGAATATCAAGGTTTTTGAATATCAATACAGGCTTTTTGTACTTCACTTTGCTGGATCATATTAATTCACTTCAGATTTTGTTACATTATAATAGTCTTCAGGAATTTTTCTAAAATTAGTCCTGCAAGAAATATTTGATGTGAAATTGCTTAGATTTGAATAAGAAAAGTGGCTGCAAATCAGCACATTTTGGACAATATTCTGCAAAGTCTGTGAAAAAAGCTGTCAAAGCTGGGTATGAGTATCATTTTGCATTGTCTGGAAGTCTGGAAGCATTTATAAGTAGATTATATGGATGCATTTGACTTCGAGTGTTTGGGCAGGGAGTGGACATGTGAAAAAAATTGCCTCAAACTATATGTTATCCATTTCAAATCTAGCCTGCTCTCAGAAATGGTGGCTGAAGATTATTTGGTTTCTTTTCTCCATGGAAATACTCTCTTGGATTTTTGTGATCTAATTGACAAACATAAGCAAAGAAGTGCTTTTTTTTCTAGGTGGGGTGTAGGGACTTCAATATTTCTAAGAGTCAGTCAAATAAGTGTGTAGGATCTATCTATCATGTAGCTGTAAGTCATTCTGCACTGGAAAATTCAAGACAGTATTTTTTTGCTTTCTACTGTAATGTAGAAGCTCAAAAACAGAGAGGGAGGGAAGGAAGCAGAGAATTGACCTGGTCTTGACACAAATGAGTTAGAACAGATAAAATTCCCTCATTCGTGGACCTTCAGCATGAGGCATCTCTGTTGGGGACGCGTGAGAGCAAGGAAACTTTCAGTATTGCAATCTGAGACTTTGGAGATACATATAAATTTTAGATTTTTTTTCCTAAAATAATCTTTCAGCCCTTTGGACTTGTATCTTATTCATACACATTGTGTCTTTAAGGCCAAATACTTCTTGCACTGTGAAGAAGTGGGACACGGAAGCAACACATCTTGGGATTCAGGGCAGAGGAGACTGTAGACAGCATTTAAAAAAACTGACTTACGTAAAATTTGCCTTCCCTCCTGCTTCTGCTCCCTGGGTCTTCTCAAAGGAGCATATGACTTCTGTGAATGGACAGGTCACGCTCTGAGTAATGTTTTGGCTCAGTATTTACAATAGAGGTAATGGATGCTGGTGGGGGAGCACCCTGGGCGATCTGTGCCATCTGTTAAGATCTGCTATGGACTCCGTTGGAGATAGCTTGGTGTATTATCTTTCTATGAATCATCATTGCTCCTCTAACAGTGTGCAGAATTCAGCTCAGCATAGCTGATAATGCTTTGGGTACACGTTAGGTAAGAAACCTATTTTCTACAGCTCCTGCTCTGTGCTTCTGCCTTATGAGTCTTATTTTTTAAATTCACTTCTACATTATTCTTTGCATCTGAGAGCTGCTGCTGTGCTAACCTTCTAGAAGAGGCTCATGGCAGCACAGCACATTTGTAGCAGTTGAAGGAAAGGACCTGCAATGTAATGTTTTCTTGCTTTTTGTTCTAGTTTTACTTGTTTCTGAGCAAATAGAATAATTTTGAGTGACTTTTTCCCAAGTTTGAACATACCAGGGGTGAATTTGGCCTGAAGACAGAATGTAATATAACAGACAGAATGTGAATTATTAACTTGGAGGTTAATGAAATCTGAATGACCAGTGGAGTTTCTCCAAACACACTTTTTAAATATAAAAAGTGAGTTCTTGCTCTCTTTAATCAGATTATTGGCTAAGATTCAGGAATCATTTGGCAAAATTATGTAGCTTATTCAAGCTAGGTTTACATAATAGTTCATAATGGAGGAAAACCTTGTATCATGCTCAACTTCAAAATCACCACCAGCCTTCAGAATTCCAAACTAAAGATCCACAGAAACAGATATTGCAATGCCCAGAGAAATACCTTTATTCCCAAATAGCTCAGCTGTAATAAGCAGAGTTCACTGCTTTAAATAATACATTTTAACCCTCAGAAGACTAGGATTTTCATAAACAACATTCATCCGGTTTTATCTTTGTATGATTTAATTATTTTTCTAAGAAAGTTAGGGTTTAGATAGGTAAATAGTAATATATATTGATTTACAATTAAAGATTATTTTTATGCATCATATATTTTTTTTTTTACTAGCCAGCAAAGTGCTTCTTTTCATATATCAGTGAAAAGAGGACTTGCCTTTTAAAACATATGGAAAATTCCTAAATATTATTATGTTGTAAAATAGTAAATATCTCTTATTTATTGGAATACTTCTTATTATTCACTTTTGGGTAGAAATACCTTTGGATAGAAAGAGAAAATCAAATAAGAGAGCATAAAACCAGTTTTCTGGAAAAAAAATTCCAATCTGCCAAAGAAAGAACAAGTACATAGGATGTGCTGGATGCACAGAAAAAAATACGATACATTTAAAACCAATTTCTTTTAAAGACATTTTACCAACAAAAAATTGACTTAATATTTCTGGTCATTCAGGCTTTCAGAATTTTAGAACTAACATTTCCAAGCCCCTCAGACTTTTTATTCATAGCTTGGAAAAGAAAAACAAATTTCCCTACTATTGAAATCCAAATAAATTTCTTTATTTGAATGAACGCATTACTGACTTGGCAAAACTGAATAAATAGAAATGAGGAAGATGTTCTCTCTGGAACTGTAAAAGAGCCTATACTGGTCATGAGTTTATCCCTTAACGTATTGTGTGCCCATATTGTGTGAGTAAGAAAAAGACTCCTCCAACTCAGTACTGTCCAATAAACTCCTTCAGCAGTGAAAATGTATTTCTTTATTATGATTATTTTAAAAATTATTTTAAGAGTCTGAATTTAAAGAGATAAGTACATGACATTTACATATTGAGCAGTTACATTTTTAAAATAGGAGTACTAAATAAAAATATGGTTTATATGACAGAAGTGCCTTTGCTTTTTCCTTCCAAAAATTTTGTTGACTTTGATAGTAAGCAAATGTTCAGAAATTGTGACGGTGGACACAATTCCTACTAAAATTTTTAAACTGTGCATGAGGGTACACCCTGATTCTAGCAATGGGCAGGAAGGGCAGCCTTCAGTACCTTTGTATTAAAAGGAATTACCAGCTTGTGCGTTAGGTGTCACTGCTGCCTAATCGCTTGGGAGGAAACCTTCTGCATAATGAGCTAAGGCAACGCGTGGTGAGATATTTAGAGAGATGCTGTGCGTGAGCTGTGAATAGATCTTGTCTCTCCTCCTTTTCTCAAAGCTCCTCTGTGCGGGTCTCCCTCAAGTGGGATTTATTTATGTTAAACTAGTAATTTCCTTCAATTAACAGATCTGGACTAAGAGTATCCAAAGTGTGATGTTTGATAAAGCTTTTGGAGAGACAGAGAGCCTCATCACCATGGCCTGTGAGATCTGGGCAGAGCTGCATGACTCATCTGCAGTTTTATGCAAGAGGAAAAACCTCCTGACAAGTCAATGTAGAGGAGGCTTACACTTTGCAAGCAAATAAACCACAAATAACTGATTAGAAGAACATTTGGTTTCAAAGGAAAAAGGATGTTTAAGGCCATTGGGTCAGACTGCAGAAAGAAACAGTTACATATAGGATAATATAGTACTAGAGGAGAAATATTTGTGTGTGGAACAGAGCAAGAGGGTTTTCTAGGTTTATCCATGATGTACTAAAGTGCTCTTAGGTGTTTTCTTTGCCTGTCGTAGTCTCATAACCCGTGGTTTTGAAGCTGTTTGAGGTCATACTGTCTTACTTGTTTGAGAGCAAAAGTCAGAATGCAGGTTGCAGTTGGGGCTATAACTCCGTTGCCTGATAATACAAATAAAAGCTATCTTAGTGCCAAAAGTGTGTAATTACCTCCCCACAGTTCCTCCACAAATGTAATTTCTCAACCTTGTTCTGTTTCTTTTATTACATGTATATCCATCAGGTGATCAAGTCTGCAATATTTTGCATTTCTACGCAGCTCTTTAGCAGAGAAGACTTTGGGAAATCTTCTTCCCAGAGTTGATGAGAGGAATCCCATACTTGGTAATTTAAATCACTAGTTTTACCAATTATATAAACAGTAAGTTTCTATTTTTAAAATAATGATACTTAAACTTGTCCTGCTTTTTATTTTTTGTTTCTGTTTTTCCTATAAGGACTATTTTCACTGGTTAGAAAAGCAGTTTAAATGAGTAAACACTTCAAGCTCAGTTTGATACTTGGTTGTAGGTTTGGGGTTTTTTTTCCAAAAAGAACATAATACATCAAGATATATTTATTTAAACAATTAAATGGTTTCATCTTTATCCAGATTCTCAATATTTATTTATATTTCCTCATATTAAGAAATGGCAAATTAAGCATTTCTTATTTACTGAATTTTAATTTTTACTAGGTATTTTATCAAGCTGCATTTAGATGAAAACTGTTAATGGCCAAAAGCCAACACTGTTAATTTTAGTAATTTACTTGTCAGAAAGTATGGAGTAAAGAAGAAAGCTTATGAAATTATTGTTTTGAATGTAAAATTAATAAAGCTAATGACTCTATGAAAGAAATCATAATGATAACACAGACTAAGTCTGTGCACCACAGGCATGGTATCTAAGAGTTCTATAAAGTAAACTTTGTCCTCAGAAGGTTTTCTGAAAGTGTTCAGCCAGCTCAATACTCAGCTGCTTCTGTAGTAATCAATGAGGGATGAAGTCAATGCGAATTGCACCCTCTGAAACCTTCCTGTGTTCTCATGCCTTTGAAAAGTGAGTGCCTTTTCTCCAAGGTCCTGATTCTCAGATCCTGGTGAAGGACAAACTCTGTTTAATGATTTAAATGGGGAAATAAATTTTCTTGTTTTTTTTTTTTTTTTTTCCAGCTGTCTAACACATTTCTAAGCAGCGCAAATGAAGAAAAGATTCTTCCTGCTCCTGTGAGCTAACTTAAATGCTCAGGCAAATCCAGGCAAACTTTTTTTTTAATGTACAACAGTGTCTGAAAGTGCTTTCAGTCAGGAGAAATGTAAATATGAGAACTTGCTTAATTGCAAAGACTGAAAATAATGTAAATATTTAATGTAGTGCATGACTTTGCAACATATTTATAAGGTGAGCTGACCTCAAGAGTTTCCTTAACTACATATAAGAATAGCACCTTTTATCTCATTGGAGTTAAAGGAGAGCTCATTGATTCAGAATATTTCTAAAGTGTACATAAACAGTTTTCAGGTATTAAATCTTGGCCTTAATGTAGGGTGTTATAAAATCAAATGTAACTTTAAGCAGGCCTATTTTTTATAATAAAACTATGTTTAAATAAGAAAAAATATTAGCTGCTATAAAGTAGCAAATTTTATCCATCCTGTTAGAATTGTTTAAAAATGCATCAGTTTTTTGGCTTAAGTAAATTAAAATTTATCAGACTGGATGAGGCAGGTGCTGCCAATGGCCTATGTCTTTCCATCTGAAGGACTAAAGGTGTTAGGCAGTGAGTTTGGAGTGGGCTTTTCAAGCTTGGATTCTGACAGGCCTTAGACAGAGAGACCATTTATTGCCTTGGCCAGGAAAACAAGTTAGCATTGTGGAAGCTGACAGACTGTCCATGAAAAGC
This sequence comes from Pipra filicauda, assembly GCF_003945595.2. Taxonomy (NCBI): domain Eukaryota; kingdom Metazoa; phylum Chordata; class Aves; order Passeriformes; family Pipridae; genus Pipra; species Pipra filicauda. The sequence continues at coordinate 4,158,144 of NW_024105031.1, read as the reverse complement.
AGAGACTATTTTCTTGACTCCAGGGTGGGCTCAGAAACCCATCTTCTCAGGAGGGAGGGGTTGACCAGGTTGGAAACAAAGCCACATCTTCATCTGAAGAATGAAGAAATGCCCTGTGAGAGTCCTGGTGGCTTGTGGAAGCAGATGGGTGCAGAGCCTACATGTGTGTGTTATTACTGTGACTGTGGCTCATCTCTTCTGCCTGTTCCCTCTGCCATCCAAACTCATCCTCATCACCTTCTCCTTCATCTGCAAGGAGCATTTTGGGCAGTGGGTGATGCAGCAGCAGCAGTAACAGCCAGGGGCTTGCCAAGGTCCACGTGAAGTAGGGAGAAGAGGTATGTAGAGAGGAGAAGAGGATGTGTGGGTCATGGAGAAATCCACCACCAGCTCGTATGTCCCTTACATAGCAAAACTAGCATTGGTAACACCTACCACAGCTCAGTCACACTTGTCCTTGTGAAGCTTTATTCACCTTTTACGCTGCTAACGCAACAGCGGGTGAGTTAATGACCAAAAGGAAGCGACTCAAAATGAATAGTTCAACAACCTCCCTGATCTCGTCTGAGCTGTAGTATCAGTCGGGCCTTTTCCCTGGGGGACATATTCCCTTGGGAAAAGCCAAGAAGATTGTTATGTCTGGAGAAAATACCATTTTTCTTTGCCGACATTCCTCTTTAAGAAAAAGGTGTTTTGAAGAAAAGTTAAACTCAGCATATTAAGCCTTCCTCAAATGGATGTGTCACTTTTATTGGAATTCTAATTAAACATGGACTCATAAAAGAGTATACCTTCCCAATTTAAATATAGCTAACTCTCATGTCTGTATGATTCCAAAACTTATGACGACAGATTAATGACTAGACTGAAAGTCTGTCATAACCTGGTAGGATAAAGCTAATCCAAATTGACTATATGCCATGATTTTGTGACACAAATTTATTGAAAAGTACAAGAATAATTAAGTGGAAATATAACGGAGGGAGCGTTTTTCTGAGGTCTAGCACTGTGGGCAGAGCCTGCCACCTGATATGGTTGGTTAGAATAGCAGGTCTAGAGTACTAACACATTTTTATGCTACTTTTTAAAGAAACCATGGCTCAAGTAGTCCATCACTAAAATTCCTTCTGAAAAAAATCATGACAGCTTTGGCAGTTTTAAAACAGAGGTGCTTTGTTTAACTGGGTGACACTAATTGTAGGTAAGAGCTCTATAAACACACTTCTTTGTTCTCTGGAAGCTGGACAACATACAATAAAACTCTGGCATGACAAAAATGTCACCTAGAAATAAACAGAAAATAACTGCACTTTAATTGAACATGGATAAGAAAATAAGTTAGGAGCACTTAAGCTTAACTTTGAGGCTTTGTTTTTTTCTTTCAGCAATGCTATTGAAAAGGTCTTTGGAGTACCTCCATCTGGGTCTTTCAGTGGTGTTACTTATATACAGGCTGAGCTGCGTACTGAGCCAAGCTAGTCAACTTCCTAAACTCAAGGTCACTGTTTTGGTGCAAATCTCTGTGTCTGCTTAAGACTGGCTACAGGTACAGTGCAGGTGTTTGGTCTAATGATGACCAATATCAGAGACAGAGGAGTAATGTCAGCACTATGTTCAGTCTGAGACAATCCATCCTAGTAAGAGACTGAACTTAGCTTACAATTGGTTTCAAGACAGAACTAGGATACTCACACAGGTCCTGTACCCCTTCATGCAGGCATACCAGCTTAGTTAATTATACCTGGATTTGCCTACCTTATGCCTTTCCATTGCACAGAGGTGATGTATGCTAAGAGATGTTGCTTTCTTAGGTTGAAGAGAGAGGGGTATCTATATTTGGTATCTCTATTCCAATAGGTATCTATTGGTATAGAGAGATCACTTTAATAGGAACAGATTAGTTAATTGCAAGTATTATATAAACTACAGGTGAGGTGCAGCTCCACCATCTCAGCTCATCATGTATGTCTGAAACCTACATGAAGCTCATCTATGGTGTGTATACAGACTTCTCAGTAGTTGGTGGAGAGAGTGGTGCTATTCCAGAGGATGAATTACCACACGTAGTAGATGCCTATACTGTGTTATGTTGCTATTACAGAATAGTTTTTTAGTTACTTGAAAATGCCTCAAGTATTGTAGGTACAACATGCTTTGTCTTTACTTTACACACTGTTTATGATATCTGGCCTTGATATGTTTCAGATGCTTTAGGACAAACAATATTTTAAGTATTGCCATACTGAGTATGAATGTAGAACCAAAGAAACAATCTAAAATGTAGAAGTGTTCTGGTTTGTGATTAGAAATACATGTTCTGTACAGGTGAAGTATGTTTGGAGTGGGTGAAAGAAATGCATGCAGTCAGCATGGTAGATGCAGCTATCTCAGCAGGTGCTGAGGCACTACAGCACGAGCACCTGTAGAGCAGGCTGCACTTTGCCTTCAAGGCCAATGCTTCTCACCCAAATACAGAGTGAGGGAACAGGTACGCTGCTCCTGTTCATCCTTGAAAGCCTGAACTTAAACCATTTCTTACCACTTCTGCATAAGGGCTAACTCCAAGTCATTGTGAAACAACTCCCTCCCTCAGTCCACCTCACATTTCACTGTGTTTTGGAAATCCACCTGCTGATAACCGTGGTGGTGGTGAAGAAGCAGGCAGTGGTCTCCTTGGATGTGATGGGTTTTAGGAGTGTGAAGAAAGATAGCTGTGTTTATGACTATGTTTATGGGATATTTGCGGTCTACCTCAGGGGCCAGTTTATCGAGGTTGGTTTTCGTGTGCCCTTTTATTCTAAAACCCATCCTATAGGCCAAACTATATTTTAATAACTTGGGACAACTTATTATAGCTGTTCTTTTGTAAACAGCACGAACTCTAATGATCTGGATGTTTTCACAGGTTGTATTGGCCATCAGTCACAAATTCAGTAACAGCATCGTTGTGTGGCTGACACCTCTGTGAACAACTGCAGGAATTTGCTTTCCTTCAGCTTCTCTTTTCTGCCTGCACAGCAAACCTGCTACCCCTTCTTACCCTCCGCGTTGCCCCGAGCCCGGCAGAAGAGGGTCGGGGCAGCTGTCGGGCTCCAGATCTGCGGGGAGCGCAGTGCGGGAGCGGCTGACTGCCGGCAGCAGAGGGAGCTCTCCGATGGGGAATGGCCCGGGAGACATGGCAGAGCCGAATGTGCTTCAGCTCAGCTTTTCTCCCGGCCTTTTAGAAACTAAATGAGCCCGAGCTCTGTGGCCAGCGCACCCCTACTGAGCTGACATATACAGCGCTAGGATCCTTTCTTTACCGAGAAGTAATATGGCCAATGATCCTAACCATCTCCAAACTGGGATTATCAACATGACTTTAGCTCTTTGTCGGAGGCTGACACTGAAGCATGTGCCACAAAAAGGCTGCCCGGAGATGGCATTTGTGTGGAAATATTAACTGTGGGATTTCAGTGTAAGAGCAGATGGGCCATAGGTAGCGTTAGCAACGGGGTGTGCATTGCAGCTTGTACATCTCGCACATTCTGAGCATGAGATGTAAGGTGAAAGGCCAAGTGGCTGTAATTACAGTTGCAGGAACACAATTGGAAGCCTGAGTGCTTTCCCGAGATCAGAAAATATGCTTGTATTATTGGGGATGAGGGAAGAATATAAAAAAAAGTATTAAATAAATGAATTAAAAAACTCAAGTGTATTCTGAGCGGATTTTCATGCTTTTGTAATTGCAGTACTTACATCTCTCTTTTCAGCAGACAATTTACTAAGTTTTCAAATAATATTGAACTGATATTTAGTTTCTTCTAAACTACATACTGCAGAGCAATAACAAAATTTTAGGATAACTTCTTTATAAAACAGAATCAAACAAGGTAGCTTACTCTCACAAAAGCTGAAGTAACTGAAATACTGGGAGCTAAGTAGCTTGCAAAAAGTGTGGTAGTAAGAGTTTTGCAACATGGACATAAACCTGAAGTTTTATTTGCCTTTCTTATATTACTGAGTAGTATATTTTAAAACTCTAGTTTTCCCTGGACTTGTGAAGAACATTGAATATGTTGCCAACTGGAAATATGACTGTTTACTTTAAGTGTCACCTGTAAATTAAAAATTAAATAAAAAAATCAAACTTAAAAGAGAAATTCACTAAATTGATATAAGCCCAAGTGCATAAGTGTAATATCTCACTCAAATGAAAAAGCATAGGGCAAGAGCTTTTTTGCTAGAGACTTTTTGTCCTCCCTATATAGTTTTTGTTCAGCATTTCTAAATGGTATAATATAAACACTTACAAGTTCTGGGCATTTTCAATTACTATTGTTAGACAGAAAACCAGCTCCAGTTTCTTCAAACCTTATTTCATTGAATGTGTCTGAGTCATAGGAAAAGTCATTCCATCATGTCTAGAAACTGTTTTTACTCAGAGCACTTGTCAGGAAAGAAAATAAACAAGTATTAGTTCCTGCCACCATTCATTTCAGAACAGTTACAACCAATATAATTAGGGCTCAGACTTTTTTAAAAAAAAAAAATAGGTCTGAATGAAAAGATATAAGATTATATATGTCAGTTGCTGAGCATTTGGCATGAACAGCTTTTCCAACACTTGCTCTGGTTATTATAAGGTTTGAGTTCTAAATGACTGCATTCAGCAGCAAACCTGTCAGGTTGGAGAGCTTTTCATTAAATGTTTGATCTAGAAATTTTTAATCAGTTCACAAATAAAACAAATTATTAAAGCACTACATCAGCTGCAGTATATGTAATTGGGATGAACAGGTGATGTAACTGGTGGAGAACAGCACAAGCATTCTTGACAGAAGGCCTGGAGCTACAGAACTTGTTACCACTGGAGATGAAACAGAGTCTGAGCCTTAACCTGTATCTTGAAAATGGTAAGATGCACCTATTAAAGGCATTCCCAGATAACCTGGTGATAAATCATATACCTGGCAGAGAAGCATACACCTTGGAGAAGCTGGGGAGAGATCACCTTTTAAAATACCCTGTGTTTGTGAAACAATGCTGGGATGGAGCGTGTGCTGAAAGCACAGCAGATTTTATTTATAAAAGGAAAAAATAAGAATTTTATATTCTTAAGATTTTGCCACAGTTCTCTGTCTTAGGTGAAGGCAAGTCTGTAAGATCTGCTTTAGGAAGTTATCTACTGAAAACTATTTTGTGATTTCAATACATTAATCAGGAGTAGTAATTGTAACTGTGCTGAGATCAATGGACTTATTATTACTTCTGTAGGAGGCTCCAATACAAGTAATATTAACATTTCAGTTTGAAAGCAGCAGTTCTTTTAGCTACTCTGGTTAGTGAAATTTCTGAAAATGGGAGCAATAAGGTATTGCAACTAGGCTAAAAATTAAAAGGAGTGCTAATTTATACATAGAGATTAAAACCCAAGACCACGTAACAATCAGATACAATGTTATTCTGCACCTGGAAGCAGAATGTTCAGAGTGGTTTTGTTTAACATTTATATCTAGACTAGAGATACAAAATTTGTAATTTTTAAGTTTTGTTTCCTTTCTTTGAAGAGTTTAATTCAGGAAAGATAATACAGAAGTGGAGAGTTACATTTTCTTTAGAACCCTGCAATAAAACTAATGTTTCATGGCTGACAACTCTGTCACTCTGTCAGCAGAGACTGTTGCTGCAGGTCTTGTGTGCTTGAAGTCAGTGGCTGAGGTGGGTCAGTGAGTATTCCCATCATCAAACTCAGGAGTGAAATCTTACCCCCATTCAAATCCCCAGAAATTTTACTACACTTTTCAGGGGAGACAGAACTTTGCTTTAAAACATTAGATTTGGCAGCAGCAAGGGATCCCAGCAATCTGTGTATCATAGGGGTTACAAGCCAACCAAACACCTGTTGGCTTTATGTTGGGATGTCCATACAAACTTTTGGGTGTTTTCATCTTCAATCACAGATAGAGAAACTCGAGGTAGAGAAACTCGAGGTAAAGAAACTCGAGCCCTGTTTCTGATTCAGAGCCTCACAAGACTGAAACAGCAGGAAGAGAGCTATGTCTTAAAATTGCAGAATCTGTCAAGGTTAAACACAACCCTTGTGACAAAAACTCAATGCAACAACCAGCCCTGGCTCTTGATCTCTAGACACACATGCTAATGCTCATCACATGGAAAGGCACCAAAGAGAAATGAATGTAATTTTTGGTCAAAAATCTTTCAACTCCCAAATTTTAATTTTGTTACAGGTACCAGGCTTTGGTGGTGCCTCCCTGCAGGGTGAGGGACCTGGAGGTGTTGGAGCACCATCCTCCAAGGAGGAATGGTGCTGAGGGGCTATTTTTAGGTGTCTTTGGCAAATATGTCTGTAGCACTCTGTAGGATAAGGGGATTAAGAGGTTTTATTAATTGATTTAAGATGAAAGCTGTTTTGGCCATGGTTCCCTAGGCCACAGGCAGCTCCACACGTAGCTGTGCAGCCTCAGCTGGCTCTGTGGCTCCCAGCCCTGACAGAGATGCTGTGTCTCCCTCCCACTGTGTCCTTCTGGACCACTGTGGGGACAGATAATGGGACTAATATAATTTACCCTCATCTTCAGTCTTTATTGCTGCTGTACCTTTAAAACAAAATGTATCTTTCTTTTTTTTATTGTAATTTTATTTTTTTTTAAATTTTACCCCTTACATTTTGAACAGCAATTTATATCCTGTGTGCCTTATCTCAGGTAAGATAAAAATAGTGGCTTCACTCCATCAGTGTAATCAGTTGTATTCATATCTCTGATTGTAGACTTGGCTCAGAGTTTGCATTACTCCATATGGGCTGTGTCTGTGCAGGCACACTCTACAGATACTTTTAAAAACTACCAAATCTTTGAAAAAAAAAAAAACAACTACATGATGAGTAGAGTAGTTTTTAAGAGATGTTTTAGAACAAAAAATTTAAATATATTTTCCTTAAGGTTACAAGTCTTTAAAACTTATCTCAAATTGAATGACTTAGAGTACTTCGTCTCATTGCCACATTACTTTCTAAACACAGTCTGGCAAAGTACAAACCAGTGCTTATATACACTGAAAAAAGTTCCCATTAACAGAGTGAAAAATTGTCATGTTTCTCTAGATATGATAAAAAAACTATAGGTGCTAGAATTTGCTGCCTTTGAAGGTGGATGAATTCTGTACGGCCAAGTATCTAATAATATCCCCATTAGCTCTGATCAGTTTGTTTCTTCCCTGATACCCTGAAGACCTCCCCACATACTACATCTCACGGTTTGCCCGGCTATTTTCTGCTCCACTTGCAATGCCAGTGCATCCAAAAGAAATTAAACTCCTCAGGAAATACTCAGCTCCCTGTTCCAAAATTACTCTTTCTCTTCTAGAGACACTTTACAGCAGCAGCCTTCTAGACAAACTTTCTCTCTGTGGTTTCATTCCTGAGGCATCGAGAGCCTCGGCATTTATCTGTGCATATATTTTAATAACTCACAACACTTCTTCATTATCTGTGATCATCTTACCTTGTGTGTCCTATATGTCCTCCCCAGTTGGCCAAAACTGGGATGCAAACACTGACTCAGCAATTCATAATAAAACTTGTATGAGAATCACTGAGTCTAGGATTTCAGAATGTCACTCTTTTTTTTTCCCCTTGCATTTCCAGCAGGCTTTTTACCATCTCTTAGGCTTTCCACAAACAAATTGACGCCTCAATCAGTCACAATTACATTCTTTTGTTCTACATTCCTACATACAAATAAGCTGTTACTTTTCTGTATTTTCCTAGGTATTTTTGCTAAGGAAAACCAGCTCCGTTTCTGTCTGGCCATTTAATTTCCATTCTAACCCTGAGATCTTTATAGTGCTGTTTATTTCATGCTACCTAGTGCTGAGTGTCATCGGATCTTCTGGTGAGAGTTGTGTCGTTTTTCTTTCCTGACACTAGCTATTTATCTTCGCTATTAAAACGATACTTGAAACCATTTAGAAGTACACCTTCAGAAAAACAAGTTCTCCCTTCTTCCACGATGCACCTTTATTTCCTAAAGGCGTTTCTAGTCAATCTCGCTATAGTTGAATGATTTTTAGTGGTGCCATTTGCTTAAAGGAGCTAGGTAATCCATCCTGTATATTTAATAACATTCATCTTTTCTAGCAGCAGAGACTATGAAAAGCTGTTTTATTCTCCATTCTGATTATTCTTTAAGTTCGGATATGTCCACTCCAGCTATACAAGTGGGGACAATGGGTACTCTGTGCCTGGTTCATATGGTGGTTATTAAGGAAAAATTCCCTTGAATTTAAGGTGGGATTTTATTGAGCCAGAAGGATGAGATTTAATTTTTATACTTCTCTGTTATTTGCTCATATAGACCCCTCCATACACCTATGCTTCCTCGTAATTTATTGATAGGGCTTTGTGAGACTTTTATGCTGACAAATATTCTGGAAATTTACTTTTATTGTCGCTCTTACAAATGAAACACATAATTTTCAAAAGAAGTAGTAAATTTATTGTTCCATTCTGCATCAGGAAAGTGTGAATTGCAACTTGTTTGTTTACATAATATGGTATTTTGGTAGCTAGTGCTGCTATTAGTAAAGTTCAGCTATGTCTGAATAAGTGTCTTAGTTGTGACTTTGTGCACACGTAAGAAAAGCCTCTCTTTGGAGATTTCACTGCATTTTACGTACCTTGTATTTTAGAAACTTTTTTTAATTTGCTTGTCTTGAATATTACATTGCAAATCTAACTGTTGCATAGAGTGTGTTGCTTGATCCGTGAGGGGAGGGGAAGGAGAAGAGGAAATCAGGTTCGTAATATGTGCTGTGTCTTTTGTCTTACTTCTCAATTTTCTGTCACTTTCATATGTCATTTCTTCTTTTTCATACTACGATGGTGAAGTTTGGAGACAAACTTAATGCACTGTAAAATAAATTACCTGCAAATATTTATCTTGTCTTATCATCTAAGATTAATGAATGTCTCCATTTTTAAAGTGAAGATATTTAAATGTTTCTCCTTTTCAAGCAAAGAACAAAACGTGCAAAAGAAACTTGCATAATTGACAAGCGAATCATTGAGAAAGAGATGAAGTTAAAACTGATGTATTTTTTAATACCACGTACTGAATATGCTTCAAAAATCCAATCTGGAATTCACCTACATACAAGTACAAGTTTTGTAAATGTTTTTCTAGGAGTAACTAGGAGAGGCATTAATGCCCGAGTCTCCAAAATATTTGCAAGCTACTCCAAGTATTTTGATGTAATTTTTTTCCAGTGTAGTCACTTGTTGGACCCTGCTACATTTTAATAATTGATTACAGACACGGGATGAAATGTTGGCCCCACTGAATCCATGGGAGTTTTCCTATTGACTTCAGTGAAGCCAGGATTTTACCCATGGGTTTACAGCAGCAAAACACAACCAACCTGGTTTTGTACTTCAGCTAAAATAAACCCCAGGACATATTCTCTGTTACAAGAGTGACAGCAAAGCTGTAGCCTTTCTAGAAATGGTTTTGTGCGTCTATATGCTTTTGATTAAACAAATGTTTTTGCACCTGCTGGGGTAAAAGCAATAAAAAGTCAAACTGCTGTTGTTGTTTTGGTATGTGTATCTAATTTTATAATACATACTGCAGTAGTTCATCCTAAATTAAAAAATTGGAAGTTTACTTTTTTTTCCATACACTAGTAATATAATCTCTAAGTCACATGTGAAAGTACCATGTAATTTATATAGTCATGATGTCAGCAGTATATTATGTAAGTTCTTAGTGGCACATGAAGTTTAGTAGTGCCGACTGATTTTTGTTTTACTGAATGTGATTTTTAGTAATTTTCTTCTTGAAAAAAATATTTTTTAGCCCTTGAGTCGCTATGGTTTTATTTTTTCCTGATAGGGCTGCTCTTTACGTGTGTCTAAACCAAATCACACTAACAAGGCATTATTAACTTTCTTTACTGATGTCTGTGTGAAATGCTGGCAGTGCTGCATGGCAGCAAACACTTTACTTCTCCCGCTGTAATATCACAATTACAAACTTTGCAATTACGTGGGAACGGCTGAAGTTATTCCTCGTCATCTCCTTCTCAGCTTTTCGGCTGGAAAATAAGGCAGAAATTTGACTCTCCCTGCACAAAGCCTATCTAAGCAGCCTCTGCAGAGAACTCTAAGAGGGGTTATGAATCCACAAACTGTGGGGAGGCTCCATTACAACCCCTCTGCAGCCCTCACCTGTGGGATAAAAAATGAGACCCTGGCAGCTCACACTATAGAGTACCCGCAGATTCTCATGCAAAATACTTTCTTGCCTCTGTTTTGAGCAGCAAAACCCATGAAGTGAGTCAAAAGAAAGTGTGAATGAGCTATCTTTATAGCACAGAAGAACAACCTTTGTATCTCTGACACTCATGACATCCTCAAGAAGAGAAACAGTAAGAGAGTATGTTAAAAAAAATAAAATTAATTACATTTAAAATATCTGTAAGATCTTTTTGCCACATGGCCCCATGAATTTTATCCATAAATATAGCTGTAATGTTATTCCAGTCAATTCGTAATTAGACATGTGACCAAATGAGACGAATGAGAATTTATATAAGAATTTGTATTTTTCCTTTCTGCTTAAATATGGTTTCTAAATTAGGTTCTCAGAAACATAAAAAGATATCATATCTTTCACCCCTTTTTTCTTACTTCATTCTGTTCCTAAGAGTAAAAAACCAACAACCCATCAACTAAAACCAGAGCACAAAGGATAATCAGAGACCAAAAATCTCTATAAACTTCCATATGTGTCTAACTGGAGTTATACTACTCAATTATTGTTTATCAAGTCAGTTTTCCATCTTATACACTAAACAATGAGAATTCCAAAAAACATAACACTGAAAATGGTAAAATGAATACAAAAGAAGACTTACAGAATCTCCATGGAGGAAAAATAATATGAATAATTTTGTTACCTCATCCCAAAAACTCATGAAATAATGGTGTCTGCGTATGGTGGACACAAACCATTCTTTGAATTGTTGTGAATGTAGAAGGAAATATAAAATCTCTCTTTGTGGTCTCCTGGAACAGAACACATGGCACTCAGATATGAGGAAGAGATCATTCAGGTATCAGGAATCAGAACCTGCTTGGAAAACCATTGGGTACCTGCTTGTTCACAAGAGTGAAGAGTTAAATGGTGTTGTGTGGCAGAGCTGAGAGAACGTGTGAGAGAACATGTGTGCTTCACATAGGCATCAAGAACAAACTTACACTGAGATTGGAGGGAGAGGAAGTTGGTCAAGCACAGTGTGCTTCCTAAGCAGGGATCACTCATGAATAGAGCAAGAGAAATGATGAAAAAAGAGGAGAGACAACCCTCTGTCTTGTAGTTCTGGGCCTTGAGTGCATTCTGGCTGTTCTCACCAGGTTAAGGAGGCCAGCACACATGTTTCTGCATGAATGAGCTTCCATCTGGGTCTTATCTGTGGGAAGGGCTGTGCTTCTCCATTTTCCTATTTTTTTCATATGGCTCAAGCACAACCCATGGCCTCTCTTAAGTTTACTAAGAGTAAGGGGAAATATGCAATAAAACTGATTTTGGGTAACTTAAGAGTGAAATGTCATCATTTTAAGAATTACTTAAAGCTCAGATGCACCAAATCAACACATGTCAAATATTGGTTAAAAGCCTGCAGCTCTAGAGTGAGCCTCCTTCCACCAGCTAGCTCTGTTGCTTCTCAGTAGTACACTTTGGTTTTGTCCTACAGACATTCAGCAATTTAGTTCAGACAGGGGAGTTTGGTGTTAAGTGATTTGATACTTCACAGGCGGCCTTCCAGGAAATGGAAAAAATGGCAACGTTTCTGGGCTGTGGCTTCTGCAGCACAGATGAGGCGAAACACAGAGAGCTCCTGCTCATCCAACTTCAAGTCACTTTGCAGATAAACTCAGTCAAAGAGAACATGAATCCCCTATTAGATCCATTTTCAGTGCACAAATAATCTGTAGGACTGCCACAGTTTAGGACATCATTCAGAAATTGGAGAGAACTAAGATTTCAGTTTGCTGTTGTAAAAACTAGGAGGTAAAATTAGACATCTCTATTTCCAGAAAGTATAGAACTGTGGCAATTAGTACTGTTGTTGGACTAAATATGCTCCCATGTAAATCCATGATAGATGGATACTACAGATGGATGTAAAAGCCTTCTCTTGCAAAACATTTTTTTACTTTGCAAAAAAGCTCTTACTGAGACCTGTATCCCTCTATTTTATGTCCTGCTTAAGACGCGAATGTCATTAAGAAAAGGTGAGACTGTCAGATGACTGGGTGAGGAGATGTACATAGAGCAAAGAAATGCAGATATGACTTGCTTGGTATCCCACAGGACTGTTTCATATCCCTATGATGACTTCCTTTCCTCTCCAGCCCATTTGAGAAATGATACAGTTGAACAGGAACATGGCTTACCACTTATATTTCAGCTTATAGATGTGTTTTTTTAATGTTTAATACTATTTAACTTCTGGTTAACTCTACTTACTCTCCAGTTTCTGTCTCAGCTTTAAGACTAATCTGGTACTTCCTAGTGAGCTCCTGAAACCATGGAGAATACTTGGTTCCCTTTGCTCATATCTTGTTCAGTGTGTTACTAAAATAAGGAGAGATCTGAACAAAGATGTAATAATTAAGAAATGGAGCGTTTCGTAAAAACACTAAAATTACATTGGTTCAGGATATCACTGGGATTATTACACATTGAATAGCAAAATTTTTATCCCCTTTTAAAATACATTTTACTATCACCATGGATTAAAGTGTATGTTAAGATCTAGAAATCAATTTTCCCCCTTACCATTTTATTTCTAAGTCTTCCCTTCTGTGTGACTAGTATAGATCTTTGCTGAAGAGAAAAGAGCGCTGAATTACTTTTTTTTAAACTTTTTTTGTGGGTAGTTTCACATGATAAATGGGGAGATCTGAAGTTTTAGTAGCATGTAAGAAGGTGAATAAATTACTGTTCGATTAGACTAAAAGATATTGCTGAAAAGTACTTGTAACGAGATAATTGCAAGTGCCAAAGCTGAGAGTAACACTCAACATTGGCAGCAGCTTAGTTAAACATGTGGTAATGATGTTAGAGGAAGAATGGGTATGTAAAATATTCAACTGTACCAGCAGTAATTATTAATTTTATGTGACAGCAATAGTGGCTTGCTGAGACTGATATTTGACATACAAAACTCCTATAATTATTTTAATATCTTTACTTCCCAATGATTTTAATGGTATGACAAAGATTTTAGGTGTTTGCTGAAACAGCACTACTGTCGTTTACTATCAGTCAAACAAAATGTCATTCTAACTCATTTCACTTCAAATGTCGGAGTAGTTTTCATACCGATTAAACTACTGCTGTCAGGAGTATGATCTTCTTTTGAGGTTTTATACTTACAGAATAAAAACTGACAAAGAAATACCTGGAAAACATTTTTTAGAATATATAATACAGAAAAGTATTTAAGTAGGGATTTTGCCATCAGAAGAAAGCAGCTGTATAAAAGTTTAAGTATAAAAATAGAAAAGCAGCATATGACTTTCTACCTTTCAATTAGTTTATGAAAAAACAGGTAGTACCTTGTAGTTGATTGCTCAGTACTTTTCATTATAACTTTCTTCAATCGCCTAAAAACATTGCCAAGTTTTGAACCATTCAGGATGGAGTTTTCCATGCCAGGTACCTGCCCTAGGCAGGATTATTTTGAAAGGCTGCTTCCAAAATTCAATCATTCCAGAAGCAATATTCCAGAAAAAGGAAGTTTCTTTGCCTGACATTAACCCATAACTCACAAGTTAGTATTTGTTTGGTTTTTCTGTTGGGAACATATAGCGCTTTTGCAGCAGGAACCTGAAGTTCTGCAGAATGATCATTTTGCCGTTCGAGGAGGTGCCTTTGATTAGCCTCTAAGATTTGTTCGAATTTGTCCCCCAGATAGAGCATGTTCTCAAGTTACAACTTGTCAGCTGAGCTGCGGTAACTGACTCTGCATACATTCCACATTTGCCAAGTAGAATATGCTAATTCAAACCACCTTTATAGGAATTCATATTAAAGAGTTGTTCTTCACAGTGACAACACACAAGCAGACATCAGCTTAACCTGAAAGCAGCAACTTTGCAGACAGAGGAGCTTCTCTTGTCCTATCATCATCCCACAGTTTAAATCAAGAAAAAACTTGGAAATTATGTTTTCTCAATGTCTCTTCGCTGCTCAGCGTCCTCAGGCCAGAGGCATGGACACATTTTCTTCTCTGTGAACTGCTTAACCATCAGGCACTGAAATGAGCGTAGAACAAAACAAAGCTGCATCTCATTGCTCCTTCTCACATCCCCATTCAGAGATCAGAGTGGTTGCCTTAAGACAGAAAGAAGGTTGGTAAAAGGCAAGAGAAAAATGGAAATAGAGAAGTAAAGAGCTGGAAGAGGGAGGAAAGCAACAGGGTCTGAGGGTGGCAAGAGAAGCAGAAGCTGGGCATAGGGGAAAGCAATGATATGTTACACGTGTTGCAGCAGATTTCAGCCTCAGAGGAACCATTGACACTATTCGATACTCATTCTACCCCCAGGACTACAGCTCATTTCAAGAGTCAATAGTCTCTCCTTGGGACCTGAGACTCATTTCAGAAATCCAGAATCTCTTTGCTCTTCTGTCAATGAAAACCAAGGTAACCACCTATCAAGCATTTGTCACCACCCTCCCAGGGGAGACACACACAAACTGCTGCCTCAAGCAGCCTCTTTAAGTGGTAGAGACTTGTCCAGACATGTACGTGGCAAGTAAAGTTACTGATCTGAATAAAGTGGCAGTTCTTTTCATCTTGATTTTAGGATTCTTCTTTTTTTTTTTTTTTTTTGCACAACACCCTGGACAGGGCAGAAGGATGGGCAGAAGGTTCAATTCAGGAGCTGTAAACAAAATTTATTAACCTACAGTGAACACCCAAAGTGAGGCCACTTGTTTTTTCACTATAGTCTGTGTACAAGTCAGACAGGGTCTACAATATCATTCATACGAAAGCATCACCACTAAGCAGAAAAACTGTAGCAAATACTTCACTTAGCATTTTATTTCCTTCTGTCAAATTTGACATAACTGAGTCTTACTACACAGGTAGCTGGGGCATTTGGGTGCTGTTATCCTCGACTAGCATCTGAATTCTCCATTGCCACTTATATTTTGGTCTCATTGAGAAACCTGGAGAAAAAACCCTGCTGTGATCCTAGAAAACCCATCAATCAGCCACAGTCCCAGCTGCATCTCTGTGAGAAGTGTGAGAATATAAATTGTATGAGAAAATCTCAATGAGAGATGCAGAGCTGCTTCCCACATTTAAATCTTTTTTCATGGCCTTAAAAACTGCTGTGTTTGTGTACGCTAAAACCTTTCCTATGAGACAGAAGTAACTGCAATTATTAATTTAGTCATCTGTGTAGTTTATAATTTCAGGACATTTAGAGGTAAGGCAGTTTGCACTCAGTGTGCAGTTTCCAAGGAAATACCTGACAAAATGAAGGTTTATGGTGACAGCAGCATTGAGCTTTATCCTAAGTAGTTAAATGAGTTCAAAACCTATCGTCAGTCACTGATAGGATCCGCTTCTCCATGCTTAAATCCTGCATAAAGTGCCAGTGAATTGTTAAAAGCTGAGGATGATTATTAGACAACCTAATATAAGCCTGCAAAAGAATGGTATTATTGAGAGTAAAGTGCTGTATTATTGCCATTTGTAAAGTAGTTCCTGATTTTGGCAGTACATGTTCAATTACGCTCTCCTCTGTTAATGGAGGATATCAGACAAAAACCAAACCAAGCAACATGTTGCGGATTCTAAGACCCTTGGAACACTGAGGTTTCCTCATGAGATATCCCAGGCTTAGGTGCTAAAACACTGCATCAGAATTAAGTCATACCTCCTGGCATGAATCGACTGCTAAATACAGTCGGTTGTCACGTGTATCTTTGATACGAACACCTCCTGCATAATTGCGGTGTGGACAGCCAGGTGCCAAAGGAGCCTCCAGACCCAGGTGCTAGAGGCACTGCTGAGGAGCATTAGGCTGAGAGTAAGGGAGTATTCTTAAAACAAGAAAATCCAGAAAAGGAGGCACTGAAGAAGTTACAGAGTGGAATAATAACTTTGTCACCGGTAATCGTCCCAGACAACGGCACAGGCACACTGCCAATTCGATGCAGAATGTTTAAGAGCTGAAGAAGCAGTGAGACGTTAATTCTATAATTTAAGATTCTTTATGACTGCGCTACCCCAGAGCCCCTGCGTCCGCCCCGGCACCGAGACCCGCCAGGCGGACACGCGTGGACCGGGCACACCTGAGCAGGTGGACAGCGGCGCACATCCGCAAGGCTGAAGCTTTGGAAAGAGCTTTCCCTCCTTCTCGGACACTGTGCTACTTACTAGACATTTCCTAGATAAAAAACCCAACCAAGCAAAAAAGCCGAAAGAGTTCGGGGCTGCACGAGTCGAGTCCCGGCTAAGCGCGGGCCTCTCCCGCCGCTGCCGCTCGGCGGAGGCTCCGCGCCTGTGGGAGCTCGGCATGGCCGGGGATCGGGATCCGGCTCCCCCTGGCTGCCCGCTGCCCGGCCCGGCTGCGCCCCTTCCTTTCCGGGCGTCGGTGCCAGACCCCGCGACCGCGGCTGCCCGGGGGGCGGGACGCGGTTTCCAGGCTGACTCACGCCCGCCCCGCCCCGCCCCGCGCCCGGCGGGGCGGGACCGCCCGAGGCCGCGCCCCCGCCCCACGCTCCTGGTCGCCCCTCTCCCCCCCCCGCCCGGCACGGACCGCAATGATTTAGAAGTTCAGGAATCCCACGTGACGTCACGGAGGGTGATGTAATGCTTCTCTAAATAGAACGTATTGTAACCGTCCCTCAGTCCAACGTGGTTCCTCCGGCCGCGCTGCCGGTCCCGTCCCCGCCGCGCCGGGCGGTAAGTTCCTAAAAATACAGGGCTACCCCGGGAAGGCGCCCGGCGCGGCGCGCGGCGCACCCCGCAGTGCACTCCGCATGGAGCGGAGCGGAGCAGCAGTGCCGGGGTGCGCGGCTGGGGAAGGGGCAGCCTGCGGCTGCAGGGGCTCTTCCCTCCGCCACCGCATCTGCTTCGGAGGCAGCAGCGCCAGTCCCCGCCGCGCCGCTGCCGGCAGCGGGGATCCCGCCGCCCCCCCGTCCCCGCCGTGCTCGGGGAGAGGGGACGTGAGCGACTCTCGAGTCCCGCGGAGGGTCGGGCAGAGCAAGGCAGGGCGGCGGGGGACGGGAGCGCAGGGTCGCCGAGCCGCGGGTTAGCCGGACTCCCCTCCCACACTTCGGGGAGTTTGGGAAGTCGGCGTGTTGCTTCCCGGGATGGGCTGGGGTGGGATGCGGCGGCTGCCGCGGGGCGCAGGCAACACCCCGCTGCGTGCTGCCCCGAGCGGAGCGGGCGGGTGGCAGCTCCCGTTGGAGGGGCCGCGGAGCCCCCGCGCCCGCGGCGGGACGGACGGCTCCGGACGGCTCCGGACGGCTCCAGCCCCCGCGTGTCCCGGCGGCACCCGGCGGTGACAGCTCGGCGCGCACTGCCCCGCCGTCCCCTTTCCCCGCAGTCCCCAAACTTCTGGACAAGTTTCGCGGTGGCGCCCGGGATCCCCAGAGGGCCGGGACCCGCCGTCGGTGGCCGCGGAGCGGTGCGCGGGGCGGTGCGCGGCCGCCTTCCCCGTGAGACATCCCGGGTGCCGGGCTGCTGCCGGCCCTTACGTCATGCTGCGGGCCGGTGCGGGGCTGATGCTCCTTTTCTGATGCCGTCGGGTGCGGGGCAAGGAGGAGTGCTGACAAGGTCCCCTCTCTGCAGTCTCGGTCACCCTTCTCAGCCCCTCTGCTCCACTCATCATCCCCCTCCCCAGCTCCACGTCCCCGCGCCACTGTCCTCTCTTACAGGGGTCTCTCTTCCCCCAGCGAAGTTTTCAGGACGATAAGAGCTACAGGAGTGTAAAGGGAATACTTGCTAAACTCTGCCTCCTCTATTATTTATGTCCAAGCATGGTGAGTGATCCTTCATCTCCAGGGCTCAATATTAGCTCTGCAATGGGAAAGAGAGAGGTTGTTTCAGAGATGGGGGTAGGAATAAAGGAAAATGAAATGTCCATATGTTGTTTGGTTTTTGTTCTTTTTTTTTTTTTTTTTAAATCCAGAATGATGTGGGAAGTGACTTAAGCAGCAAGATTAGAAGATTTCCATATATTATCAGTAAGAAACAGTGCTTAGCTAGAAGAAATTGAAGCTAGAATAGAAGCATAATAGTTACTAGGAAGCATCTTTTTTGGGCTTTCCTTGAGAATGTGCAGTTTTCGGAGGGATACTCACCCACTGGTGTGCACTAGGCTTCCCCTGTCTGGCCGTTTGGACAAGTAACAGTGGTGTCAGAAAACTTTCTTGTAAGACACTGTCATGCAGACATAATCTAGAAACTGGACTAAAAGAAAATTGAGAGGTGGAAGGTGAGAGCTGAATGAAAAACATAGCATAATTTGTGGGGATTTTGCTGAAGGAGTTATGCTTCCATAAATGTGTGGTTTATTTTCAGTATTAAAAGTGTACAGTGGTGAAAATCCTTGCTCGGTAGTTTGCAACTTTCATGTAGTGAATGAGATTGTTGCTATCAAAAGCTCAAAATTCTTTATAAAAAATGGCTAAAATCCTTATTTGTGACTCCTTAATCCTAAAGGGAGCTGTACAGGTCACAAAGCACTAGGGAAAAGCGTGATTAATGATCAGTGATTAGTGATAAGTGATTAGTGGTTTTATTCAAACTGTTACCTCTGACCAGAAGCACACATCAGAGGATTAACAGGCTCTTTAGATAAATGCTCATTAGTGGAAGGGGGAAAGCAAAGATAATAGGCATGCACACAGGGACAACTTTCTAGGAAAATCATTCCTGTCTCTGGTATAATAAGCTCTATTAGCAGAAAGGCTCTTTAATTTAAAAGTTGCTTTTATCTTGTAAATCAAAGATGGATGTAGAAGTTTGCTGCGCTATTATAGCCTAAATTTTCCCATATCCACTAGATGTGGATTATCTCGGTAGCGATATTTTATTAAAAAAACCCGCCACAATTGAATCTGTAAGAAACTGAACATTCCCAAGTGCTAAAGCCCTGCATCCCTGAGGCATCTGCTCCTAACAGGCAGAGCAGCTAACTAGATGGCGCAGTCCTGATCTCTGTGAATATTTACTCCTGGGTTATGAACTTAGCAAGTAGCAGCTTGCTAGGTGTCCTTCAACACTTACAACAAAGTTGATTCTGTGCTGGGTTGGAGGCTAGAAAGTGCTATGAGTTTGTAGTCACATTTTCCATGTCAGTTAATCTAGGGAGTTAAAGGCTATTGGAAAAATTAGTCTCATTTACTGAAAGAAATGGTGAGAGAAAGAAGAGAATGAGAGAAGGGCAAATAGCTACAGCTTGGGACATAACTCTTGATTGAACTGTTTTTTACTGCTTAGATGAAGTACAGCTCTGATAGCCTTAATTAATGAAGCCTAAAAGCTCTCGGGAGTTTTTCCCCCATCTATCTCTGGCAAAATGAGAGTTTTTTTTTAAAAAAAAGTCACTAAAAAGAAAAAAACAGTTGGTGTGGTGGTTGAACAAAACAACTTGGACTTGACTGTACCCTACAGATTTTGGTAAGGAGCCTGTTTTTATGATAACTAAGCAGGGATTTCTCATTACGCTTTATCATGCATGTATTGTGAAGAACTGGTATCTACTGCTGTTGATAGACTTGGGGATGTTTCCTCTGTCACGTTAGTTTACATGGGATTTATTTTTGGTTTCATCTGTGGAGATCATCAAAGTTTCAAAACTTTAAATGAAACACTTGAGTGTAACAGGAAATAGAAATAATGAACTTACGGCATAAAAAGAAACTACTGTAATCTTCTATCGTTACATCTTTAATTGGAGACTCTTAGGAATAGTCAGGCTAGTACTTAAAATCAAAAAGTTTTGTAATAGCATATAAAAAAGGCAATAAGTGCTGTTGCCAGTCTGGAATATTGGATGGCACTTTTCCAGGATTTAAAATTGCAATATTTTTAAACGTTTACACATTTAGAACAAGCAGAAACCTTTTCCCCTCACCAAAACACCCATTTATAGTTCAGCTTCAATTTATCAAACTCTAACTCTGCTAATTTAACCCGGTGAATGTCTTATTTAAAGAAAAGTTAGAAGTGAGATTGTATATGTCATTTCATTTATATCACCATTTAGCAAAATGACTTACACAGATAAAGAGTAATAGGTGCTTTTTTAATTTGATGTTCACATCTTCACTTTGAGAATCTAAATATGCTGCAATCACTTACACGTATCCTGTGCACTGCCGAGGAATCTTCTGTAAAAGATTGTTACAGTGAGAGCTAGAGTTCACTCTGGAGCTGATAAGAGAGAGGCAATCTCCCACTGCCTTCAGAAGGTAGCTTTTACATACTAAATCTTTCAGCTCTGTGTGGGCAGAATCTCTGAGCTCAGTAAGTCTTGCAGGATGATTTGAAACTGGGTTATTAAGTTGTCTGCTCGTGGCTCCCTTTAAAAACCTGTCTCTGTGCCCTTAATCAAGGCACGAAGATCTTAAATATTGGAAGAGCTCTTGCAAGGTTGTTGTTGCTTTTAAAACAATTTATTTAATCAAGGACTTTACTCTTTTGTTATCCTGTGTCTCTAATTTCTGCTCTTAATTAACTTTCTGAATTTCCTATAAACCTGTTGCTTTGAGGACTTATACCTATGTTAATGTATGATTAGCCGTCTTTCGAGCTTAATTATAATTTCAGTGACTGTCTTTCTTATAAAGTCTTTATTATGAGAAAATGATTTCTGAACAAGATTTTGCAATAAAAGGAATAACAGCAAAACTGTTTCTGCTTAAAACATTTTTTAAAATTATTCTTAGGGACCATATGATTTATTATTGGAACAAACTGGTATTTTTTCTCAAGGCCCATAAACACTGATTTTTCTTGTAACTCATTACAGGAATACTCTACTCATCAGACGCAGTTGCTGGAAACACAGATAGATGTATAAACCAACAGGTATTTCAATTCTTCATAGGTCCAGGTGATTCTTTTGCTTTGATGTGGTTTTGGTGATCCCATACTAACCAAGTTAACGGTAGGCACATATAATTAAGCTAGCCTATTTGGCTTAATCTTAATTCATGTATTAATTCTCACTGATATGAATACATAGGAGTCCTGGTGGAAATATTTAAAATGCTTTGAGATTCTGTCAGTCATAAATACTGACTCCAGGGCTGATCAGACAGCTTGGCAGGTCACTCTGCAATATTTCAAAGCGATTTCTGTTGATTTGCCTTCTCTCTGTGCTGCATGCTATTTAACCTCTGAAAAAACCCCCCTTATTTCTAGGTATATGATATATTCTGCTCTGCAATATGTAATGCTCCAGATCTTTTAGGCCTCTAGCCCTAAAAAGGATTTTTAAGGCTTCTGCATTTCTCTGCCTTGAGAAATGATCAAAGTTGATCATAAATTTAAAGCAACAGTTTGGAATAAGAACTATGAAAACATTTTTTCCTCTTACCAAAACATATTACTATGCTAATTTAAAATTCTTAAGGTGTAGTATTCTCTGACACAGACAAAACAGTTATCTCAGACAACATCTTATCATGCTGTATTTTAAGAGTAGCGACATTATAGCAGTAAGTACGGAAAATAGCTCGACATGTAAAACCAAAGTCCTGTTATGGAAAAACATTTTTTTTTTTGGTTACACATATAATCAAATAAATAATTTAAATTGTCTCAGGTGTACATAACAAGCACAATATGACATACATAAAATAATTATTTTGCTGATGCGATAAAAGGACTTGTTGAAGCAGATAAGCTGTTGTGTCTTTTTACGTCCAAGGAACTGTTGTGTTGGTTTGTGTACTGATTGTTTTGCTCTTATTATGGCTCATGTTGAAGGGGCAATCCTGAAACTTTAAAATAATAGTTCCTCTACTATTTTTCACTAAGATGTTATTTTATTCTGTAATTAAAATTACCGAGAGTCAGCATTTTTTTTATTAGCCATTGCATGGGAAATGCAGCTGTTATTTGCCCTTAGAGAGTTTGGAAAGGGTTGGTTGCACTGGTTTGTAAGTTTCTAGATTGTGATATCGAATGCTATTTTATAAACACAAAGAGATTTTCCAAGGATTTCACTGAAGGCTGTAGGATTTTTGAAGGAAAACGTTGAAAGCTTACAACAATTTCCTTAGCTTAAAAGATGTTTTGCTTTTGGTTCTTGTTTCCATCTTATATTTTTTTGAGAGCTTGTTCAATAAGTCAGTCCCACACACAACTTGAAACACTGTCATCAGCAGTGTTTGTCTAGGTGTGCCATTTTAATAATCTCATCCTTTGAGCCAGCTCATGTCCCTGTCATGCCACCCTGCCACATAAGGTGATTTGAAGGTGTTGGATGCAGCCCCACTTGGCCTCAGAGCTCCACTTAACGGGTGATAAAACCGGCAATGTCTTTAGAAGAAGCCAGAAGGAATGAGATTTGAAATTATTTGGGGAAAAAGTACTACAAAGCCTCTATTACCTTTGCTAGCTGATTCTGCTTTTCTTTGGCTCTGAATGTTTTCATTGCTCTTACTAGGGTACTGAGACCTCTGTTAGTTCAGGAGCTAGACGTGGTTTGATCTCACCTGCAGCTTTCTACCCCACATAAACCCTACAAATAACTTCTATTGCCTTTTTAACTTTTGCAGTGTTTTCTCAAACAGCTTGCTTTGGGCTCATCTCAATTTCTTTCGTTGTCCTTGGGTGCCACCACTCAGTGAACACTTCGATGCAGTTGAAATGCCAATCTCAGTATATTTGTGTGTTTTAAAGTTTTTTGTCTAGGGATGTATTGAGTTTAAACTAGTCATCCTTAAATACACTGCCTAATTTAATACAGAGAAATGTATTTAATTAGGCCGATTTTTCTCATTTAGAGGAAGCTGCCTTTTTGCCTATTTACTTTGTGGGCTTGTGCTTTCAGTTACTCTTTTATTGCATATAAAAAGTGTTGTTCATCACCACTCTTTTCTGATCTGTTTGCAAGTACTCAGAAGTTAATTTGGGGGCTCTGTAGCACAGTAAATGTAATCTGAGATTGAGTTTAGGATGCATTTTATGAAGTGGCTACAACAGTAAGCACTAAATTGAGATTTTACCATATTGTACTCTCTCTCTTTTTTATTTTAATTGTCCTTTTAATCTTTCAGTTCTGGAGTGCTGAAAATACTACCTGCAGAGTAGTATTCTGCCTAAGTAAACACTCAAAGATATGGATGATGATATTAGTAGGTCACTTGGTCATGTATTGATGCTGCAAACCAACTGCCAGTAATTCCGTCATGGGTGAACTAGTTTACTGTCGTTCACAGTCCAAATATACCTCTCACTTAACTTTTAAAAATATTCAACAGCAATAGTCTGTTGCTAGGTAAGGAGCTACAAATTGTGAATGGCTTCAAGTTGTGCCAGGAGGGGTTTAGATTGGATATTAGGAAAAATTTCTTCATCGAAAGGGTTGTCGAGCATTGGAACAGGCTGCCCAGGAAAATGGTTGAGTCACCATCCCTGGAGGTAATTACAAGATGTGTAGATGTGGCAGCTGGGGACATGGTCTCGTAGCGGATTTGGCAGTGCTGGGTTAACAGCTGAACTTGATGATCTTCAGGGACTTTTCTAACCTAAACGATTCTATGATTCTCTAATAGTAAATTATACCTCCACGGATGCTACTCTGAATTAATTTTAGCCAGTTGGTTAAATCTGGGCTTGGTTTTTGTTCTGGTTAGGTCAGTGAATGAGTTTGTCACTAAATATTTTTAGGCACCCAGCAGGAACTCCAAAGGTGACCTGATGGCAAAGAGCCTGGAATTGTGCTTGTCCAGAAATGGCACTGTCTGTATTAGAAATTTGGGCTTGCCAGGACCTCACGTATAGGAAACTTCTCTTGGGATGATTGTAAAATGCAACCTGAAGAAACTAAAAGTGGAGCAATGGAGTAGGAAAAAGATCACCAATTGTTCTGGTCAGAAATATCTTTTATTACCTGTTGTTTAACTGAATTATTGAATGAATGCTTTAGCTAGAAGAAATCTTTATTAAGAGTTTGTGGCAATTTCAGCCACCACATCAACTTCCTTTTTTGTAACATAAAAAAAAGCTCCTTTTGCTGGCCATGGTTGGGGGGAGAGGTGGCATTTGCATATTTTTTTCAAATGTTGAAGAGATCAAGATCAACATCTGTAGAGACTTTGATCATTTTCTAGTGAGTGCACAAAATGATGGAAAAGAAGGGATTCTGTAGTTAAAAACAAGTTGAGAAATTTTCCTTCTTTCCTTACTTTTGCGTCTGTAAGTGTATCTGTGTAATACTTAAAGATTTTTTTATATCTGTTATTAAATACAGTCAGTGTAAGTTTCTTTTACTGGATGTGCAACGGAAAAGTATTTAAAAAAGATAATGGGAGAAAAAAATGAATGATGTAAAACTTAAATCACTTTCTGCAATTCCCATACTGTTCTTTCATTGTTCAGTGCTAATAAACCAGCTCATAGACTCAAGCTTGAAAATAGGTTAAATTCAAGTAATTGATGGTTTATCACAAAAAGTGAGAGAAAGCAGTAATTTCACTGTTTTGATGAGAATCTTTTAAAGACAAACTTCTCTAAATAATTTTCCATGAAACTAGAAAGCGTCAAAAGAGCCATGGGTTTTATGACTGGGTAAGGAGAATTACATTCTTGTGGATTTAAAAAATATCGCAGTAGAGCCTAGTTCTCCACTCACCCCAATACAAATCTGGAGCAACTCTATTGAAATGTGGAGTTACCAACTGCAGTAACACTCATTGAGAAGAAAATTAGATTCACGGGCTCTATTCTGAACATAGCCTATCAGTTGTGCGCTGTGCAAATCCCATTATTAAAGTAATAGCCTTACATGTCACGTTAAGGACGGCTGTTTCCCCAAGATGAACATGTTTGTAGCTGTCCTCATCTTGTGGCTACTTTTTAAGGGGGCAGGGGGATATTGAGAATACTTATTTTCAGCTCAATTAATATTCCTTCCGTGCACTCTCCTTCCTCTCACGCGCTTTATGTGTGGGTGCGCAGTCTGCACTCTCCATCATCTATCTGTCTGTGTCTCTTTGGCTGTGACAGTCTCCACTCTGGCCTCAGGCTTGCATAACATAGATGAAAAGCCCACCAAGATTTTCAGTTAAACATGGCAGGATATAATTCTGTTCCTAAATATGATGTGCATTTTCACTCTTAATGATGCAGCTGTGAATTGGAAGTAACACCTTAGACTTCAGTTATGATTTATTATTATGGAGTTTTTGGGTTTTCTTTTCAGTTTTGGAAAAAAAAATAGATAGAGGGGGAAAGAAGTGGGGAGGCAGCGTAGCTCAGAAGCGTTAATAAATTGGAGTATTTGTTTGCAGCACTGGAAAGCAAGACCCAGGCCATTCCAGCATCTTGCACAGTTCCCAAGCTGACCTGACAGCGAGAACAAAGTCTTTGAGAAATGGGGAAGAATATCATCACTGCCTGAGCTACGCTGATTTTTTTTTTTTAAATAGCAATCAACAGGGAATTTTGGATGAAGAAAAACACTGTAAAGAGTGATAAATAGACAGTATCCAGTGTACAACCCCCACTTTCCTCAGCCCTAATCATGTATGCTTGCTTCCAGTTTTCTTCATTTGGCCCAGGATATGTGGGGTGAGCTCTGTTACTTTTGAAAGTGGTATAAATCCATTGACTTCTCGGAAACTGTGTGGAGTGAGGGTATGGCCCACTGTTGTTTACTAATGGCACACAATGGGCAACTTCTGTGTATAATCTTTTCTGAGAGGATAGAACAAATATTTTTAGGCCTTATAAGAACTCTGGTGTGCAAAGGTTCTCTGGACCCTTAACAATCCAGAGGTTAATTTAAAAAAAAAATGAAACAAACCCACAGCTATTATTTCATTGCCAAACATTTTTAAAAAGCACTATTTATGTAGGCCCTATATAAGCACACATTGTTTCATGTTCCTTCTGCTGGCTTTGCGTTTGACTAAACCATTATTCTCAGAGTGCTGCTGTGCTGAGATCATCAGTGATGATGGTGTGAAAACAAACAAGTTTTAGCATGAGGAGTCACTATATAATTTGACAAGGAGGTTGTCAGCACCAAAACATCCACATTAATTTCATCTCTGGTCAAAGCAAAATAAAAATCAGATGGCTAGTGGGAAACAATACATTCTTAGGAGGAAGGGAAGGGGACTGGATCTAATTCTGCAAGGTACTGTGTCAACCAAAAGGAGGACCCATCTCAATTGCCATTGAAGTCAATGGGTGTTGAGGGCACTCAGGACCACTGGCATTGTGTCCTTTTTCTCCGAAGTTTAGTAAAACTGCTGACATGAAACTAAATTCCTTATTAATTCAAACTGCTAGCAAGTTCTTGGGAGAAAAGCTCTTTTTGTTAAAGGTTGAGATATGCTCCATCTCTTCAACAGAGAGCTGAAAAAGTACATATTCTAATTCTGTAGCCTTCAAGGAGTCCTTCAACATGAAGAGTTCTGCATATACCTTAATGGTACAAAAGTCCTACTTCAGAGAAAAACATTTCTGACCTCTGTTACATTACACAAAATAGGGAGACAGCTTCCTATTTTGTTCTATTGAAAGAACAAATATGATCTTTAATATTATCAAGAATGATTTTGTATTCCCTAGTGTTAAATTAAAAAGCTTTGGTACTAATGAATGCAGCTACATGTAGTCAAATAGGTGCTGTGAAAAATAATCAGATATGTGAATGCCCCCCAACTTTTTTTTTTTGTTCCTCAGTGGAAAATTATGGTGAGCTGTTTTTAACAGAAACAGTTAAAGTCAATGAATCCCAGATGAGTCAACTAACTTAATAATACCCTAAAATTTAGGAGTTCCAGATAATTTATTTTACTGCTATACTGTGGCCTTACCTTTGAACCTCTTACTGCATTATCTAAGTTGACTGCAGCTTGCAGGATACACAAGGAAACACTATGGAAAACATTGCTCCCTCTGTAGCAATCAGAATGTTACATTTTTTTTTTCTCTCTCATGCTGTCTGATTCTATACAATTTTTCTTGCCAAAAAGTTCTTATTCCAAAATATTAAGACAGCCTATTTCTAGGCTGTCAGTCTTCCAGTTTTCATTTCAGAGTTTTGAGTCAGTGCAGTGTCAGCCAAAAACTTTTCAACTGACTGAAAATTTTTAGGGACAGAATGAGCTTAGAAGAAATATTTTCAGCATTGTAATTAATTCTAAATTAATTTATAATGAGGACAATAAGAGATAGGATGATGGCTGTTTCATTAAGCTAGTCATGAAAATATATCGGATTTTCTTTTTAAATTTGTATTTGCTGTGTTGATTTCAAAGGTACTGAGGATGCCTTGCAAGGTAAGGGTCAGTTCGACATACTGTGTATGCAGAGCTCCTTGTTATACATCTTCTTTTGAGGAAATAGCCTTCTTTGAACAGGGGAAGATGTGACATTGGGAGTGCTGCTGAGCCCTGTGGCCACGTTGCGTGGTATGGCAGCCTGCGATGCACAGCGGGTGTGACTGTGGCAGTGAGATCTGCCTCACGCCTCTCCCCATTAGCAAAATTGCAGCCATCAGGGTTCAGGTGCTTTCAGAAAGCCCAAGCAAGATTTCAAACAAGTCTCTCACTTGGCTCCACTGCTAGAAAATACTGGATAGTGAATTGCCCTTGTTTCCATTTATAGAGGTGTTAGTGCAGTGTAGCACCTGAAATGGGCAGGTGTTGCATGGAGAACACATTTTGTAAAATATCAGTTGTTTGTAGGCTCACATCACAGAATTTTAAGAGCAAAACCAAGTCTGCAATCTGGCAACTGGTCCTACATACTGTAGGACTTTTTTTAGCCTTTTGTAATTCTGTGGATAGCACTTTCCTCACATAGCCGGTGCCTTCCTACTAATCATCCTCAAAATATATGATAAAAAAGCATCATCCTTTTGGTGCCTAGATTAAAATGCCAGTTATTTCTCCATTTAATGACCAACTCTGCTTGGAGCCACCTGTGCTCTCAAGAATGGTGTATGAGATGGCCTCAAAACTGGCAAGGTCCTGACAGAGCCTGCTGTCTCTTTCTAAATCCCATATTTAGCATAGAGGGGATTTCCTTACCGTTGCATAGAGAAGACAGTTGGGCCACAGAGTTCTTCTCTTCACCTTTTCAATCCTGAGTTAAATCAATTAGCAGTTGCCAGGGGTAAGGTAGGTGCCCTGTGAGCAGCAGTTTTGGAGAGGAGTACACCTGGCCTGTGCAGCCACGCTGGTGACATTTTCTGAGGCAAAAATTATTCACCAAAGACTTTGACACAAAGTACTTCACTAAAAAGCACGGAAGCCTGAAAGTGTTCACAGTTACATATCAAATTTTGTGAGTAGCTTCAGCCAAAATAAAAGGGGAGGAAAATATGTGAAAAAGTCAAAATACTCTCTTTCAACATTTTTTCAAAATGAGATACATCTCCTTTGAAGATTGACTTATATTAAGGAAGACATAAGGCACTACATCTTTCAGAGATTTTTTTTTTTTATTGAATAAAGTCTTTTAGGTTGATGCAAACACTTTTATGTTATCTGTTTTTATTTGTCTGCTCTTGGTTTAGGGGGCTTGGGTCTCTTTATCTTCCTTGTCTGAACAATATAATTCTGTTCATGTAAGACAGGGACAAGCTCCTGGAAAGCTGTATTGGTAGAAAACTTTTAAATGGCTGGGTAGAGGCCTTTTTTTGGCCATACCTCCCAAGTATTTCCTAAGACTTGGTCTGATCTGTTTTGATCTGACTGGAACAGAGAAGATTATTGCCTTCCCTGGAGGGCAGTGCAAAATTGACTCAATCAACTGATGGGATCAGAAAAAAATTGGCTGAAAGAAACCGTCTTTGTACAGCAACTTTGCTGAGAGTAAATTCAGTAGAGGCTGTCTTCTACTAAGAATGCCGTCAGAAATACTTTGGACTTTTTTTCCATTAAATAATTGCGTAATCGTTAAATTCATAATTTGGAGAAAATGAAGAAATAGTCTCTTTTGGTTATGCTACTGGCTTAGGTTTTTAGGTTTTTTAGGTTTTTAGGTTTTTTTTAAAATTTATTTCTTCTTTACAGGAAATGTAGATATCTTAAATGGAAACATCTTATCGGGAAGGCCTAGATTAATTTACATATTCAAGGATGGATTAGAGATGAGCTGAAGGAATAATTAATGTTTCCTGGGTACAGCTTTTTTTTTTTTTTTTTTTGGCTTTGAGCATATTAGTTTCTCATTTTTTATCATGAGACATAGTGGGTTTTGATGAGGAAGAAATTCTTGTTTATTCTAGTTGTGTGGAATTGCTTTTCTTAAATCATGTGTAGTATTTAATCTTCATGTGATGGCTCTTTAACTTGTCTTTTCAAGTGTGTGTTTTGGTGGCTTGATGGTATGTAGAACATTTCCTTCCTGTACTTCAGCATTTCTAACCAAAAATCTGAGTATGTTTGAAACCTTAGCTTATTCACACTTCCTAATCATAATCCCCTTGGTTTCCTTGTCAGCACCTTTGTGGTATTTCTCTGGACACCTCTATCTAATATCTCCAGAGGTTATTCTACAGAGTAACCTTTGACAAGATCTATTACTTACTACTTACCGCTTTTAACAAGGTGAAAAGAGGTCAGTCTCTGTAAAAAGCAGGCATTATTAGAAGACTGCTGTAGAGTCTCTTGGTGGCTTGTACATCTCTTCTGGCAACACTGAAAATCAGTTAAGCCACCTCCTCTACAGCACAAAGTAAATTACATTTATGACTGGATATGACTCTATGTAGGTAACATATGTCCTTGGGAAAGTGGTTACTTCGTGCATTACAAAGCTCCAGGTTCTTTGTCAAGGTTGTAGCATACTGATGCACCCACTGGAATCTGTTTTTGCTGTCAGCTTCAAGGGTAACAGGACTTCAGGCTGTTAGTTTCTGTATGATCCATTTAACTGAATTCCATGGCCAATGCTAATGATGTTTGCTGCTGCAAGGGTTGAATTGGTAATTTGGTTACACCTCCTGTCAGAGTTCAGGATCTTCTAAATGAGAGCTGGTGTTGTCTGTTTCTTTAACCAAATTAAGATGCAAAATCTACCTCTTTCTGATTTGAAAGAACGGATTGCAAAATCTCACTTAGTCAAAAGAGTAACTATATGATCCTTTTGGCTGATGTACAAAGTCTTAGAAATGAGACAAAACATATTTTCTCTCAGATTAATTAAAAAGATGAGAAATTGTTCAGGAGAGTTTAGACAGATCCCAGAAGTATTGAAAATACAATTTAAAATGAATGTCTAGTCAATTTATCTGCATGCATCCTCTAAAACATGAATGAAAAATCTTTCCAGGGAGCTTTGAAATTTCTTAGTCTGGGATTTTGCCAATGAAGGATGATGATATTTTTAGTCTGGTTCTATCAGTTACTTACCACATTGTGTTCCTTCATGGTTTCTGTACATGTAACTCTTACAAAAACTACTGGTATACCTTTCATATGCAAATAGCTATAGTACAGGGAAAACCCCACACTATCCGAGTTTAACAATAAAGATTTTTTCCTCTCAACCCCAGACACTGAAAACCAGCTAACTTTTTGATAACATGGCTTTCACTTTCTGTCCAGAGTCTATCAATTAAGCACATGCAGCCAGTGCCTGAAATGCTTTGTCTTGGAGTAGAGTTTAAATTTGATTTACCTATTGGGAGCCCATTGCCACATGACTACTGTACATGTATGGCCTGGGCAGCTGGGGTGGAGCTCTTCGCAAAAATTAGGCATAATAACTGTCTTGAGAATATTAGAAGATATATAGGAAGAGCAGGTTATAAATGTGAAATGTATATTACTTATTTTTGCTTCAAATAAGAAAATGAAAAATGAAGAGAAATAATGCTTTTTTTCTTTGGTATGATCATATAGAGGTTAAAATATAAACTGCTAAGGCAAAACAACTTTCTGCAAGATGAAAAAGAGATTTCCTTGGAGTGTTGTGGTTCCTGATGTTCTACTTGTTTCCTGTGTCAGCAACCTCTCAAAAATTAATTCACTAAGAATTTACTTTTAGGAGTGTTTGGCATATTTCTTTTTTCCAAACCCACTCTTTATTTTTCAGCACCCAGATAAGTCCATTTTTTTTTTTTTGGTGGAGTGGTGATGATGATGGTGTAATTTTAATTTTATTTTTAATTGCATCTTCCCCTTTGGTTCAAACTCCTTGTAGTTGGAGATTTAGTAATTTACCAAACAAATTGGCCTTCATCTTAAGTGTTAACTTTAACCATGGGATACAGCTTTTAATTTTAAGGGCTCTGATCTTGCTGAGATGAGCAAGTGTTTGCAAAATGTTTCTTTGAGACTGAACTCTAGAGAATGAGACCAAGAGGTTGTGAGGCATCTGGATACATCAACATGGCAGACCAGGAGAGGAATATACAAATCCTTACTAACAGAGAGATGGAAGAGCTGCCAGACAGTTTTCTGGTCTGTTTTTGGAGTGAGAAATGTAAAGACTACCTAGTGGAGACTTTGGAGGCAGGAGGTGGTGTAGGACCAGAATCAGACTAGCCAACAGTGGGTGAAATCTGCTTCTTTCCCAAAGCCTTCTGGTTTTGTGGAGGCTCTGAAAAAAGCCATAAAGTCATCATCCACAGGTGGAATCCATCCCTGCTAGCAGCTGTTGAACTTTCACAGTAAACCTAAGTCTTAACACAAATTTAGTGCTTTGTGCATTTTAAGTTCCTGCCACCAAAGTAAGGTGCTGCCAGAATAGAAAGAAATTACTGTCCTATTTTGTCTATGATATGTTAACTCACAGTTGATGAATGACATCCGATTTATATTCTGTCTGAAAAGCTTGTATATGTGCTTCTTTATTTGTTTATTTTACTTTTCCCCCAGACTAGCCACAAAAAACTTACTGCTCATCAGTGTAAAATCTTGCACTGACTGAAGGTGGAATTCCATGTACAATTGCCAAAAGGAAAAAAAAAAGCAGAGGCTGTAGTGAGAGAGAAAAGGAAAAAAAGATGATATCTCTTTCTCTTTATTCCCGTTTATGCTTTTATGCTTCCTTTTACTCACGATTTTCAAATATTATCAATGTTAGAAATGGTACGTGTCCCATTTTTGTTGCATTAATGCTATAAGGTGGATTTATATGGATTTTAGTTTTCTTCAGGCAAGACAAAAGCCTCTGCATGATGGACAAGCTATCACTTAGAACCAAACTCCTGCTCATCAGTTCCCTGAACCAAGTGGTAGGTGGCACACAGCTTTGCTCCAGTCCCCAAATTTGGTGGCTGGGCAGTCTCTCTGCTGAACTACCAAACCCCTTATTAAGTGTAAAAGACTGTGAAGCTGTAAATACAGAGACAGTAAGTAGTTGCAGTGGAAGGTAAAGGCCAAAGAAGTTTAAAGGAGTTCAAAGAAAAGAAGGAAAAGACTCTATAAATCCTTGTGAGTGTGATGACTGAGAAGATGAATTCCCTTGGTTGGGAAGATTTAGACCAATTTAAGTGCATCTTAGATTTTCTGTAAGGTACCTGTGTGACAGTTAACTTTAAGCAGATCAAATCACAGCTACAGATCTGTTAACAGTGGAGAAATTCACAGCTCACTCTCTCTCCTCCACATGTACCTATGAGGAGTCCAAAAAAAAAGGCTTTCTTTCCAAAATGTTCGCTTTAATTTTAAGTTTTGCAAACTTGGAAATGGGAGGTCTGCTTGGCCTAGGTGGGTGCTTGCTTGTCTCCATGGGTACGGCTTTTTAAAGCAATTTTTGATGATGTGCTTGGTTTGAATTAGCTGGAGCAGAAACCCGGAACGTGAGGCTGAGGCTCTTCATCAAGAGTTTGGGCTGTGTTAGCTTTTGTCACTCATGCATCTCCTGATGAGGAGGATGTATCTCTCCTCCCTTCACTGGTACCTGCTGGATAAGGGAAAGGCACATCCCTTGCCCTGCCTTTTCCTGTAACTTTCTTGGTAAGCAGTCTGCCTGGGCTCCCTACGTGAGCACAAGCTGTGGCACATGTATAGGGGAATGCCCCCAACTCTAAGGTCATAAAAATTTTGTCTAAACATGATGTGCTACAGTGTTTCTAACAGGAAAGATCAGCTTATCGGTGCAGAAGAGGTATTTGCAGATTTCTGAAGGTATTCAGTGGTGGTAGGACTTGTGGTAGGTGGGTGAATATTCCTTCTTCATAAGCTGGAGGATAGGATTTTCCTTTCTGGTAGACCATGCTCAAGTGACGAGCAGCTCTGTGCTCCTAGAGCAGCATCTTCTGGTGGCCTTTTGTGCTCTGTTTCTCAAGGCTGCTGAAAAAAATTTGGAGGAAACAGCCCCAGGTGAATTGGAAGAAGGGTAAAAGTGTGGAAATGTGATATTTCCCAATCATGATGTTCTTAGCCCCTCCCGTGTCTCCAGGATAAAGTTAATTTGCCATAAGATAAGTAGATTTTCTTATCATGAAAGAATAATCCAGAACAACTTTGGCTTTAATTTCAAAGCAAAGGGAAAATGCGAGTTCAGATCAATCAGGAAGTTGGTGAAGGTATTTTGTGTCAAAAGACAAGTTCTTTTTTGGCTGTAAATATTGTTACACTATTTATAATATAGTACTGTTGTTTATATTTCTAACTTTTTGCCCATTAGAACAAATTTACTTTCAAGATGATTAAATGCTTTTAATTTTTTAACATCCTCTTTACCTGGTTGTGTAGTGATTGTGATTTCTTACGGAATAAGTCATTCAGGTTAGGTGATTCTGCTGTGCCAGCTGGATGAAAGACCTTGCAGTAAATTGGTGTGGTATTAAACCAGATTGCTGCTGTTTCTACTGTTGAGCTGGGACTCTGCTCTAAGACACTTGTAATTTCTGCATTTCCAAAGGCTTGGAAAAATACTCTCATGAAAAACTAAACATAGTGAGTAATGAAGGCTAAAATTGTTTATACTAATCACATCAATTGGAAAATGATCTTCACTCAGCAACTCTTCTACCAGCAAATTAAGACAGTAAGTGAGTATGTTGGTGTTAGGGACTGGCTTTACTTTCTAGCAACTTCTAGCAGTCTCTTGTCCTGTATTGTGCCTCAAAACAATGAGTGCATCTTGTCTTCCTCTGTGTGAGGGCTTTTCTTCTCAGTTATATGGTTTGTGTAAAAAAACATTACTATGTATACGCTGTAATTTGTTGCAGTCTATCCAGCAGAAGTCCGAGTTTGTGGTCTGTGTTATCTGGGCTTTTGACTGCAGGCTATGCACACCTGCTTGTACTTCAGTGGTGCCTCTTCACATCACTAAACATAGTTTTTAGTTACCTTTTACAGGCTTCTTTAGATGAAAGTTTGAAAACCTGGAGGAACTTTTTGCATAGTTTTCTAAGTAGTTGGAAGGAAGAAAATCAGAGCACTTCCAAGGAAAATACTAGAGAGTTTCGCTAAAATTGCGAGCGGGCATTTTCCAGTGCTTAATGCTGTTGTAAGCCTCCCTGTCAGACGAATTGATGCTCAGCTGCGGTTGGCGTAGCGCGGCTCGGCATTAAACGCGAGTCGGATTCGCTGTGCCGGATTCCCAGGCCCTCTCCCTGCTCCCGCTCGCCAGCAGAGGCTGCTGCCAGCCCGCGCCTGGCGGCGGGAAGGGGCGGGGATCCACCGGCCCCGCCACGGCCCCGCCCGGGCAGCGGCTCTGGCGGCGCCGTGCCAGCTCCCGGGCACCGGCAGTTCGTGGGGATGCGTGGATAGATGAATGGATGGGTGGGCTCACCCAGGGTGCCACGGGGTACACACGCAGTAACACGCGCAAGAACTGACCCACGCCGCTTCAGAGGCGAATGTTTCCTGCTCACTGAACAAAACCCTGGTGGAAAGGGGGCTTATAAAGAGAACTGTTGAGTTCGCGTTAAGAACTCGGGGCATTTTTCTGCTATGTACATTTTCAATCCATTCTGTCTATTCTTTCTGCAGCGATGTTTGGTCTAAAGCAAGCTCTCATCTATCAGTTTGTTTCATGTGTTCGAGCATGCAGTAACCCAGGGGACTCGACGTCAGACGGACATAAATCTCTCTGAAGAGCAGGGGAGCTACTCAGAGAACCGACTGTTTGCAAGATCAAGATTAAAAGCCAATGAATTAATGTGTTTCTGCTATGGGGCATTAAAAACAGTTTGCATTAACAGGGATCCCAGTATTTTTGTGCTAATATGCTACTCTTTTTAAAAAACTGAGCATTGTCGGTGTCAGTGATTGTTTAGTACAGAGCCGGTTTTTTTTTCCCCAGGAGTGCATGGAGTTTAGTCAGCAAGATTTAGATCTTGGGCTTGTTCTCTCAGCATAGTTGTAAATCATTCCTAAATCTTAAGGAGAGGTTCCACAAATTCCACTGACTTTCAATGTAAGACTTCACATCCAACAACATTGATTTATTTAAGTATAGTCTCATGCCTTTTGAGAACATATCATCTGTTTAAATTGTGTTTACTGTGTGGAAGAAGTCAGCATTTTCCTGGTGAATTATAGAAAAATGATAGCCTGACTTACACTGTAAGTGACACCTGTTTAGGAATAATTTGTTAATTGCAACTTTGAGGTTGATTCTTGTGTTCTTCAACTGAATAGGTTTAGTTAACATCACATACTAATTTACTGAATAGCTACTCAGTCTAATGCAAACCTAATAACATGTAATTACCTGCTGCAGTTACTCCGCTCTGTTTGCAGGGTTCAGCTCTGGAGAAGAGGGAGGTAGAAATACATGGGATAGAGAGGAGGTCATATTCTCCACTGGTGTAAAGTTAGGTTATTCATTCATGTCAAGAGATTGCAGCTTGTAAATCTGCCACCCACTAGCTCAGTGTTGGAAGCCTTTCTCTGAAGTAGCTCTGGTGAGGTACAGTCTGGGCTTCCTGCAAAGAGGGCTTGCTGGAATTAGCCTACAACTGCAGTGCTGGCGTTTGCATAACTGCTCTTCTGAAGCATGTAACATCTTCATTTAAGTCTAATTACATTCCTAACAGCTGGCCCATGAAGTCGATTGAAAATTTTTCCTAGTGAGACAAAGGGAATTTAGTATTTTTTGTGAAGTAATTCTTCGTATCTTCTTTCTATGTCCTGTTTGAACATGGAATATGTGTCTGACATTATAGCAGGCTATGTATATGCACGAATGTACTTTTGGTAATGTTATTTACTTAGTATACATGTAAAATTGTTAACTGTGAATGTGAGACTTCAAAGTGAAGCTGGGCACATGACTGAAAATTGAAGGTACTGTGTTGTATGCACAGTGCTCTCACTGTTGTCAGCTGGAGCTGTAGGTGCTCAGTCAGTGAGAAGAAATTTGCTTAAGACCCATGTACTGCTGTTGCAGGCCAGATTTCAGTCTATGAAAAGCTTTATGCAATTGTAGTGAGCCCTTTTATTGGTAATATTTATTTTCTTTGCACAGTATTTTTTCACGGCATGTGCTGCCATACACACCAGTAACACAGGTACTGCATAGTGATACCTCCGGTTTAGTGCAAGACCTTTAAGTTATATTCTAGCAATGCACAAGAAAAGGTGTAATTGGTCATTTTATTGTAGGAAATAGATTTATTTACATACAAAAGTGTGTAAGTAAATGTATACCAAGGGGTACAGTATGTACAGTACATACAGGAGAGTAATGATTCCAGTGTTTGTAATAGATTTCCCAGTTGCTAGAAGGTCTATGATGGTAATGCATTTGGCTACAACAAGGACAACTGTGAGAGAAAAACTTTTGTTATAGCTCTCCCCTATGGTACAAAACATTCTACTGGGAAACTGGAGAGGGACTCCTGCTGAGAAGGGGCAGTGGCCACTACTTAGTATGTGGGTATTTCATGTATGATATTCTGCGTATTACATGAGTGGACAGCATGTTGCTGAGAGAAGCTACTTTTAGTGAGATAACTAATTAAAGGAGGGGTACTGCAGCTTTCACTGTCACTAAGTCCAGGTACATATAAAGCATATGCATGAGCTGTAGTTCCTTGGGCGATCTCAGAAGTGAGTTTGGGTTGTTTTGTTTATCTGGGGGAGACAGGGTTGTTGCTCACTTATGACTGGGCTTGAGAGTGAAGTGCTGAGATTTCTCTAGTCTGTCTTAGCCACTAGATCCTTCTCAATTTTCCATCCTCTTTTGTTTTTATTTTATTTTTTTTTTTAGTCTGCCTGTTTTCACTATTCGACTTACAGGCTTCCCTCCACTCCCACTCCCTGTGCAAGGCTGGATTTTGACCGAGTACAAGCATTACATTGCTGATGCATATCAAATCTGGAACGACGGTCAAATACTCTACCCACTTGTGTCTGGCTGTTTCTTGGGGGTCTTGGATTTCTTAGGATTTAGCACTGAGTCCCCATGTCCAAAGCAGGAAGTTGTATTGCTTTTCTATTTCAGCTTACCAGTTTTCAGTCACTTACTCTGCTGCGTTTAGGAATAGCTGAAATTGATTCTTACAGTCCTGAAATGGCTCTTCTTTAACATTTTTCTACAGTGGTGACAACACTAATACATGAGTCTCTCCTCGTGTCTGGTCCAGTTTACAGTAGGCAAGGCTGGTGCCCTTTGTGCTTATATTTGGTAGCCAATAGATGCGGTTGTGTGCCAGACCTACTTTTTCCCCATAAACTAAGATGCCTCAGCTGGTGCTAATGGGTTTTGACTCCTTTGCTGTGCTTTTTTTCTCAGCAGTTTTGAATTGGTGTACATGCCCTGATTTATTTTTTTTTCTCTTTTTTGCTAAGGTGGCTGATCTAGTCTTTGCTAGTTTCTACTGATACAGTGCTTTTTTGCAGCATTACTGGATTCAGTAGCTCTCTGCATTTTAGCATGGGTTATTTTGCTTGGCTGTACCTTGTCTTCTAGGTGTTCTTGTCTTTGCAACTTAACCTATGTGTTCAGCCAGAGCAGTATATGACCCACAGTGACTATTCATTCTCAACGTATTAGATGAAGGAGTTGTGGTGTTGTATTGCATTCAAATCAGTGTCTTGCTCTGCCCCGTTGCCCAGCGGGGGGTGGTACTCCTATGAGTCATCTACTATAAATGCCAAATGATAGCATCTTTTGCTTCATGATGTTCTTATTGGCAGGATTGTGCATCACCAGCACTCGGTCACATTTCTCGTGTCTAATATTGCTGCTCGTCACAATTGCAGTGATCATGTTGCAGCTGGCTCCACAACCCAGCTGCAATCTAGCTAGTTGTTTGATCCAAGTGGCACAGTTGCAGATACAGCTGGGAGTTTTGTATAGTGTTTGTGCACAGAAGTCTTTGCTAAAGTTACATGTCATGTATTCTCTTATAGCAAATTTTTCTGTCCTCAGTCAATGCACCTACAACTACATGAACTACTCACTCCCTTCCCCAGGATTACTGTAGCATTATTATATAAAGCAGTTCTGTTTCCCACAGTTCTCCATAGTCTGTATATTTTTTTTTCTTTCAGCCTTTCCTGATACTTTCCAGATCCTATGCACAGGAGCAGGGTGCCAGCAATCTCAGTCTTTGTTCTGCCCTCTAAATTCTTCAAACGTGTCTCTATGTACTTGATCTTCACTAGAACTTATCATTGTTTTGATCCTTTCCCTGTGTAATTCAGCTGCCTGTGTTGTTTGCAAATACTTACCCAGAGTTAAATTTGTTTTCTTCTATTGATAGTTCTACAAATGCTCTTGGCCTAAATAATGATTTTTGTCTGTCTGAATTTGAAGTGGATGGCTGCATTGTTAGTTCTCTAATGCAAGTATCTCTTTCTTCTTAATGTCTCATGGTATCAGGCTAAATTCTTTTTCTAAGTATCATTTTATTTGAGGTCATAGAACTCACTGTATCTGATTTATTTTTTCCCCCAATATTTCCAGCATTTTAAACATAATTTTCTTATTCGCTTTTTGTCTATTTTTTCCCTATACTCTTCACTGTTAGACTGAGGGAATGATGGAATTATGGAGTAAAGCTTTTAAATATTGGTACAAATTCAGGTCCTTCTCCTAAGACTGTGCAATATGTTTTGTTTGAAAATTAACTTTTTTGATAAGTCTGAACTTCTTTGAAGGTCTGAATCCCTACATCCCTTGCAACTATCCCACTAGGCTGGTTGCTGCCGTGTTTTTGGGTACTGATTATTGATGCTAGAGGATTCTGTTCCTGAGGTGAAACTTTTAAAAACTAAAAGTTAGCCTGCTACTTTTGTCAATGCAAAATGCTACAGAATACCTCTTTAACTTTCGGAACTTGTGGGCAATTTTAGTAAAGTCAGTGGGATTTAACTGTTCTTCATCCCCTGGCATACAGCTGGTACCTGACATACTGGTACACCCTGGATGGCCTGGTGCAGGGATGCGGCAGTGATTTATCACAGGACAGTCTGTGTCTGCATGACCCATGGTGAACCATGGTGATGCAGACCTGTGTGTGACAGAGCTACTCAAGTGTCATTGGACTGTATTTCCTGGTGCTCTGAGTCCTATGGGGGTAAATTTGATACAGCACAAACTAGCCTGCTTTGGTTTCATGATAATAACTCAAGGAGGATAGCGGCGTTTGAACTACCAGCCTGACCTCAGAGCCATGCCAGAGCCTCACAGGCTCCGTGTAACACCAGGTAATGTGTTTCTCTGTCGGGAGCATAGTTAATCCACTGAATCTGGTTAAGCCACCCATAGATAATTGAGAGCTGAGAGTGCTGGTGTATGCTGAAACTTAAGCACGCAATCAAGTGCTTTGATGAATCAGGGCTCTAATGATTACCCAAGGGGCAAAGCAGTGGGGAACTGGAACCAGGATTCCTGGCACTTCAGTGGGAACATGGAGAAAACAAAGCAAGTAACCAGCTTAAGGACTGATTTACAGAAGCAAGTGTGCTAATCCTGCAAGTGCCTTACTCAAGTAGCTAGCTTGGGAACACCAAAAATACTAATACTACTCCTGAAAACTCCTCTTTTCTGCAAACTTGCGTTTCCTTAAATTTTTAACTTTGAAGCCTGTCTCATTTTTAATCTGTTCTTAACACAAATACTTCATGGCCCATCATCTCTTGTTTTAATTTGTTCTGATACTGATGTTTTCTCTCCTCTGAAGTCCCTTTGCTTGTATACCCTGTGAATAGAACAGAGGAAATACCACATCTGTACTTTCTACTGTTAAAAGTTGCTGTGGTTTAACCCCAGCTGGCAACTGGCCCCTTGCAGCCTGTCGATGGGAAGGGTAAAAGTAAGAAAACTTGTGAATTGAAATAATGACAGTTTATGCACACACAAACAAAGCAAACCAAGTAATTAATTCACCACATCCCATGGGGAGGCAGGTGTTCAGCCGTCCCCAGGAAAGAAGGGCTTCATCATGTATAATGACTTGGGAAGACAAGCGCCATCACTCTGAATGTCCCCCCCCCTCCTTCCATCTCCTTCCCCCAGCTTTATATGCTGAGCAGGACGCCATATGGAATGGAATATTCCTTGGGTCAGTTGGAGTCAGCTGTCCTGCTATGTCCCCTCTCAACCCCTTGTGCACCCCCAGCCCACTCACTGGTGGGGTGGTGTGAGAAGCAGAAAAGGCCTTGACTCTGTGTCAGCACTGCTCAGCAGTAACAAAGATATCCCTGTATTATCAGCAGTTTTTCAGAGCAAATCCAAAGCATAGCCCTATAACAGCTACTATGAAGAAAATTAACTCTATCCCAGCCAAAGCCAGCACAAAGTTTATTTATGCTAAACTCTTTGCAGCTGAAAAGTGATTATTATTATTACAGCATATTTTACTGTGGATCTCCTCATTTTTGTTTAACTTTTC
Organism: Pipra filicauda; assembly: GCF_003945595.2. Lineage (NCBI taxonomy): Eukaryota > Metazoa > Chordata > Aves > Passeriformes > Pipridae > Pipra > Pipra filicauda. The sequence continues at coordinate 4,117,106 of NW_024105031.1, read as the reverse complement.
CAGATTACTTAAAAACCTTCATTTCTTCTAGATTTGCCAAATCTTGAGGCTTGTTCCAGATTCAGAGACAATAACATTATCACTGTTAGTCAGAACTTGCTTGGAAAGGGGATTTCTTACATATTGGCCTACACTTCATCATGGCACTGAACTTGGAAGGTGTTTGCTGCTTTTCTGAGCATAGTTTCAAACACATTCATGCCAAAGGAGAAAAAGTAATTGGCTAAAAACAAGTGATCATAGTATCTTTTAAAAAAGTTATTATGTTGATTTTCCTTGAGGGACTTCCCTTTGGATTGTTCTGTAACTTAATTAAAAAAAAAAAAAAGTCATCTTGGTTCAAAAGCCCTCTCACTGGTTATGGAGGAGTTGGTATTGCACTTATAATGAATTTAGGTTTGGGTGTTTTTGGGTTTTTTTTATGCACCAGAGGACAGTCAGTATTTTTTTAAATTAAAGACAAATGAGGAAAATGCAAATATTCCCTTGTTCTGGAGAGATATATTTCCGGGGAGAAACCAGGCCAGGAATGGCTTTCAAACTTCTAAAACCTTTTTATGTGGTGTATAAGAGATTGCTGTCATCACCCAGATTCAGGAAATACCAGTGCTGGGCTTAAGGGGGACAAAGTAAACTCGACAATGGACTGAAAAGAAAAATAAACAATTGACCAACCGTTTTTATAGCTTGTTTTTTCTCTTGCTTTAACAGTAACATTCACCTTCATTTACCAGAGTTCTGTGAAACATCTGTATCAAGCCTTAAACTTGCTTGACCTTAGTTTAGGTTCAAGGTTCAATATATTCCATGTGCATGGATGATTGTACAAATCCACAAGAACTCTGCCTCTATGCAAACCTTTTTCCCTGTCCCAGATTTGGCCTCTTTCTCGCTAAATAAATCCAAGGACAACTTTCTCTCCCTGTCTTTCTTTCTCCAAAGATTGCTGCAGGGGTGCCCTTGAGGCTTGCAGGGTGCTATGGGGCTTAGGAATAGAGAGGAAAAGTTGCCTTAGAGGATGAGGTCAACCTGCCGTAACAACTGCCCTGGATGGAGTATTTTATAACTCGAAGAGTTGAATTTAAAGGCTTAATTTTGCTAAATCTTCTAAAATAAATGGTTCAACATTTGTATAGTTTTTAAATCTGTATTCTTCTCTCATTTGTAAAATCAGAACAGATTTCTGAATGGCTCCGAGCAAGTCTCCCAGCTGAACAATTTCTCTCCTCCAGTTGCCTGGCTATATTTCTTCCCAGGGCTTCTGTGGGTTACTTTAAAATGGCATAACAAGTAGCTGTCTGAATAGGATATAAAATTTGCGTCTTAAAGAGGAACCCGGTGGCAGCCAAACCATGAGGCTGGAAACAGAAATTAAGTTTTGAATCTTTTAGAGCTCCCAGCATAAGTTATATTCATAAAGTTATCATTTCAATCTATTTAAAAGTAACTTCTGTGAGCAATAGCATACAAGCTCAATCAATATATAAAGGTGATATCTTTTACACCTGTTATCTGAACACAGATGTAGTTTGGGTAAAGAAGTTTGAGAAAACATGACTTGTTTTCAGTGGCTTAGACACTCTTTGTGCTGGATTGGTCCCATAGCACAAGGTGCCGCACCTTGGTTGGGGTCCTGCATCATAGTGGTTTTCCACCTAAGAAAGGTCTGTACTCAGCTGGAGGTTTGTTCTGGTGTGATCAGGCAGGTCTCCATGCAGAGGGTGTGCAGGGTGAAACACCCCTGGGATGGTGTGGGATATTTTCTCTTGCTAATTCCAGCCAGGCCTGTGCCCAGGCAGTGCTACTTGAATGGAGCCAGCCTTCTGCTTTGCTGGCAGCAAAACTCAATCTGGTTTCAAAAAAAGTGACCTATCTTGAACAGTTTCTGAAGCTGTCATTTTCTCTAATCAGTGCTTTAAGAACGTGAATAGCATCCTTTAGGCAGGCAACCAGCATTATCCTAGCTCAGACATCTGTGGCAACTTTCGTTGTGGAGGAATTGGTTTTTCTGACCACATGCAGGCATCTACATGGTCTCAAGCTAATCATCCAACCTTCCTTCACGGCCAAAAATTGGCAGTTCTAGCTCATCATTCCTCTCTTCCCAGTAAAGGTGTCTATATCAAGTGAACAGTGTTCATGTGCCTATTTCTCTCCATTGTTTATGGAGGAAGTCTGGAATGATTGACTGAGATGGAGATGCTGGGGATGCTTAAAGTCAAATTGATTATGTGCATGTCATAGAATACAGAAATCTCTCGGATGAGTGTAGATGGGCAGATTTCTATCTGGAAGAGGCCTTTCCCCATCAGCAGAGTTTTGTGTGTTTTGTGTGTGGATTAGTTAGCTCCACTGAAAGACATGGCTGATTAGCTCAAGGGACGCGTTGTGCTGGTATTACCTCCATGATTTGAGCTAGTTATCTCTGCCCAGCTCTGCATTGTGCTGTGTGAACAGACACATTCCCTCAGAATGAACTTGAGTATTTTGTGTGGCACAGCATTAGCCCAGAGAGCTAATGAGACCAGAGTTAGAAGTTAGTTTGTGATTTTACATACCTGTAGGCATGTTATTAAATTGAAGGCTTTGCTCTCCAGAGGGCAGGAGTTTTGTTGAAGCAGCACATGAGGCACCAGTATTTGTTTTTATCCCCAGGTGGAAAATGCCTCATTGCAGGCTGGCAGGAGACAGTTCTACTCCTCTGATGACTTTGATGTCATGAGATGCAGACCTTATTTATCAACACACCTCTGGGAAACTATAGATCCCTCCTGCCCTTTCATCCCCACACAATCAGTTCAATTTTTGCCTTGAAGTAAATGAACTTTTAAAACAACTAGGGTTTATGGAAGAGGGTTCATGGAGCTGTGATAAAGCACTTCAGGCTGTAACTTACACTTGTTTCTGAGGCTTCAATTTTATTGCTTTAAAAAATTCTCATATGATCTCATTTTAGAATTGGGTACTTCAAAGGTTGTTCAATCCATGTTCCTTCGAGGCTGCCTATGCAGCCCTATAATTTTTTCCCATGTTCTGTTCTCTTTTTTTTTCCTTTCTCCTTTCATCCTTATTAACTGCAAAACACCAAAGGGATTTTCACACACCAAAATGAGTAGTCTTGCAATATTCTAGCCATGCTGCTTTAAAAGTTACTGTAAAATCACAGTCCATGGTGGATATGCATTTTCACGTTCATGCTTTATCAGCGAGTGCCTGAACTAGCCTTTGCTACGCAGACTCACTTATGGTAGATCTGCAGGCAGAACTGTTCCAGTAAAGCCTTCCAAAAGGGATTTGATTTAAATCAGAAATCATTTTTTTACCAAATACAATTTATCACACAATTAAAGCCTTCCATCAAAAAGCACAAGCTATACAGACTTTGTGAAAAGGGATGAAGGCAAGAAAGCATCTGTCCCAGCATGTATGTAGTCTGATTTTCTTTGCTTCCTCCTCTCTGCTTCCCAAATATGGAATCATATTCAGTAGTGAAAAGGACTTGACCCCTCTTGAAATAGGAATCTTCACCACTATGAGGTTTGACTGTTTGAGTCCTGTGTTTTCTATCTGGAAGTTGTGATGGCCTCACTAATGTTGCTTCATCAACTCCTGTGAAACGGATTTTGTCATCAGTTATGTCATGTGCATGAACAGAAGAGATGATCTGGAACTGTAAAATTCCCTAAAAACTGCATTGAGCACAAAACATAAAAAGTTCCATAATTCTTTTTCCCCCAATATTCCCTGAATTCTGTGACACAAACACCCTCCCCAAAATATTTTTTCACTGTGGTTTCAGTTTCTTTTCCCTTTTCTTTTTTCAGTAGGAAAATATGAAAATGGGAATGAGATTGCCAGAGAAAGCCATTAAGAAAAGAAGATAGCAAGAACTTTCTTGAAAAAATGAAGTACATTCCTTTAATTTCTTGTTAGTGTGAAGGACCAAAATGACTGATTTTTTTTCTTTTCTTTTGCTCTGATACTTACTTGCTAAAGTGATTAATTTGCTTCCTTGTACCTAAGATTGGACTCTATAAAGAAAAATGTAGAGTCTTCTTAAAGAGCTGAACACTGGTGCTGAAAACAAGACAGTCTGTGAATAGTTCCAACAAATTATTGAAATGAAATAAGCTTTCAGTGTATTGATCTTTGCTCTTTTATGTTTGTTACAGCCTAGGTAACAATCAGTGAATTTTTTTCAGGTTAACTTCAAGTAGAAGGTGCAGTTTGTATCTCCACATATGTTTTTTGTTATTTGTGATGTGACACCAGAAGAGATCCTTCTATTTTAGATTGGTTAGTTAGCCCAGATGTTCTTACATGAGTAGGGATATTTGCCTGCTTCTTTTCTTACCATTGCTTACATAAAGGAGATAACATCTTAGGCCTACAGCCCAGACAAGACAACACCAAAGGTGTTGGTGTAGTATCAGAGTGCCTCAGAGAAGGACCCAATTCTTTTAAAACACCATAACAACAAAAAGTTCATAACACATTGTGTACGACAGGCAAATGCATTCTATGAAGTAATAGAAAAATGCATAAAATAAACTGTTATGTAGGTAAATGCAAAATGAATGGTCCAAGATCAGAGGCTTCTTCATTTCAGACCAAGGCAGTACTTGAGACAGGAGAATACTAGGGAGAAGGAGGGAAGTGTAGCATAGGAGTTTGCTAGAGGAGATAAACTGTAGTCCTTGGAAGGAGATTCATGACAGTCACGTTTGTTCTTGATGCTCTCCAAACATTTTTTGTTCTTCAGAATTATGCAAAGAATCATCTTATTTTGATTATCCAACCAAAACTCATGTTAAACATTTTCTTTGCCTGTTTTGACATGAGAAGATAATAGAACCTGTTTATAATTGCCTCTGACTTTCTTGAAAGAAAATCTAGTAGTATTAATATTCAAAAAGCTATTTGTGGCATTGACAAATGCAAAAGCATTAGTCAGTATCTGTAGCTGTCCAGAAAAATAGCTCCCTCTGTGAAGAAAACCGAGCCTTACCTATAAAAATATTGGATACTATGTCACATGAAATTATGACAGCTAGAGTATACAGACCTAATGGCCTTCATACTGTTAGCATATACTTGGAAGGGAGTATCCTGCAGTAATACAACTTTCTGAGAATAACCCCTGACCCTCCTCAGGAGCATGATCGAAGGCAGACAGTACACGGGGAGGATCCATCATGTGCTTAGGATCAAAGTGTCTTTCGAAAAGTGCACTGCCGTTCCAGACACTGAGGCCTGGATTTCTAATCCCTTTATTGGAGGCAGTCACTGATACTACTAACCTGTGAAATCTGCCTTTGCTGGAATTCTGCCACCTTAATTATGCCTTTATTTTCTGATTATGTTACCTCTACAGCATAGGTACTGTGAAGTATAGATGGATCTGGCCAGTTGATAGAAGCCATTCATAACATGTGTGCTGTACAGACACACAGATTAAGGATAGTGATTCTGAATGCTCTTTGGGTTTTTTGTGTAATGGATTATAGTATCTATATTATCAGGGAATGTGAATGCTTACATTCAGATTACTTTCATAATAAGGCTATTTTGTTCACTGTTCTGGTACAAATCTGAGTGGTCTTCTGTTCCTGCAAGGGAAGGAAAAGGAATTATGTATTCATATGCTTGCTAGACCTTCAAAGTAGCTTACATATTAAATTCTCTTTTTAGAAACTGAGGCAATTATATGTTAAGATAGTTTTAAATTTTTTTTAATTCTATTTTAAGTTCTCATACAAAGTATTCATTAGTAATAACTCTGCACCCTAGTTCAAAATGAGATAAATTATATTAATTAAAAATGCAAAAAGGCAGATCAGTCTATGCAGTCCATTCCCAAAATAATGATCTTGTAGTTAATCAGTATATTGTAACTATAAATACTTATGTATTTATTTCCTGGATTTACCACCAACTTTGCATGACTTGGAATAGATCATGTAAGCTAGAATTTTTTAGATGAAACTGCAGATAAAATGTACTTAAAGCTCATTGCAGTTAATTATGATTGTGAGCATCTTTCAGCTCTGTCAGAAAGAACTAAAATCAGTCTTTAAACGTGTGTTCTTTAGCCTCTTGTCTATAATTTTGGCATAGAATTACATCTTCGTGTTACAGAGACTACTGAGAGAAGAATGAACAGAATAATGTGTATGTGTTTGACTTTTCCATATTTGCTTACTTTTTAAGATAAATATTCCCTAAAGGGATATGATTGGAAGAGGGTGTGTGCAGCAGGAGTTGAAAATGAAGCCTTTTAAAGTATTTCTGATTGGACACATAAAAACTGGAGGCGCTCAGTATCACCACTTGCTCTTGAAAATCTTAGCCAAGATTTTTTCATTTTTCCCAGAAGAGCTATGGCCAGGATGGCTGAGGCTTGAAAGCTGTGTATTTACATAAGCACAAGTTACAAATCTGTGGTTTTTAGAGACGTTTGAATTTCACCGCTTTACACTCGCAGTATGTTATAAGTTGCTGTGAGTTGTTCGCAGATTGTGAACGCGCAGTCTACAGAGGATTACCCCTCACTTTGCCTCCTTCTTTTTAGGAAAAGTAGTTTTTTTTCATACGTGTCAGTTTTTAATATTCTTGTTTGTAGTTATGGATTGATCACTGCCAGAAATTTGTGGCTATTCACTGGCTAGGAATTGCTTCATTTTTATGTACTGCCTCCTTAACGGAGGCAATAACCGATGAACCAGAAAGGCTGACTTTTTTTAATGTGATATAGAAGTTTTCTGATAAGAGTTCTGGTGACTTTTATTGCTGAGGGGTACTTGCATCCCTTTAGGAGGGAAAAAAATGTCCCTTTGCGCACTCCCACCTACCCTACATTCCTGTGCACACAGACATGTGCAGTCACTCCTGGAGTGCAGAACTCTCTGCTCCTGGAAGAGTTTCCCATAGTTTGCAGTGGCATTTGCCTAATGATAGATGCTGTTTCAATTGATTCTGGAAAGCAGACTCATTCCCCTGCCCAACCACTGGTAACTGTTTGCTTTGTGGTTGCTGTATTAGTCGAGAGCAGAGTGGCAGCCCATGTCAGATGTCTCCTGCTTGTCAAGTGGCAGTTGAGCGATGGCTGCGTTTATGTCCCTTCTGCATCCCAAATCACTCATTCCTTGAGGTAGAGATTGAGGTCTGACTAGACAGAAGTATACGGGCTGGACCTGTCCAGGTTTGTTAGCGAGCCCTGAATCCAACCATGGTCTGTGTTGGTTTGGGAGTGCTCCCAAGGCAGTAGCAGCTGAGCAAGCTTGGGTGTGTGCCTTGGGCTGTGCCTCCACTCACACAGCTCCCTCCAATAGAGACCGTATGTCAGGCACCGTGGAGTCTGGGGGACTCTGTGGGGGTTAGAACTAGAGGGGACTCATGGGGTGTCAGGGTAGGACTCATTCCACCTCCCCAACCAGGGAACAGGGCATTGGCACATCCCTGCCTACCCTGGAGCTCCTCTGAGATGCTGAGCTGCTCTTTTGGGTATAGAGAGGGAGGCAGACTTGTTTATCTCACATGCAGCAAATGTATTTGCAGGGGACTAAATGTATTAGTGCTGGGGACTGGAGAAGCACCTCTGACCCTCAGGAGTACCTCTGAGGCACTCTTGTTTTTGCCCAAGGAGAGGATAGGGATCACTGCTTTTGTGGTCAGAGCAAGCATATATTTGCAAAAAAAGCCTTTGAAGACCTGTGTTGGATTCTCATCAAAGTTAGCCCCTCTCTTGGGTCCAGTCCTTCAAAGGTTGAGAAGCTTGACCCAAGGGTTATGGACACATCCAGGGCAGATTGGGAAGCCAGAGCCAAGCTGGGGTGTAGGAGGGCAGGGAGAGCAGCACAAAATGCTTTGGATTTTTTGTTTTGTTTTGGATATCTGCCAAGCAGTTCGTGGGATGTTCTGTTCTCCTTCCAAGTCAGGTACCTGAATTGCTGAGGCAGATGGTCCTCAGCCTTTTGGTTTGGTGCTAGCTGGAAGGAAGTGCTGCAGAGTACTCTGTGTTGTTGGCCTCTGTCATGGCAGGGAAGAAGAAGGCTACTTGCCCTAGGCATTGCTTGCCTCTCCTGGTGTTTTTGGTGCTAGGACTTGGTAGTGACTGATTTCAAAGCCCTGGGAATGGCTGTGCCTGCAGCAGGGCATTGTTTGTTAATAATATGTGCATGGGACATGTCCTGTGATTACTGATGTTGCTTCAGATAATCCAGGAGACTGAGTCTAAAATACCTGCCCTGCCTCCCAAAAAGACTTTCATTAACTACTGTGAATTCTTCTTCTAGTCTGTAGTTTTAACTGTTTTGTTAAGCTGGAAGCCTCCTGTCTCACAAAAAATCTCCATAAGGAGCTGGTTGTAATATGTAAGTGGGCCACCACTTATGGGGACAACCTTTTTAGCAGGGCCTGTTGTGATAGGACAAGGCTTAATGGTTTTAATCTGAAGAAGGATTGATCTACAGTAGGTATAAGGAAGAAGTTTTTTACCATGAGGGTGATAAAACACTGGAAAAAGTCACCCAGAGAGGTGGTGGATGCCCCATCCCTGGAAACATTCGGTACAGGGCTCTGAGCAACCTGAGCTAGTTGAAGATGTCCCTGCTCATTGCAGGAGTTTGGACTAGATGACCTTTAGAGATCCCTTCTGACTCAAACTATTCCGTGATTCTATAAAAATATAAAGTCTTGTTTTAATATCTGCAGCTTCTTTGAGCGTGTATTTTTTTTGAGTTATTAGTTCAAATGAATCCTGTCTTACTTTATTTGCTTACTGCCCTTTTAAAGTCTAGTTGGGCTGTGCTGTATTTATTCAATGCAATGGATGATTTGGAAACAGCTTTTAAACCAAGTTTCAGAATTCAAAATCTCTTATTTTATGAAGGTATTTTAACGGTAAGATGGTTCCATCTTTGTATTCCTAAAAACATATAGATAAACCTGAATCCAAATGAAACTTACCCGAAATAGGTTGTTACACAGCTGTTAGTAAAACTAGTTATATGATGGTGAGAAACGTGATAAGGTGTATGTATTGGAGGTTGCTGGTAGCTTCACACGCACAAAGTTTTAAGTGTTGCAAATCAGCCTGCCCTTGATTTGTCAGGGCTGAAAAGAATAGTATTTAGTTTTTAATGTCTAAGACTCTCTGGTGCTGAGTACTGCCTGAGGGGACGTGTGGGTTGCTAGTGTTCTCAGCAGAGATTTGTCACTCCAGAGGATTTTTATCGTAGAAGAGTGAACATTGAAGGTTTGATTCAGGACTTTTTTTTTTGGTCATTTTGCAGAGAGAAGTTCCCAACAAAAAAAAATATCTTTAAAAATGGTAACTAAAAATTAGTGAAAGTTAATAATTAATGGCTTGTAGCTGATTTATTAATGCCCTCATTTTTCTATGTAATGAAAATTTTAAACTGTCTTGTATGTTAACTATAAAGAAAAAAAAACAAAAAGTGAGATTGATCTTAATTTAAAATTACTTTGAACATACAGAATTGCAGAGTTTTATCCATAAGATACTAAAGTTTGTTTGCAGAGTTCTGGTTTAGGGATTATTTTATATAATAACGAGAAGGAAAATTTGGGCTGGCAAAATTTTCAAAGCTTTTGTTAAAGCCCCTAACTGCTTCTGGTATGAAAGTCAGCTAAGCAGTCTTGTGTTGTTGTTTCCCCCAGGATATCTTTTATGCTTTCTTTTTTTTTTTCTTCCTTCCCTTTGGAAATCCAAGTGTTTATTTGCATGCAAGGTAGGTGAATTCTTTTATCTATTTGTGTATCGTAAACCAAAGCAATTAGCATACTGCAGTTACAGTACACTTAAAAACCAAAACAATCCTTCAAAACCTTCAGTCAATATTATTCCTGGAGGGAACACTCTTAATTAAATTGTATGCAAACGACAACAATAGGCAAAGTTGTTTGTTGTTTAATAATAACTGTTGGGGGTGGGGGGAAGAGTGAAAAAGTAAGTGTAGCAGAGAGCTTCGCATGCCATTAACCCAAGGATAGAAATGAGGTCAGCCTTTGAAGGGACGGACAACACACTTATCTGCCAACATTGGAAAGTCCCAAAAGATTAGCTTATTTGCCAGATGTTACTGGGAGTTCATCATTGACACCCTCTGCTTCATGGGCTTCATCTCTCGCCACAGTTGCAGTTGCCTTTTCTGCCCTTTGCAGGCTTCCTGGAGGTCTTCTCCAGTGCATAACGCTTGAATTTTTTCCTTGAAGTAGGTTTTTTTTTGTTTCACAGCAATAGGCATGATGAACCATCTTAACTTGTAAAGTTGATCTGAAGATTCTTTGTTTTTCTTTCATACACCCACAATAATGCTCTTGGCATAGGAACCACTGACATGAAGCACAGTGAGTGCTCCAGCTCTGGGAAACGGGGCTGTGATTGTGAAGGGTTTTGTGGAATACAGGCGACTCACCTCACTTAATACAGTTACCCTTTTTGAGATGAGTGAATATTGGGGCAGACTTTGTGACAGGCTAAGCATTTTCTGTTCTTTTTTATCCGTTTGCCTGGAAAATAATTAGATACAATTTTAAGCAGACCATTCTTACATTATTAGCAACTTTGTACGTAATCAAATATCACACTGAAGTGTTGTGAAGTGTGTAACCCAAAATAATTAGTAGTGAGGGAGAGTGGGTGCTATCAGGTCCATGTTAGTAATGACTGTAAGAGACTGGAATGGTGTTCTCTGCATGTATCTTCTCCTTTAAATCTTTCAAGAATTTGGTAGTAAATATTGATTTCAGCTAATGGTGGTTTTAACTTTGTGCACATGCTGTGCCCCAAGGGACTCTGTCCTATAGAGGGAGAAGCCAAGACTTGCTCATAAAGAACAGAGCAAATATGTTTTTCCTTTAAAATGGTAGATGTTAGTGGTTGTCTCTTGAAGCAAGATTTCTGCCACTGCAGTTGTTTTGCAGTTCCCCCACCTCCCTTTGAGCAGAACAATTTGTGAGATGGACAGTGACCTAAATAAGGACAGATATTATCACCATGTACATGCATCTGATCAAGGAAGTCTGAGTGTTGAAGCTTTTAAAATAATGGAGGGTCCTTTTGTAGCAGACAATTTAAAGAATTTGATCCTTTGAATCTTGCTTTAACATAGTCCATCCTTTTCTTCCCTTCCTCCTTTTCTTTCCTTTCCTCCTTTTCCTGTCTTTCCTCCCTTTCCTCTCTTTCTTCCCTTTCCTCCTTTTCTTCCCATTTCCTCCCTTCCCTTTCCTCCCTTCCCTCACTTCTTCCCATTCCTTCCTTTCCTTCTTCCCCTTTTCTCCCCTTCCTCCCCCTTTTTCCTCCTCTTCTCCCTCCTCTATTTCTCTCCATTCTTCCTTCCTTCCCTCCCTTCCAAGACCTTCAAGTCTAACTTAGTCTCCTAACACGAGCACTTAAATTGAACATCTGATGATAAAGGACAACGACAGTATTTGTTCATGTTGAGATAAACACAGCATTAGATGCTTTTTGACTACCCATAGACATGTGACATTCTTCCTAACATTTGTCATGGTAGGTCCATAGACCCAGATACTGGGTTTACTTCAGTAGGTCTGGATTAGCTGTTGAATTTCCAGCACTGGAAATCAGAAAAACTGCGAATAGGGAAAATGGAGAGGTGCTACAGGAATGGTTTCTGTCTGCTGGTGTGTAAAATGTTGTTTTTGAATAATGCCTTTCCTTTCCCTTACATTGCCACAGCTTGTGCTGCTGCTGCTGCATGTTCTGTTAAGCAAACCTCAGTGCTGTCAGTGAGGTTGCAGTCTGATCTCTCATGTCATTTTAGACTTGTAACTAGGGAGAGCGGGTATTAGAGCTATTCTGCAAATGCCATCAGTGGGGGACAGTTCCAGAGCTACAAACCTGGGCCGCATCCAGGTTATGCTGGCCCTGTTTGGCCAATCACAGAGTGCAAAATAACCATATTATTCTCAAAGTGTTTTTCCAGAGTCGAAGTAATAGCCATCTTGCCCTATAAAGATCTGAGTTCTATAGAATATTTCTGTGCTGAGATAACTTACATGAACTGTTTTCAAAAGTGCTAGGTGTTGTTTTTTTGTATTTTCTGTGTGTGTTTTTGTTTTACTCTCACTCTTCACCTCTATTCTCCTATGTTCATTTTTGTCTTCTGTGGCCTGTGCTTAATAACCCCATGGCCATTTCTGTAAAACACCAAATCCTTTTGCACTATAGCAAGTAAATCCATGATGGGTTTCCTATAGTGAAATGGGGAGTCCAAGAAATGTAACCATTTAGACTCATGCATTACTTCTAGACTTGAAATACAGCTCTAAGCAGTGCAGAGGACAAATCGTGCCCTCTACCAAATACTTGCATGGGTGATATACGGTGTTGAGCTCTCACACTGCTGCTATGTGGAAAGGCAGTAGGTCATCCACTTTCTATTTTGAGTTTCTTTTGCAGAGGTATCCTTTTACTCCCTTCCTCTTCCTCAGCCCGGTCCTCAGTGTTTGCAGTCCTTACTTCTACTGTCTTTCTCTTTTCTATTTCCACTGGCAGCTCCTTGCCCCCAGTCCCTTTGTGGTTCTTCCTCTCCTTACTTCCTCCACTCCTTAATTCTGGAGTTTTACAAACTTCATTCTTGTTCCATTTTGAAATTTCCTGTCTTTGCCCCTTACTTTTTTAGTTATGCCCAGGCAGCTCTGCTCTTTCTTTGGAAGAAAACAGCTCTGCATAAGCAGAAGAAAGCCAGAAGGCAGCTATTTGGCTTTCTTTGATAACAGAAACAGTGAGGTTTAGCAGCCAAATACTGAGTTGGGGGATCAAAAACTCTTCTCTCTCAGCTTATTTGAAGGTAAATGGATATATTTGTAAGAGAGATGTGGGACAAAACCTTAGGACTGCTGGGGAGCCTTCTCAGCACTGGATTCTGTTTAGGCAGGCAATAAGCAAAACAAGTGGCCATTTAAAAAGGAACTGGGGTGTTTGGCAGCACAAAGCAAGAATCCTTTTCTTACTGTTCTCAAACCATCCTGAAGCATGCCAGTGGCCAGCGACTTCACAGATGCCAGCCACAGGGAAAAGACTGAAGGAAGGCTGCTTGCTGTTGAGGCAATTCACACATCAACTACTTTTTGAGAGCCCTCAGCTCTGCCTAAAAATTTATGGGGCTCTCTTCTTTTAAAACAATTGAGTAAAGGCCCAAGCTAAGTGTTTTTCCACATATAAATGTCATAAATGCAATCACAAAAACTTCACTGGAGTACCAGTGAGGGCTCAAGCCCCAGCTCAAATGTGCATCGTATTAAAGTCCTTCTTAGGGACTCCAGACATAAATTGCTTTCCAGCATCCAGAACCATTTGGAAATGCTTTAATCCTGAAACCAGGGGGTTTCTAATGGAAATGCTGACAGACCCGTCATTGTAGCAGCTGAAGCAGGCAGGGTTGTGATAATGAGCCCTGTATGTGTGCATGTGGAAAGCATGATGCAAGTTCAGAAAACAAGCGCTTCCACTGAAAAGCCCATGCTGACGAAAAACACCACGCACCGTTTCAGCACAACGGTACTTAAAATTGACTTTGCTCATGCAAGTATGTATTGCTCAACCATAGGCATTAACCCTGTGTGTATTACACTTCCAAAACCAACAAGTCGTAATAGCATTTCTAATAATACTCTAATTATCTATAAATAACACTGTACTGAATAGCCTCGACTAGCAGTTTAAAATGCTGCATAAACTGATGGGGGTCTTTACTATTCACAAGTGGAGTTTAACCACGTCTCCTCTCACTTTTTAAACATTGTGCCCATGACCCTAAAAAACAGGTGATGCTTCATTTATTGCTCATGTCTCTGCATACTGCTGCTAACACCAGCAACTGTATATTTTGTACTTGTATTTGGAAATCTCAGTGACCTTGGTTACACCAGGCTGAAGAAACCTGTCTTGCAAGCATGTGCCCAGGTGATTAATTTCAATGAACAGGTTACTTGTAAGAGTGTAATTACTCACTTGTGCGAATGGCAGGATGGGTGCATTGACCTGTATTAGACACATTGTAGTATACACCTCCCCATCAGTTCTTTTCCCCTGTTAATCAGAGGCCTGAAAACCCTGCAACATTTAGACAGCTTGAGGTTGAAGGCTGAAATGTCACTTTTAAAAGAGGGTTAAAAAGGTCGCACAGCTGCAAATAATAATAGCCCAATGAAAATCAGATTCTTACTGCAGCCCACTTCAAGAATAACATTGAAACAGGAAACAAGCCTGCTTGATGTTTTTACCAGTATGGCGGTAAGATTACTGCTGAGTTTAAAAAGGAGGAGAGAGAGACAGAAAGGAGCATGCTTTCTTGGTATTAGACGTTAGAACTGTTTTTCTGGTTCAGAAAGGATGATCCCGGGGCTCTACAAAATCTCCTCGAGGAGCCTGAGGACATGGGGTACTTTCCTCTGAATGCTGCTGAGAGGAGATGTACTTTGTTGCTGTGTTCTGAGGGTGGTTTCGTTTCTTTTGTTTGCTTTTTATTTCTTTGTTATGTTCTTGCATTCCTTGCTGTGGGCTTCAGTTTTATTAATTATAGTAAGAGCTCTTTAGAAGAATCTTATTGAAAAATCAAGGAATAGAAGAAAATCTTGGCTTTCTGCAGAACTTACTTGTTTCTCTTCCGTGTGACATGGCTTGGAGAAGTCTTTCTTTTGTGTTTTTATTTACTTCTTTTTCTAATCAGAATACCTTCACTTTTCCTGAGCAGAGTGATATTTGAGGATAATGGCAGGCTACAACAGCATAGCAGATTTCCTCACTTACACGTTCTGCCAATAAGGCTCTTTACATGGTCACAATAGGGCAATAAATGCTGACAGATGTTGTTAACATGTCTATTAAAATTCAGCCCCCTTTTCTGCTGCATAATGCCTATTGTTAATAATATCAGAACTAATGCTGACATATCAATATTAGTGTTTGCTTGTATTTATAATCCTTTGTTTCTTCAAAAAGGTCACAAAGTTGCAATAAGTTAAGCTATTGATAACAGACCGAAAAAATGCAGACCTGAGCAATTTTTTAACTTTACAGTTATGAATTTGTCTGATATTCTTCATGTGCATTAATTGCAGCAGTTATAGGTAGTACTACAAGAGTTCCATGAGTGTAACTTGAATTTTTAAGATCCCAAAGGTTAATAAGCACCCTAATTTAGATGGAAAAGCTGCTGTGATTTATTTTTATTAGGTGAAGTCGAAATGTTGCCATTGGTTGCGTTATTTCCTTCCTTCACCTGCACACAGTGTGGAAAAAGAAGATGTGGAACGTGTGGCCCAGCAACACACGTGAGACGTGAAGAGAAGTGTGTGCCAGAGGCTGTGTGCAGCTGTCTATACCCCAGGCTGAAGGACGGGAGATGCATGCCTGCATCCTGAAAACGATGCCGTGCAAGATGTGCTGTGCACAACCAGAACACCTCTGTTGCTGAAAGCCCCCACCCTGCTGCAAACCCGGGGTGAGACCCTGTGTTGCTTGTGCATCTGTAGCTCTTGCAGGGCTCAGCAGGATTGAGGCATGCAGAAGGTTCACACTCACAGCCCAGACTTTCAGCTGCTTGTTTCTAGTCAACATTTGAGCATAAAGCTGGAATTGCTGCCACACAATAACCAAGCACCAGACAACCTTTCAAAAATTGTAGGCAGCAGACAGCTTCTTTCATTCATTTACTGTTGGAAGACAGTCAATAGTACCGCAGTCTCAACTGCGGTGATAGCATCACATGTGAACACAAATTCTGCGTGGGGCAATTTGTCTTGAGGGCGCTGTTCTACCTGGTAACATGTAATATGGGTTAAGTTTTGCTAGACAGTAGTGCAGGTGATACAGCTATTCTGGATTATTACTTTTTTTAAGTTTAGTGTCTGCAAAGAATGATTCTCATGGGAACAAGCATTTGCTTGTACATTTGTGGAAACAGTTAGATGTTGAATCTGATACCTTTTCCTAGTACTGAGAATAAACACCAAGTTCATGTTTTCCTGGAGTTGATGCTCACGCTCAGAATTCTACTTCTAATCTAGTATATTATTTAGGTGCTTAGCCTGTGCTTATCTATCTAGATAACCTTGAGAATCATTTAATTTTTATCAGAGCATACACTGACAGATTCAGGTACTAAAGCTCAAGCTCAGGGTGAGGAGTCTTAGGCTTGCAATATTCAATAAGAAAACAAACTCCAAATAATTCCTGGTAATGTTTTGAAATCCACTTGGACGCTTGGGACCAGAATTGTTACTATCTTGTTTTCTTTAACTGCGTCTCATCTGTTGTTCTGCTATTGAAAATACCGTTGTCACTGTCCCCTGAGGAGGGGAGAAAGGGGTAACAGAAACCTTTGGCAGTGCTTCAGTTGCAGGAGTAATTGAGATATTAGATAAAGCCTTTCATTATTCACACGTAGCTTTTCATTTTTTTCTTCTTTCTGTGAAAAGGTCTTTAGGAAAGACAACATCCTGGGGTTACATCCCATAAATAAAGGTATATTTAAAAATCAAACTTAGTTGGAGGTTTTGGTTTTGTTTTGGAGGGGGGTTGTTTGTCTAGTTTGTCTGCTGCTTGTTTCTTTCAGACAGGATAGCATAATTTAGAGTATTTTTATGGCTTCATCTCTGAAGTGCTTGTCTCTGCACAGTCTGGAACTGAAATAACTGAAATTAGAAGTAATTTGACACCTTTAGTTATTTTAGTATATGAACATACTCTTTCATTTCTGATTATGAGTATCCTATTTCAGTTTAACATAGCTGTAAGTTAAATCAAAACAGGATATGAATAATCTTAAAGGAGTAAATTAGGTACAATTTTAGTTATTTCAGTTCTAGCCTTCTGTGCATACATGGTTAGTCCTGAGTTAGGGTCTTTCTTGACATCTGATTGTATGTGGTGCAATAAATCACTTGGCTCAGGCCTGATGTTGGTGGAGATGCCCACATCGTGAAGATCAGTTGACGTTTATTATCACCTTTAGGGAGTAGTGTCCTTGTGAAAGTTAAAGGGCAAATAAAAGTAGAAATTCTTCACTTCTGGATGTTTCTTCTATGAGTCTGTGGAGTCAGATAAAAAGTGGGGTTTATTTATGTTACAAGTAGGAAAATATCCTGTCAGGCTAATGTTGTCCACCGGAATGAATTTTAATGAAAAAGAAAATGTTATCATCCAAAAGTTTTGTTTGGTTTTTGTTTGTTTGTTTTTTTCTTTGAGAACTTAGGGCAGTGAAAATAATTGCTGCAAGTACAGGTCTGGCTGATGTTCAGGTTAATGATGTATTTATTGTTTGCAAGGGATGGGAGCAACTCTTCTGAAAAAAGAGCTTTCTGTCAAGTGTGTCCTGATAATAGGAAGCAATGAATTGTGTTTTTAAAAATTACAGTGGAGTTGTGTAACTTTAGCAGCTGTCCTTCTGCAGATTTTTGTAGTTTTGAAATCACAATCTGCTTCTCCATAAAGATATTTCTCTTTAGTTCATGAAAAAATTATACAAACACCACCTGGGTATTTTTCTAAGTGGGGCTGTGGGGAGGTTGAATTTTAAGGGATTTCAGGTAATCTGAAAGCAGAAGTCACATGTAGTGCTTTAAGGTGTGTCAGCCACTACATTCTAGCTGGTAATAACAGTTGCACCAAAGGGCTCAAAACATTTCCAAAACGAATGACTTATTTATTTTACATCCTAGAATGTTACTAAAAAAAATTATTAGTGTTTTTTTTCTGGTCAGGGACACTGCTCTAATATTGACCCAAATTCAGCTGTGTGTTCTGAGGGTGAATGTTTCATCCTTTGGTTTTATTCAAGACTCAGGAACTTTCTCCCAGGGTTTAGTTGAAGGTTACAGGAGTGGAACTGCTATGTGGAAGTTCAGTTTTAGACAAAACTTCACTTCTCAAGCTCCTGAGGATCTAGCTGACCTTTTAAAGGATGGGGATGCACAATTACCTTGTGTGTATAGAGAGATGTATGTAATGTATTTAAGTTATTAATATCATACAGTATGGATTCAGAACTTCAATAAGTGGGTTTTTTTCTCAGAAGTAATGTAGACGTCTGGTTTTAATGTAGTTCAGCAGGAACTGAAGGAGGAAAGGTAAAAACCTTTAATTCAAGATATTTCTGAGCAGACACGGTCTTATCTAATAACAACACTGAACATATGCTATTTTCTGAGGCAGATTTCTGCTGTGAAAGCTGAACATTTTTTTTCTTTCCTCAAAGTAAATATGTGCTCAGGAAGGTTAATAAGAACTTAGACTACAGGGAGACTGCTGAATATTAGCAAAATTAGTACTCTGAGGATGAAAACTTTGTTCTGGTCTGTTTGTGGAGTTTGAAATAAAAACGTAAACCATGATGACTGTATGTTGCATGCCTGTGTGAAGTTTAGAACTTATATATTCATAGGTTCCCTTTCTTTCCCCCTCCCCCTTTTAACATGTAGATTTATGAGGAATCAAAGATGAACTTGGAGCAGGAGAGGCCTTTTGTCTGCAGTGCCCCAGGCTGCTCACAGGTGAGTGGAGTCAGCGGTGATATTAATTGAGTCCTCAGCACTAGCTCTGGCTTGTATAATGCCTCCTGATATTTTAACATATGTCTAATAATAATATGTGTGTCAGGGTTTTGTTTGGTGGTTTGTTTTTTTTTTTAAGTCCTTCTCCCCCTCAATTCCTTCCTTTCCCACAAGACATTATTACAAAATATTTCAAGCAAATACAACAGCCAGTCAAAACTGAGTCAGTACAAGTGCTTCTAAATCTGCTTCTGTGCCTTCTTTCATCCCCAAGCCTAATGTTTCAAGCCAGGTATTGCAAATTCCTTTAATGACTAGCAAGAGAGAACACACTAGGCAGGGCACATTTGTCTGTCTTCTGCTTAGAGGTATGATGGAATATATTATTCTTGTTATTGGATGTAGTAACCCTCCTGATTTTTTCTGTTTTAAATACTTAAATACACTGATATCTTATTAGCTGCTGCTTATTTATTTATTTATTTTGGATCTTTAAGACATCTTCCTACTAAATATTTTCTACAGAAAACGCAGCCAGTAGATAAATTTTGCCCCAGGATGTACATTTGGGATTCCTGTCCTGTTGACTGGTGGTCTACCCTGTGTCTCTGGGGGTGTAATCTGACCTGTAACATTAGATGTCTAATAAGCTTAAAAAACCTGAAGTGACAAGGATTTCACCTGTTGAGATTTGAATTGGGGTTTATGTGTTTTTTTGGTGATTTTGCAGTGGTGAGGGAAGTTCCCCCGAGCGCATCAATGAGGGAAGTTCCATGTGTGGCACTTTTGACCCTAATTTGGTTTAGTGACAAGAGTTTGTGAGTAAAATCTTCAGGCAAGGGCATCTTTTGGGCTTGTGCCACAGGGCTCCTGTATGCATCTATTTTAAGGGATTTTGTTTGGCACTGTGGGGAGGCTGAATTTTAAGGGATTTCAGGTAATCTGCAAGCAGAAGTCACATGCAGTGCTTTAAGGTGGGTCAGCCACTACACTCTTGCTGGGATTTCTTTCTTCTTCTTTTTTGTTCCTCCAGAGAATTCATTGCCATTATTTATGTTGCTTTGTCTATGGGCTTAGAGAGATTCTCAGAAGGTGTAACGTAAGGCAACTGTCTAAACTATAGTCACAAGCACGGTCACTTAGCCAAGAGTATATTGTGTTGAAAACTTTAGGTCCCTTTAACTCAGTTGCTTTTTCTTTATTTTTGTTGTTGTTGTTGTTATGATCTCCTATGTACTTGTTGATTTAAAAACCTGCTTTAAATTTCCCCCCCCCCTCAAGCCTCAGTGATACAACTTTTGGCCTTTGCTGGTCCCGAAATAATCCTGTTAAAACTATTACAGTAGCAAAGATCTGTGTATGATCATTCTGATGAAGGAAACTTCACAGAACTAGTCTGCTCTTTGAGCCCAAGTGTACAAGTGCTTGAGCATTTATTCAAGCTTATCTCTTTTTCATCTTGTTAAAAAAAAGCTATTTGTTGTAGATGTCTGTTATTGGACTAAAAACAAACTTAGCACACTGATTAGCTTCTTACAAAGAACATCCCTCCACCTTCTCTCCTTGACTAAGGAAAAGAATTTAATTTAGTGTCATAAAGGGTCATAATGAGTTGCTATAAAACTTAGCACCATTGCTTTGCCACTTTGAATCAAGTTAAAGTATCAGACATTTCCAAAATTAAAACCACATTCTGCCTGAATACTTTTGGGTAGGGAAAAGCTGGCTTATTTGATTATTTTTATTACTGTTCATCAGATATAGGTTGCAGAAAGACACAAAAGCAGAAAAATCCAGTAGTGATTTAAGATTTGCCTTATTACTTAGCATTTGCCGTGGGCTAAGAGCACACACAGCAGCAGCTATCACAGATCCTCAGACACGTGGTGACTTGTGAGACTGTGGTAGCTGGAGACCCTTAGAATCCAAAACTTGATCTGCAGTTTTTTCAAGCAAATGCATGACACCTTATGGTTTTCCTTTCCAGAGAGCACGGCAGCAAATATGTTTCTAAATCAAATACCATTATTTGTTACTCATACTCACTTGCATTTTCAAATATTCTGTTTCCTGTGCCATGTGGACACATTTCTAGCTGGATAAATTTCTTTCTCTCTCATTTTTGAAATTCTGTCCAATGCCAAAAGTTTATTAGAGAATTAAATTCTTCTTTTTTTTTTTTTTCTCTTTTTTTCTCTCTCTCTTTCTCTCTCTCTCTCTCTGTGTTTGCCTGACAGCGTTTTCCAACAGAGGATCATCTGATGATTCACAGGCACAAACATGAAATGACTTTGAAGTTTCCTTCAATAAAAACAGATAATATGTTATCAGGTAAGAAGACATGAATTCAAGAGTCAAGATAACTATTCAGATGATGTTGAAAGCATGACTCCTACCAGAAAGCTACTGGCAAATTGCCTCCAAGATTGGTTTTAAAAAGCCCCAGCTCCAGTTAAATAATAAGTAGAGATGGAATAAGCTAGAATGCATATCTTTGAACAAAAGGACATTTACCATTCTTATGCCTTCATACACATTTGGCATGAGAGGGAAAGAAATTGTTGAACCTCAGCCATGCTGGCAGCTCTATCATTGATTCTCGTGTCAACATGCCAGTGAAATATAGGCACTTAAGTGCGTGTCATCTGGGAGCCCAGCAGTCAGTGTGTTAATGAAGTGAATTTTGCTGTTCCTGTAAGACTGGCCATATAAGCTGGACAGGTTCACTTCAGCAACTGGAACAGGCCACACTGTACAAGCCACCTTTATGGTGACTCAAAAACTGTCCACTGTAAACAACCATAACCAGAAAGGCAAACCACTGGGTAATATCCAGTACCTTTTCCCCTGAAGTGCATCTCTCTCTGCACTACCCCCATCATACACAGGGTTTTTTTGGTATTAGGTGCAATTACACCCTTTAGTTTCTTATGTAGTATTTTTCTTACACCGTCTTTTCACACTCTTGTCTGTGTAACTACACATCGATGACTTGCTGGCCTTCACTGAGTGCTGGGTAATGTCAAGCTAGCCTTCGTTTTACCTCTTCTCTCCTCTCCTGTTCCCTTTCCTATTGTTTATTCTATGGGCAATAGTAATGGATTATTTAGAATAATATCACTGAGATTTTTCAGGTTTCAAAGTACTTGCAGAAAAAAACCTCTATGATGCAAATGTGTGTGTGGATGTTCACCAGCATTTGATATTTATATTTTGCAATGGGGTTCTTCAAGATAAATTGTACCATTTTAGGTGCAAATATGTAATGATTAAAGGGTCTCCAGCAGAGTAACTCTTTTATGATAATCATAGTTAGGTAACAATGGTTTGCAAATATTTGATTTAGGATTTTTTTTTTTTTGTTGGGACTCTAGGCACCAGTGATAATGAGACAGACTTTATCCCAAATAGAGTTTATTTTGCTTTTACATTTGAAAATACCATAGTGGACTAAGTTTAGAAAGAAACAGTACACAGCATGTTGAAGAGTAGGACTTGTAAAGTGCCTGCATGCCAACTATGCCTGCGGAATCCTATGTTTGCAAGCACAAGTGAGAAAATACTGCTTTTCCATTTCACTGTGTCCTTTGGCAGTGAAACTATTCAAAGACATCTGTGCTGTGGGCACATTCACCCTGTGCAAGTGCTGGTTTTTGATAAAACTTTCTGTTAGGCAAGACTTTTGTTCGAGTGCAGTTTCTAAGAAGTCTATTCTGTCATGAGGAGTCCCCTGAGTAGAGTAGCTCCATTTGGGTTTGGTAACTTCTATGATTTAACTGTCCTGCTCCTTCCAATGGCTTGTTTTCCCAGGCAAAATGACTGTCTTCCAGCACTACCACCAGTACTGGGCCCTCTAAACCTGCAGTTAGCCAACAGTATATACTAATGCAGAATTTTCTGGCCAGAAAGACTTCAAGATTGCCTCTAAGGGATGTATTCTTTGAGCTTCGTGTATGACAGTGCTCTGTGGTAGTGAAAGAGTATACATGTTCTCAAAGACTGTGGCAAATGTGCCTGACTGTAATGGCCTGACAACTTTGTGCTGCTGTGTATTGAATTCTCTTTTTGTATTTGTTTGCTGGATTTGTTTGGCATTTTGCAATCCTTACTCTGGAAGCATCATAGATCATCTACTCTCTTCAGGGAGACATTGAAAAATAGTTGTTTCATTACCCACCGAAACCCTGGGGAAATCTAAATACCTTAAAGTTTAAGATGTTTTATTCTTAGATTTCATAATGAAAAATTAATGATATATGGGAAGAAGAAACAGACTTTTCTCTTAAACATTTGTCTTCATGTCTTCCTTGTTTTTTGCATTTTTGCTTATTTGACTTTTTTTAAAATTTTTTATGTCGTCAGTAGCTTCAAAGAACTGCAGCACCAATTGCCCTTTAATAAGCCAGGTGCAGTGTTATGTTAGTTGGTTTTTCTTTCCCCCTCTTTTTCCCAAGCTGCCTGGAAGTCAGACTTTTTTGGTTTTTTTTCCAGTATATTGTATACTATCTTTTAATTTGTTGTATTTAATTTATTCATTATTAGCAACTAATCATGAGAAATAATGGCCTGTATGCTTTCAGTTAGACATTAGAATTATCTACCTTGTTTCAAGAGATAGCTTAATCCCCAGTCTGGGATCGGTATAATATCAGTGATATTTAATGCACACTGAACATGTTTTCTATAAAGTGTTACTGGAAGTAGAGACTTAAATTGAGGAGCTGTTGGTCTTGTACCAACATGACATTTTAGAAACTGAGAAAATATGGCTTGGGAAGAAGGAACTTGTTTTTTGTGCGAAATTTGTGTTGAGGTCTGAAGTATGAATTTCCAAGGGAGGGGTAAAATTATGTTACATGTAAAGTTTATATGTTGTTATGTTGGTGGGGTCAGTGTTTAATAAACAGTGTTTCATGACCTGATCAAAAGTATTGGTTCTATCAGGTATGTCTGTCCAAGAGCTTCCTTGTTATCAACTAGCTCCACTATATTTTCTACTATTTTTCTTCATGCTGGCTTAAGAAGAACAAGCTATATTAAATCTAGTGACTCTTGAGCCAGTTCAGAAACTCCAGATACGTGCTTACACTATACAGCTGTTCTGTTCTGTGGCTGTGTAAATGGAAGGGATGTCTGCTAGAGGCATTTCATTAAAATGCAAGTGATCTTTGTTGGTTAACTTGACATTACAATTATTTTTAAAGAAACTTTTAAAATGAATGTTATTTGTTCCTTTTTGTGTATGCATTTTATTTTTTTTTGTTAGAAAGTCTTGTTGTAAGTATGGATAGAGAATCGTTGATATTTTCCATTTCCATCTTTCCAGCCAAAAAAGGCTGTTTGAGATAACATGGAATGTCTCGTGTAAGTTTTTCATGCTAGTCATCATTGCAGGCAACTTTGTAGTTAGATTGACTGAAATAGATGCCATCTCTTCATTTTTGTGCTAACTGAACATTGATTGCATTGCCTTGAAACTCTGTGGTTTCTTGTATGTCAAAGCTTTTGCGTTTAAACACCTAAATATTAATGTCTGTGGAATAGATTGTTCCCTCCAGGTAAGTACTAAAAACCTTGTGGAACTGAACTTTGGGAGCTGGGGATTGTCTGCATAGAAACCCTTTTTCTTCTTCATTCTATTTACTGA
Organism: Pipra filicauda; assembly: GCF_003945595.2. Classification (NCBI taxonomy): domain Eukaryota; kingdom Metazoa; phylum Chordata; class Aves; order Passeriformes; family Pipridae; genus Pipra; species Pipra filicauda. The sequence goes on along the minus strand of NW_024105031.1, from coordinate 4,092,916 downwards.
AGTCCAATCCTCTAGAGTTTTGGTGTTGAAGCCTACTTTGGAGACAGAAGTAGTCTTCTCTAGGTGAAAAAAAGTGCATGTGCTAAAGGTAGTACAAATGTATTCCTTTTCCCAGGTAATGTCTGTGTCAGTGAGGTAGCTTCTGTCCTCCTTGGTAGGCTTATTTTTTTTCTCCTTGTAGTTTACACAGACAGGGTTATCTAGGCATGAATTTTGTGGAGTGCAAAATTATTGGGTATAAGGACCAATACAGTTGTTTGCTTTCTTGTTTGCTTTCTTGTTTGCTTCTGTGTCTCTTGCTTTACCAAATAATGAAATGATAAGTCTTCTAACATTCTACTGGTCAGGTTCGGAGTGACCAAAAGACTGTAAAAATTTATTGTACCCAGTATGTGCACCCCCTTGGAAAGTCCAACCAGTGCTTTAAACAATACATTATTAAGCAGTAAAATTCTTCGTAGCCTTGATCTGAGTGGAGGCAGTTTCACCATTTATGCCTAGGTGCACCTCTTCTTCCTCTCTGGTTTTGATCACCTGTTTGAGGCATTATGATCTTGAGCTTCTCAGTATACTTGGGTAGGAACCTGCTTAATCAATGAAGAAACTTTTTTTAATTTCTCAGAACATTCCCCTGTCCTTGTGGCTGCTTGAAGGGCAGCACTTCGATTTTCCATGTTAACCCTATTACTCTGACTTTGTTATTGTTGTATGAAAGTACAACACTGGCAAGTGTATAACTTAAACAGACCCCACAGCTGAACAAGCCGAATGGCTGTTATTACTGCACATCAGACTAAACATTTTTTTTTTTTTTTGAAAGAAAGATGAAGAATCAAGTTACACACTTGGGAGCTGTGCTGTTAGGTATCTTTTACTGAAACAGAATTTTTTTTTTTTTTTTAAAGAAATCTTGTTTCACATAACTGTTCTTTGGTTCTCCAGGGTTTTTAAAACTGGTATCATGCTTTAAAGTTTTCTTCTATGTTTTGAGGGATGACACTCAAGAATTCAAGGTAGTTTTATAAAACACATTCTTGGTGAGTCAAGTAAACTTTCTATAGAGCAAGCTAATGTTGTGTTTCCTGAGCTGTTGTTTTGAAAACAATATATTGAGACTGAGTGTCCTTTCTGAGGTTATTATTTCAACTCCCACACCCTCGAAGAAACAACAACAAAGAAACCCCCATGCATTGCCAAACATTATGAGTGCAATATGGAACCTTTTGAATTTACTGAAGACTTCAAATTCCTCATTACCATATAGCATAAAATTTTTAATGAGTCTGGAAAATCAGGTATCACTTCAGACATTGAGGGCAGATTTTCAAAATGGTCAACAACCAAAATACACACGGTATGTCAGGTTCTGATCAGATTCTGATTGCTGAGTGCTTCTGAAATCCTCTCCTGTAAGATACAGTAGATTAACTTGGGATCTGCACAGATGAGACCTTTTGGACTTGCTCTGGGGCTTATATATTGTCCATTTACATTTTTGAGGTTTATTTATACTTAATGTTTCTTGCAGCCTTCCTGGTCATGACTTTGTCATCAGAGAGGCTGATTATTCACCTGAGTAATAGGCTGAACAAAATATTTATTGCCTAGTCTGAAGCTTGACAATTTCTATGTTCAAGCTGGTGGTAAAGGTGAGATAGAAATAACTTCCTAAGTAATTATCAGATGAGAGGTTCACCTACAAAGTGAGAGTTGGCTACAGGTAGATGCCTCAAAGCATAGTAAACTAGTTCTGGAGAATGGAACTAATTGAGGATGGAAAGATGTTTACACGTCTACCAAAGGGACTGGGTTGAGATGGCTGATCAGGTTTATCAGGTTAACCCAGATAAACCTGTATCCCAAGCATCCCAATTCAAAATACATCTTGGGACATTAAATTCCTGGGCTGTATGGGTACTAGTGTGCCTGCAGGACAGCTTCGTACATTATGCGCATCCTCAGCAGGAATGCTGAGTGGTGCTGGCTCTGTCTGAGTTTGGGTCCAGATGGGTCTGGCTTACCCAGTTGCTGAAGTACAACAAATTAAAGCCCCATTCTCAGTGAGACTGCAATAGTTGTGCGCACTGGTGACAGCAACAAAAACTTTATTTGTATCAACAGGGAACAGTGAGGTCAGGCACAAGATGTTGGAACTATTAATACATTTTTAAGTGCTGAGAATGACAAATATTTTGTTAATTCTGGGAGACCTGAATACGTAGCTTATGCCAGGGTCTTCTTTGTGATACCATTCCCAGTTAAAACACAAAAGCTTGCCTAATTTAAGTAAAAGAATTACTGTGGTGTTGAGAGTAATTTCTTCTACTAGTTTGCCCACCTCCTAAAGGAAAACTGGTGTTTTGCAGAGGCAAAGTAGTTGGTTGCTCCAGAGCAACACAAGCCCACTGGATTTGGTAGCCCTGAAGTCCTGAAACCAGTGAGTTCAATGTTAGTGCGGTTTAACTATGTAAAGTCTCAACATTTTAAAGTCTGGATCTTTATCAGTTCTGCTCCACACAAACATAGGTTTTGTGGACTCCTGATTTCTGTGAATGTTGAAGGATGAAGTATTTTAAGGTAAAAAGGCAGCTCTTATTTTATGTCTGACTGAGCTGGCTTCCAGAAGCTCTGTGGATGGAGTTTAGGACGGGTGGTTAGTAGTGCTTCCGCCCCATTTGGGAGGAGAGAGGGGCTGTCTGTTTTAACAAAATCTTGATGTGAATTCCTATCAGTCTGATTTGTGGATCATAGAACTACAGTAACCGTATGGGGAGACTAAGGTAGTAAATTAAGATCACTGTGTCAATATGTTGGTGGTGTAAATAGTGTCATTAATCTATCAGTTTTGATACTTTGAGATAATAAAGTAATTAACTGGAAAGTTCAACGGTAGGCAAAATTTGTTAATTTTGTGTTGCAGCAGATACACTTTCAGCACGTGCAAAGAAAAGCCATTGAGGCCTTTGTGCATTTGAAGTCACATTGTTGCTCTGGGTTGCTTGTTTTTACTGTTAAAATGGATCTACTTCACTGAGATAACATTTTTTGTCAGTCTACCATTCATTGAATAGATGCTGAATAGGTTGGGAACTTCAGCTGCACATACCTCCTCACCACCTTTTTATCCATTAAGTTGCCTTTGACCTCGTGTAGCCTGTTGTACTGATGCTTGATTTTTGGAGTAGTTGCATACTTTGATGGAAAATGACAAAGACTATGTTAGCATATTCTCTTCTGCCCTGCCCCCCAAATTCTGGGCTCAAGTAACTCTAAAAAAACCCAGGATTTTTAATTCTAGCGAAAGTGGTGCCATCAACTTCTTTATGAAATGGTAGTTTCTAATCTTGGCCATGAAATTGATACCTTCCTTATTTGATATGGACATACCACTTCTTACAATAAAAAAATTTCTTTTATTTACCTCACATTCAGATACCAACATGCCTTTTGTGTCCAAGCTTGTTTTTCTTCAAAGCAGTTGGATTGTTCACTAAAGTAACATTTAATCCTTTTTGGAAATTAAATCTATTTCTCCTGCATTTTAGTGCACTTCATTTCCAATACACACTCCAATCAAGGGTCAAAGACAACCCTGGTGTAAATCTACTGAGTTCAGTGTGGTTACCCTAGAGATTTATTTGGCACTGCTTATTTGGGATATGGACCTATAAAATGCTGAGTGTCCTCAGCTCTCATCACTGTCAGCACCTTGTCCACTCATTTCCTTATGCTGAGTTCTTGCAAGATTTTTGAATAGTCTTACAGTAGTTAGCTGTGAAAACTAATAGATAAATATATGTGCATTCCTAAACACTTGAGTTTTGTTTCCTTTAAGCTCACAAGTAGGACACTCAAGCCAAAAGAAATAAAGCAGAATTTTACCATTAAGTACTTGCTTTTTGAGTTACATCAAGATCTTCCATCAGAAATGCAAATGAGCGTCTTCACCCTTGGATTACCTGCGAGGGTCAAATCTGGATGACCACACCTCATATAGGTGTAAATTAGTTTCGAGTGTCTTTATAATGGAGGAAGGTGATCCTCCCCCTTAGTTTCCCAGTGAAAACTGCATTTCCTTTTGTATGCCTTTCTTTTGTGCTGCCTTTTGTTTAAGGGTTGTTTAAGGTATTTCTGTGCTCATCATGTAAGGTACATTGTGTCAGGTAGCTGCTATACAGGGGTAATATTAGAACTTGACCCAGCTTATCTAGGTGCAAGAAACCATTTTTTTTTTCTTCCAGAACTCACTGAAGTGGGAAGCTCTTTTCTGAGGTCAGTATTGACCTAATATGGGAACAGGGTTTAGTATGACAGAGTTTTCATTCTTTAAGAAATGAATTACAAACCATAAGGTAATTGTCAATGACTATGCAGAAGGTGTCTGAAAACCTTGTTCCTTCTTTGGTCCCTCCTGCCAGTGGCATTAAAGAGAATCCTGTCCTTCATATTAGTTCCGAGAGGGCAAAAAATTCCTGTAGATGAAGGCATTAAGGATCGTTTGACTGCAAATTTCATGGTTTGTATGTATTATCAACACTTGTAGATATAAAACACAAAAGGACACTTCTTTGTGGCCAAAGTTTATGATTTCATAGCTTTTATAAGTGTAATTTCACTCCTCCTTCAAAAACTGTGGTAGAAGCAGAACTTCTCACTGTGGTTACCTTCATGTGTTTTGCTAAGTATGTGTATTTTTGAGGTGGTTTTCAAACACTTGAAGGCATTAACTAGTGCACATGAACAGCAGTTACCTGCCTACTGTGGCACAAATGCGCATTATGGCATGCACTGTGCTTTGTTTTGCATGCAGCTATTTTTGGAGGTTTGTAGACAGTCCTAGTAATTATTTACACATGTTAAGGATATGCACTTGTGTTATGTGCCCTGTGAAAAGCTATCCTGTTGTCTTTCTGGTTGAATGATGCTGCGTGGTTTCGGACACTGATGGCAAGCACTGGCTGTCTGCAATGTATAGTGTTGAAATTCAGCACTATGTGGGTTTTTTAATGATGGTGTGGTAGGGGTGGGAAGGCAGGAAATTTAGTTATAATTTCTCTTTTCTTGGAAAACTATATAGTTGTCTTCCTCTCCTTTTAATATTAAATACCAACAATAATTTCTTGTCATATCTCAGATCAGACTCCTACACCAACACGCTTTCTGAAGAATTGTGAGGAAGTGGGCCTCTTCAACGACATCGACTGCTCCCTAGAGCACGAGTTTAGGAAGGCACAAGAAGAAGAAAACAACAAAAGGGTGAGTGTGAGCACACTGAACCCTTCCTGCCCTTCTGATTCCTTGAAATGTCCTTTAATCTGTGTGAACGCAGATTGAGCTCTACTACCTGGTAGTAACCTTTTGGTTAGAAACTAGGTGGCACTATACATTGTGACATGCTTTTTAAACTATTGAAGCAGTTGACAGAAATGAAACCCCCAAACCAAAAAAAAAAATCCCAGCATTAAATTTCCAAAAGTGTGTACCTTGTTTGCCAGGGTTTGATTCCAAGTTTCTGCTTTTAAGTAAACTCTAACGCAAACCACACACCTCTTGAGGGAGAGGCTTGGGAAAATTATATCATCTTTGAAGTGAGGATTTCAAACTTACTCAAACATATTATAGGGAATTGTGGATTATGAAGGAGCATTTAGTTAAGAGCAAAATTTTTTTCTTTTTTTTTTTTTTTTATTCTATTCCTCCACTATTTGATGGGCCTCTGGATTGATTTGTCATCGCTACCAACTTTACTATGTTTCTGCATTTCTCATAGTCATGTTGAGTGGGGAAATTTTGACTTCAAATACCTAGTAGATAATGTCTCCCATTTCCAATTAATGTTCTTTTGGTCCCAGTATTGCTAAATTTTTGTTGAATTATATAGGCCACTTTGTATGGGGTTAAGGGTACTTCTGTACCCAAAGGTTGTTCGAGTATTTTGAGGGATCCTAAAGCACTGTTAAAATTTTCAAGTAATTGTAAAAGAGCTTAATGCACTACAGAAGCCAGCAATAAGTAATGCATGAAATTGTAACTTTTCTAATAATATCTAAAGTTCTGGTTGCTTGTGAGAACGAAAACATGAGCAGTGCAGGGCTTCCTACTGGAGCATATTGCACCCTGCAACGTTCCAACAATCAGCCTAAATGCCTCCCCTTCACAATGTTCCCTTTTGTGGCTCTGTTTTCCCTTCTCCCATCTCAGCAGCTCTTGGAAATTCTTGTGTAATGTGTCCCCTGTCATAGGAATTCCCCGGTTATTGAACACTGTGTTACTTAGTTCTCACGGTAATCTGTGTTTGTCCAAATTGAACCTTAACTGGGACTAAAAGCAGGAAAAGGTTGCCACGAAGCAGCTACAGTGCTTTAGCCAGAGGACACTTCTCCTTTGCTTGCCTCAGCATTAATTTACCTTTCAGATTGTCTGTGCCTCCAATGACAAAGGGTTCCTCTATAGGTACACCCTCTTACAGCTGCTGTATTATCTCATTTGCTTTGACTGTTGGTGGTTGCTCTCCAACTCAAAATTCATCCCTGCAAGGTGTGTATGTGCTGCTGGGGCTCATTAAATTTGGAAGTAGCAGCATTTAGGGATCTTGAGGTCTGCAAAGTAAAGGCCCAAGAGGGGCTTTTGCAGAAGAAAAGCAGTGTAAAACTGCTTGCTGAGGTGCAGAACAGGAAAAGAGGCTTGTAGAAAGAAGATGTGAAGGGAATCTAGAGATGTTTTGGTTTTGGCTTATAGGGAAAGAAGTCTAGAGATGGTTTATTTGTGGCTCATAAGGAAAGAGATTGGGACAGATAGAGGAGGAGAGAGGCTGTGTCTTGGTATGCTGAGCAAGGCAGAAGAGTGTCCAAATATGAGAGAGTTCAAGTTTTGGTCAAGTATTGGGAAAATAGCCCAGACTAACCCTCACAGCTTTGTGTGTGGGACAAATATTAGGAAACAGCCTGTATTGAGATAAATAGGTCTAATTTTAGATTTAACTTACAAACTTAGTGGTTAAAGTGCTGCAGGCAGGAGTCGTAGCTAGAATCAAGGAGAGCGTTTCTGTACATTCTTACTTCTTTGTGCATTAGAGAATTCCTAAGCAGCTCTTTCTGCATGGTGTTTATTCTGCAGGAGTGGGAGATGAAATCTACAGAAGTGGACCTTTGTGCAGTTAGCCACAGATTGCAACGCTTGATGTTTCATTTTAGCTTACAAGGGGTAGTTGCACAATCTGATTAAAACCTAGACAAGGGCATCAAGTTACCTGATAATTCCAGCTGTTTAGCGGTCTCTGGGACTCTTATTCTGCCCTCCTTCTACCAACCCCTGCAGCTGCCATTGCTGATGGTGAGGGAGCAAAAAATTGATGGTGGGGGTGGGGGAAAAAAAAAAAAAAAAAAAAAAAAAAAAGAAAAAAGGAAGGTGTGAAAAAAGAAAAAAAAAGAAAGGAAAAAAAGAAAAAGGGAGCACAAGTCTCACTAGCTGGCTAACCTGTAACATTTGCTCTGTGTTTCCAATTAGTCTGCTGTATGTTCATTCTTACATTACCGACTGACTGTCAGATAGGAATCTGAAGCGGGTCCCAGTAGGGCTTTACACAAGTGCAAGAGACAAAGGCCAAGACAGAAGGGAACTCCTCAGGCTGCAGCTATCCCTAAGGAAATGCTTCTCACAGCCTGTCCCTGGAATATGAGTGCTATGTAGCATTGGCCTAATGGACTTGCTAACACATGGAGACTAAGGTTAACTGCATGGAAATCTTACAACTCAGAAAAGTCTTGTGAAAATATTTTTGGTTATATTAATTTCTCTGGATTCTGAAAGAAACAGCTTTGTTTATTTTAGTATATCACTGTGGCTTAGCACACAGCTTGACTCTGAAATCTTGTAAGAGAAAAACACTTTCGGTTTTTCTTGGGCTTTTTTTCTCCTTGAGAGTCATAATTTGAAAACTCAGAGAATAAAGTTCATTAGCTGCTTTTTTTTTTTTAAATCTTCTGAGTGAGAACCCATGGATAATCCATGAGAATTTGTTGTGATGAAGCTAGTTTTGAAGACTGGTGACATTCCAAATCAGCTGTGAAGCACTGAGTGCATGGTTTTAGGAACACCATGTGTAAGCGTTTTTGTAAAGATAGTACTGAGGAGAAAGCACTTCCATTAATATCCCAGCTGCTTGTCAAGGAAGAAATCAGTTGACATCTTTATGCCATAGTTGCTCATGTGTAAAATGGTAGTAGTGCCAATTTCTGCCTCCAATACTTGATATGTCTTGTGATTGCAAGCTGATCTGTCAAGGACTATCTCTGAAAATATATCTGGATTAGCCTTTGCTCGGGGACTGAGTGGACTCAAGTAATAATAATGATGATTTCTCGGACCTGAACTGAACTAAGAAAAGTAAAGCTACAAATAGAAGTGAGATTGTCAGTTTTGTTTGGCTCCTCTGGCTCCTATACCACCCAATATTAGCTGTAAGTCTCTGCTTGAGAAAGGCCTACTCCCTAAATGTAAGAGATGCATTATTTAGCAATAAGCATATTCATAAACATATGAGAAAGAGGCTTTTTGCATACTCTTGATGGCTCTCTTCCTGACATAAGCGTCCTACCTGCCAAATTCACCACCAAAATTAGCACAAGTAAAAGCTTACCTATAGTATATTTCTACTTGGAGAAGTGTAAATATTAGAGCTCTTAGGGGCTTGAGGTGGACATCAATTGACATATTGGCCCCAGACAAAGTTTGCAACCCAACTCAACAAGACAGGTAGTGCTGGCAGATTAGATGACTGTCTTAGCCTGCTAGCTGCTAAGGTTTATACTGCTGGGAACATTTAAGTATCTAAAGCATTTGTAATGGGTTATACTTGCAAGCACATGACCTTTGCTGCTACTGGACAAGCCCTGATGTCACATCTTGTTTTGAGCACTGAGTTGGAGCTGAGAGGATAATGTAAAAGATGGGAAGAGTTAGGATCTGTTTCTGAATAACTAATTGGATCTGCTTAATTAAAATGCATCTAGCCTGACCTCCCTGCATGAAATAAGAAAGAGTGGAAATATACTGAGAGTAGCAAGTAGTATTTACAAATATTGAATATTTTCAACATGAAGGTGTTTTTACAATCATTCTGCTTATGCTAGAATTTGGATGCATCACTTCCTGAGGCTTATCCTGCAGCTTTGAAATCTTCTAACCAGTGTTCAGTTCTATAAGTTAATATGTAAATTTTGCAAATAAGGCAGGGAAACAGCTATTCTCAAGGGAATATCTCATGGCTAGCAAGTCCTCTCTGTGGCTTAATATTCCTGTTCTAAGTATACTACCCCACTGCAGGCACCTCACTGCTAGAAAAGCATCAGCAAATTGAAGTAGTCCAGTAAAGAAAAAGAATAAAATCAAACACAGAGCCTTTGGTGGTTAAATAAGTTCAGTCTACAGAAGGATTAAAGAGCCTGAATATCCAGTTTAGTTGTGTTAAGCAAGGAGGACCTGTAACTGTAGTGGCCTGTTGAATACCACAGTCCAATGTGTGTTTGAAAGACACAAACTTGGGTTTTACCTTTTAGGTTCTCGTTCTACCAGCATAAAAAAGTAGATAAAATACATTTGCCTAACTTATACCATCTCATGATTTCATGCTGAACTCAGTGACTCTATGACCTACAGAAAAGAATTCTTGCAAGTTTGTTTTTTTTTAAAGGAAACCTCTACAATGCAACAAGGAGATAAAAAGTAAATACCAAATCAGTGCCTTTAAATTCAGTGGAATAGAAATGCCCAGTAAGCATTTCTTGTGTTGGACAAACTTGGTGGGTTTCACATATGAAGATGTAAGCATTCTCACACCATAGCTTTTTTTCTGGGTGATGCACTGAAGTACTAGAAAGATACACTATAACTCTGTATCAGAGTTTTTCTGAGGGTTATTTTGAGTTTTCGTATACATTCATTGCACTAGGTTATTGATCTTTTTTTTGGGTTCATTTTTGTTTTGTAACACCCCCTTTTTCTTAATTAAAATAGCTTTTGCAGCATTCCTATGGAGAAGGTAAATGCTTTGTCTCTTATTTTCTAAGGAAAAACAGATTCCAGAGGATGTTGCTTTCCAAAGCTCCTTTGGAGTGTGACACCAAGCTGTTGAAGGAATCACAGGCTCAGAGTGAGAATTGCAGGGGATCTGAGTCCTCTCCACTGTTCAGCCAAGAAAGCAGCTTTCTGTCTCTTTTGATTCCTAAATATCTTTAGTAGCATGGCTCCAAAAGATTGATAGACACCCTCAAATGCATTTTGGTGCCTTGCTCTCACTGAAACAAAGCAGGAGTCAATCAGAGAGCTACCATAAAGGATCTGGGCTGAAGTGACATGCTGAAAATTGCACAGGAAGTCTGTGGCAGAGCCTCGGATTGATTCCATATCTCCTCGGTCTCAGCATAGGGCATCCCACAAACCATGTGTGTTAAAGATTTATCAGCTGTTGTTCAGTGTTGCCAAAGACAGGAAGAATGCTCTCCTCCTCTCTCCAGATGAGTAGGCTTGCTGAATTTTAACTGCTTTTCTTAACATGCGGAGATTTCATGGTAGACATGTGGTGGCACATTGTATTTTATATGGCAGCTCTGCAGTTGGCCCTTCAGTCCCCTGGCTTTATGAGCCCTGTTTTGAGCGTGCATCCATCTCCAGGCACTTAGTTGCCACACTGAACTCTGTCACAAAAGAGACAGTTTCTGCATAATGGTGCAGGAAAGCTGGCAAGACAAAACAGTCTTCCAGAAATATTCATATGAATAGGCTTTAACTTAGGTTTGTTGCTGCTGGTACAACATCTTATCTTCTGACAGGCAGGTCTATCTTATCTTCTGTAGAAATGAACTGTTTGAATGGATTTATGGAGTTAGATCCTCATACTCCAAGGGAAGACCTGAATGTTTTTCCAGGACTAAGTGCCTATATCGTGCAGAAAGGCAATTCTTGAGGGGGTACGTTTTTGATTGAGTTAAAGTTCCATAACCATAATCCTTCCATGTTCTTCTGAATTCCAGCTGATGACTCATCCTGCAGAGCTCAGTCAGGACAGTCCACTTTCCTTCTGCTTCTTATTGTCTCTGTCTGAAAGAAGTTGAGTCACCCTCTTGTAATGTTTGGGAGTTTGTTGTGTTTTGTACATTTTGGTTACCCCAAAACAGAAGCCTACCTAATTTCATTCTGACATTTCTTTCACAACAATGTGGTGTAGTTGTGCCTTTTGCCTTGGTCCTCCTAGGAATGTTTTTAATGGCACAGCTCTCTTGTTACTAGTTCAGATTTCAGCAGGATGGACTGGATGGCACATGAAGAAGGAATAAACCCTCCCTGTAGCGACATTTTTATAAGTCTGTCTTTTAGGTAAAGCCCCTAAATCTCAGCAGTTTCTTTAGAGTGTTCACTGTGCTATTAAACACGAGCTCTTTGCTCCCCAGAGTGGACTGCAGCCTATATGGTTGGGTGGGTAATAAGATACTGCAGATATATTTCAGAGCAAGGTGCACTTTTACTTTATTTATGAAGATAGACATGCTGGTCGAGGGCTTAATCACAGCTGATAAATCATTTTAAGAAAGCCTATTAGAACCATATGCTGATTCTTTGTATTAACATGGTGTGTCTGTTTCTAGTCTAATAAGGCAAGGTCTCTTCCCCCCCCCCTTCCCCCTGCCTCATGTGCGAATTATTTATCTGTTTAAGTGATATTGCTTGCTTGGGGGCATTTCCCTCTGTAAGAGGTATCATTAATAAGGCAAGGTGAACAGAGGAAAGAGGGTTTTTTGCTCTTCAGAGTCAATGAAGCTGCGTGTTCTCAGTCACCTTCATTGAGAGGGAATTGCAGAGCAAAGGTCCAAAAGCTGAGACAAGGGAATGAATTGGCTAAAGACTGGAACATCGTGGCATGGCCTTCCCGGCAGCATAAGGTTGTCATTTTGGCCCAGGTGGTTACAATCCTGGAGCCCCAAGAACTGTGAGGGGTTGGGTGTGCTGACATTTCAGTTACCTCACCTTTCCCTCAGTCAGAGAGGCCTGCTGCAGGAACAGGTTCCATGGCCATCTAATGAGATCCATATTGGTGAAGTTATTCTGTGCCAAGTCGTATTTATCATTAATTGGTGGGTTCGCTTGCAGATCTTTCCTATTATTTGCTGATTATACCCCTACACATTTTATTATCTTGCTAAAGTTCAAATGCTAATAATTTCTTGATTTAATGTTTGTTTATAACTCTGTCTACTGCCTAAATGGATGTAGTTAGAAAATTTCGGAACAGCAACAGCTCTTTTGCTGACTGGGTTTCTTTCACATTTTGCACATGGCAGTCAACTATTTATAAACCTCCATAGGGACTCCTAAACCTTTACAGTTGGGTTCCTCCCACAGCCTCAGCCCCTTTTCTCCCTTGCTTCCCCAGGGCAAGTCTTGTTTTTTGGCATACAGACAAAGATGGTGATTGTTAGGCAGAGAAAATGTCCACAAGCTATGAACCATGGGTAAGGATTTTTAATTTGAACCTCAACCAGGATAAACTGAAAGTCAGAGACATCCAGGAGAGTAAGGGTATTTTCACCATAAGGTAGAAGGAGATCCACATCTGAGTTGCTGGTGTTCTTTAGGTTTACAAAACGTGAAACCGAAAACCTGAAAACTCACTTTACACCAGTTGTGTGCGCACTGTAGCATGTCCCATTTTCAGTACTGTACAAAATTACTGTCTTTCTAAAAGCCCCCAAACTTAACTTTTAAATCTGACATACTTCAGAGTGACAAAAGGAGCAGTGGAGAGAAGAAGGAAGCCAGAACAACTGATCACATGTGATGGCAGTTAACAAAGCTACAGTTGGATGTATAGCCTCATACATCTCTGGGGCAGTTTCATTGACTTTAATGGCATTTCAATTTTTAACCTATTACAACTAGGCAAAGCTCTGAAGGAATAAAAACCTTTGCTCAGAGACTAGAAAAAAACAACTGTGGTCATAAAGTGATGTGAAGTATCTGGGTAGTTGATGTTCTGTTAATATGTAAAAATAGGGCATTTTAAAAGGCATACTAGGGAGGTAAAAAACCATACATCTTAACTGTTTCCTTATTCTGGTTTCTCTCTCGCATGATTCTTTATGGAAGTTGCCAAGTCCACTCTTATCAAATAAATATCAGCTTTTTTTCTTCCCTGATATGTGAGTAAACTGTGTGTGGCTCAGTCTGATCCCTGGGAAGGGAACAGACATCAGTTCGCCATGTGAATGTGCATGTCAAAGTGCAGCTCTACCAGCCAGTCTGGGGCTGGGTGGGGAGAGACATGGGGAGAATGAACTCAGTGTTACAAACCGTTTCTTTTGAATTTCTACAACCTATTAGTCACAGCAAGCTGCCCTTATTGATTTTGGTAAGAGAGGTCACTTTTAATCCTCTAAAGTGGAGAGAGCTACATGCACTCTCCATAGCATGACATTAAAATTGACACAGCTCTGCATCAGTTCTATGAAAAAGCCCTGAACCTAGATGGATTATTGCCTCGCCTTTCAGTGGATACAAGCTGCTAACCAGAGCATGCTAACCTAGATTAGGTGTAAAAGCTTTAAAAGGCTTGATAAGGAAAGTACAGCCAAAAGAAACTAGAAAATATGTGACCATGCTAAAAGAGCTGCCCCTGCATAAATAGGCCATTAGTTTTCAAAAACTATTTTCTCCATTTTTAAAAATTTAAACACAGAGGCGTTGAGATTACCATATAAAAGAACAAACAAAAGCTGACCTTACTCTATGATTATGAAGAAAGCTTCATTCTGGCTGTTAGCCCTTGCTAGTTTTGTTTATGTTCTTTAGAGAACTAAATCTTTGAATACAATTAGAATCGTCCGACTCAAATCTTAAGTGTGCCTCAAAATAAACAGCAGAGGTGAATTCTCAGCAGTTTTCTTTTCATCTTTGTTATCCTTGCACTGGCCCGCTTTTCCTGCCTGATGATCCTTTGTGGCATACTTTTATGAAGAGAAATCTTCTTGATGGAAAAATAGGCTTGATGGGGATAGGAAAGTCATTGTGAGCCTGGAGAAGAATTTTTTTTTCTTTCTTTGGAATTCCAGAAGATGACTAGTGCCCCTTTTAATTTTATGCTGGTTTTTATTTGGAAATTTGTTTTCTGAAGGTTTTAATGACTTTTTTTTTCTGTGAGTCTCAGTAAATATTTACAATGTAGTGTTTAGGGAAATTTGTTGGCTTGTCATGTAAGCCTGGTGTTCTCCCTTTTCGTTAGTTGTAGTTTGGTCCGATATTTCTTATTAAAGACTAGAGTTTCCCTTTCTAAATAAAAGACACCTGCAAAAGAAACTGTTGTAAAAACCATTAAAGTACAATGTTAATCTGTGTAGCCTGTAAGTGTAATGCATGTGACGAGGGAGGTGCCAGAGCACCTTTCAGTAAATGCTAAAAGTCTTCTACAGCGGTTAGTTGAGTAGGTCTCTCAGCTCCTTCTCAAGAGATTATTAAAGTATGTGTGTGTCTGTGTGGGCAACATGGTTTCACTTCTATATTAAGAGATATTTACTCTTCCTCCCCATTCTCCTCACCTGAGGCATGTGTGTGCGGGGTAGTGGTATTTTCCCTGTTTGTGGATTTAGCAAGGCCTAGGGAAATTCAAGGTGGGCACAGAAAGGGAGCCGTGGCTTCATCACTGACACTGCAACATCATACCTAGAAGAAAAGGTGAAAGCTGCCTGATCTGCAGATTATCGGGGATTCTATCTGGCGGCTTATTTTTGCCCCAACCCTACCTTCTCCTACCAAGGAAGAAGAAAAAATAAGGTATGTTGCCAATCTCTCCTGCTTTGTGTTGGAAGAGTCCTCCCTGATGTCCTAGAGGGGAGAGAAAGTAGGAAGACAGGAAAGTATGGGTTGAGGAAGGGGAGCAAGAAATGAAAGGAAGAAAAGTATCTTTGTTTTTTACTTACTTAAAGGACTTATTCCTACCCCAAGTCAGACTTGGTAGGAAAAATGGAAAGGGAAATTCACACAGAAGAAGGGGAAAAGTAATATTACTTACACATGAAGAAAGCTGAGGGAGGCTACCAGGCTTTTCAAGTGAGAGAAAGAGTGAAAAAACAGCACTCACATTAGGCAGACATTAAAAGGAGAGTTCTTTTTTTTCTGAGAAGTGGAGTATTAAAATATTCCTGTGATGTACTTGTCAGCAGAATTGGAGGAGCAGAGACAGAGGAGTGTGAAAAATATAAGTTCCATTTCTCCCCACCACACCAACCCACCCCCAACCCAAGGAAATGGAATCAGTTTCTCTGCTTAATGTCAAATTGAGATGTCAAAGGATGTGGCTGTACAAGAGAAGAGGAGAAATGAAGATACTCGGTTGATGTTGGGTATTAGAACAGTTTTTCCCTGAAAAAGTGAAAAGGAGAATCAGTCTGGACACTGTTTTTTCTGCTTTCTTTTTAGTCTTTTAAAATATTCTTTCTCTCATCACACTGCTGTCTTACCTCTGAGATCTCTGTGCATGTCCCTTGGGATGTATGCATCAGTGCAAGGCCAGTTTGTATAATGACAAAGTTACCATAGTTCTCCTATGTATGCTATTTTTTTTCCAATACAGTAAACTCATGCAAGTGTAAATGCCAACATATATGTTTCAGGAAAACCAGGAAAAGTATTACACGAATTACACCTCTGCACATAAGTTCTTATTTTGTGGCTTATTGTTTGGCTGCAATCTTTTTCAGGTGCACCTCCTGTATCCCAATTTCTTTTCTTTGCTTCATCCATCTCAGCCAGTTAAATGTGTATATAACTGATTTTTTGAAATGGGGCCAAAATCCATGTACTTCAATAGGTTTTAAACATATGGTTAACTTCAAGCATGTGTACAAGGGTTTGCTGAAGAGAGATAGTTTGCTGAATCAGGACTTCCCAACATCAAGATTTTAAATCAATGTAAAATGTATTTTAACTACTGCCTCCCATAGACTATAGGTGACTATTGTTACTCAAGCCCTGCAGGTGAAGAAAGTTGTAGTTGGATAAACAGAAACTTAAGGGGAAACCCAGTCTTTCTGATAACCTTCTGTGCCAACTGTTTTTTCACTTCCTCCTAATAAATAGTTATGTTACATGAAAGGGAATAATGACTAGAATTTAATGTTATGATTAAAAACTTATTTTTCTGGGGGAATAGAAAAGGTCTGCTACTAAAAAAAAGGAATTTGTTATAGCTTTTTGTTTTGTTTTGTTTTGTTATGAGATTTCTGTACAAAATGTGGTACTGAGATGATAGTATATGTATGCCATTATAGACCCAATGAACATGAGTCAGCTCTCTGGTCTTTTGGATACATGAATCTGTGTGATTTTTTGAGAAAATACTTTGAAGAACAATAAAAGTGTGTATATATGTAAAAAACCCCTAAAAAGATCCAAATCAAACCAACCAACCAAAACCCTAAACCAACTGTGAAACAAACAAACCAACTCACCCAAACCCAACAACAACAAAAAAGGAAAAAAAACCTCACAACAAAAAGTCCAGTTGCCTTTCTCGTTCACTTGCATTCTTCTGTGTGCAGGGATAAATGGGATAGGGCTGCCTGCCCTGTATTGTTTTAATTTTCTCCATTCTGAATCACAGGTAGGTTGAGGTGGAAAGTAGATTCCACAGAACAAATGCATCTGTCGGAAGGTGCAGGGAAGGGGAAAGAGTCAGTGAGGGAAATGTTCCTTTCAAAATACTTCTTAATATGCTGTTAGTGATGGAGCGCTCAAATTGCCCTCTTGATGACAGTCAGGGAAGAAAAAAACCATATTTTACTTTTGCAGTTGATCCTCTTAATACAGTGTTTTAAAACTTTCTTTCCTTGTTTTTATGCAAGGTGGTAAGATTAAAAATATAATTGGGCTTTCTCCTTCTTTTCTTACTACTTTTCAATATTTGTTTCCTCACATTCCATCTTCAAACCAGCTAATCTGTATCCCCTTCTTCTTGAATAGCATTATCCTGACAACGGAGCAGTGAAAAGAAATGAGACTGCAGGACTTCTAACAATGCCAGAGGGCCCCAGGAATAGGAATGCCCTGAAAAAATGTGCTTCCATCCAGCTGCCCTTCATATTGTTGTCTCTCTATCCAATTTACTAGAGAATTTCCCACTGGCTCCTGGCTCATTCCCAAATGAGAATGTAATCTTTTAAAGATTACACTGCATAATGGAGGGACAAGGAGCTCTTTATTAACTGGGATGGGGAGTCACTTGCTATTAGGCAAGGGAGAGGGATGGGATGTAGTAGTGTTTTGTGAGCTCTGCTTTCTGCCCCTTCTTGTCTCATCAGTGACAGGATGGCAGGTTGGGAGTGGGAAACCACTGCAGCTGCACTATAGAAAAAGAAATAATTGAATGTAGCTTATGATTATGGCAATTACTTTTATAACATGAGGGATTATACCATAACTATTATATTGCCAACAAGATTAAATTACTAACCTAATACCACAAGATGTTTTCCAGGAGAATAAAAGAACCTCTGCTTGTTCCAGAGTTGATGCATTCAAAGTGTGAAAGAGCCGAGCAACTAAGGAACCTGGAGTGCTGGCTGTACAGACATTGTCTGGATCAGATCCCTGTCACTTCCATGAGCTCTGATAGCTAGACACGCTCACTCTTTTTGGGATGTAAAGCAATGTTGTACTCTGGTAATTGTAAATGCTCCTTCTCTCTCCTGTCAAGCAGATAAGCTTCTGCCAACAATAGTTAAAGAGATAATCAGAAGCTAAAATTGCAATGGAGAAATTATTAGAACTTCACCAAGGGACCAATTTTGCTCATGTAAACCCAATGAACTGATTGGAAAGCTTAAGCTTCAACATGTTTTCATATTGGGTTTTCCTTTTTGGGTTTTTTATCTTTTGAAAATATTACTTAATAGAGTGGATATCTGTATGCATAATGAGGTAATCTTAGGTCACCTCTAGTGTGAGGTCAGTTTTGCTGAAGTTTCTGGAGTCTGCAGTGTGATTTTTGATGGATTTTTTGTATTTTTTCTCCTACATGCCTAGCAAGGTCAGGGATGAGACTTTGTCATATTGCTACTATAGATATAGCCTTGTATAGACAGTTCATAGTAGGAGTACAAGCTAAGTTAATTATGCAGGAAGAGCAGCTTCCTTTTGTTCATCAACTGAAAAATGAGCAGAAAATTAAATTTTGGAGACTTCAGAAATATATAATGTGTTGATCATTGTGAGCAAATTAACTGGCTTCATGGGAAAACTAGTTCTGATTCTGAAGAGAAATGGAAGTAAAAAATATAATTCTATAAATATTTTAATATTTTTTATATGCTACGTGCTGAATATGAGCAGTTGATTTAATTTTTGTTGTATGTACATTACAGTCCACTCACACCATCGTGCTTTATGAAAACACCTGTTATCACAGGTTCCTGGATGCATTTGCAAAGGCTGGACATGCATTTGTAAATCACCCTTTTCTTTTTCTAGTGAAGAACTGGAGTTATGGATATCAAATTGAAGTCAAACAGGAGCACATTATTGTTGTTTTTGTCAGGATTAGAAACCTCTGAATGGCAGTTTATACCTGATTTTATTCTCCCTCCCCTTCCTTTCTTCTGAGTCTGTGAACAGAAGAAGAAGGAAATCTGATTTCGCAGTAGATCTTTCTGTCCTGTAGATTGCAGATCTGACCATTGCCACATACGAACTGTTTGTCTCAATGTCACAGTCTCTTGCCTTTTTGACCTTCCTATTCATTTGAGCTTGAAAGAGTCACCTTTGGCAAAAGGTACTCTCAGTTACCTTCTGGGATTGAGAGCGCTAGGCACTATTAAGAAAGTATTATTGAAAGTTCTGATCATAATTTCTTTGTGTTGTCTAACCAGACTAACAAGGTTATATCTCTATTTGAGCATCTTTTTGTCAGGTAAGAAAATATTTCCACTCCCTCTCTTGGCTTATATCACTTCAGACACAGACCCTATGTTCCCAGTGAAACATCATGTATTAATCTCCTCTGAGGACTTTTTAGTTTTGTTCCTGGTACATCAATTCCTTGCTGGTAGAAACAGTTGCACAAGCAATCAACCTCTTTTCTTACGTCTTCTGTGCCCAGGGCATCCTATTAAGCCTTTGGTTGCTGCTTGCTTTTAGAAAGAAGGTCAGTATGGGTTTATTGCACATCTGCCGGTAGTTTGCAAAATGCAAGATCCTCATAGTGACCTATGTGCCCACCAGGCAAGTGTTACCTTTCACAGACTGCATGGAGGGAATCATAACCTGTGGAAAGGGGCCCACCAGATGCCTGAGGGCCATACCTCAAGCTGTCAGAGGAGTTTCACAAGTTCTTGCTGTTCACTGGCTTCCCTGACCTCTTTGCATCATATGCTTAAGCACCTTCTTAAAAGTCAGACTGTGGCTCAGGGCATTAACTCCAAGTGCAGTGCAACATGATCAGCTGGAAATTGTAAAGTCAGTGATACAGATTTGTGTGGACTTCTGTTTGTGCCCTCTCACTGTTAATAGGTAATAAAACACTAACATTTCAGTGTGATGGGGGATTTTTTGGTGTGACCAAGACATAGGTGTAAAATTTTTCAAGTTAAATGAGAAATACTGGAATAATAGCTAGAGATACTAATATGTTCAGAAAGTCCTGGAGTCATGTTTGTGTGATTTTGTTGATTATGCTGATGCTAGAGCATAAATTAGTTTGAATATAGTTTTTTCTTTCCTTTCTACAAGCATTCCAGTGGAATTATTTTTACAGCCAATGGGAAACTTCTGTAAGACCTTGTCGTAAGCCATGTTTTTGCATTTTTCTTTTTTCTGCTGATCTGTAACTTCCCTTACTGCCATTAAAACACTTAGAAAACTTTTTGCCATTTTATGTCAGTTTCTATGTCAGTTGATGTTGAAATCGGTGTCAAAGCCACAGCCAGAACTTTATTTACCAAAATATTTAGCTTCCGGTTTAACCTGACCTTAGACTGAGCACACCTGAATTAAAGCAGCCCAACAAATCAGCTACCTTTTATCTCCTCTGACATGCAACTGGCTGTGTGAATACTCTTAGCTTGCCCTAAATATTATGAAGGGAGAGAGAGAAGCATGTGAAGGTCAGTACTGTGGTTTACTTGATAGGCAGTAGTTTATTATAAACTGCTGTGACTGAATTGTTTTTTGATACTCTGTTTATCATATCTCAACTGAAAGATGCTAGGGAAGCTTCTGATCTTTCCAGCAGTTAGAAGAGCCACATCTCATGAGCTTTTATTTTCATGAAGCAATATGGACTACAAACTGCTTGGATGAAGCATGCTCTTTGCTGTATGTCCATAGAAGACCAATGTTTTGATCTCACCTTCAAGTAATATTGTAGTGCACACAACTCCTAAATTATGAGCCTTATTTTGACATTAAATATTTTCAGCTGGGTGATTTTTTTTTTTGCTTTAAAACAATAGGTATTTTTGCAATACATAACATAGAAAGCTATTGCAGATCCTTTTGATGATTTTGTTGCTTGATGTAGCGACACAGCACTAGCATCTAGCAAGCGAATACATTCCTGTGGTGTTTTCAAAAGCATATGAGAAACCATATGTTTTCATAGGAAAACAGCTGTTACCAAGCATATGCTTTCTGAGACAGAGTGACAGTTATTAGAAGGGCAAAGTAGGACCACAGCCTGTCTTTTAAGTCGAATAAAGCTGGCAATAACTGTCACTTTGAATACGCAGTGGCACTGCATGCAGATATTGCCATGTAGAGTGTAACTGGAAGGAGGGAGAGAAATTAACATCCATAGTCTGCAGCTTGGGAGAGACAATATAAATCTCTGTCCTGCTTTGAGCTGTGAATGCCTCTGTAGGAGTTATAGTAACAGAGAAATTAGCATAATGTAATTGGCTGGCAAGGTCAGCTCTTCTCCAGGAGCATTAGCGATGTTTACTATAAGAAGAGACAGACCAAGTATTGTAGGGTCTGTCCTTTTTGTAGGAAGAATAATCATGTTGGACTACCTGCATCACAGACTTTACCATATCTTATTAAATTTCAGTCTATCATATTTCTACCTTAAAGCAAATTATCTGAGAGGACAACAAAGAATATTCTCTACTATCACGCAAATCTTTATTCATTTTTTTGCTTTGAACCTCACTGAGTTTGCTTTTTTTTTTCTTTCTCTCTTGAATAGCTTTTCTCTCGGTGCTAAACGTAAACATGCATCCCTGCCAACACTTAATAAATCTTGTTGGGAGAGTTAAAATTTCTGGTCTTATTATATATCTACTATGAGTAGTAAATCCAGACAAAGTTGTCAGCTCTCTTGTTTGGATCTTTTGGAAGTGAAACTCTGGGCAAAATTCTGGGCCAGCTCTAGCAATCCAGACTCACTGGATTCAGCTTTGCAAACCCTTTCACAGCTGTAGGCCAGAAATGTGAGATGATGCCCTGTATTTTGAAGAAGACCTGGCTTTGAGTCACAAAAAGCACTTTGGTCTCAAATATGACAATTTGCACCAAGTATTTGAAATGAGTTCAAGCTCTTAGTTATGAAATATTTGGGAAATGGCTTTCAGAGTGTCATACAGGAATTGTATTACCTTTTCCTATATACTAATCATCATGAGTGCTGAAGGTTATGCTGTTTAGCAGCTATCTTCAGCTTAAATCTTTAAAATGCTTTTTGTGTCCAGGAGGTGCCACTGTAATTTTCCTAGAGAACTGGCAGAAAGGCTAACACAGGCACAGAATCACTTCAGATCACTATTTTACTGGAAAACCTATTACCTTGTGCTCAGATACTGTGATCCAATAGATTTCCAAAGCAGTGTCCATTCCGTGGTCTTTTGATGATGAAGAAAAATCAGATGGCAGTACCTAGACTCCACAGCAGCTGTATTTTGAGTCTTGTGTAGTAAAAACTTCCAATCAAACTGTAAATTAGGTGGGTTAAAATGCCCTGTTTTGTTCATGGCTTAGCTGAAACTCCTACTTTCCATTGCCTGAATTATGTTTTTCCTCCTTGAATGAAGTTATCTATCTGGCTGAGTCACACCATTAGAGGAGGACCAATTGTTTATTACTTAGGAGAAGGAGCATTGTGGCTCCTCAGATGGAGTGAGATTTCACCAAGACATTTCAGAAGCGTGTAGTATTCTAAAGGCATGATATGTAATTTCCCCAGGATGGCTCCACACCACATTTAATTAGTGTGACTGGAAGCGTGTACATCTGGATGATCGTCTGATAGCATTATCAAATATAGTGCAGCTTGTTTGTTTTCTCTCCATTTATTCCAGTTAGAAAAGCAGATGCCTTCTCAGTTGCCTTTACAACTGAGAATTCACCCCTTCCACCATCACCGTATAACCTCTGTAAGATTTTTAGCCTGACTCTTCTGAAATGGCCCGCAATTTTTAGTGCCCATATTTGGATGTACAGCCAGTAATGCATTAATTGGATCCAATTTTCTGCAGACAAGGAGCTCCCCTTCTCTGAAGAATAGATCCTACAATGTTATCTGGACTTTCTGGGTTTGAGTATGCAGGTTTTTTACTGATTTATATGTCCTTTTCTGCTCTCCTGTTTCTAGTCATCAAAGAACTGTTCTTTTGCCTTGCAATTCTACCAATTGTATTCATCATGTAACTATTTTCTGTACTGGTTAAAGTATCTTGGTTATGATTTCTTGTCATTTCTGTGAGGTTGAAATGCATGCTACTTTAAAGTCCTGTGGAGTTCTCTTACCAAAAAAACCCCTTCGGCTCTGTCACTGTCGGCTGTGTTTTATTGCTTTCTTAGGTATACTGTGTTGTCTCTAAAAGCTATTCCCTTCTTGTCACTTCCAAGCACTCTGTATTTGTTGAAGATATCTGTCCTGCTTTACATGTAAGACAGAAGAATGTGAAGTAATTTGCTCAAAGTCATGCGATAAATCTGTAGCAGAGTGAGGAAAAGGGTGGCTGTGCAGTTCCCAGTGTACCTGATCTGCAGAACACTGTTGGAGTCTAAGGAGTTACATTTCTGATCTCTTCTGCTGTCTCAGTCCGGGGAAGTTGTATGTCTCAGCTCTACACCAGGTTGCTTACTTGTTCTTTTCCCCATTAACAGTAGCTCTTCTTCCATAGATCTCCAGCAAGCTGTGCTTTAAGACCAAAGGTGCATGCCTTTATCAATGGATGGTCAATTCTGTTTCTTGCAGAAGGATCACTATTGGTTTATCTTTCTCCAAGAGTGTTTATTCTTATTATTCTCCTAGTCTTGTTAGTGTTTTTTTCCTGCCTGTCTGCCAACTGATGAAAGCAAGACAGATATGGACAAGGGCAGCGTGTTTCTGCTTAACTAGACTCCTTAACGAGCTTCAATATTTCAGAGAACACTTTCTGGTAATACCTGTTTGTCTGTAGCCTTTGCTGTACTCACTCGAAGTGAACTTTCCTCAGCTAGAAGTGTATTTAACTTTTTTGCTTTCTATATAGACAGTCTGTTTGCCTTTCTAAACCCTAACTTTTAAACTGTTATGGCTACAAAAGTTATTAATTTTTGTCTGAATGCTTCAAAATGATGTACCTTATTCTATTTAGGTTCTTTCAGTCCAAGATTAAACTAAACTAGCTCTGCTCTCCCAAAACATCAACCTAAAATCCATCGAAACTATTGTGGATGCTGCAAAACTGCATGCTTGCCTTTGTGATTACTTCCCAGGACGCCTGGTGAATTAACTTGATCCCGACTTGATGTTTCAGTGTTCCTTGTATTTTCCTTCCAGCTCACTTGACAACCCACTCCACTGGTTAGACCTATGATCTCTTGTGTGTAGCAAATGGTCTGTCTGGGTGCTTTTCGAGACCACCCTTGGCCTTGACTGCTGGACCTTTCCCAACCTTTTGTTTTAGTCCCCATGTAGTACCAGCCAGCCTGGCCCAACACAGCTGCCACAGTGGGTTGGGGTTAAAAGAATATTTAGGAGATGCATTTTATTACCAGAGTAGCAGCATTTCCACTTGACTTCTTAGCAGAAAAGTTAAGCCTGCTGGTTTTCTGCTTGAAACTGCCTGAATGGAAAATCACTGGCTGTTTTGTTGCTACGATCCTTGCTCTCCTTTACCAACTGCTCTGTCTAAAAAATATTCTGGTCATTGAATGCAGTCAACAGCCACTGCTGTAACTCATGCATGATGCCAATAACTTATGCCAGGCAAATCAATGATGAGAATTTCAAAGAAGCTTTAAATAAAATGCAACAAATTTAAATGCCAAAGTGCTGTCTCTGTGAATTTGCTATTAACAGATTATAAATGATTTGCATAGCGTTGAAAATGCTAGTGCCTTCAGTTAGCAGTATCAAAGGCTTGTTTAAAGGAATTCCTGGAGGATTGCTGCCCTCCCTCCCCCCCCAGCTTTCTGTTTCACGATGGATAAAAACAAAACTCCTTACAATAAAGAAAGGAAAGCCAGGTTTTCAGCTACCCTCTGACTGGCCTCCAGATCTGGCAGCTGCTTTTGGATGTCTAATTGCTTGTCCTGCAAAAGTTGACATGTACCTACTTTGAGAAGGTTCTTTGAGTACCCACTTTATGTTCACTCTGTCTGATTTACAGAAATGGAATGATAATGCTGGAAAAAACTCAAGTAGAGCTTCAAATTCTGTTTCTTAGAGCTTTCATTTATGCATGTATGTATTTATTTATTTATTTAAAGTTTCCCAGTTTTCTGAATTTGGTCCCCAAGACAGCATTACAGATATAAGTCAGTTTTGCCTTAGACAAAGTTCTATGGAGAATGTATTTTCTTATAAACATGCTTTTTATAAAAGAGCTTGTTGTTTTGTGTTTATTGGTGTTCCATCTGCTCTAGAGAATACACTTGAGAAAAACTAGCTCCAGCATGGCATATAATGTTTCATTAGCAGGCATAACCTCGTTTATTTGCTTTTTAAAATTGTATTTAGAAAAGGAAATCAGTTTGCACCATTGACATACTGCCAGGTTCCTGTTTATAAATGTCACAATAGGCAACTTGGAAGAAACAAAATAGTCAGTTTATGGCTTTTGCATAAAGAATGATAGAACTGAGTAGATCCATGCAGCCAGTTGTGCTCCCCCTATTTTTCAGCCTCCCAATTAGCAAGATATAGCGTGGTGTTAGCAGTGCAAAACACCCCAAGTGACCCAAACTGGGCTTTGCACACTTGGTGTTACTGATGGTTACTTGAACAGAAGAAGCTCTTTGTGCTATGTTGCTTTAATGGCTATCTTGGGCAAGTAATTGTGTATGAAACAAGCAACCCTGAAGAAAAATGGGACATATCTTTAGGAAACTTCAAGACATAAGCATGCAATCTGATGTCATCTTTTCCCATAGAGAAGCTATTTCCTTTCAAACTCCGGTGAAACCAGTTTCTTCTGGAAAATTTCCTTCTCCTTTAAAATATATTCCTTTATATAACTTTTTTCGTTTTCTCTAGTAAATGGTTTATCATGGGTACATCTGGTATACACCATATATTACTTACTGTGTGTGTAAAGAAGGCTTCATATGTCAAAAACATCGTCTGGACAAACATGCTGAAAAGGGCATGAGGAGGGTAGTGGGGGAAGAAGGGAGGGAATCCTGAAAGACAAGGGTCATCTTTCAGTATTCACTTCTACTGGTAATTAGAGGGCACCACTGAATGACTGCAATTAGATCATGTCACAAAAATTAAGATAAAAGACCAAAAATTCTAAATATCCTGCATTTTGTTCATAATATCAGAGAAGTCAGAGCATTTGCTTAAACCAGTAGCCAATGTAGAGGATAGGCAGGGAGGATTAACTTGCCCATTGAAGAAATTTATGTGCATTTTCCTGCGAAGGTGCAAGGAAGGGACCAGAGGAGGAGACTGTGCTCTCCGTGTGTCCGGGGTGGATGTGTGGGGGTGGTAGGAGGGTGGGGGGCAGAGGCCAAGCGGAGGCATACCAGAGATTGGCCTGCAGCACAAGCAGTGTCACGGAAATTTTGTGCAGGGCTGTCACCCTTCAGGCAGCAGCCTTAAGAGGATTAGTAGTGCTTAAATGGGCCCTCTGGACTTTGAGTTATGGTGGTGACTGCTAGAGCCTTGAGATGGCTTACACCTGGCTTAGCACTTCATATGTCTGTCCTGTGTCTTGTGCCATGCTTCTTAGCAACATCACATAGTTTGCTGGAGATAAGCAGACGAGCTTTGCATCACTTGGTGTATCTCAGAGACTTTCTGATAACATAGTAACAGCTATTGAAAGAAAACAGGATAAAGAGATTATTTATGAGGTTCTTCTTGTTTGTTTTTTTGTGTCTCTTCAGGAGCATCCTGCATGTCTGTGTTTGATAATAATTCATCCTAACATAAAACAACAAGGAAGTCTCCTTGTATGTTCCAGCATAGATATTTCAGATAAAATTTTGCAAAGCTCCAGCCAGCCCCAGTACGCAAGTCTGATCTATTAATTAGTGGTAATTGTTCACTAAGGCTCCAAATTACTGAAGACATTTTTAAAAAGGGACAGGGGCTACTGAAGTTCATAGATACATTTGGAAATGTTACCTTTTTTTGTCAAGAAATTCTAGTCATGGTGCTCCGAATCAGTCTTTGAGTGGCAGTTAAACTCTGGTCTGTGAACTGCTGGTGGTCGCAAAGCTGTGGTAAAGTCATCTGCATCTGGTCTGTGGAACCATCTTGCCTTAATTACACAATTTATGATAAGAGTACAGAGTGCTCTATGTGAAATTCAGAGGGTTGACAGAGGTCTGTGATCCAAAAAATTGGAAACCAGTGGCCGAGACTGATAAGTACAGATTCAAAGCTTTATGATTTCAGTGAGAGCGATGTTTCCCCTCTTTCCCCATCTGCCTATCATTACTTGTTGTTTTTGAATAAGGAGTTTAATTTTTCTTTACATTTTTACCCCTAAGGAGATCAGGTTGATAACATTTGACTGAGCAGTGGTGCCTGGGGTTCAAGAAGTCAGATATACCCATACTATTCCTGGCCTTTCAGTCTCCAGCATGGTGTGGATAGCTGGCTGGGTCCAGTTAAGGGGTAAACATTGGATGGTGCTTGGGGGCAGGGAAGAGTCCTTTCCCATTCTGGGATATATCATGCCTGCTGTTTTTTGTAATGTGCCACTTTTATCAGGTAGCCATTAAGTGAGCATTTGCCTTTCTTTGAAATGTTTTGAGGAATAGATCCTTTGGCATCGGTTCTGTTTTTTTATGTGTCAGCCTCATTCAGTGACTTCATACCTCTTGCTAAGTAGGGGAATTAAATGGATTTTAGCAGTCTTCAATAAGATCTTCCTAGTACTTTGTCCTTATGTTTAAAGTTACTACACAGCATTTTCCATCAGTTCTTTTCTGTGTCTTTTTTTTTCTACTTTAGTGCTTTTCCTCCTTCAAGCTCTACAGATGTTACAGTTTAAAAAAAAAAGAGGAAAAGGTATTGCATTTCAGTTTCCACCAAGCTTACACTCTCCCATCTCTGGCATAATGGAACTTTTTTCTTTTTTTTTTTAAGCGTAAATCTTGATAATAGACTTTCTTTTTCCTGTAAACCTTCAATTGCATTAGTAATGTGATTCATTTTTTATCTCTGTTTTCTTCCCTAGTTCCTCTGCTCTGTTTGATAGCCTTGAGTGGACAGCAGGCTTACTTGAGTGCTTATGGCAGTTTAGATTTTGCATGCTAGTTACAGATGAAACAGTTGTGATGGGCTGATGTTAGGGTGTTTTCCTTCCACATTGACCTGAATAATGAGAAAATAAATGAGTTGGTGCTGTTTCTGTGGAGACTTGCTAACTTTTGTTTTGAGATTATCTTTCTCTTCTGTCAGGAGAGAATTCATAGAGACTTAATAATTTTCATGGAGATTGAATATGATTAAAATAATTTTGAAGCCTGCCATTATTTGCCACATTTAGTCTATAATTTTCCTTACAACAGTGTCTTCCAAGTTTTTAAGCCAGCAGGTTCTTTGGTTGGGTAAGCAGCATGTGCAACAGGTGAAATACACTCGTGTGTATTACATGTATTGTGAAGTTATGATCTCAATAATCAGATAAGATAGTACTGTACACTTCTTAAAAGTCCATATGTAACTGCCATTTAAATGTGTATCATCTTAGAATATTTGTCCTTGTCTCTCACTGAGAGAACAGGCTATAAGAATTCTAAAATAGTGTTGTATATTTGATTTCTCTCTATAATTTTTAAAGTTTATGCCTTTTCTCTTGAACTATGTGAAAAATATTTTAAGTTGTTGTGCAGGAAAATATAGTTAAATGACTCTTTGCAGAAAACAGAAAAAAGTGCAAAAAGTGCTTTTGTTTTTGTTAAAATTAATTACATTTTTATTTCATTTTTTTCATGACAAATGCCTTCTGACTTAAGAATTTATGTAATAGTCTGTAAAATACCTCTATGTACAACTGCTTATAGGTGACAGATCTATTGATCTAAAAGTTTACACAAACCAATCTTGAATAGTCTGCAGTTTGTATAAAATTGTTGTTTGCAATTTTTACTAAACTTCACTGTTAAAAAAGGATAGTAGGAAAATAAAAACTGACTTTGGTTCAGAAACTAGCTCTTATAGTTTAAAATCACAAACAAACTCTGTTTGAAGCTCATATTACAAGAGGTCCTAAAGGATGTATCAGTTGTTTTCATCCTTTGACTTCAGTACGTGGTGATGGGTCACACAGGTGGTGCTGTGTGACATGGATGGGTGTTTCTCTGGAAGAAACAGAGTTTAGGGCAAATGGTGACTGTCTGGAGTCATGGGATGTATTTTCCCTGTGTCTGCGAATCCGTATTTTCTCTGCTGTGCTTGCCAAGAGGGTGTGTGTTCTTGTGGAGTGATGTGTAATCCTCTCCACCAGAACATGGAAGCATGACTTCAAGAAGTTTCTAGCCTTTAGAAAAAAAAAGTGTGTTGCCTATCCAAAGTTAAATGGTTGCACGTGGGAGAAAAATGCTCAAATGTTTTCTTCAAAGTCTGAAGCTAAAATGGGAAATAAAGTGTAACTGGGGAGAAGTTAAGATGATGATGATCTGTTAGCTTTCCACTTGCAGCTGGAAAGGTTGAGAATAAGCACATTGATTTAAAAGTGGTTTGTGGATATGGCTTGTTGCTTTTTGGTTTATTTATTTGAATGTTAAATGCTGATGGAGAGTACTGCATGAGCACATGGGCGAGGGGAGCATTTCTATAAAAGCTCTTCAGTGTTATAATCCTAGTTTCTGCTTCAGTGGGAGTGACTGGGTGCTTTAGTGAGGATGAAACTTAGTCCTAAAGGACATAAATTCTCTTAATATAGAGGATCATAATTAAGATTCACTAAATTAATCTCTAGGAGCAGGGGATGACTTTTGTGTCTCTACAGCTCCTGATATAAGGGTGGCCTATTCCCTGTGTGAACACTTATGTTCAGTTTAATAAAATAGATAATAATAATAAGCTCATATGCTGTCTTCCAGTGCTGAAGCAGAATTGTGAAGATATTAGAGAAAACTCTGAGCGTGTGTGTGTCTCAGAGTATAGATGGGTCTTGGGAATGTTAAAAGTAGAGGGGGAGCTCAGTCTGTGTTATTGCTCCTGTAGACGTTGAGCTGGAATGCTGGGAACTCCCTACCTAGTATCAAATAATCTTAACCTTTGGCTTAAGAGCTGGAGGATAACGAAAAGGGGAATCAAATGAGATGTCATTTCTGGATCCCTGGTGGAAGAGCATGCAGAGCTCCTTAAAAGTAGAGCTGCAAGCAGCCTAACCAAGCAACAATTCAACTATAAAGTGGAGGTCTTTGTTTCAGCCAACGTTGCTGAATTTTTCCTGTTTCTGTAAGGGCCAAAAGTTGAGCCTTCAAGGAACTCATTAATATCCTATCCAGACCCATTCAGAACCAGGTGCAGAGCTCCACACAGCAAGGCCATTTTGGGAGTTCTGAAGACTGCCTGCATCACACACACAACGAGCCTAGTCTTGCTGTGCTGGTGATACAGAGTCGTTCTGCATGTCATGATGTGTACAAGGAGATCAGATAGGCTTAGTGTCAGATCTATTGTGCATTACCTTACTGCCATTTTTCAAAGCATAGGTATTGTCATTAAAGTATGAACTTGCTTGATCTTCTCTTTAAATTCACAGGCATCTCACCAATGTAAATTATTCTGAGATGGCCAAATCCTTTTCTTATGAATGTCAAGTCATGCTGAGTTTGATGTTTTGTTGGGAAATCTCAGGCTTTTACTTGGAAGCATAAAGGTATAGTTTCTGCCCAACAACAGTTGCATTACTGAGAAGAATAGATCTCTGCATTGACAGATTTTTGTTCTGCCTTTGCCTTCCATGCATCACTTATTTAGCCTACTTTCTGAAAACAGGCAGTTTATTGGGAATTGTTAACACTTTGAAACTGTATTTCAAGTTTATGCATGTAAGCTAACAATTACAATGTCTTACGGGCAAGCAAAATTTTCCATACCCATCATAATTTATACCGTTCGTACCTTAGAGAGCTCTGGAATTATAAGAGAAAATGGGAACAGAAGGAAAAGAAAATACCAAATCTAGGAGCACAGTCATCAGATATTAAATCTTCAAGTTCTGCCCTGCCATGGTACAAAAAAGTCCAGTAAAAATTTGGGCAAATTCCAGAGAAAGACTTTCTGAATCCTGGGCAGTTTCATGCCGATGCTCTGGCCTCATCCAGACAGCCCTCTTTGGAAACAAGGCAGGTGTGTGTGCTGGCAATGGCAAAGGCACTGCAGAGCAAACTCACTGTGGTGACTGATGCTTTTCATCTTTGCTGCTCCCATATATATACAGAGGTACAAGTACTGTATGCCTCTCCTCAATTTAATATTTGCTCTGTTAAACGTACTACTGAAAGCAAACAGGCAATACAGAAATAATTGGGAGCATTCAGAAACTGTGGAGGCAGTGTAAAGGAGAAATTAAATGAGGATGAACTTTGAAACAAGTAACTATCACATATGGATAGGTTTTAATTGAAGCACCGGTACCTGATATAAAAGGAGAAGCTTCAGGAAGTGATAGCATTAAAATATTTACTTGCACATGGATAGATATTAGACCTGCTTTTGCAAAATCTTGTAATGATCAAAAAAGTCAGTGCAAGTTTGAATTCTGAGATTATATATATATATATATATATATATTAAAATGAGCAGGTTTTTCATCAGAAAACAGTAATCTGTTGAAGAAGTGACATTTAAATAGGAATGTGGTAGAAGAGGGAGAATTTCTTTTGGAAAAGTTTCCATATATCTAAGGTTACTACCTGATGGTCATGACATACTACTGTGCTATGATAAATTAGGGTTAAGGTCCTTGGTCTGGCTTCCTCTTGCAATTCATGCTCCTTAAGTGAATACTTAAGAGAATAAGGAGCTCCTAGACCTGATTTGTAATGTGTAAATTATTTACTGGAAGAGGAATTCATAGCTTGGGTCTTCTTAATTCTGTGTGAGTGGTCTAACCATACCACTGTAGGCAGCACCTCTACCTCTTTATGTGTTAATGAAGAGTGGAACAACTCCTGTAAAAGAAGCAGAGATTCCTGTGTCCACGCTATCCTGGAAATCACATGAAATATATGAAAACTGGGAGATAGGGGAATGACAGATAATGCTTTTAATTTCGGTCCTCTAATTATTAGCTCTCCTTTCCCATGAGAAATATCAGAATACAATCTTTCTTTTAGGTCTAGGATTCAACATATTGTCTGCCTTTTCTGTCTTCCATGTTTGATCGGAGCTCTGAATTTCCTTTCTCACCAACTTTATCTATTGGTTTTTTGGGGGGGGGTTTGAATGAAATATAGCTTTGGTTTTTTTAATCCTGAGTATTGCAGTGGTCAGGGAGATGCTTTGTCTGAGTCTTGGTGGCAGTGTGCATGTAAAGGAGTTTTTTTTCCCCTTCTCCTCAGCCTAGCATGAGGTGACAATGGAAAGTTTCTTTTCCTCTTGCTGCTAACAATCCACATGTTGATGCCTGATAGGAAAAATAATGCTCTCAAGGATACCATACTTTTCATATGTATACACTGTGGGTTTATTTGTTTTTAAACGCAGGCCAAGTCAAACCCTGTGGTTCAGCAGCAGTGTGTATTGAATGTACAGCCGTAACAGGAGAGAAGTCTTATTCCATGATTCCTTCCTTAGTAGTATCCTGGTCTCTTGTGGCTTGTTTGCTCAGTGGATATGAGATATCTGTGAAATTTTTTTTGTAAGAACCTTTTAAGAGCTCTGAACTACCTGAAGCAAAGGTTATATATGTGAAAATACAGTGTTATTATTCTAACCCTCTGGGATATTATTGCTCTACAAAATATACGGAGGCTAATAGAAATGGCTGTTTCATGATGTATGGGATACTGTTTGTTACTCTATAACTGTAAAACTTGATTTGCTTGTCAGTCTAAGCAGACCTAGTACACACTAAACAACTCATGCAGTAAATCAAGGTATCCTGCACTCATATGGTGTTCAGTTAGGAGAATATGTGCTGAATATCCCCATTATAAATCACAAGACAGAATCACAGAAGAGTGATTAGTCAACTTGAGGGTATTTTTCTGTTTATATTGCCCTTGAAAGTATAAATAGTTATTTTTCATTTCTTTATCATTGTAGGTTATAACAAGATCTATGGACTTGGGATTTACCAGGATCCATGTTGTTGATACTTTCAGATTTCTGATTGTACTCCTGTAGAACAGAAAACCAAGATAAGACATTTATTTCTTTTCATTTTCTTTTACCATCTCCCATTTCCTTTCTTTTCACAGAATATCTCCATGCATAACACAGTTGGAGGAGCGATGGCAGGACCTGGATCTCACCAGCTGACAAACACAAGAATGCCAAACCATGACACCAGCGTTGTGATTCAACAAGCCATGCCATCTCCACAGTCCAGTTCTGTCATTACACAAGCACCTTCCACAAATCGACAGATTGGGTGAGTCCATTTCTGTTTTCTCATTTCTCCCATTCTCTGGCTCCAGCAGCTGCATGTAGGTCCAGATGTTGTCCTCGTGGTTCTTAAAGTTCAGCTGCATGCAGGACCAGATGTTGTTCTTGTGGTTTTTGAGGTTACAGTGTTTGTACTTGACCCTGCCAGCATGCAGCAAGGACCCCTGCAACCTGTGTCGCAGACTGTGAGGGAATGGCCAGGTTATTCCAGACCTGACACTCTGGTTCAAAAAGGGCAGAATGCTATACTTGTTGGGAAGTCTGCATTCTCCATCCAGTTTTTTGTTTTTATCTTCTTATATTCAAAGTTCATGTTTCTCTAACTGCTCTGGAAAGAAAAAGTGTTTGTGAAGCTGATCCTTTCACTTCCTTCCATGGGAGTTCAGGGTGCTCTGTGGGATTGGGCTATTTTCTATGTACTCTGTTTAATTAAGGAATGTTAGAAGACAAAAACACCATAAAAATAAATGGAGTTTGGCACAGTGATCTCTGTGAACAGTTGCTCAATCTGTGATTATGGATCCATATTTATTACCATAAATTGACAGTATGGATGCTTATTGTATTGCTTTGAATGCCAACTGTGTGCTCATGTTTAGAGAACTGTGTGAACAAAACTATCCATGTTTTGTACACTTGGTTAGTTCCAGCAAGCATGAGGTTCTCGAAGTCACAATAACTTGTTTTTAATTCTACAGAAACTGTCCAGATGGCTTGAGGGTATAGTTTTTCATCACACAGCTCTGAGAATTTGGGGGGTTTTATGCATGAAAATGTATGGATAAAAAGATATATTAGTGGACTAAGAAAGAAGCAGCAGTCTAGATTCATTATCTATCATTTGTAATTTGGTCACATCCATTATATGGTAGGTGCAAAAGCAGTTTCTGTCCCCAGTCATCGTCTAAATAATTGATGATCAACTTGCAGTCCCTTCAGAGTAAAACTGAAAACTCAAAATCCAGTTATTCTTGTGTTTTCTTTCAAGATTCTTGGTGGTTGGGGGAGGATGTAGGCCACAGGCTCTATGTATTCCATGGTAGCAGGGATGGCCCAGGGCACTGACCTCTCCCAGTCATGCACAGAACATGGATTCCATCTGCTGCTCCAGTTTTTTGCTCCTGGCCAAGCTCCTCTATTTTCGTTTTTTCTACTGTTTCAGGATTTGGTTCTTAATGCATAAGTCTGATAAGATAGGTCAGGTAAACATATTTGATAGATGTGCCTTTGTATGTGTTACATATTAACAAAACACAGTATTCACTGAGATTTCGTGTGCAATACAATTTGCCTATGAATCCAAGAAAGTGTTTGTCTTATATATGTCTCATTCTGTTCATGGACAGGGGGTTGGGAGAGAGGGAGGGAGGAAGAAACACTTTCTTTTACAGTTTTAGAAAGAAAAACATTAACTAATGCCATTATTTGCGTTAAAGATGATTAAGCTCCTGTTCGAATTGTGACTTAATAGGTCTAGTGGTAATTATAATCCTAATTAAAAACATTAAAAAAACCCAAACAACTTTTAATACGCAGTGGTGAGGTGTTTTATGTGGGACTGTACTTGGCTTCCAAACAATTGTTTCCATATAATGAGAAAAAAACTGCGTGTGGTTTTGCAAGACCCTGTCAGTCAGGTTTTAAGTTTGTGTTGGTTTGGGGCCATGGTGATTAGAATCTCCAAAGTTAGAGGGGTTGTGGATAAAAGGGCCTTTTCCTAGTCAGTGGTATGTGTCATTTGGGAAATTTTGTCATGACAAATCTTAATTCTTCCCTGTGACTGAAACACACAAACGTTTCCTAAGTCTGAGTCTAAAGCTGCTTTATTGGGAAGCAACTGTCAAGCATTTTAGTCTCTGTGTGAGTTGGTGTGTGAATGAGACTTATGGTGTGACTCCCAACATACTCTGTTCCCCATTCTTCCCTCTTCCTAGGAGGTTTTGTTTTTTGTTCATGGTGTGTCCTAGGAGATAATTGCTACATTTTCAACTTCATTTACTTGCCAAAGTGTTGAGCATCCTTGTTTGTCCTCTTTTCCCTCAGTCTTTTCTCTGTGGTGTGTTTTATTTATTCAAAGAGAATATCTTGTCATTTCCATTTATCTTCATCTTATCCTTCCAAATGTGCTAAGAATTATATCCAAGACTCTTTCATGAGGAATACAGACTGGACAATGGTTTTGGTATAGACAACTGAAGAAAAATCCAGATGGATTCAGAAAATATTTGAGTTCTTCAAAGTTTGGTTGTTTCGATTTGGCCTTACAAAGTTGAGATGGTTCAGCCGTTTAACAAGCCCAAATTCTGAAGTGCTCAAATCAGTGAGTTTTGATTGGGTTCTCCTTTTTTTAAATCATCCGAAGCTACCCCAAAGGGCAGATGAGTCCTTACCATGAAGAATTGTTCCAGGGAATATGCTTTTTAATGAGCAATAAAACCCTCAGAGAGCAATTGGGTAAAACTCTCATTGAGTTCTGTAAGAACAGGATCAAGCCCTAAAGGTTATATAGAACCATCTTGTAGCAATATTCTGATTTTTATCACAACCACAAATATTTTAGTGTCAGACTATGGCCAAGCCACCTGCAAACGTTTATGATGGCCTTACTCCAATGAAAACAGGGAACAGCAATGAAAGTCTTCATTTAGCCCCTGTTCATAGGCTGGGCTCTAGTAATAGAGAATGGGACCCACCTGTGCCCGCACACAGCTCGTTTCATGGTGAGGAGTGGGCGAGTTTATAGCAGCTGACATTCCCAAGGGATGTAAGTTTTCCCTACTTTCATCTCTCCTCTTTCTCCCTCCATCCCTCTCCCTCCTTCCCTCCATGCCTCTCTTTTTTTCCTATCCCCTACTCTGGGGTCTTGCATATAAAATGCGATATTGACACAATGCATGGGAAAACAGGACAGAATGAGCATTGTTGGGTAAGCCTTACTGGCACAGCATACATACACACATTGTTTCAGGTATTAAGCCTCAGATACTACTGAACAGGCATCTAGCCAGATTAATCAAAAGAGAAGAGCATGAAGTTTATTATCTTTAAAAATAAGACTGAGTGCAGTCTCACTTCCCTCTTATCGTGTGTATTTTGTTGAGAACAAAGAGCAACATTACCATTACAGCAAAATGGCAGCTCAGATAGTATTTATTTGCTAAGGCAGTCTCTAACCTTCTTGCCATCCCTCCTCTCTCTCCGCCAAGGCTTCAGCATGTGGGAGGAATGCTGTAACTAGTAACTACTTGTGCCGATGAAAAATCAGTTGAGGAACACTTAGCAGTGAAGGGTGTCTTTGGCTGATTAATAGCACATCATTTTGAGATAAGATACATGGAGGGAAAGCAGTAAGGCATATGGAGGAAGGGAAGAAAAAATGATATAAGACATACATTTGTCATAGGTATAGAAAAGCAGATAAGCTGAATCAGCTTGAGATACGGGACTCTGAACTAAGCTGTACAATAGCAGTGCTTGTCTTCTTTTTTAAAATAACTCCATTTTTCTGTGACTGAGTATATAGCAATGTGTGAAAATTCTGGTCAGACAAATTGGTCACAACACAGTATGCTGGTTGCTTTATCTGGACACATCTTTTGCTAGGAAAGATGTGTTTTTCAGACTATCAAATACTGCAGGTAGCTGCAACCTAACAGCTCAGCATTCCTGGAGAAGGTAACCTCCTTTCAAACTAGTTTTTCAAGCTAGTATTGGACATAACTAGTAATTATTCCATCTTGAAACTCACTGGTACAGCTCTGCAGCTCATAGAGAATATGGGAGGATTGAGGGTTGTCACAGATGCAGCAAGTTGTTAACATTGTACTAAATGGAGAGAGAGAGTTTCAGTGAACTCAGGCTCCAAAGTGAACATAAAGCACTAACAATGTGATGTAGATTATCTGTTTTTAGTGTTCTAGAGCATTTTTAATGAGATAAGGTGGTCTTCTGGCACAGCATCAGAAGGGGAAAATTTCAACCACATTTGGTGAAATGCAAGCAGGTAGGAGAAGGCAACAAAAGGGGTTTGGAAGATGCCTCTGGTGCCTTGATGTACCGAAGAAGCATGGTACTAGCGGAAGAACAGCCTTTCAGTCCCCACATGCAGCATTCATTTTAATATCTATGCACTGTCTTCCTGTCCCTCTTTCTTCTCTCTCGTGATGCCATATGTCTCTCTGTGGTTCCAGTTTATTGTCTTTTCATGGGGTTTAATGCTTTTCAAACAGAGGGATGTGGGAAATGGAGTAGTCAGGAAAACTGCCTGTAATGGGACTAACAGAGGTTTGGTGACACAGTGAAGAGCAGACTCATTGTGACTGGTCTTGGCGATTTGGAAAATGAAAAAAAGCTTCTCAGTCTTAAACTCCTCAGTATGGGGCAAAAGGATAGATCATCTCTGTGGCAAGCACAGGATTTTTATGGTAGTGCAAGATATCTGAGACTGCAACTGCTGATTAAGTTCTCAGAGAATACTGCTATCATCCTTTATAGCTTGATGAAACAGAAAAGACTCCTATAAGAGACAATCATGGGCAGAAACCCTTCCATAATGAAGCTAGTTTTGGAAGGCACTTGAAATAGGTCAGTGATGGAGAAGGATCTTTGTACATAAAAGAAAAAGTCTCTCTTTAAGCTCCTAGTAAGTTAGTGGAGTGTGTGGCATTGAAGAGTCCATGGAATGATGTGCATTTATTAAATTCAAGGGCTAATTCCCTTTCCAGGACATCTGAGGTAAAAGCCTCCATTCCAACTTATGTATTTGAACTGAAGCACCACAGTGTGTTGTGAGATGAGAAGAAATGTGCAGTGAGAGATGAAGTATCAAATGACCACTCAGTCACTTTATCAAGTCCATTCCACAGTCTTGGTGGCGCAGGATGTAAGAACATCAGTTAGATCACTGGACTGGGAGGAAAAGGGATTGGTGGGAAGAGAGAGAGCATCTGAGAGTGTCATTCTGTCAAAATTTTATTTTTTCTGTCTTTGTACTCAAAGTTGGGCTTTAATTGCTGCTTAATGTTCCTGCTTCTTTTTCTTCTGTTTATGCTAAGATATGTTTTCTGTAGTCCTTTCTACTACCTTGGCCAACCTTAACACGGAATTCCATCAAGCCACTTGTGCGCAGCCACGAGCCTCTGGGAAGCTCAGAATTACACAGGAAATAATTACAAGAGTGTCTTTCTCAGAAACAAGTTGTCTCATAGCTTACATTTAATAGAGAGGGTGATGAGGGAGAAAATGAGATGGATCCGTTCAAGCTGTTCATCCGTTTTAACAAGCTGCTGCCCAGGTCCACACATTGATCTGCAGATCACACTGTGCTGCTCTGTCTGTGATGTTTAGAAGCTCTGTCTGCTCCCCAGCCTCCTCTCTTGTTTACATCGGCGTGCTCAGGACCAGCTGACTCAATCTCTCCTGACACTGCTGAGTCAGGAAGAAAAAGAGCAAACGGCACTAGTCTGTGTGTCAGGCACAGGGGTGATTGTTCACAACTTTTCTATCCCCAGCCACACACTCCCATACCTTCCAAAAACTCTTTCTTACTGTAAGGTCTAGTTTGGGGCTGGAAAGTACCAACCTATATCAAGGTGACTTTCGGGGGTCTGAAAGTAGGATCATTAGCTAGGTAATAAATAACCTGTCAACCTGGAATAGAGAGAGCTTAGTGTGTTTCTTATCTGACTTAAGTCAACTGTTACTTGAAACTTATGCACTTGTTATACATGTTGATTAAATTTATTAATGAACACAGTATTTTGTGCTTCATATTTTCTACTTGACAGAATTCCTAAGCTTGTTAGAAATGTTGCTTTCTCACAGCAAGAACACACACACAAAAAAGTATCAGGGATATTGTGTGATCTACTGGCCACTGACTCTCATTAGGATTGTTGTCTTTCATTATGAAGGGAAACCAGCCCTCTCCTGATGGTTGTTTGAGATAGGCAGCAAAACCACACTCAAGCCAATTCTCATGCAAGTTGTTTCTAAGAAATGGATCATGATCTTTCTGTCCTGAAAAGCTTGTCCCACCCAAGAACTATAGGAAAGAAATGTCAGAATAGTGTACTGCACCCATAACTGTATCTGAACAGAAATACTGAACTTTCATAGGCATTGGTTGGCTCTCACGTCAGAGAAAGTCATAAATAGGACTTAAATGTGATATACAGAACTTGAAGAATCTAGCATTTATTCCTTAATTTTAGTGGTTGATATCTCTTACATACCTCCCATATATATATATATATATATATATATAATAATACACACTGTATAAATCTTTAAAGGTGTAATCAAAATTTATAGGCAGAGCTTCTGATTTATATGACTTTTTGAACTAAAACAGATGTAAAATCATTTCTGGATGGAAGAGGATCTCAGAGTTGCAGTGGGTTTGATATGACAGATCAAGCTTTCCTAGACCAGAAAAAGCTCATTAGAACTCTCTCTGCTTAGCTAAATCACATAGCTCTGTTCTTCATCAAGGCTTTGCACTTAACATGCCCTGATGCATGATTCCAGTATGTGTTTTATCCAAGTGTCAGCCTGTTTGACAGGTAACTAAGCCACAGTAAAACTCTAACTCGAACAATACAGATTTAGGTTGTTGTAAGGCTTTTTTTTTTTTTAATTTCTTTTCATTTAAGAGCATAATTCACAGGTTCCAGAGAAATAGCAAGCTTTGGGATGCTCTCTTACACCATATCAGTTCAGAGATGGGCTTAAAGGTTTGCTGGGCGTGGCTCAATTGCTATAATGAGTGAGTAAAAAGGGAAGACAAACAACTCTAATAAAACTTTAGTTGCTCACTGAGAAGTTATGTTTGTATCTATTCCAAGAAGGGAATTGGCACTGATGTACTGAACAGACAACACATTGATTTTACATGGTTTGTCTCGCCGGTGGTTTGTTTTTTTTTTTGAATGGTTGGAAATTTTGTTTGTTTGTTGTTTTGTTTTGGTGTTTGTTTGTTGGTATTTTTGTGTTTTTGTTTGTTTGTTTTTTTAAATCTGGTGCCTGGATGAAAACCAATTACTATAGTTCAGAGAAAAATGCCTGGGGGAAATTATAGACTGTGTGTAAAGTATATGGATCCTATTTTACCACCTGTAAAAGTAGGCCTCCTTATTAACTGATGAGTTGAGTTTTCAAAATCAATGGTACAGTATAGTCCCATTTAGGGACTATATAGTTCTGTTTATACTTATGGACAGGCCAAATACACATTTAAAAAAAAAGCAGTCTAAAAAAACCCCAAAATACCAACAATTTAAATCAAGGGCATAGATAAATCTAAGACGACAACATCATGAAAATTAGTTCCTTTAAAAAAATGAAATTAATCTTGATTTAGAAGGAAAAATAATTTAAATAAATTTGTCATTTTAGAGACCTTCTAACAAAGTTTCACATGGTAAATCATAAGTTTAAATTCTCTCAGCACTTTTCAGCAAAAAATTGCTGAGTTGAACAAGGCACTGATGGCTAGACAGAACCTGCAGGTAGATTGAGAGTGCAGGAAGAGTGTTCCTTGGAAGAAAGAACAAATTAGAGAGTGTATTTTAGAAACATTTGCTGCTATGACCATCTGCATTCTGCCAACAGAGACGTTTATTCTGAGCTCACATAAATGAAGTGGAATTTTGCCAGTAAAAAAAGGGGTTGTGTTACTCCAGTCATAGGATCCAGGTCCTAATTGGTTTATGAAATGAAAGGAGCAATCTTTGAGCTATTACCAGTTTCCTCTGCTGCAAGTGAAGTGAATCGCAGCTGTTCTGATAGGGTCCATAAAACTTGTTGAGGTAATAAAATGTTTGCAGTGAACACTTCTCAAAATGAGTGAAATCTAAATCCCTAGCTTATTTGACAGTATTAAGAGAATTGAATGCACTTCCTGGGGAATTCTGAATATTATGTTACTTTTATCTAGTTCTCTAACTATATGAGCCAGGCTCACTATTGCTGTAAATGTGAGGGCTCAAAGCAATTTTCTTCTTTTTTAACCCTGCAGATTGAAATGCAATGTGTACACATATACATATGTGATACAAGAAAAAGTTGTGTTTATTGTTCATTTTCTAACCTGTCTTGGTTGTGTCTTTATACTTTTCTGTTCCCTCACCTCTTGCTTTTTTTTGGTGAGATTTAAAAAAAAAAAAAAAGGCATGGTTAGCATCAAATGATCCTACACAGAAATACTTCTGGTGCTCCTTTTGATCTTCGTAAGTCTTCTTCAAGCAATGGAGAATTTTCTAGAATTGGATAGAAGTCAGATATGTTAATTCTAACTTCTTAGCAGAGCAGTTGTTCTGAACCATTTGTTCAGTTCATGGTGGTTTTGAGAGTGATTACACACATCCAATAGTCCCTAAAGATCTCTGACGTGGGTTCAAATCCAACCTGACATCTTTGGGATCATTGTATACATTGAGGAATCCACAATTTTCCTTGAAAACCATTCAGTGTTTGTTTAGAGATATGTTGTTCTTCTCAGCATTCCCAGCATTAAGCATGTTTATTTAGGGTTTTTTTTCCTTCTTCCCCCCTCACCGTGTTCCCCCCCCCCCCCCCCCCCCCCCCCCCCCCCTTCCCCCGGTATAGAAATATCTGTGATTGCCCAAACAAAGACAGGGTGATCACACCTTTGATAGTAAGATGACCTAAAAAGAATACAAATAGATATGCATACTGAAAAGTTTCTTGGAGTAATGAATTGGGTTTCCTGGTTGGTTAACCTGAGCTTGCAGCTCACACTGCTGTGAGCGTTCCCTTTCACACCTGCAGCTGGACATTTAGACAACATATTAGTCCTTGTATGGTGGATGTTGCTTGTCATATCTTAGATAAGCTGTTGTCTGAGGTGTCTAGAGAGTGATCAGCCACTACAATTCAGCTGCAAGGTGCTGCTCTCTGACCCTTTAAGCACTTTGGAAGCAAGTGCTAGCTACAGTTGAATATCTGGCTTCCTCTTCTGACATGTGGTTTCTCATGCCATAAGTCCCTGGCTTGGAACATGCAGTAGTGTTGTCCCAGGTATTGCACAGAAAGATGTGTAAGAGATATGAAAATCTGAATAGTGATGCTCTCCTGGAGCATCTGGACAGAGCTGCGTGCAGAAAGCTTTCCTGACGTACTCATGGCTGAAGCTTGTGTTCTCAGCAAGTGTTTTTGAGCTGTTATTGGAAACTGTCCCTGGTGAGATGAACTGCTGACTTAATGTGTGTGAAGGAATCTCTCTTTGGATATGCTGGACTTCATTAATTCATTATTGATGTGAGTAGTTGATGTAGCTTTTTTGTGCAGCAGATGTAAATGAACATAAAGAAAGTGGGCAAAAGGCAGCAGTAGTTTTTAAATATTCAAACAAGAAAGTCTTAAACTCAACAGGCTGGTATGGACGACTGATTCTGGTTGATATACAAGTACAACATTTGAAGACATGAACTGTTGCTGATAATCAAAGGAGATCGAATTTGAACAGATTTCATATTATTTCTCTCAATTTGTGCTTGTTTCGAGTGATTTTGTTTGTCTGAGATTACATGGCACAGGTAGTAAACTAAGTCCAGACTGAAGATATGTAGCCAGTAGATTATCTAATCAGAGCCTATTAATACAGACATCAAGTGGAAGAGTTGTGTGAAAATGTTGCCTCTTTACAATTAATTGCCTTTTTAGTCTGCTTTAATTTCTTCTTTCTCTGCAGTCTGCTCCAGTTCCACAGAGGAAAGAGACCTAGAGTGTTGTTGAATTGTTTCTGATCTATAGGGAAGTAAAAGAGGAAGCAAAATAATATTTCTACTGTGAAGTAGCAAAGGAAGTTGGGAGAAAGGAGGCAGTGAGTTCCTTTTGTGCCATACTAAATGGATGTGGAGAAAGATATGGATTCTGGGCTCCATGACAGGGAATAAAATCCATACTTGCTTCCAAATTTTCCCCTGGCCTCTATATAGTTCTATTGTTCCAATAAGAAATTTGTGGCTCAGAGGATTTATTCAAAATCTATATAAAACATAATAGGCAAAGTTCATTCCAGAATCCATCAAGTTAAACTATATTTCTCTGTGGGGAAAGCTGGGGTCCCTTCCAGTCTGGTCTTTTTCTGTACACAGTTTAGTAGCATGGAGCTTTTTGTTGCACGTTAATGCAAATCAAGGGTTGTGGGGCCCTAAGTCCTATAAAGCAAATGCTAGAAACAATATTGGACTCAAGCAGAACCCATAAATGCAGAGGGAAGCAAAACCCCATATATAAAGGAAAACAGGGATCGAGAACAAAAGCACAAAACCACATTTCAAGCCTCAAGGGGAAAAAAAATCAATTTTTGTTTTGGAAGAAGCATCCTTGGAAATGTTCAATTTTCCTTATGACCAAGTTGGGAAGCTGTAAGCTGTGTCCTTGAAGAGGGTGTAAATGACTCTAAGACAAAAAAACTGTTCTGTGTTACAATAAAACCCCGCCACTGAGGTATAAATTTCCTTCTTACTCCTCCCCCTTGCCCATTAGATGAACAGGAAAATAGAGACGCCCCTGCCTTGTTATTTGCATGATGGCAACACAGCTCTTAGCTCTCTGTCTAACACCGCTTATTGGAAAAACCTGGAAATAATTAAGGGACCTCATATATTCACCGGTAGAAATTACTTGGGAGGACAGTTCTACTGGTACAGGACAATGCTCAGTAATAGAACTGTAGAAAAAATGACAAAAACAACAGCTTTGAGGAATGGGATTTAAAATATTAGCCTAAAAATTTTGCTACATTGGCTTTAAAAGGGTTTGTGTGTGTGTGTGTGTGTTTTCCAGTAGGGAAAACAGAATGTAATTTGCCAGAACTAGATGACTTGTAATGTTTTTACTTATTACTGATTTACTTACTTGAATGAAACTTATGAATTACAGTGGAAGTTTTAGTTGAGTAATGTTCAATATTGGGTTATGTTGTTTTATTACTGGGTCTGCTGAGTGTTTCTTTCTATGGTATCTTCTTCCAAGACCTATGGGCACTGTGAATCTTTTTCATGTTACTTTTTCAAAATCAAGGCAGTGCATTGCAAAACCAAGAAAACC
The DNA here is from genome assembly GCF_003945595.2 of Pipra filicauda. Classification (NCBI taxonomy): domain Eukaryota; kingdom Metazoa; phylum Chordata; class Aves; order Passeriformes; family Pipridae; genus Pipra; species Pipra filicauda. The sequence continues at coordinate 4,048,791 of NW_024105031.1, read as the reverse complement.
ATCTAACCAGGCAAAGGGACTTTTAGTATTTCAGCACACTGCTCCTTTTCTACCTACATTTCTCCTGAGCTGTCTGCTTAATTCCAGATCTACTCCCACAAGCTGATACAGGTCTATGTTTACAAGTTGGGTCACAGGATATGAGGTGAGTGTACCTGTTGTACAGTGCCTTCCATGTTGATGCTGAGATATTGATGTGCTTTTCTGGGTGGGAAGCAGCAGTTCTGCTGTTTCACTCTAGCAAGGCATATGGCACAACATAGTGCAACAGAGAGGAGGGTTGATGAGTGAATGATGACTCATCAAGGGAACACAGCATAGGAAAAAAGGAAAAAATCAACAATCTGAAATCAGCTTAAGATCAGTATCTGAAGATTTCAGACTTTGTTGGAATTTCTGTTCACAGTTCCTTCTCTGTTACATAGTGTGTTGGATGCATTCTCTGTTGTGACATTTGCTGTGGCATTGTGAGGCAAGCATCTGCATGCATGCTCATGCAGGTTTTCTAGGAGACATGATCACTTATTGTTGCACTTAGGTGCTCTTGTTCCCCCCCGTTCTCTCATCTTACAGAGTTGCAAGGGCAAAAATCTTTTAATATAAGTTGTGACTTTTCTGCTCCCAGTTCAGTGGTGGCTCCAGGGTTCAAACTTGCAGCCTCAAAATGAACCAGGCTAAAGGGCCGTTACTGTCAAGAATAAAGCCATGTACTGTAACTGAGGGTAATCAGTTTGGATCACATTCGCAGATTCTTTGTATTAGCTTTATCAGGTCAGGCCATCAGAGAGCAGATAGACAGGTAAGACCAAAAGACCTCTGAACCCAATTAAAGTTGTACCACAAAGAAATCAAATTCATGTGGTTTACATTTCAGAAAGTTACATTTGGTGAGCTGTACTTACTTTTATTCTGTAATGTAATGCAGACCATGTGAACATTTGAAACGCTTTTAACAGTTAAACCAGCTCAAATAACACAGAACCAGAGCAGCAATAAAGAATGAATTAAGACTGATTGCAACTACAGCCAATTTTTTTTCCTCATAAAGAAATATAAATGACTGATACATTTAAAAACTACCATATATATAGTAATTTTTTCTTCAGCTTTTAGCTTGACAATAGCCATTCTCTTATCTTTTAAAAGAAACGTTTGGTTTAAAAAGCAATCCTAAACCCACAGTCTTTTATTTGCAGTGTTTCAGGGTGAGTTTGGATGTGCTGTGGAACCACTGGTATTCCCAGTGATGCACATAGTTTGGGAATTGGTCATACAGCTCTGAGATAATCCTGAGGAGCTGACATTTAAAATACTTGCCACAATAAGAGCATGAGCATGAGAGGATAAGAAAATTTTGCAGTCCCCTTTCTTAAAACCAACAGATGTGTCTGCAGCTTTTCATTCACAAGCACTCCTTGCTTGCTGACATTAGATAGGCTTTATGTGTGAAGCAAATAAAGATTCAACTGGTGCAGACTGCTATGCATTCAGTTTTCCTATTTGCCAAACAAAAGAGTCTGAATCAAAGTCCTGAAGACTCCAGAGGACTCAGCTGGCGGTGGACAGTGCCAAATGCGCCTATGTCCTGCATCTAACTTCAGGAAAGTGATGTGGTTTACATACAGAGGGAACAAAGTGACTGGATTGCTTAGCAACAGCATCATTCAGTTGGATCAGTAATTTTTGGTCTGTAACAATGATGTTTTAGGACTCTGGGAGATCTTCCCAGCACTGGGAAAAGAGCTTAGGCCCACAGCTCTTGCCTATGTGTTACGTTCTCTCCTGAGGAAAGAACTTACTAGGACCCCAACCCTTTCCTGGTTTCTCCAAAACACTGAAATGCAAAGCTCTTGCAATTCTGCTTTCTGGCACAGAGCCACCTGGCTATCAGCAGCCAAGCCCATCGTCCTGGCTCTGGAGCACGACTGCTATCCTGAGTGGATGTAGCTGCTTTCCCTCAACAGCTGTCCTGATGTGCCCGTGTACAACAGTTTTCCTTACTGTTCCTTGTGTAGAGCAGGCTGCTCTCCTGTCTTTGTCCCCCCTTTTCCCATAAGCTTTTTGGGCTGATATGGCAGAAAGGGCATTCAGGCATGGGGCTCTCAATTTGGCTTGACTGAAAGTTAAGGTGGTATATCACCCACACTCTTTTGTGCTGCTGTCCTTTCCATGGGCCACAGACAGAAATTCAGAAACTGTCCTCCTCTCCCCGGGGTGAGCACCTTGAAGATCTGCTCTGGTGCTTACTCCTCAGAAGCAGACAAATAGAGAGGAAAGACCTATGTGGATTTTTTTTCCTTATTTTTTTCCTTCTTTTAAATCTTAGTTAAAAATGTAGCAGATTGCTTGCTTTCTGTGACGGATTCTTCCTTGTATCACCATTCCCAAGCAGTGGGTGATGTACTGCTCATGAAATGCAAGCTGTTAACAAAGTGTTAGTGCAGGAAACTGGGGCTACCATTGCCAATTCACAGAAGGGGTGGGACCGGAAGAAAATCTGCACCACCACCAACACACAGAGATTGTTCTACTATGTGTGGACCAAAACTGGTGGAGTAGAAGGGAACACACTCCCTGCTTTCTCTCACTTTTGCTATATATGGGGTTTGGCAGAGTAGTTTGAGATGCTTGCATGGAACTAGGAAAAGAGGGATATATCTTGGGAAGGTTAAATGGTTGCTACTTCTAACACTGCCCTCTCACTCAAAGATGAAGAAAACCAGAAGACTTTGACAAGTTCTTTAGAGAACAAACACTGTAAATGGGGAAAACATTTTAAGTTCTGACTATAAGAACAACAGAACGTTCATGAAAGAATAGATAAAATCAAGCGGATGTTGGACAGAGAGCAATGCCAGACATTGTTAAAGTGCTAGTCTTGTCCTAGGAGAGTTCACTTTGGTTTCTTGTTCACCACTGATTTCTTTATGAACTTTGGCAAAGTTCTTGGCCTCTCTGAGAATCAGTTCACCAACTGTAAAATATGAAAAGAAATACTCCCTCACCTTGCAGAAATATTAAAAAGGATGTAGCTATTGCAGGAGCAGAAGGTAAATAGGTTCCTCTCATATAATGTCTTGAACATTTGATGTAATTAAACATCAGAATTTTTCTCAATGTATAGTTCTTTGCCCCAGAAATAGAGAAGAATTATAGTGTTATGTAATCATCTAAGATAATTTGCTATTAGTTTCCTGGAAGCTAAAATAAACTGCTGAAGATTCTTTAAACAGAGTGAGAAAAATGAGAATGCTTATACTAGACTTTCTCCAGGCATCATGTTAATATAGTCCCCTCCTGTGGCAGAGAGGTTGGACTGGATCATCTTTAAAGATCCCTTTCAGCCCAAAATTATTCTATGGTTCTATGATTTGCTAAAAATAAATTGAAATAGAATTTAATTATCAGACATATTTAGTAAAAACAACAGAATGCTAATTCACACAAAAAATATAAAAGAAATTTTCTTTAACTTTTCAAAATCAGGGTAAAGCAAGAACTAATAAACATTAAGATCTGCTTCAAAGGTGTTCAACATATTCAAGTGTAGGAAGGTTTTTGATTTCTTCCTCTTTTTTCTTTTTCAATTCCATGGGGTGAGTTGGACATATAACAGATAAAAGTGACAACAAAGCTTGGAGGCATATCCATGCAGACTGTTTAAATGAGACAAAGCATTTTAGAAAGTAAGAGAATTATGTTTCCCTGTACATCCAAAGAAACTCTTTTTGCTTCCTCCAAATGGGAAGAACCTGCTGAATTCCAGGAGTACCTCTATTGCCTCTAATGGACAAGACAACTGGAAAGGTGATTAGAGACTATAGGAAAGCACTGCGTGTGCTCTCATGCCAACAAATGTGAGCTTCTTGTTAGGGTATGAGAATAGCAAGCTAGAAGTCTAGGAGAGAAGTCCATTATGCTATACCCTGAAAATATCCAGCTTTTATGAGCAGAGACACACCAAACACAAACACTGGACTGTTCAGCAGCCCTTCAAAGCAAAAACCTTTCTAAAATAACTTCCACCTGGTGTAGTCCTAGGCTTTTAGAACAGATTGTTCCAAGAACACTTCATGTCTTGTTTTTTTCTAGCAAGCTATTAACAGCAGATGAAGAATTACACCCTCCAAACAATTAATGCAGCCTGGGGCCTAACCAGAAAAATCTTTATTTCCAAAAAGTCCTATTGACAGAACTGCTACAGCAACCTTTCAAAGCTGCACCCACATCCGATGACAACAACAATAAAATGCTGTGCTATTTTTCTTACTTCATAAAGTTGTCATCTCAGCACAGCTAAATATCTGAGTTGCCACCCAGCCTGTAAACATCCTTATGTGCGGAGGGTTATCAAATAGGTCGTGGAGAAGCAGCTCTCACATTATCTAGAGTATTATCTAGAGCCCTCAGATTTCCTGGAGCCCTTTCAATCTGGTTTAAGACATGGTTAAGTAACAAAGACACAGCTATTTCTTGGCCATTGCTACTCTCTGATTTACTAGCTTCTGCTAATGGATAAAGACTAAGTGTTCAATCTAATCTGACCTTTCAGATGTACTGGCTGTCAGAGTGTGTTTGCAGCCACCCCTTCTATTTTAATGGTGTCCCTCTAGGAAAGCGTAGCAATCTAAGAAGGAGAACACATTCCCTTTGGGTTACCAGCTTTAATTGTGTGCCCTTCACAACTTCTAGTGTTGAATGTGGTGTACTTGGCTGCTGCTTCTGGGAATAGGATCAAGCACTCCACTGTCCTAATCCCCTTGTAGCAAGCACCCTTTCAAACATGTCCTGAGTTGGACAGGTAACGTTCTGTGCAGCATTTACACCAGTTTGATAACCTTCTTTAGTACCTATTTGACATGCCAGGCTCTAACCTGCTGGCTGCCAAGTCCTCCCTCCCCTGCTTTTGTCAGTGCTACTAAAAAAAGGAAACTGCACTGTCCCCTTCTGCAAATTCACTTTTAGAGGTTCTGTAATCAAGTTTTGCTGACATTAAAATTGAGATTACATAAAACACGGATGCCTTGAAGTATTAACAATGAAGTGGGCAGGAACACTATCTAAAGATCAGCTTTAGCCATTTAAAAGCAGTGTATTCCCAGATTCTGGGTCCCCTTAAAACCTTCTCTCTCTGCACAGCTGCACGTCATAGCAAACAATGGAAAAGAATCACAGTAGCAGGATCCTGCCCAGTTCACATTCATTTAACCCTTTGTCACTACTATATTCTTTTCACCTGGCATCCTCCTTATGTCTAAAATGCTGAGATTGCTGGAGCCAGAGAGTTATCTTATTAATAGTTTCTGTGTTTATTGTCAGAGTGACTTGGTTACACTCTCCTCTCTGGGCCAGTAGGTCAAGGGATTCAAGTTCCCCACTGAGGCTTGGAGTGAATCTCAGTGCTGACTATGCACATTAGACTGGGAGAGGGGGAATATGCTGCAATGGTGCAGACCTTGAATTTCCAGTAAGACATTGAAGTGAGGTCTCTGCTGTCTTTTTCTAATACATTCCAGGTAGAAACTACTGAACCACTTCTGCAGTAAGGAATTTGACTTTGGATTTGAATGTCACTCCTTTCACATGATGGGAAGATGTGAGTTTGTGTACCCCACACCACAAACCAGATGGGGCTAACTCACTACGTTGTCATCCAGCAGGGAAGTGTCCCCTTCCCTCACATCCCTTAGGAGGGATGGTGGGGAGGCAGAGAGTTAAGTGTCTGGGAGCAGGGCCTGTGCACTTGAGGTACAGGGGACTGACACACTCACTTCAGACTAGCAGTAAGTAACAGATTTATGTTGGAAGGAGGAAAAAAACATGAGTCCAAACTCCTTTGCATAATATGACATGATGACTGAGTTCAAAAAGGTGAAAGGAAAAGGAGAGAAGAAAAGCTGAGGAAGATGTTTTCTTTGGGCTTTCCTTGGAAATGTCCCTTTTTCTTCACTAAGTGGAAACTTCAGGAGTTCATCTCAGCCTTTCACCCACCAGTCGTCTGCATTGGGAGAAAGCAGCAGAGGGGGTAAGAATGGAAAAGTGCTTGTGCTCAAGTGTTTCCAAATGTTTCACAGTCATAGGCATTTACTGGTTCTCACCCTCTGCCCTATCACTACTCCCTCCATAGAAAATCAGAGACTGAGTTCCGGCATCCAGGCAAGAAGGAAGCTTTCTTCTTTTGTAGAAACCTGCATGTCCCAGTGCAATGCTTATAATTCACTAGGACTCAGCTAGGACAACTTGCCAAAAGGCAATGTCAGGTAGCTGCTGAAAGAAATGCTGTTCAAAGATATCCCAGCGAGTCAGGTCATTTGGTGTGAAAAACAGGCAATAGCTCTTTCTGGGCTCATGGATATAGGGAACTTCAGCTAGACCGAAATGAAGGATTAGCAAAATTATTCTCCCACCATACCCCCTGCCTTCAATACAAACCCAGCAGTTACTTTCCACTCCACTCTGTGTGTAAAACAAGGCTGAAATACGATATTTAAATTATTCCCAAGGATGCATTTGCTGAAAAGGAAGGCATGAGCCAGACCCTCCCTTGTGCTTATTCTTTGTCAGAGTCTTGAATTGTGGATCATTATAAGGAGGGAGAGAACACACTAATTCCTAACACCACTAGTATTTCAATGAGCGCTGCTATCAATCATTTAGGTTCTCACTCTTCCTTATTATATTTGGATAAGTAAAATTGCCAATAGTGCAACAAAATCAGCCAAAGTCAGCCCACAGAAAAAAAAACAACAATAGGATTGAATGAAGTCCATTGTCTATTTCTGTATAGAACAGAAATAGTAAACCAGAATGAGCATATGAGAAGAGCTCATGCCTAGATGGGATACAGAGGTTATAAATACAGGCTGCCACATGGCAGTACCGCTTTGCTCTTAGCTACTTGAATGACTGGTTGGGTTGCCTGGTCATTTAAATGCTCTGGGTCTGAATCTGGCTTCACTGCTGATATTCTGTGTGCTTCAGACACTGCGAAGAGCTGTTTGTTGATATAGCAGTGCAAGCGTGGGACAGACTTTAGAAACTTTCACTCATGTCATTATTTTCAGAAAGAAAATAACTGCTGCAAATTGCATTACAAAACATGCATTTCTTTTCTTTCAAATTAAGTCTGTTGCTGTTCCTAGTATTACCAATAATGGGAACAATATTAGAATAGCTAGTACATTTCCATATGTAAGATTTAAAAAAAAAAAAAGAATTTTTTTTTGAGAATGCAGGGGTTCTAGAAAGACACCAGAGCTGGGTGTCCAAACTAGGGTACTTCTTGTCACGGCATTGCCTGCAAGTGATTTCCTCATACATCTTGCAATTTGGCATTAATTTAGTGAAGCACCAGCTTCCACATTTCTGCAAATGTAGATGTTTATCTCCCATTTTCAAGACATTTCAAATCCTTACAATTGGAGATAAATCTCAAAAACATGAGTCAACAAGTCTAAGAAGAGCAAAACAATGTTTATTTCTTTTGTAATCTTTCTGTCTCAATCAAGAGTAAAGCACAGACATTAATAAAATTGATAATAAAGTAGGTGTTCCTTCCATTTGACATCTGGTTTTTCATTCTGTGGGGGCATGTTGAGACATGCTTTCAGGTGATGCTTTCAAAGTTTTCTCTGTGTCCATGAGGGCTAGTAATGTAAGTTTTCTTTTTAAATGGAGCATTAAAGTCTTCCAGAGCCCATATTTGAAGAAAAGAAGGACACAGTGATATTCACGGCAATAATGCTGACACTTGAACTGAAGTGTTAATAATGGAAGGCCAGAGAGGGTCTCTTATTATCTTGGCAGTACTCAATTACCTCTTTTCTCAGGATCTGTCTTGATTCTGTCCAGTATCAAGGCTACTTTCCAGTTCTACTTGTGTAGCTTTTCATATTTTTCTTAAGTGGTAGAACCAAGTGAACCATTATAGATGAATGATAGAGCAAAATATATTGAATGGTTTGAACTCTGAGATTTCATGATGCCATTCTACAGTTTCGTTGTGGACCTTCCTGTCAAGTTTCTGGGTCACTTTCCTGGTGGTAGCAGCCATCTCCACTAAGCGAGCTGTGCCCAGCAAAGGGCTGGTCCCTGGACTTCTATTTTCACCAGAAATTACTTACACATGAAGAAAATAATGGGGATTTTTTCTCGTGTTACAAATGTGTGTATGTATTTTCTTTGTATTCAATAGTGGTAAGTTGCAGTTGCAGGGAGAGTGAAGAGTAAATGATATGAACTACTGTCAAAGTCTTTGTCATATTCCTGGAATCTTGTCCAACACCTGTGTTGGCATAAGAGGTAGATCATGTTGGAATGGCGTGCTTGCTTTGAGTTGTTGCTGTTGCCTACCTCAGCTAAGGAGCTTTCCACCCACAGGAGATGACAGAATAGCAAAGATGGTGACCTGCTTTAATATCTGCTCTTTCAAATAAAAAGGAAAAAAAATCCAGTAAATAATCGTTGCACTGGTGCAGAGATTGCTGGAGTGCTGCAGCTGAGCACAGCCTGGCCCTTTGGGCAGGGAGGGATGAGTCTAACTGACATGCTGGCACTGGCAGACTGCTGAGGGACCTGTGTCCAACCTCTCTTGGCTGGGAGAGTCATCAGGCCTTTGGGGATGGGTGGGAGGGAGGGAGGAACAACCTGCTTTCACCTCTCAGCTTTGCAAGTCTTGAAAAGCGAAGTCCTGTGTGTGTGGCATAAAGTAAAAAAAAATTAGCTGGAACAGAAATTAATACTTCTTTTTTTAATGAATGTATGTGTCAATCTGAACGTATGTGGAGAGTTTGGAGAATAACTAATATAGATTTAATAAATATCTCACTGTTTTGAAATGATTTAGAAACCAGCTTCTTCAACTGATACTTAGTCCCAGTGAAGCTATTGGAAAAACTTCTATTGGTTTCAGTGTCACTAAAACTACACTGTTACACACTACTCCTCTTTTTGGGGAGCTATCCACCATAATCAAATCTACCAAGATTCTCCATTTTTGTGAGAACTGAGTGCTGGCATCTGCATTTGAAAGTGCACCTGGAAAGATCATTTTGTGCTGAATAAATTCATTTTTTTTGGTCAGGTTGGTTTAGTAGAATTGCCATAATATTGTTTTTTAAACCAGTCTCTTTCTGGTCTTTTCTACAGAATGTGCTCTGTGAAACACAAAATAACACTGGACATAGGATTTTCTGGGCTCTGTCACTATTTGAGAGAACTGTTTATCAGTTCTGACACAGAGGGATAGATATTTTCTTATATTTCTTCATCTTGTCCTAGACAGATTTCCCTGAACCTCCTCTGCTTTTCTTCTTCATTCATTTTTGCCCTTCCTCTCTATATGGAATCAGGATGTGGATTTCTTCCAAGCGTATTTAATGTCCTTTTTTTCCTTTGTTTTGTTTTTGTTGCTTCTTAAAAGGTTGATAAGTTTGAAAGTTAGGAGAGATGAAAATATGTGAATTAAACAATGTTACCCCAAGCAGAATGAAACTAAACTGTTGATTTAAACTTTGGAAAATGGAAGATGAATTCTAGAAAATTTATTAAATGATAGCTTTGATAAATGCTGACAGATTTGGGAACAAATTATAAATGCATTTTAAAGAACTAAAGTTCCTCTAAAGAATTGCTTTTTAACTGTGGCTGAGTTTGCCACAGCAGACTTCTTCCTCTCAAATCACACTTCAGACGTACTCGTTCCCTTTCCCAAAGCCTGAGTCAAGGACTGACGTGTGTGGTGCCCATTGTATCATCAGGACCTATGTCTGAAGATTGAGACAAAACCAGTACAACACTTCATTTCCCACTGTTCACCATCACTGCCCATTTAACACCGTTTCTCTAACCATAACCATGACTACTATTTTGCCTTGAAATCTTTAAATGGACACATTGGTTTTGTTTTGTGTCTGGCCTGTCAAAATCTTGGTCAAGATTTCAAAAGAATTTTATCATGGGATGAAACTTGTCAGGAAAGAGAAGCAAGACTGAATATGGTGTAAGACTTCAATCAGAACGATTTTTGAGGCTGTTGCAAATTTGGGTTTCATAGGGGCTTTTTCTTTTCAGACTTTCCCATGTCCAGGTCTGATGTAGCTGAAAATGGCTTTTTTAAGTTTCAGGACATCCACCAGTACACTGTAAATACTCAGGGATGTGCAAACTTCGCATGTTCTACTGGTTTTGCAGCACTACTTACCTGCTTGCAGTGAAGCCAAGCTGAAATAACTTACTGCCTCAAAGCTGTATTGCACAGTTTTGCAAGAACTTACGCTGTACAAATGTATGTGTCAGTAGTCTCACTGTCTGAGGTCATTGAGAACACTGAGTTGAAGGATATTCTTGAGAAGTTTGATAATGCTTTAAAGAAGTTTTTAATTTCACTGAAAAATGATTATATTCCTAAATAATTTCTGAAAATGAATTTACTTATGTTTACTGACCCATAACACTAATCCTGCATTCACCTAATTTGTTCATGTAGTCACGTCTACTTCCATATGAACAAACTTAATGCAGTTGAAATCACCGTGACTATAGAACTGAATTTAAGTCAGTCAACTGCTTAACTGCTGTCCTTAAGCAAAGTATCTGCATTAAAGATGAAGAAAGAAAAACCTTCCACCTCCTGTTGCAAGGGACCTCCCCTGACATGGGACTGGTACCTAAGTGTCCATGATGACAACCAGCTGCTGCAGAGCACACTGCCTTGTGCTGGCAGTGCTTTCCTCCCTCTCTACTGCCCTTACTTTTGTGATAGCTCAGGCAGGCTATCACTGTGCAGCAAACCTTATCTTGCTCTATCAGTGCCAGCTCCACAGCACTCTCTGACCTTTTCCAGTCCTGATGTTTCTGAGCTGACAGCAGCTTAAGGCTGGCTTGTGCCAAGCTTTTTTTTTTTGTCCTGCGATGATGGACAAAACATGATGTAGCTCGGCCTCACTCTGTGCTCCTCTGATTTGCACAGTGAATGACACTGAGCTTGTCAGAGGTCTAAGAGTGTTGAACTGATTTGTAAATAATGGGAACAGTTATTAATAGCCATTAAATACTTACTTTCCTGCAGTTCTGTCATCATTGTTTTTTTCCTTTTTTCTCTCAAAAAAGAGAAAAAGCCAGAAACTGGTAAACAAACAGTAAAACTGCAGGTTTCTGCAACATCACGTTGGTCAAATTAAAACCCAGTACTTGAATTTAACTGTCTTTAAGGGCTTGGATACCAGATGCGAAATTTTAGGTTTATGACAACTACTGAATTTCTTTTAAACAGAACCTACCCCTTGTCAGGAGCCCAACTGGGGAGCATCAGCGGTGGTTTAGTCTCCTAAAGCCACCTATTTCTCTTGTGCCATGCCCCACTGTACACATCAGCCCCAAGACACAGTCACTGTGTGGCCCAGCCTTCTGCTGAGGTGTTAAAACTCATGGGGTGGAACAGGGGAGAGGGGTTGGGTGCCATTTGTTGGTGGTCATGGGCAGAGTGGGGCAGACGGTCAGGAGGATGCTGTTGCCAGTTGCAGAGGAGCTCCGTCATACAGCAGGAATCTCTGCCCTGGGTGACGGACAGTGCTGATTAGAAAAAGGCTAAATGTCAACATTGTTCTGAACTGGTAATTGGCAATTTTCCAAGAGCATTTTAGACACGAGACTTTGGAGATTTTCTCCTCCCAGGCTGCTCTTTCTCCTCCTCCTCCTTCCTCCACTAACCGCTGTAACTCATTCTGTCAAGTACTGAGTGCTGTCCCTTCAGACCTTCAGATAAATCCTTTACAGCAACAATTTTAAAAGCTGCCGTAGTGTCTCTTTCTATCTGTCTGTCTTTCCTTCTTGCCTTCCTCCTTACTAATTTATACTGTGGCAAGGGTACGGTAGCCCTGTGTGGAAGGTGGGGGTGGCACGAAGTGGAGGGGTGAAAGCCATGTTTTGACACGTGTGGCTTTCCATTTTTGCAGAGGTTGTTAGCACACTGCTTAGTGACCAAAAGTTGATTACAGATGCCATGTAGCAGTGATGCTTTGCCAAAACACTTGGAGAGGAGACCTGTGTTTATGCTCCCCTCGTCTGATTAATTTTAAAATACATTATTACCAAAAAGATTTAAAGAAAAATTTATTGCTTGCAAAGAGGGACCCAAATCTCCAGGGTAGAATAAATAAAATAAAAACATGAGAAGTGCATTTATAGTCCTACTGAAAATAGAAGTGCAGTCTTAAAAAGGTTTTCTTAAAATGAAAAATGAATGACTAAGTTGCCAACTGCTACTAATCTAAAAATTAGTACTTTTGATAGTGATGGCTCTGCTGCTAACTCTTCATTAGCAAGGGTATTTAGTTGTAGAATAAGAGTGCTTTATAGAACACTTGCTCCCCCATGGTTTAGAAATTAGCCTGTATACGGAATAAGTGAGCAAAGATAGAGCGTATTTTCCATTGCCCTAGTTATTCCTATGCATGTGTGTGTGTTGGTGTGCTTTTGCATGTGTGTGTGCATGCACTAATAGCTTTGTGGTGATGATGGAGATGATCAAGATGATACAGAATGGAAATACTGTGTGATTTTCTGGAGTAAGCTTTTTAAGACTCCCTTTAGATGGGAAAGGCAATGATTTCTGGAAAGCGGGATTGCCAACAAGCTGCACTTAAGATCCTCAGATGGTATTTACTGCAGAAACGTACATTACTGTGATGTGTTTGAATCCGGAAATAATTTTTCCCACAAGGGAGAAAACACCTTGTCATAAAATATAGTGTATTTTACTTGTTTATTCAGTGTTATGTTTTTCTAATAAATTGTGGACTTAACCTTGTTTTAATTTGTGTTAGTGGAAGATTTGCACTTGAATTCAATCTAGTAAGATCAACTGTATCTTGATTCTCAGTGTGAGATTTGCCTTACAAAGCTTATATTGACATTTCTGAGTGTCAGAAGCTGCAGCTGTTCCTCAAGCCATCAACAGCAATTTGAGTCCCAGCAGAAAACCTGTACAACCTTTTTCTCCTACGTTAGTTCATGTTTTTTCAGCCTGTATCATACTTTGTATGAGGACTCTGTTTCCCACCCTCCGGTGGTCTCTGGGCAGGAGAAGCAGAGACGTTAAGATAGGAATACACTGGAGTTTTCCTCCAGCTCTGGCAGAGAAGCAACCTGCACTGGTGGGGGCAAGAGCCAGAGAACTACATGGGCAGAACTTTCAGTTCAGCTGTCAGATCTGTTTTTTAAGAGTGGCTAGCAATGGGGAAATGAGGCGTTCAAACTGATTGGAGTCTTGGTTGTACTCCGGAAAATGGATCTATTTTCTTCTTACTGTGGTCTACTGAAGGGAGTATCGTTTTCTGCTCTTTCCTGGAGAAAGACCTAGGAGAAATCCCATTTATCTATATTGTTTTTTGAGCTGCCCTTTTAGCAGGTGAAGTCCTTCCCTGTACCACTGCATACTTAACCTCATCACCTTTTTGTCAGTTGGTAACAGTGTTGAACCAATAAATGGTTTGTGCCCTGGGGCAATGTCTTAATGCTCTTGATAACAATCCTTTAAGCAAAATTTATATTTTTTAAATTGAAAATCCTGATAGGAAGTAAGAAAACCTCTCCTTAGGAACCACAGTGGCAAAAAGCCTTGGAAACAACAGAAGGAGGTCTCTTGGAGAGACTACGTACGGTATCATGTCGACACCACTTGCTGATTTCAGTTATTCCACCTCAGCGTAATGCTGGACGTCCTTGGCAGAGTGGCAGCACAAGCTTTATTCATTGAAACCCTTCCCGGCACTCTGGCCACGAGAACACCCTGAGTATTTCAAGTTAGCTACTTGGGTCCTATTCTTAACTTTTCATCTCATCAGATACTTTTCCTATTAGAACTCGAGATCCTTCCCTCTAAGGTAATGATGATGTACATTAAGCATCCGTGATCAAGTCCAAGCTTGTGTGTTTCTAATGTGTTATGACTGTTTTCTGTGCAATAGCTGCGCTCCAGCCTTGCTGGGCCATGTGACATAATGGCGTTTTTAATTTCCTCCTTCCAGTACGATTGTCTGTTCACATGTAGGAAATTAACTTGTTTTTCATGTTAATTGATGGCATGACCTGTTTCAGCAATTCACCATCTCAAAGGTATGTCTGAGATCTCCAAATGACTCACTGACATAAATGCAGATGAGCTAAAGCCGCTTGTGTTACAGAAGGGCTGAAAGCCAAAGCAGAGTAGCTTGATATCCGAGATAGCCTTTTAGCCTGTAGGACCGTGAGCCCATGGCCTGCTTTGTTAATGACCACCTTGAAGTCTAGTGGCAAATGGTAGGTTGTAAGAGGCAGCCTGCAGAAGCAGTCATGTTAAATTCATGGCCTCTAGCTCACTTGATCAATTGCAAGCTGGTAGACGTTTATTTAAAATTTATACCACATGAATGTCTGAGGTAATAGGTGAATACTGTAAAGGGTTTATTTAAAAGAATATTTGACCAGTAGGGTCTTTAGAGATCAAATATTTCATTTTCAAGGGTGTTCTGTGTATTTGAAGAGGAGGAGGGTGAAGTAAAGAGGGATTTGGATAATGCAAAATACCACAGAAAGCAAGATTTTCCAAGGAAAACACCAGGAAGCTTGGTATGAGCATTTAATGTATGCTGAAGTTTTTAAAAGGAAACATTAATGGTGAAACATGCCCTCAAAGGACAAGCCAGCAATAAATTTTGTGTCACAAAATTACCTGTCAGTGAGATTATGTTTAAATAACGTAGAATTGTTCCTGCTTCTTGAGGGGTTGGAAGAAACTTCATGGGAGAGTGTTCAAAGTATTCAGAATTATGTGCACAAATCCCATTAACAATAATGGGATTTGTGTGTTCAACCCTGCTCAAATGGCATTGAAAAATGTGACTGTTGGTTGTTCTTCCCCAAAGCACAGACATAGCAAGGGAGCAATGAAATCCAAAATATTTTCTCTCAAGATTTCTTTTACTACCTACCAGACACAGAGTATCTGAGTAGCAGCCTGTGTGTACTGCATCATGATTAAAGCTTACAGGCAGTTCTCCTTTTCCTGGAGTGGGGTGGGAAATAACAGCAACAGCAAAAAGTCCCACCAAACAGATTTGATATGTCAGCGTTCCCATTATCTGTGTCAATTGGGAACATTATTACATAAAAATTCAGTAGAACCATGAGCATTTTGAATGAGTGGACTCCAGTAAAAGGGGTTCAGTGTGTTTTTTTTTTTCCCCTAACATCCTTACTTAAAAAATCAGGGTCTGTGTTTTGATGTATTGTAGATGAGACCGAGTTCTTATAGACTAGAGAATAGTAGAAGGCAGAGAATACTCCAAAGGCGGAAGGCAGAGGAAGAAAGGACACAATTAAGTCTTAAATACGACTGAACATGTTGCCATGGGATTTGATCTTATCCTATTTACAAGAGAAAACTTATGACTCATGGGTTCTAAATGATCGAGTCATTACTCATTTATGGAGTAAAAAAAATGGATACCTTTTATGGGATTTTTATAAATACTGATTACTTCCCCATATTTGTGAATACTGAGCAAAGACATGCTGCAGTCATAAAGCTCTCTATGCATGGCTTCTGTGCAGACTTTTTGAGAAGTAGTTAGTGTTAACTGATTGTTTCTCTTTTCAAGCTCTATTCTCCATGGTGTTCTGCTCATTGCCCGTGCTGAGTTGTAACCCTTATTTCACAAAATCAACAAGGGAAAGCAAGATAGGTTTTACCAAAATCCAGATAGATGATACCTAAAGATCCTGTAGTGCAGTTCAGGAAATATATGTAAAAGATATCTTTTTTAAACTATTTCCTTTCCACCTAAGCCTGGAAGGGCTCTGCAGGATTCCAGCAGCGCTGGTTGCCAGTGGTCTGTTGTGATGATTATGATGCTGCTTACCATGTACTTTTGCCTAGTCAAGACTTTTCAGCTGTGCCTGAGGAACCAAAAAGACACTAACCTGGCCCTGCACCCTTTTTTGGATACTCTCGACTTGTGGGTTATCACCCTGTGGCTCTCTGGTCCAGCTTTAGTGCTGTTTTCTTCTGCTGGTCATTGTTAGGTACAGTTAATGCTTTCTCTACCACTGCCCTCACTCACAGAGTTATTAAAGGGTAAAGAGTATAATTCCTTTTTAAACTCTGTGTTTTTTCCCCAGGAGGGATCCATGCTCTTATCATGGTGCATCTGAAGTGTTAACCTTTTGTGCTGCTAACCTTCCTATACGGGTTTAAAGAAATGCATGTAACCATTAATAGGAAAGAGATATCTGCATATCAGATTAGAATCTGAATTGGTGAGAGAGAAATCTGTTTAAGAGGTTGTACAATGTAGACTGTCACAGAAAAACTAATCTTTTATGAAATTTTGATGTATGACAGCTGGGTAGACATGTTAGGAGGATGGATTTTTCAAGGGGAGAGATTGTGTTTTTTAATTTCCTTGTTTGATGCACAGCCTGTGCAGTAACATTTCTCCTTGGGTGGGCAGTAATTTTATAATGACCCACAACTGGCTTCTGACTGAGTTCAAATCAAGAGTGTTCTGGATCCTAGAGATCAAGCCCAACTGTAAACTTTGCATTTGAAGTTATGCATGTTTTCCTGAGAGAGATTATGTAAAGAGGAGAGGATGTGGGAGCAGTGAATGCTACATTCAAATCTTGGGTTACGATCTACCTATAATATCTTTCCAGTTGTGTTTGTGTATCCATTTTCTTCATATCCATGAAAGTATCTCTCTCTAAAAATTAGGCAGACATTCTACAGAGAATTCATACATGTGAATTCTTGAAACAGCTGGCTGTAGTATTGAGATAGGTTTCCAGGACTTTACTTTATTCTCTGGAGAAATGAAACAATTGGAAGATATGCATAAAATCAGTATGTTTGTACAACAAAGACATCCCATATTGTAGACATCGGAAACCCCTTGTTCACATTCATTCCTGCTACCATCTTGTTGTATAGAGATGCGCAGGGTTTACTTTTAGGTGGATTGACACTGGATACCAGAAGAAAGTGTAATCTCATTTTCGTTAATTCTGTTTCTGTGCCAAACTATCTAAGCGTCTGTGGGAGATTATGGCTTTTAGTATATCAGGCAATAAAATCAAGTATTTGACTTGGTGTGATTCTAGCTGGCCTATGACATCCTAAGTGTTGCAATACCTTCACACATTTTAATGATTGCTCCAAGTCCTACCACCAGTCAAGGAGAGCTACATGCTGCCCTTGACACAGTGAAACTGTCCCAGTAAAAAATGAAAATTAGATATTTATATTTTCCCTTCTTTTCTATATATATGCCTGCACTATTGAATTGCAATCTGTAGAGAATCCTTTGAAGAAAACAGAAATTACTACTTGTGGGGAATGATGTACAAAAGACAATACATTCGTAGGGAAAGAGAGGATACTTGCATCCTGTCTTGAATAGAAGACATAGAAAACATTCACATGGACTTTGCTAGGATTTTCCACTCAGGTACCTGCCAACATTACATTCTCTTCTATGGGAATATCTATTACCAGCTCTGTGGTTTCTGTTGCACTTGGTCAGAAAATGGCCACTACTCAGCTGGAGCTTGTCGTGCTTAACTCTTCTAGCACTTACATGGTGTACTGTCATTCCTGCCAATAGTTGCTTGTTGAAGGTGTAATCCTGTTCTGTTACTGTGACAGGTCTGACCCATTTATCTTATGTCACCAGAGTGGTGGCACATCACTGTCCTGAACACAGGAGTCTTGGAGAGCTGCACAATCTGAGTTAACAGTTAGGTGACAGGAGCCTGTGGGCTGGCTTTTGGAGACAATGTGGAAATCTGTTGCAATGTAGGAGCTCAAGGGGCCCACTCTGTGCATGGAGAAGGTGTGAGAGGTCGATTGTCTCCATTACTGCGACTTGGAGATGACATCCAAAATCCATTTGAAATCTAGGGGTTTTATCAGGACAGAAAATATTGAGGGAGCCCCTTGTTTGCTGTTGGCAGAACATCAGTGTATCTGTGTCACCTGTAGAGAAGAGATGCTGTGAAGTTGGTCCTTAGAAAATGCTTTTTAGTTCTAGTATTCTTTTATTTGCACTACCCAGTGCTGAAAGACCGTTTTTTTGTAAGTTAAGCATTAAAACTTCACACATGCTTTAACTTGAGGATGTTGAGAGAATTCTGGATGTATCGTTCCTGTGAGCAGAGCTGATAAACTATTATCCAAATCCTACTTCTGCTTTGGTGTCAGACAAGGAGATCAGCCAAACTGCTGGACTTATCTGGCATGTACTGGATGTCAGATGTGAACAAAATCTTAGTGCCAGCTACCAGAATCACATCTCATATTTGCTCTCAACAAGTTAGATCAGGAAAGCTGTTGGTTTTTTTTTTAATCATTCTGCTCTCTGCAAGAGAATTAATATCAATTGCATTCTGGATGGCTGTTGGATGCCACAGCTGTAACAACAAAAAGTAAAATTTTCTTTTTAACATCATACTTCAAAAGTTAAATTAAAAATTCTCTTGCAAAAATAGCTCTCTAATAAATAGAGTTTGCATCAATAAATGTACCAAGGAAGGGCAATCTGCACCTGATATAATAAAAATATTTCTCACAAAACTTCTGTTCAAAGAAGTGGAACATTTAGCTGTGATTGGTGACTTCTGTACAGAATTTTAGGAGTCATCTATGGGATGGAATTTCTGTTATAATAATGTCCCATGTACAGCATTTTGGCTTCATAAAAGGTACTTAAATATATAGAAAAATCTGGTCTATAGAATATTTTGTGCTCTGAGAAGAATTATTTATTAAATTCTACAGGTTGCCACACTTTTCAGGTCCCTTTCTGTAGAACTTAAAAGTTTTAATAATTGTTAGTGTAAATATGGTAGGCATCTGTGGCTTTAATTTTCAACAAAGCATGCAACACTTCCTGTTTTATAATTGCACTTAAGCTCGGGCTAAATTTATGCTTACAACAGCACAAAAAGATGTTGAATTATCCTGAACGCACTTGGCAGCATTCAAACTATATAAAACCAAAATCCTGCTGGCCTCTTGGACAGAGGTGATTCTTCTGGCAAATTTCTTTTGGATTGTAAATACCATGTAGTGAAATCACTGCCTGATTGAAAACTGCATT
Organism: Pipra filicauda; assembly: GCF_003945595.2. Lineage (NCBI taxonomy): Eukaryota > Metazoa > Chordata > Aves > Passeriformes > Pipridae > Pipra > Pipra filicauda. Next base: position 4,029,655 of record NW_024105031.1, on the reverse strand, counting down.
GCAGAGGAAGGTGCCTGACCTTGCACCAAATTCATGTTTTAAACTGGTTTTTGTTTTCTCTCTCTCTTTTGGTCCCCCACTGTGGCTTTCTAAATACATGTATATATCTCTTCAACTACAGACAACAATATTATAATATTCCAGTTTTTGAAAAACACCCTGAACTTAAATCTGCAGGTCATATATATGAACAACTGGTGATGTTGCATGAAGTTATCAATACTCTTATTCATTGAGAAATTAGATTTTTTTCTTATAAGTGAACACACCATTACATCATTTTTAAGATACTAACATATTAACTACTGTGACACAGTCTGCTCTGAACAAACTGCAGATGTTCATGTTGCACAATCTGAAAAATATCTGTGTGGAGCTGGATTTTGAAAGCACACATAATTCCACAAACTGAACCTGACGATCTAGCACATTTTAATCAAGAGCCATTCCAATGATCACTCTTTTCTGGTGTCCCATGGTGTCTCCTGTTACAGTAATAAATACCATATCATGATAAACAAAGATACATTTTTCATTTTTGTAGAAACAAGACGTGCTTTGATCACGAAAATGATTTACCAAGTGTCACAAGATTTCATTTCCATCTATTAACCTGAAAAAACTGAAGAACTATTGCCTCTTGATAATGGTGTAAGTGGTAAAATGGAAGTGCCTGATTTCTGCTCCTTATACCAGAATAATGCCACAAGAAAGGTGTAAAAAGGTGTGAGCTTCTGCAAGCATGAACCAGGTTATACATATTCTGCTAATGTTTTCATGTGCTTGAAATCCTGCTTGCGCACATTACTGCCCACTTTGAACAGGGATTATTTAAGAAGAGGGAAATCTTTCACAGTCTAACAGCCAGGAAATAAAATAAAGGATGATGAGGAGCTGTAGGCTGGTGTCAGAATTGAAGAGATTACCCCCACTGTGTCTCCCATCGCTCCTGCCTCATATGTGCACCTCTGTGCTTGTTATGTCACAATTCCTGCCACTGCATCACTTCTGTTTATCCCTTTATCTTTAACTCTAACTAAATTTAAAGAACTTTCAATTTATTAGTTATTATTCTTATTTTTTGTTATTGTTTTAGTTTTCTACTCTTGCTGCATTTTCATCACAGAAGGGCAAGACTTTTCTCAGAGGTGCTGATTTTCCTGCCCTCGCTGAAGGATTTCTCTGTCCTTCTTCCCTCTCCTTTAGGTCCCCAGATTATTACACTGAGAAAACTTGTCTGTTTTATCTACCAGCTATAGCCTTTAGATCAGGGTATGGTTTACTTCATAGCCTAAAATTGGCTCTTACTCCTTGATCCGACTCACTGTTTTACACTACAGTCAGTACAGTATAGATCAGTTTATTTTTAGACTCTCAAAGAAACAGATTCTATGGGGATCATTTGTTTCTGATCAAGAGATGGTTCCAAACTGAAATATGTTGCTGGAGGGAATATCCTTTCAACTTGACCCTTAATATAAGGACTCTCTGATAGTTGTTTCATGCCATTTGTATGTCTGTTTCACCCTTCTGCAAACTTTTTGTGACGAGTTTAAGGAAAAAATGGGCAAATGCAGACACTCCATGTCCTGTGAGGCATTTGAGTTACTGTTTGCTGCTTTTCTTCCTAAATACAAGGTAATTTCTTTGGGCATGAAAAGTTTTGCTCCTATCTGTTCTATGAATTTTCTTTTTCTAGGAGTGGAAGTGGGTGTGGGGGGAAAGAATTTAAATCAAACTCCGCATTGTCATACAGTTGTCACTTAGTGTTTAGAAGTTTTGAAGATGGTTTTCTTTGTTTTTTAACTCAAAAATGGAAGAGTTGGGAGCACTGTGGTGCACTCTGTGCTCAGTCCTAGCTGGTATTAGTGGTTAATTAATTTTTTTATATAAATTACCAGACATTTCTTGTTTTATTGAAGAAGAGTAAAAACTGTAGAGTTTGTATTGATGTATCATCACTACCACCTGGCATATTCCTCTTAATATTCTTTTTTTTTTCAATTTTGAAGAACTTAATACTGAAAATATATTAGCATGCATGACAAAGTAACAATATACTGTTAGTGTAAGAAAGGAGGGAGTCCCTGGACACACCTACTGCAAATCTCTAACATTCAGCCAAGCCCCATCCAGATGCTGATACGTGATTGAATGTTTTTGTCTGCTGGATCCCAGACAAGCAATGAAAATATCATGCTGTGCAGTAGATCCACTGGGGAGAAAACACATGTACACATCTAATTAAAAAAACCCATCCCTAACTGTGAGTACAACCCTGTGATGCTCTCTGTTTTAGCTGAGGGTGTCATGCTGTTGAAGGGTGTGAGGAATGCTATAACAGTATTTAGTAGGATTGTTCTTCTGGAAGGCACCTGCTTGCTTCTAACAAAGTTGTTGTTATCCTAGGCTGTGTTACTAACAACGAGAGTTACTACAAAAGTAAAATGTAAAGATAAGTTCTTGTATCCCTGCAGTGTATCTAATTATTCTCACAAGTTAATGTTAGATTTAAAATGTTATTCTCAATATGCTAAGAGGATAATAGCAAGACAATCTAATTTTACCTCTTCTTGTAGAAACTGTTGCTTCAGCCTTAGCCCATGAACACGTTTTTAATACTAGGGAGACACTCAAGGATAAACAACCTGAGCTTGCTGTAACTGGTAAAAAATTTGTAATTTTTTTATAGGAATTACAAAAGGCAACAATTTGTCGTTTCTTTTTTTGAAGGAAGAAATAGAAAGGGAAGGGAAATAAGGAAACAAAACCAGCAATACCTTTTTCTCATGAACAGAAGTGGAGAGACAGTCTGATAAAGACAACTTTTGAAAGTGATTGTTTTCCTTAGAAGAGAAAGGGAACAAAACACCTACAATAAGTTTGCTTACAGATTTTTCTTTAGTTATGTGAAGGAGAGCGCACATGGATTTACATTCTTGTATCCTAGCCTTTTGCAATCCCTCTGACTCTTGCAGAGACTATTCCCTTCTATTTGTCTTGGTATTAAGCACCCAAATGACCAGACTGAGGACCTGCTGGGATCTGCCACGTGATGACAAGCAGTCAGGAGGTGAGAATGAAGCACTCGGGCATCACACAACACGTGCTCCACAGATAACCCAGAAGGAATTTTGGCTAAATTAGGGTTGTCCTTAGGCTATCCCTATAGCTTACTCCCTATGCTCTTTTCAGCTAATTGTAAGAGATAATGCTCTCTGCAGGCTTTTAGTCTTTTTGTGTATCCCCACAAGAGAATCTAATTAATGCCTATTATAGCATTGCCTCTGTGAGAAGTCATTTAAATGAGGCTATCAATCTGCTGTCCAGCTGTTACTGATCCAGGTGGAATTTGAATTGACAGCAGAGCCTGAGAGGAGCTGTTTTATCTCTTTATCAGATTCTGATGCATCACTTTAAAAGCGTGCGTGGCAAGACATAGGGTTCCCAAATCTGTGTTTAGGGACCTGACTTCCAAAGGAGGTGAACACCTGCATCTGTCATGGAGTTGTACTAAAATTGCAGATGATATCTCTGCAGACCAGGCTTGCTAAAATTCTGGAAACAGAATTTCCGATGGTGCTCTGTGGGCAACTACATCCAGGGATCCTTCTTGATCACCACTGCTTCTCATACACACCAGCAGTGCTACCACAACCACCTGCTTCCCTCCACACAAATAAAAATGGGAACTGAGATCCTTCAACAAGCAATTCAGCTTCCCCTTCAGATGACTAAAGCTTCCTTGATGCAATGCCACTCATACAGTAGTAACCACCTTCCTTCCTGCCCACACTTCATCATGTCCTCCTGTCACATACTATACTAATTTTTGAGTTATAGGGAAAATCACAGAGGTTTAAAGGAGGTCAGGGCTATAAGCCAGCAACATTAGTAAACTTAACCCTAAACAGGGGCAATGAAAGGAGATGCACTAGGATGTGAGAAGTAACCAAAGTAAGCTCTTTGAAGTTTGAAATAAGGTAATGCATTTACAAGGTTGCCTGTATTTTTGGCTGTAGGCAGTGGGAGATGGGAGTGGAGGAGAGGGAAGAGTAGGAAGGCCATGAATTCTTTAAAGGCTTTGTTCTTTCCTAGACTCTGGTACTTTTCAAAGGCCAAAATTCAGTTACCAACCATGTGCTAGCACTTCAAGCATATGACATTTATCTTTGTTCTTTACAGTGATCCATTTGATAAAATTTGTGATCCTTTTCTGTCTGTGATGTACTTCTAGAGTACCGCTAATAAGCTTTGGGACTTGTTAGGAAAAAAGTCCTTTAACATCTTCAAACTGTGGACAGCTTTTGAGGTGGGGTTGGTGGTTGAGTCTCGTTACTCTGGCTGTGATCTAAAGCCTGTTGAAGTGAATGGGAGTCTTTCCACTTACTTTGACAGGCTTTATATCTGTATCCCTCCCTGTAAGCGAAGCTAAGTCTAAACCATTTGACATTTGGAAGAAGACAGCAACAGAGCTTACACTTCCTGGCTTTGGAGTTTCCTTTATGTTGTCCTCAGGTCAAAACTTGTCTTCAAATTCTCTCTGCAATGTTTATTCTCACAAAAGGAGTTGAAGGTCTTTGTTCCTCTAGAAGTCCCTAGATGACTAGATTTAACAAACAGAGCAGTAGTGTTCTCACTGTTTTCCATCACCTACTAAAGAGCAGGACCTTCTCCCTTCCCCAGTGTTTCCATTTCCTCTACCTCCTGTCTTTGCAGATTGGGTAACAAACGCTGAATATTTCCTGAAGTTGACTAATGACAGGACATTGGTGTCTGCAGCTGAGCAGTCTGGTTAGTGCTGACTTGAATTCTTGACTGAAAGGAGGTGCTACAGCTGTGTTTATGGAGTCATACTGTCATATGTCAGCCCCAGTATGCTACTGCCTTTTTCATACCTTTAAGGTGTTGTATCAGCCTAATCTAAGCTGTGGCATACATACTTCAAATTACTTTTGATTTTATTGCAGTCTTATTATTGCCTCAACAAAATGAAGACTATTATAGGCCAAACTGAGGCACAGTGTTAATATGTCTTTTTTTTTTCTTTCACATACTTTACACAATAAAGGCCATTAATGATTGGGGAAATACATTATTTGAAATGAATGGCTATGTTGGGTTTGTGCAGGTTTGGACAGCAGGGGCAGTGAAAGGGGTGAGAAGCTACTAGAAGCTTCACTTGTGTCAGAGCCAATGCCAACTGGGTCCAAGATGGTCCCACCTCTGGCCAAGTCTGAGCCCATCAGTGATAGTGGTAGCACCTTTGGGATAACAGATTTAAGATAGAAAAAAATGTCATTGCTCAGAAACAGTTGTGTCCAGAGATGATAGGAGTGAGAATACGTGAGAGAAACAACTCTGCAGGCACCAAGGTCAGTGAAGAAGGAGATGGAGAAGGTGCTCTAGCTTCCAGAGCAGAGATTCCCCTGCAGCCTGTGGTAAAGACCCTGGTGAGGCTTGCAGCCCATGGAGGTCCATGGTGGGAGCAGATATCCACCTGCAGCCCAAGGAGGACCCCACGCCAGAGCAGGTGGATGCCTGAAGAAGGCTCTGATCCTGTGGGAAGGCCATGTTGGAACAGGCTCCTGGCAGAAACTGCGGACCCATGGAGAGAGAAGCCCACACTGGAGGAGGTTTGCTGGTAGGACTTGTGACCCTGTGGAGAGTCCACAGTGGACAGTCTGTTCCTGAGGATGGCACACCGTGGAAGGGACCTCCACTGGAGCAGTTTGTGAAGAACTGCAGCCTATGGGAAGGACTCACACAGAGAAGTTCATGGAGGACTGTCTCCTATGGGGAAACTGACCACAATCCTCGTTCCCCATTCTCCTGTGCTGTTGGAGGAGGGGAGGTAGAGAAACTGGGACTAAAGCTGAGCCCAGGAGGAAGGGAGTTGTTTTAAGATTTGGTTTTATTTCTCATTATCCTACTCGGACTTGATAGGCAATAAATCAGATTATTTTTTCCACAAGTTGAGTCTGTTTTGCCTGTGATGGTAGCTGGTGAGTGATCTCTCCCTGTCCTTATCTTGACTCATGAGCCTTTTGTTATACCTCCTCTCCCCTGTACTCTCCTGAGGAGACGAGTGACAGAGCAGCTTTGGTGGGCACTTGGCATTTGGCCAAGGTCAACGCAGCACAATGGCCTTTAAAATTAAGAGGAAGAGAAGATCTTCCACAGGTGGAAGTTAGTTGGGGTTTGGTTTACACAAAGTTAGGTTATGCATCCCCAAAACTGTGAATGTTTAGAACTGGGTTTCTTAGGTCTCCCAGCTATCTTTTATACTGAGAATGTAACTGCTAAGAAGGAAAGGAATTTAATGAATTTTATTTTATAGCTTAGGCTTTTCCTCTGAAATGGCTAGACTGTTCTCTCCTCTTGTCTGGGGGATTTCTTTCTCATTATGTCATTAAAACTTCAATTGCTCCATTTCTTTATGCTGACTGAGATGCATAGATCTGTCTTTCTGTAGGTATCATATTATATGATCTTCTATGAGAAAAAAGTCAAATATCCATGTGTCCCTTTGTCTGATTAGTAATGGCATTGATGTGAGCAGAGTCCAGTGGCAAAGAAAAACAGACTTACAGATTATTTTCTTAGCTGATATGAGATGGCTGTTGATTCCAGTGTCCTAAAGTACTACCATATCTGCTTGTTTTGGAACTAGAAGAGTCTCTTCAGAGCTAGACAAAGATCAGCAACCAAAAGCACTGGGCAACAGAAAAATGTAAGCACCTAAACAAGGAGAGTGGGAAGACGGGATAGAAATGGGTTGTGTAGTGATATGAAGGTTAAGAGAAATAAGGAGTCACTCCCATGTTGCAGCAAAGTTCGTGGATCTTTGATTTAGAATCAGATTGTTCCCTTGTGCGTGAATCTAATGGATGGAATCTACACCTAAATACCTAAGAAATATACCTGTGAAAAAAATCTTAAAATGAGTGGACTCAACTCCTGGCACACTACAAAAAGCTATTTCTTTAACACATATGCTTATTTTGGCAACATTGGCTTATTCTTGATGTAAATAGAATTTTAGCCTTGTTTCGTAAACGAAATTTTACATAAGTTGAGAAAGATTAAAGTTTTCTAAATTTGGGATACACATAAAAAACCCTTGTAACTACTTCTGGAGCATGTTTTTACTTGCTATAACCATTTGTCCTTTTTGAAATTGAATAATATCTTTGCTTTTATAGAAATATTTATATGTTGACTATAACAAAACTAGGAAAAACGGGCAGTTCAGCAAAAAAACCACACACCATAATGCCCAAAATCCTTTTCTTCCTTTTCTCCATCTTTTCCACTACTGTTACTAATTTTTTCCTTTGCCATGTTTTGATTGTCCAGTGTAGAGACTTTCAAATGAAAATTAACAGATGCTCTTCCACAGAACCTGGCTGCTCCTGGGGGGAGCTTGTTCCCACCAGACATTTTACAACATCTGTTTGAAGCTAACTTCACGTTCCTTCTGTTCCATCTCAAATTGGAAGCCCTGATGGGAAGAGATGAGAAGGTACATGTACTGAGGCAGGGCTTTGATCCGCAATGCCACACACTGACTGACATTTCCCCTCTACACTGAAACATGCTGCTCTCAGATATATGGTAATAAACAGGACTGTTCAGCTGGCTAACAGAAATGATGTAGAGACAGCAGGAAAAAAAAATCACCTTTGTTAGCAGAAAATTTTTTTTAAATCTAAAACTCGGAAATATATTACCTTTTTTTTACAGTCTGTTTATTTTTTGTGTGTGTTTTATTCACCTACAACATGAAATTTTGAGAATCTATCGATATGCTGGCACACTTACATAGGCTTACTGGAGTTTGTAGGCAGAGCTTCAGGATTTTTCCCTATACACAATTTTATCACTTCTAACTTATGCTTCTATAGTGTGCAAATATGTTTTCTTTTCTTCATTAGAGCAATGCAAACCTTTCTGTTCATATTAAATGTTGTCATCCCAACAATTGTGTCTTTCTGTTCTCAATTAAAACTAGTTGTCTTTGAAATTACACCGTTCAATACTGTCTCTTTAAAAAAATAGGGAAACAAACATACACATTTTTCAGAGCGGGAAGGATATTGCAAAATTGTTTTCACAATTGTTCAATACATCTAAAAATATAACACTGCAGAAACAAAGAAATTATTTCATTTCAGGACAATAATACTAGCAGATCTGAAGTTAACTGAAAACTTTTCCACTAGTACTGATGAACAGAGTGTTCTAGAGCTCTCTTTCTTTTCTTATGTTACCTTTTGAATGCTGAGCTGTGAGCATAAAGAAATTTTCTACAACATTTAAAAAACTTTGATAAGATGTAACTTATTTTCCTTTTTTGAAAACTGCATGTTTTGTTATTTAATCTATAGCCTGAATGGCACAGAAAAATAGTGAAAACCTTAGTTTGTTCTGGGCATTTTAACTAAAGGTGTTGAAGGTACATAAAAGCTTATATACTTTGAAAATGAATAGTAATTTTACCAAAAATTCTCTATGCCCAGTAATCATGTCATCTTTCATTCTGTTCTGGCTCCTCAAGCTTTCACAAGTTGTTCGACTCCTAGTCCTCTGAGACAGGAATTTAGGAATAAATTGGGTCATCTTTCAAAGTAGTAGTGTTGTCCAAGTAACAATCTTAATAATATTTCAGTAATCCTTCATGAGATTCTCTATATCTGTACCAAGAATATGTCTCCTGTTTGGATTTGGCTTGTAATGCTTGAGATGTGATGGCCACACTCTGCAGGACAAGGAAAAGAAATTGGGTGGAGGAAAGGACAAGAGTGTTGTTTTGTCAGAGTTCAAGAGCAAGCTCTTGGGAGACTACTAACTGCCAAAACCAACTCAGACCTCTTGTCTTTTTAAAATGCTTCGGAAGGGAAATGACCAGAGATTTTTCCTTTCTTGCTGAACTTTGAACTAGTTCCCTAGGGTATAATGAGGGATTTTCAGTAAACATGGAGAAAATATTCAGATATTGCTATGGTCTGTTCTAGTCCTTCTTCTAACAAGTAATTTTACGGACTTATTATCTACTTCACTGTGTTGTGTTAGTGTCTGCTGGAAACAGGACTTGGTCAATGACATAGCATGCCTGTGAGAATACCTTCCAAACTCAGTATTTGAACTATTTTTAGTTGAAAAATCTCTTTTTAATTGTGTCTCAAAAGGTCTGAACATATCTTCAAGGGTTCCCAGTTGCTTATATACTATATTACATATACTTACCTACTATATTGCATGCATCATGTAACTGTGGTTGACTGAGTATCTACTGGAAGATCATCACATGGTCTCACTATGATGGACACTGAGAGATACAGGAAATTCTGTGAACTCTCTTACTTTGTTCTTCCACAAACTAAATAGATTGGCCCACTGATCACAAGATCAGTAGTGCAAAATCAGTAAACCAGGCAGGGGAAGTTGCTCCCAGATGTGAGAACCTAGTACGAGAGTTTCTAATATTTTAGGTTTTTTGGATTTGCTTGAAGCTGGTTTTTGAAAGTACCAAGAACCTTAGCTGAAGTATCTTGACAGGATGAGGCTCAAGTGAGTTTCCTCATCTTCTTCCAGATCTTTTTTGAATTACTGTGTCATAGCAGAGAGAAAGTGTTTTATCTTGAGATTCAGACTTCAAATCCACAACTCTTTCCCTTCCTAGATGGTTGACTTCAAGAAAGATTGGAGGTTTAGGCAGTCTGGTCATGTCACTCCAGATTCATAGTGGTAGGTCTAGCAGCAGTGACATGGATGAATGACTTCAATAAAGAAGTACAGTGGAATAGCATCTTCCACAAACCTATTTGTACCATATGTTATGCCCCCAAATGCTGCTTTAGTAGTACCCCCAACCTTGGGGCCTTCTGTTTGTTATTAGTAACATTTGCTTTCAGTTCCTCACCATTTTTTTTGGGGGGGGGAGGGAGGGTGGTGGTGATTGTGGTGTGGCGTGTGTGTGGGGAGAACATGGAATATCTGAAAACAATAACTCTTACTCTTGTTCATTGACATAAACCGGCTGTCAGTTCCTTGTGGGACCTAGGCTGATAAAAAACAGGGAAAAACTATTTTATTTGCAATGTAAGGAATTTTAGCCTGTGGAGATTTTTAGTTCAACAGCAGTAAAGGTAGGGACGGCAACCAGTGAGGCTGTTAAAGGTTACATTCTCTCCCGCCCTCTCCTTTTTCCCAGTCCCCTGAGTCATAATTAAAACTCCAGAAAGTGAGAAGCTGTTACTAATGCTAACATACAGTTTGGCACAGCAGAATCGTGCATTTACTGACTTGTGTTTTTTATTTAATTTCATTTTTTATAGGTCAAGCTGAAATTTTACTTTACTATTTGGTTTACAAAGGGCTTTTTCAGAATCTGAAACAAATAATTTGATTTGACAGTTTCCCAGGTATAACAATTATGGAAACAACCACCTTGTTCAGCAACCTGACAATAACGATATCCTAATGGAACAATTAGGTACTTTAATCAGATATCTTTAGTGCTCTCAAACTGAAAACCCTGGAGATGGCCTCTTGTGCTTTCTACTGCTTAGGATTTCTCCCAAGAGATTAGCTGGACACAGAGGCAAACTAACTGCCCTTCATGTCTTTTTGAGAGCTGTTCAGATTTGAAGGAGCAGTTTCATAATAATGATATTTACATACCATCTTTCCCAGGACTGAAACACTATACAAGGTTACTTAGAAGACCCCTACTCCGACAAGACTTAGTGAATTTGGTGGGTAAAGTCTGAGAAAGAGTTTAGAATTTTGTAATGCTGCTTTCAGCCGTTTCCTTGATGCTCAGAAATGTTTTGTCACTCATTTTTGAGAAAGACTCTCTGTCAACACAGGACTCCTTTGAGTACCTGTTGGAGAGGTTTATTTACATGTCTTTATATCCAGTCATGTCTTAAGTTAGATTAGGAAGGCTTAGGAGGCCATTCCTCAGCAGAAGGTGATTATACTTCTAAGACAAACTGAGGTGAAAGTGTGTTGCTCAGCCCTGAGACTTATGTATGAGGTTATACTTCCTATGTACAAATATCACTGAGGCAATTTAAACTGATCAGTGAGATCCTTGGAAAATCTCAGAGTGAAGGAGAAAACATTATTGGCACCTGTTGGATCGCCACTACCATTTCTTAAAAAATATATAGCACCTTTTAAGGTCATCTATTAAAATACTGGTCACTCCGACCTTGAAATCTGCTGTGAATTCACCCCAAGGTAATATGAACTAGTAGAGTAAAAAAAAAGCATCCTTCCTTCTGCAGATAAATTTCAGTGCTTAATAGCCACTTGTGTTGTCTTTTTTGCCTTTCTTGTCTACGGCATAAGTGCCTTCAGGCATACTGTTCATAATAGGCCCCAATTTTTCTTGCATACTGAGATCACAAAGTTTAGATCAGCCATTCCCTGTTTTCTGGTTTGGCATTGCTGCACAAGACATGGATAATTGCAGGGCAAGAGTTTTCCATGGGCTTACTTACTTACAACAATACCCCTTGACTGTGCAAGAACCCAAGTATGTAGGTGAAAAAAATAACAGCATGTCCTGAAATGTAGCTATAATCCTTGGAGAGTACTTCAGCTGCCATCCTCATCCTCACATTGATTCTTAATGCTGCCATCCCTCCAGTTTGACACCAGAAATGTGAATTGAGGGGAAAGCTTGCCTTGTTTTTATTCAAAGAATACTACCAGAGGGTTAAGTCTTCTCCACAGATTATAAGAAATCAAAGACTACTAGATCAAGCCGCTTTCAGAGAACAAGATGTTGCAAATTGTGAAATCAAAGAGTACTTCCCTTCTAGTTGTCCAGATAGCATACCAAAGTATGTCTGTTGCCATATTTAATAAGGTAAAACCGAAATTTTGCATGAAATTATAAGACAGAAGCCTAAATATGAGTGGTTTTTATTAGCTTACCTACTGAGAAGTGAAAAGAGAGTAGAATTACTTGATAAACTTACCTGTGCTGCTGCTACTTGGAGTACTATTTTGTAGTGCTTATTTTCTACATATACCCATTCATCCAATTTTAATAAGAGTGAAACTCAGACCAGGATACCAATTTCCAGATGCATTTTTGCTATCCTGGGGAATGTTTATTTTCATTTTGAATCAAAGTGAACTTTGTTATCACAGAATATTTTAAATTAAAACAGAAAATCTCAAATGATGTATTGACACAGTACACTTGTTTCTAAAACCTCAGAAGAAGCCAAGTAAATATTCATATTGAGTAAACAGATTATTTGCTTTTTAAGTATTTTTAACTTCTGGTACCACTCCTAGTTTGATCTCTGGCTTCTTGATTATTGAATCCTGTGGGTAGGGTCAGAGAGCCAGATGTTCTCTCTCTTGTTTTAGGTCAGGAGTTGGGAATGCTTCTTTCATGTCTTCATGGTTTGTGACCTGTAGACACCACCATAATCTAAGTAATAATAAACACATTGATGTGCACCTGGTGGAACTCCTCTGAAACCAGTGGGATTATGTTAGTATAAGGTAAAAATTAGGCTTATTATTTGCCTTAGAGGCATCCTACACTTCTGCGTATCTGTGAAAACTATGAACACTTACTCTCTGGGTATCAAATACAGCTATGGTGAGACTGTATGATGTTTTTCTTCTTTTTCTGTGTCAGCAATATTTAAATGTGTGCTGTCATGGAGGGTTATTAGTGCATCCCTAATATTGCTGAACATCTTCTTATCCTGTAATGCAGCAGCATTATAAATGGCAGTCTGTAGTGCCCTTTACAGCAGTATATCCCAAACTCCTAGGACTGTTCGTCTACATGCCATGATGGGAGATGGCAGTTGGATTGACATTTCAACACCTTTCTTGCCCATACAGCAAAGCTCCAGCATTGCCAGCTGACACTTTCTTTTTGCACTGGAATTCAGTAGTTATAACTCAGTCTGTTTGCATGTCTCAACTTCTATATTTAAGCACTGCTAATCCTCAGTTAAGGACCAACCTTTCATCTGGCCTTACAAGGGTGCGTGGTGGTGAGGGAGGTGTAAGGAGCTTTCCTGGACCTCGTGCAGTCGTCCTTGAGAAGCCAGGCACAATTGCTACCTCAAAAGTGGGGACAAACAAGATGCTCTTGCCTTATGTCCCCCTCAAATGCAGAGATGGCAGCAGCTAGAGGAACTGTGCCCCATCATGTGCCATATGTGCCAGAGGAAGAATGTTCCCTCCCTTAAAGGTGCTCCACAAATGGCAATGTAAATCCAGACATCTCTTCTGTTGGAAGTGTTGTCTGAAGAGTGTAGCTGGTCTTTGAGGTGGTCAGATACGTTTTTTTTCTTAAACTGTGAAGGTCCTCACTTTGTGTGCTTTCCCTCAGGTACACAGAATCATAGAACGGCTTGGGTTGGAAGGGACCTTAATGATCACCTAGTTCCAACCCCCCTGCCAAGGGCCAGGGCCACCTTTCACTAGACCAGGTTGCTCAAAGCCCCATCCAATCTGGCCTTGAACACTTCTGGAGATGGGCCACCCACAACTTCTCTGGGCAACAAGTTCCAGTGCCTTACCACCCTTACAGTAAAGAATTTCTTCCTAATACCAAATCTAAACCTACTCTCCTCCAGTCTAAAGCCATCACCTCTTGTCTTATCAGGGTTAACAGTTGTCAGTTCACTCAGGGAAATTAGTGCTGTAGTCTGTGCAGACCTATCCTTGCATTTGTTGCATGTTTTCCTAAACAACAGGAAAGTAGAGATAATAGCTTGGAAGTCATGGTGCAGGCTGAGCAAGCAGCCTGTGTGCTGCTGAAAGGAGTAAGGAAACTGTCTGCTGCCTGTCAGAGTGATATTTTTTCTGCTGGAAAACTTTGTTGGGAAGGAGTCAGGGCACCAAAATGGGGACACGACAAATAATTGTTTGCTTGGGAGGACCCTACTCTTGTTTTTCTTCTGTGTAGTTTTGCAATCCATCTCCTCCAGCAGCTCAATGAGGATGTGGAAGATGGCTTTCCTGCCACAGACTCCTCTGACTGCCCAGCTGCTGTTGCATCCAAACAGACAATGGAGACTGGACAGTTTGTTTTATTGTCTTTTGAAATAGCTGGCTTACTGAAGCAAGGAAGAATCAAGCCTGCTCTCTTGTTTCTTCTGGGAATGTTGAAGACTCTATAGATAGGAAATTATGTTATGCTTTCCAAAGAAAAGAGGGTTAGTACATGCTATTTTTTCCTGGTGAAGGCTCCTGTTTGTTAAGTGGCCAGCAGAAATCTAACTGCTAATACTTGAAGAAGGCATGAGTTCAGTGTGCTTTTACAATCAAAGCTGAGAATGATATGTGCTCTTGGAGTTTTTATTCACCTTCTGTTTACTTGATATCCTTTTTAGTCAGATGTTGAAATCTGTTTCCTGTGATGTCTTAAATAGCCCGTCCAGGTCTGGAGCAGTGTTTTTTTTTAGCAGGGCTAATTAGCCTTTGGCTAATAGCAGTTGGAAGAAGGAGAGTGGTTTGGAGGACATGCATAAAGAAGATCTAATCAGTAGTCGTATCAAAGAATATCAGCCAAGCTGGTCTTTGCAGGAGGTATAGTGGCTATAAGACATCACACCTTCCTGAAGACGCCCAGAGAACCTCCAAGCCTATAGGTTTAAAAGCATTAATCCATTAACATTAACCTTTGGGGACAAAGTAAAACACATTCAATTAACTTTTTCTTTCAAGTTAGAATTTGCAATTAAAGATTTTTTCATCCAGGCACAAGACGGACCCACTTTCCGTCCTGCGTCTGGATCCCTGATATCTTTTAAGACCAGCTGTGAAAGTCTGTCACAATAAAAACTCATCTGCCATGTGTTAAATACAAAGCCTAAGAAAGAGGGGCCATACATCCTGTGCAAGTTAAATAAGTTTATTTTCCAATAGATATCTTTCTACCAATGCCAAGAAAATATCTTTAGACACACCAATTTTTCCATTACTCACTTGCACTGATATTTAGCTGGACGGTAAAGGTTGTGGTACTTGTTGTGCTCTTCTATTGATATTTTTTTCTTTATTTACTAACTTCAGTTATGATATTTCCTTGAGTATAAACTGGTATGAAATTGTCCAAGTTTGGACCTGAATGAAATGTACTCCTTAGTATCTGCCTCAAATCTGATTCAGTACTGAGAAGCACGCAGTGTTCTGAAAGCACCGAGTATTGAAACTTCATCTTTTAATTTTTAACAGTAGAAATGAGAAAAGGAAATAATTGGCACTCTGTGTATGAAGACGCTATTAACAATTTTTTGTCATTTATTATTTTACCTTATTATTAGGGAAACAAAAGATACTAGACATTTTGTTTTTCATGAAATTATATAGGCAGTAAAAGTTTATGAATGAAGAAACACATTTTGCACTAATACCACAGCACTTCTATTTCATTTTATGATTTTTTTTTTATTTCACTTCTGAGGGTACTTCTACTAAATCCAGGGAACAGTAGGAAACCCACCCAGTGGCTAATTTAACCTGTAAAAATTGTCTTTCTTCAAGTGAAAAAAAAGTAGCCTGCTGACTATTTTATATATCTCATTTCTTTTTCCAAGATTGTTCATTCTTCTCTTGTGAAACTTTGATTTTGGTTTGGGAGTTTGTTTGTTTTTCTCCATTTGTTTTATAATGTATTTCTACTGCTAATCTAAGTTGGAAAAAAAGTTAAAAATTATGTATGTGCTTGGTAAATCAGTGGACAAATATGCAAAAAAGATGAACTATATCTACAGATGCAGAATCTGCAGAAAAAGGAAGGGAAAAGGCCAGCTTTTTAGTGTTAAAATGAAGTAAGACAAAACCAGATTGGGATGGGATTTATGAAGCAAAGCATTCTAAAATGAAGGCATGCAAATATTTAACTCTATTTTTATATGGTTGGTCTCAATGTTTATATAGTGAGCCTACATTGATATGCCTGCTTATCTAGGTAAGACATCTGTATATGGCTCATTTCCCCTATTACCAGTTGTCTTTTAAACTCCCACGTGACATATTTTTGATCATCTGTTATAATCCTGTTTGATGCTTATCTGAAAGCATTTCTTCTTCTCATTTAAAAAGTCTAAGTGGAATGTGACTACAATCTTTTATTTTACTTCACAGTGATTTTACTGAAATGTTTGAGTTACTTTTTCAGAGCAGACTTTTCTTGTAGCTACTTTCTTCATTCAGTTACTGTAGATTCTACTAATCAGATCATCACAGCTATAGAGTTACAGAGCGAAGTTTGAAGAGAATAAGGATTTGAGTTTTGCATCTAGTTGACATCTTTGCACATCCCTTTTTTATTACTGTGCTTTAGTCTGTGATTCCAACTCATTTAATTTATCATAAGAAAAAAAAACTTTCCTTGTTCTGCTCCTCTTGCAGACACATGCATTTAAAAGGCTTTGAGCCATCATGTCCCTTCCCATTATTTATGATCTGCAGAAAACATGCTTATTTAGAAAGTTATGTGACTTAGCCAGCAAATGCTGTTCGGTATCCAAAAAATAAGCTGTGGAGACAAAAGAATTTTTCTTTTAAAGACAACTTTTTTGATGGGATGTTTTACTGAATTCCTGGAAAATTCTCGTTTTTGGCTTGAATTTAAATCAAAAAAAGTTTGTGACTGCATACAGAATAAACGTATGTGCAAATGCACAAGTAATTTATGTATGCAGTTACCTCAACCCTGCCTATTGGGCTCCATCTGTGTTTGAAATGAAATGAGGAATTAGTGAGTCTGTGTGTGCTAGTGCGTGTGCAACAGGTGGGAGTTTGACCCAACCAGCTACATGTGATGTTAATACAGGTTGGGCTGTGCATTGAACTCCTTACAGGAGGAGGAGGTTTTTGCTCCTGAAAAAGATATATTTTAGGGTGAATTATGGCATGGTTCCTACCTAGGTTTTACTCTTTGCTTTTATTGTCAGTGTCAGACTTTTTCTTTTTGCATTCCAGGACAGCTTTGTGTAATTGGCAGTGCTACTTTTTCCAACCACACAGGTAAAAGCTGATGTTTTGTTATTGGTTGAAGATCTGATCTGAGTCACGAGGCTGAAAAGAATGGTATATTTTTTTTTTCCCAGCACTCTGCCCTCATTTGCATCAAGGTAACCTTAGCTTAATATCAAAGAAGCCCTGCAGGAAAGCAGTTTGACACTGTTATTCAAACATCATCGAGCAGTGGGTGGTTTCATGTGTAAGTTTTGGCTGTCCACTCCCTCTGATGTGTAGAACGTCTTTTGGTCCCCACTCTTCATTTTCAGTCCTTTCAATTATTTAGTGTTTTATCAAGCAAGCCTTGTGTGACTACTCCATGGTGCAGCAGATGGTAGGCCAGTCAACATGAACAAGTTAAAAATCTGGGATGAAGGGGAATACTCTACTGAATTTACCTACAGAGGGATTCTTTGAAGAGAAACAAATTATCTTAACTGGTACTTAACATTTAGAATAAAGGGCTAATCATAAGTCTTATGAAAAATGGTGGTGGATAATTGCCACTCTAAGTGGGGTGGACTTCAAACATAATCTTGCATAGCCCTGCCAAAAAACTCCTAATGCCAATACAAGGATTTGACTTGTAGTCAATTGACATTCAGCTAGTTTTGACTCAGAGGGTAGAGTACTACTGACTGAATTGTTAACACTGAGCAGTTCCTAGGAGGCCACTAAGCCAGAAATGTGATCTTGCACAGCAATGAAACACGTCGAAATCACAATTTCATATGATGTGATCTCCTTGAGGTTGATAACTGTTAGGACTTAGTTGACCATCAGATCAGGGCTAATGAACTAGACTTTCTAGGATATTAATTGTGATGACTACAAGATTTGCTTTTCCACTATTTGCAGCTGTTGTCCAGCTGTGACTGTTAGCTGTGAGCTGGGAACATCCATTCTGTGGTTCATGTAACTTTAAAAAGGCTAGCTGAGCTCCTGTCACCTCTATAGGCTGTGCCACATGGAGGTTGAGTGAGTTGTCCATGCTAACCTCTTTACTGTCATGTCTGTGTTGCTTACAAAGCCTGACCTGCATAGCATCAAACTGACTCAGCACACTCTGTGAGTTACGTTCAGCACAGAACAGACTCAATCCAAGACTACGGTGAGAACTACTTAGATCAACCCCAATCCCAAAGAAATACAAGTCTGGCATCAGTGTAGCTTTTTACCTTGAAATATTTAGTTTTAAACACAAGTTCTTTGTGACATCTAAGATATTCCTTTACTGTCATTTTATGACATGGCTTTTCAACTATCAGCGAAGGTAGTTCATGTTTGTGTTTTGTGTACTGATACTTAACTTCTTCTTTATAAGAATTCCCTGTCATTGCTGTGAAACCTGTTTGGCAGCCTAGGCTTTTTTCCATACCCTGCAGAATAAATGACTCGTATGATCAGTGGAACACGAATCTTCAGATACAGTTTGCCAGATTTATATGTAGATGATCTAAAATAGAGCCTTAATGCATACCTCCTACTATTTGACCCTTTGCATTTGGAGGTGTACTTCAGACTGTGTGTCTGTCTCATGTTATGCTGATGATGGGATAGTTTGTTGTTATTTGAGGCTCTGAGTTTTGCCTTGAATAATTAATTTTGCAAAATTCTAGCTGATCAGTCTCTTGTGTAATATAGTGGAACCAAACAGCCATCTTAAACTGGCTGTTTAGATATGTGCTGGCATAGCTGTTAGTGCAGTCACAGGCTCATTCACTGAAAAATTCTGAGAGATGTTTTTATTGCTTTATTATGTTTGTAAATCTCTTTGTTTGTGCACACTGAACAGTGATTGAGCAGAATGATCAACTACTAGCTATAATTTCCGGGCCATTTACTGAGCAGGTATAATAGCCCAGCTTACGACTCTCTCATGCTTTTAAATCCGCTGCTGCTGACATTGTTCACCCTGCACTGATCACCTCTTTAATGAATAGGCACAAAATAACGTATGTGGACAAGATCATGTCATGTGCTGCTTGAGCAGTGCTGGTAGTTACTGGTAGTGAAATAATAGAATGTGATGCCAATCTTCCGACTTGCCTCCCTCTCTGCAGGCGGTTGTCCAACTGCATTCCTCCCTGTACTGAGCTATATTGATTATCTCATGTTCTATGAGTCCAAAAGTAAGCCCCATTTCAAAGACTGCACCAGAATATTTTGCAGCCATGAATATCAGTGGCTGCTAATTTCTATACTTTTGGAAATACTTCTCAAAT
The DNA here is from genome assembly GCF_003945595.2 of Pipra filicauda. Taxonomy (NCBI): domain Eukaryota; kingdom Metazoa; phylum Chordata; class Aves; order Passeriformes; family Pipridae; genus Pipra; species Pipra filicauda. The sequence goes on along the minus strand of NW_024105031.1, from coordinate 4,010,408 downwards.
GTGCCCCCTTGAAATGCCTGGCACTGATCACTTTTTGCTCCACACCTAGTGCGTGTGTATCTTTAATGTATCTTTTAGGTTTTGTCCTTCTATATCTTCTTTCTGAAAGATCATTCAGATCTCACAGCTGTGCTGGAGGGCTCTGGCATGCACCGAAAAGATCACGTCTGCACTGATTCACACAGAAATGTAGAAGACGGTATCAGATAGTCAGCTAGATGAGGTCTAGCACACTGGCCCACAAGCAGCTCATAGTGCTCCCAGGAGGACTTAGGCTGGGTTTCTCAGGCTCCAAGCTGATTAAAACAAGAGGTAATGTAAAGGCCATATCGAGTCTCAGTTCTGGGGTTGGGGAAGAAGCTGACAGCTGTCTTGCAACTGGAGGTAAAAGGGGCACAGTTAGCAGCCACAAGTATGGGAAAATCAACTGTAGGGACTGATAGTCAAGCGCAAATTAAATTCTGGTATGCCCGTGTTTTTCTTCAGGGTATGCATATATTCACAAAATAGTAATTATTTTTATGTGTAGACTTAGAATGTCAGAAATAGGCACCAAGTGCTGTGCTCACTGTCTCTTAAAGCAGGGCAGTTCTGGTTAGCAAATTTTAAATATAAATAATACTAATGTACTAAAATACCATGAGTGCATAGTGAAGTAGAAAACACATGATGTAGACAGCCCCTATCCTAAAGAGATTGTAAGGTAAGCAGTGTCTGACACAAAACTAACAGAAATCACTGGAAATAATTAACATACATTCTTAATGTGTGGTGGTGTTTACGTATATTATAGTTCTGATGAGGATTGTCACAGGAGATGCTTTTGGAAGAAGGTAACCTGCATGGTTTGTCCTTGGGCATCATGTGAAAGTATTGCTTCTTTCTGAGGTGTATGGGTAAATAGAGGCAATGTGTTGAGGTGAATGCAGGTACTGGTTTGGGGAACTACAGAGATGCTTGTGGGGAAAGTAGGTTTGGATATCGGTGCTGTCGGCTTATCATAAAACTGGAGATAACTGTCAATATAGAAACACAGGTACACCATTAAAATAAATTTTTTGAGGTCTTTTTGCCTTAAAAACATATAATTTTAAAAAACTCAAATCTGAAAATTTACTGAGTATGGCATGGAGGGTTTGTAATTGCATTTCTTCCCTACAGTTTTCCTCCTAAAATGTCCTTGCTACTTTCCAAAGTGCCTGAGAACAGTTACCAAAGTTCTGGGCAGAATTTTTAAAGCAGGTATTGAGGCTTGTTGAAAATGTATGAATGAGATTTTATGTTCAGTCTAGCTCGTGTTACGTCCTGTAAGGTGAGAATCTTTTAGAGAATTTGTAATGCTGAATCTGAGGAATGTATGAAGTTCAGAGGACTTTCAGAAAGGATTTAGATTCTATAATGCCTAGAGTGTGAAGCTACCAAATCTTATTATGAAACTTCACAATTCTGTCTCAAAGTCTCACCAGTGACTTCAGTTAGTACAACTTACACAGAAAGTTGAGCATCTCTGAATTTGATTTCTTGAATTTTTTGGTTTCTGAAAAAGCTGGTGCCTAACTTGGTTTCTTATGACTCCTCCAAAAAAGACAGTTAATTAACTGTGGTGATAAATAGCCAAAGATTCATTTTCTCAAAGTATTCTTTCCCAACAGATTTGCCACTGTCTTTCAAATTTTCTGCTGTGAAGATTGTTTTTATAGGTAAATTCAGGATCATGTGGCTTCAGTGAGATTATTGTACAGTTTGCAGTTAAGGATAGGCTGAAATCACTTGGGCAATATTCCTGGGCTTAACTCATCCTTCATATAGTCCAGGTTTAATTGCCAGAATATTAAGCAATGCACTGCATACTGTATCATCTCCTTAATTATTTTACCTGGTCTTTTAGCTGACTACATAATGGAAAAAAGGAAGAATACTGACTGACACCTCTTTCCACTAACCTCTTGCTCCTTGGCTACTTATTCTTTAGAAAATTAAGTGTCTCGGGCTACTGAAAGTGACTACTTCAACTTGAATGTCTTTTGTAGCAGGCAGATAAGTAGTTGCTCTGTCAGGTTACAGGGACTTAAAAAGGTCCATAAAACACTTTTTTCTCCATTTTGTAGTTCACTAAAGTCATAGTTAACTCTAGAATCATTCTACCAGTAATGAAGCAAGCTTCATGTCAGCTTTTAAAATAAATATATCTTAAAAAATCCCCACTATAATCAAACCACCAGATCGAAAGATTACTTACTAGTGTAATGAAGTGATGATATTAAAAGAAAAAAATTATTTTGGCTGATCTGAGTGCAAATTTCCATGTACTTCTATTACAAACTTCAGGTTTCTAAACACTTTTCAAACTGCAGCTGAGCTTCATGCTTAATGTAAGATCCCCCTGACATTGAAATATGAGCAATTTGGTGCTGCAAACCCTGTAATAGGATCACTATTAGCATCACAAATGCTCCAAAGTAGCATACATGACAGGTAATAGCTACTCAAGTAAGAGCTAACAGAAATTTTAGGAGAACTTAGGCCAGAGAGTATTGTTTCCTGAGCTGGATCTGAGCTGTGGTATTAACCAGGCTGTCTCAGCAGAGTGGTGTAACCATGGGGTCTATTTCTGTTTAAAAAATATATTTTGCTCAGGAAAAAAATCAAGCCAAAAATTTCAGTGGAGAATATCTGACTTCTCATTCAACACCCAACAGTCTTGCAGTGTCAGTTTCCTGTTGGGCTGGGGAAATAAATCAGGATGTTCTTGAGGAAGGCAAACTTTGTATTTGAAAATTAGAAAGTACAAAAATTCTAGTTTTTTGAGGTCCCTCCCTCTCCCCAGATTTAGTAAAATGTTATTAACCATCCCTTACCCACACTGTTATTAATATTGGCATGGGTTCTGAAGAGATCAGAGACAGACTCTATGGTGTCTAGTGGACAGTGTGGATGAAATGCTTTTTTTTCTAGCTTAACATCTTTTTCTGATGACTTAGTATATTTCCTGATACTATGCTAGGAAAGCACAACAAATGATTTTGCCTAGTCTTTGCATGTATGAGTCTGATTGATTTGGCTGGGATTTCTTTCAGAAGCACATGAGAGGAATGGGAAACAGTGCTGATGAGAACTGTTGCCCAAAGGGATGGGATGTACATATTATGAGAATAAAGGAGTGTTTAAGCTTCTTCCTTAAAAGGGAAATTTACCATAAAGTGATTTTTACAAGATGTCATCCTGAAAGGAGTCATGCCTCATTTAGGAAATAGAACTTTAAGAGCAAGGACCATGTAAGTCCTTGGATACACCTTGGATCTTACAGAGTATTAAAGAAGCTGAAACAGAGTTGAGAGACTGAATGTCGCTTCGAAGAGCCTGGGAGTTGTTGCTGGTGTAACTTTTGTAGAGCCTGTAATAAATCTTTCTTCTGTGAAAATGTGGTGCTACAAATGTGGTATTAGTTAGTTAGCCAGTCTTTGAGAATAAGGAAGACCTTTCTCTTTTCCAAGCTGTGCATTGACATGGTGTATGTTTGGGAGTAAGTAACTGCAGTCACGTCATGCTCTGGGTGTAACTTCACTGCAGAGTGCAGTGGGAAAGGGTGGTACCTATTTCTTGAAAACCCAGCAAGCACAAGAACATTGGAGCTGAGAAAAAAACATGTTGGTTTATTTTCTTTTTTTTTAACTGAGACATTATATATTGAAGTGTGGAAACATAGTCATTGGTTTGTCACTATATAGTTGATTTTGTACATCTGTGTTAGCCATTTAATACATGTGCAAGCAATTTAGGCAAGGTTCCCCTCTCACATTTACAGAAGGAGCAGGCAGTGGCATTCCCATACGTGTGCTCCATCAGTGCTTGCACAAGTGACTGTCCTCAAAACCACAGGAGCACCAGGGGTATGCATGCTTGCCTGACTGCTTTGGTGTCTTTAAAAATATCTCTTCAGAAGATTTAGTTTGACATTCTACAAGACAGTTCCCAAAGTGCATGTTCTGGTGTTCTTCTGCTTATTTTGAGGATTTTTTTCCCCCACCACTAGAAGGGTAAAGTTATTCTGCAGGACAAATTACATGCATGTTGCGAGATAAGAAATTAGTTCAAGGGTGCATAAACAACAGAATATTACTGAAGTGAGTTTGGGTTTATAAAAAAAGCAAGAGTTTGCCTTGCACCTTTCTGATTATTTTGTTATATAAACCCCAACTAATTGATTTATATTTCTGGTCACATTTTGTGCTGAGTGGACTCTATTCTTCTCTCTGGCATGGCAACACAGGTCATATTTTTCTGTTGTAATTTTCAAATTGCTGCCCATTTTATGTTATGAGCTTTTCAAAACACATTGTAAGATAAGCCATTTATGTTAAAACCAAAGCAAGAATCCCACATGCCTATACATACATATAAAATACACTGAAAAAAAAGAAAGTTATGAGCAAATGATAGTTGTCCCTGAAACAACAAGCAAACCAGCCAGCTGTGAAGGAAACTAACATGATGTACTAAAGCAGAAACACAATATAATGGGGAAATGCGGTTCTTTGTTCAGATCCGTTTCCTATTAACACTTATAATGTTATGCTTGTGCATGCCATCCCCTGAGGACCACTTGGTCAGCCTTAAATGAATAACAGTGGAATATGTAAAAACTGCTAGATGCATAAAACTTCTGTGCACCCCTAGTCCGTTGTGTGTATGTGTTCCTTTTAAAGGAAATCTGAGCTATTTATTGCATGGAAGTTTGAGTTAAAATGCTGTTGTGTTGCCAGGGGCCAACCACTAGCAGTGATTTTAAAGGGTGAGAGCAGAGTGATATTAGGGCAATTTGAGCATGATACTTAAGGTCTCTCTGGCTATTAGTGAAGGAGAAAACATTTTAGTATTGAAGGGGGGGAAACAGACTTTGTAAAGCCATTCTGCTGGACTGATAGCAGTGAGAGAGGCTTCTGTGAGGGGCTGCAAATTGGATGTCCTTTTGAAGTCATCAGTTTCTTTGTAGGGTACTGAAGCAGATGCTAGTCAGGTGCATGAAGGCAGTTCATGGGGAAGGCTGCTGTGAAGCACTTTTTCCTACTGATTCGAAGCTGAAGTGGAAGATTTAAAATAACAGTCCATATGTCTGATCTTACATCCGTTGCCTAATTTGGAGATAGTTGTTGAAGCCAAAGGAGCAAACATTTCTCAACTACCAAAACATATTTGTTGGAGGGAGTGTGGGCATGCATATACAAAAAGATGATGTGGATAAATGTAGGAAGACCTGGTTTATTGACTGCATTAGTCGCAGAACTTCACCCTGGTATAAAGAGACCACGATTTCAGGTATTTAAGCATCTAGCATCATTAGAAATGTAAGTATACAGTTCTACTGAAAATAATTCTGAAAGAAGCTGAATGCAACAACCTGAACTATCATCGAGACAGGAGCTGACATTTACATTCTGAAAAATAAGTGAGTTTGTTGACTGATACATGAGTTGCTGCACTGAGAGCATGTTTCTTTCCTGAGAGGATGTGGACTATCTCCTAAGCCTGTTTGGTGTTTAAGGACTGTCCTGCTCAGGGCATCACCAATGCAGCTTAATCCAGAGCTGTGGTCCTCCCTGAAGGGCTCTTTGATTAGCACAAGAGGATATTAAAAGGAGAGTATTTTTCTGTGTTAGCTGTCTGGCTTACTTAAAAGAATAATTGCTGGCCTTCCTTCTAAGGAAAAAAAAGGAATTTATAATATATTTAAATAATCAAATAACATTTTGATGTTTAGTCCTACCCTAATGAGGGAGGAAGCTGGGGGAGAAATCTAGGTGTTAAAAATAAAACAAGCCCTTTTAAGTGTAACAAAATTGGGATCTCAGAGTCTACAAGGCCAAAAGACATGCATTTGGTGTCCAAGCTTCTTAACTACCTTATTTATATCCCTCCCAAAAGCACAGCTTCAATATGGCTGTAATTAAGCAGAACTACTCCCTAAAACTCTCTTACCACAAGACGTTCTCTCAGTGTCTCTCTGTGCAATATTTCTGAACACTCATCATGTCCATTTCTCCACCCTGAGGTCTGACGAGTTGAGGCTGATGAAGTCTGAACACGGACTTTGAGAGACTTCTAACGGGATAATCAGGAGGTGGCTGTTGAGTTTCAGAGCATGCCATTTTCAGACTTCAGTGTTTGTTTTAGATTCTAAAGGGCACCTTAGGATTCCTTAAAGATTAGTGAATGGGGCCTGCCTCTCAAATCTGTGCTATGCTCTTGTTGTTGGTTTTGGGTTTTTTTTGGAGTTTTTTTGTTTTGTTTTGTTTTGTTTTTCAGTTGGTTTTGTTTGTTTGTTTGTTTGGGGGGGTTGTGGGTTTTTTTGGTTTTTGGTTGGTTGGTTGGTTTTGGTTTTTTGACAAAATTGACAGCATAGTAGAGAACCTGCCAGGTAAGGGAGATAAATACAACGGAAGAGCAAACAGCGGGAGAAGAGAGGACTTGTGTGATAACATATTCTCCCTGGATGTCATAGACCATGTGCAAATAATGAGCACACCGAAAGAAAGACAGAACCTGGTTAAGTATTGTGTCAGGAGAGCTTGTGATCTCAGGCTATTAAATACTACAGTGCTCTTTCAGAGCATTATAATTCAAAAGGAAGGTGACAGTGTGGTACCCATGAGCTGCTGCCTAGCATCGGGCTGGAAGGGAAGGGGGAGAAAAATCAGAGCAGGCTTTGGGATGAAAGAAGGTTACCTCATTTTCATAAGGAAGATCACTCAAATACCTGCTTTGACCTCTTATGTTAGAGCATGAATTTCAATGAAGGGATAAATGGTGACATCTCACCCGTTAGCCAGTTTTTGAGGATTGAGCTGTGTTATATTAAATCATGCTTGGAAATCTCTGGTTAATACATTTAGAGAAACAGCTCTCAGGAACATCTACCTCCCTTCCTTCCTCCTTAAAACCGTAATGAATCCAAATTGCTAATAAAATATGAGAGCTCAAAGATGTTGTACACAGACCATGTTTCTGGGCTGAGTATTTTTTTAATGTCAGTTTTCCCACAGCAGTTAAAATGTTACAGTCATTAAGGTATCAAAACTGTCTGGCCAAGAAGAGAGACTTTCCTTTCTTTAGACTTTTGAATTGTTTGAATATTTTGTTTAGAAGGGCTCCATTCTTTGTTTCAATCTGTGGAGAAAGTAAAGCTTGTAATCTGTCTAAACTGTAAATCTCAGTTAAGAGCCATTCACTGAAAAATAAACTATGCCTCCTCTTGTGAGGCTATTTTTCTAACAGAACAGATTGGGTGCCGCAAACTAACAAAGGGACCCATACATGTTGTCCTATCTGCATTATCTGTTTTCGTAAATCGTAGGAGAAACTCATTTTAAGGTTTAATAAAAAATTAATTTACTGACATTCAGTGTTTTTTTTCTGCTTTAACGTGAGTTGCCAAGCAAAACCAGAGGGGCTGTATTGTAGTTCTGAACTAGAAAAGGACTTGAAGGATCAGGAATATTTTGAAATGTATATATTTATTGAAGGACATTAGGTCCTTTTCTCATGAACATGGGGAGCAATCAAAGAGCCAAGGATGTCTTCCCCTCTGCAGCCCCAGGCCACTGCACTCTGAATCCTGACCCAAGAGCATGTTTTTTCTCAGGGCCACATGGCCATACTGCTCAGGCCATGTTAAACCTTTCTTCTTATTATATTTATATGCTGCCTCTTTGTCTCCTTCTTATGGCCTCACATGGCCTTCCCTACAAAGTAACTTGGCAAAAACATTTTCCCCCAGATCATCCAAGTTACTAAGTAACTTTTTACTTTCTTGTCTTTGTTCAAAAGAGAACAAAAACCATCAACAGAGAAAGAAATGGTAGTTTCAAGATACTTTAAGCTGGACTTTAGCAGCTTTTTGTATCTTCAGAGGGGAGATCCAAACTGCCCTGAACTCAGCATCTCAACATGTACCCAAGTGATGAGGAAACCTCCAGGAAAAGTTGGTGTGTTTCTTGAGATCATACTTAAGTTTCAAGGAATGTCTTCCCTCTTCTCATTTTCCCTACCTTCCCCCTTTTCTTCTTTAAATAAAAAGTGATCTGACACTTCCCCAAACATTAGTACATTCTTCATTGTTTATTGACTTAGATGTGAAACTCAGCTCTTCTCTGTGACTTTTTGAGGAAAGAAAATGAGAAACTCAGGTTATGTCTATGTAAAAAAATGCAAAAAAACCCAAAAGAGCAAGATCACATGACCCATTTTGCTAAAAAATCATAAGAATGGGTAATTTTTGCTGTCATCCCCCTGAAATCATGATGTGTTTTAGGCTTTTCTTTTTGATGGGGTGGAGTTATTTTTTTAAAGTTAATATAAATAGGAAGAAATCTGTAATGCCAAAGCTATAAATCTTTTGCTTTCATAAAAATTATGGAATCATTGAGCTATATGGCTGGAGGGGACTTCAAGTGTTCATCCAATGCTCTGCCCAAAGTAGGATTAAGTAACATCTACATCATTTCTGACAGAAATATCTCTAATGTGTTTTTGACAACCTCCAGAAATGCAGAGCACACATCCTATTGCTGTGTTTAACTGTACTCACTTTGAGACAAGGTTTTCTTTCAGGCTAACACAAACCCTCTCTGATGCAAAAGTAAAAGCTTCTTTTATTCTTGGTTCTACTTAATATAGATACAGAGAAAGATATTGTTTCTTTTTTTCTATCATTAGCAGCCTCTTGTGTATTTGAAAATTCATTATGTCCATCCTCTGTCTTGTCTTCCATAGACTAACCAGGTTGCTCAGTCTGTCCTTAGTCCTCTTCTAGACTTCCTCTAGCTGTCCAAAGGCTTCTCCTTTGCCTGACCCCCCCTTTAGCTAGGAACAATCCCTAAAAGTGGATGTGGTACTTCAGATGTGACATACTGAAGCAAAGGAAAGGATTCTTACTCCTATGTTTAAAAATGTGGGTAGGAAATAAAAAATTCACTTGCTATTGGTGAGGACCAAGAAGCCCAGCAACACTTACAGATGGTTCTCATTTGAAACAATGTGTGCAACTGAAAAAGCTAGAAATAAATTCTTTCAGCTTCTCCAAACTAAAGGAACTCTGCAGAGAGGATTTCTCAGCAGCAACGATGCCTTTGTTTTTAATTGCAGAATCCATAGCATCACTAATAAATCATGACAGTGTGACAAATGACCGGTCTCAGCTGAGGGATCCAGCCTGAAATCCCATTTGGTTAATTGTGTTGCACCTACCAAGGTTTCCGTTGGAGTAGTTGGTTCAGAGCTGACTCCAGGGGAAGTGTGCCACCTACTGAATCACCAGCTCTGCTTCCTGAAGCACCCTGGGATTTCCTTGGAGGGCTCCCAAATGCATTTGGCCAGGACCAACCCTGTTTAGCTTATGAGAGCAAAGCAGATCACAGCCTGAGGCTGTTATGGCTGCTAGCCATATTACTCATTGGGGATATTTAGTCATGTATCTCTATGAAGGGAGACCATATTGCATTATATGTCTCGAGTTAGTTCTGCATATATTGTTTGTAAATTGCTTTGTGAGCCTTTTTGAGTGGAAAGAGCTGCATATGTATAAAATATTAAGACTTAATGGAGTGTATATAACATGTATGTATACTTTCAGGTAATTTTTATAATAGCCATTCATGTATAGCTGTATCATTGAAAATGTAATAAATCAGACTAGGAAGGTAGCCTTTCTTAAGAGGCTTAACTGTTTCAGTTCTGAACTGTTCTGTTTTCACTGTTGAAAGTCTGGATTTGATACTTAAATACCGGTAAATCTTCAGCAAGATGGTTGTTTAAATCAAGTGAGTACTAGGATAAACACTGTGCTGCTAACATTAATTGGAATACAATTCCACTTGACTGCAGTAAGTCCTTATTGATATTTTATTACTAATAAATTTACAAATGATAGGCTGCTTTGCATTAACACACCTAATTTTCTCATTCTAGGTAAGACACTTCCCTCTTCCAGTAGGTAGCTTACAGCAGTACTGTACAAGTCTGCCAATATTAGGAGGAGTTATAATCTGAAGAGAGTGGATGCTGTTGTATTGTATGAGGTATTTACTCCCTCTCTCTGACTTTTCAAGGGGATAAGAGCTAGGCAAAATAGTCATTGGTAGCTGAGTATCCTCGCTATAGACTCGATGATTACAGTTGGTCTGGTTTTAAAAGTACAGATAAACCCCAAACAACGACAAACTAGCATGCTTTGTACCTCTATACAGATTACTAAACCTGGCCTTCATATTTTTTTTTCTTTTAAAGATACTAGGATATGTACTAGTACTAGTATATGTCTTGTTTTCTATGAATGGTCTCTGATCCTGGCATTAATACCCCTTATGACTTCCCTGTCTGAAGTCTTTGCCTCATTGTACCCCTGCTTTGACTGTGTATAGCAGGAATTGAAAATAAAAAAGCATTAAAGAACTGCTGGCACCTTGTGGTAAATGTTTGAAAAACATTTTTAGCAACACTTTAGACTGTAAAACGTATGAATTTTCTCAGTCATTAAAACTATTCTGATGAAAAAAGGATGCATATTATTTTATTCAATTTACATCCATTCTATGACACTTCAGTCCATTTTCTGCCTACTGCCTACAATGTTACCATAATGAAAATAAGGGGGTTTTTTAAAGCAGTTTCTAAAGGTACAGTGGGCCTAACTGTTTCCAAATGAGATAATTTGGTTTGCAAGACTACTGAGTGAGAGGTAAGACTACTGAGCCAGAGTAGATTCGTGTGCAGGAAAGAAAGCTTAGCTCAATGGAAATATGTTTAGGCAGAGAAGTTAACTCAGATGCTTCCTTGTGCTGTTTTTGCTGCCTATTAGCTCAGTGCAGATAGGCAATAATGAAGGACATGAGTTGGGTGGGATTTGAAAAAAGCAGAGCGGTGGCTTGGTGAACTGAGTTGGGAGATTTTGCTCAGGAAAAAGAAGAATGAGATTTCAAGGGGCCTTACTGCAAGGGAAGTGATGTGGTGGTGGAAGGGAGTAGAAGGACTAGGGAGGTCACAAATGTAGCCTAGAGTAGGTTAAGTGAGAACAGGAAGAATAAAATTGGTATTGTAGACCAGGAGAGCCAACAGATTAGATCAAATATATGTGTGAAGAAGACAAAACAGAAAGTTCTTATATAAAACATTTCTTGTGAAGGAGCTGAGCTGTTTTCCACACAGTATATCAGTCTGTCTCTCATCTATAGTTGTTTCTAAATTCACTAGCACTCTGCATTTTACAGACCACTTTCTTTCTATAAATTTTTTATAGAAGCCAGGTTAGCTGAAATGAAAAATAGAGTTGTTTTTCTTAGGTACATAATTTAAAGCTTAGCAAAAAAACTTGGGGAAAACTAACTGGCCTAAACAAAACAAAACTTTCAACGGCTTTACCAAATAAAATCTAATTTTTATCAATGCCCTCTAAAGAATTTTTTTAGTGCACTGTTTTCTTGACGAAGTTCAACTTAGTTCCCAGGGTTTCTGACTGTACAACTTTTTACACTTTTTGCTGTCCTTATAAATGACAGACTAAATAGTTTAAGGAAATATTTTTAAAAATATTCATTATCTGGCAAAGACCAGGCTTGCAGTATTTCAACCTAAAAAGGGAAAGTTTTGGAAGTTTTTAAAAGTATCTGAAAAAGGGAGCTAGAATGAAAATGATGATACAACTGTCAACATAAATTTTCATGTCATTCATCCTGCACTATTCTTTTAAGTCAGCTTTATCTTTTTACATAGTCACATTTATTATATATGCATAACACTTTCTGTATGATAATATCTGTTATCTAGGTGTGCATTTGTGATATAAATGTGTATTATGAGCACAGCAGTGAGGCAGGTGAAATCCCACCAGTCGCAACCTAGAATTAATTCTGGTTTTGCTTTTTGTTTGCCTAATTGACTCCCAATTGACTAAATCCCAGAAGCTGCTTTTGGGTACCTGCAGCTTCAATTTCTTTTAACAGCATTTGCAAGTATTTAACATCATTTTGTTTGAACACTGTGGAAATGCTGACCAACTAAGGAATGAGGTGCAACTGAAAAGAGATTTTATGACTTGACCGCCAAAGTCTTATGAGCTGTCCTGGGTACAAGTTAGGTGGTGATTGTGAGGGCTGCCTATCTTTATGTTCAGCCCATCTTTAGGCCGAAGACACAAAATAGCCAACATGGACAATCAAAGTGAGATAAAAACACAGGAATGTGAAAACGTATTAACTGACCGATAAAAATAATAACATTCATGATAATCAAGCAAACAGACTGTAGCTTGTGCTCTGAACCTTGCCAAATTTGGGTCTGTTGGCAAGCCACCAAGAATAGCACATCCAACAGACAAGGGCCCCTCATCTGAGAAAGCCTTGCTGCAGTCTCCAGAGAGCTTTGCCCCACGAACTTACGGCAAGAGCATCCCAGCTAGTCTGAACAAATGGCATGAGATTGCTGTGAAGAGAGAGATTCAGCTAAACTTGCTTTCTGTGTGAATTGAGATTAAGTGAAGGGACTCGGTTGTTATTTAGTAAAAACAGTTTCCTAGGTTACCTTGGAGTAATTTTTACTGTGTTGGTATGATGTAATCAGCTGGTTTAACATTTAAAGCTAGTAAAATACGCGCATATAATTTTTTTTTTAAAGATGTGCCTAATCACTTTCATTTTGCACTCACTTAACTCAATATTAATTGTTTGCATTGGCTGAGGATTTATAAACAGGCTTGAGAGTGTAATGGTCTAGATTTCTACATCTGATGGCCTGAAAGTTAGAGGGAGTGAAGACTCTTGTCAGGCTCCTAGATCTTTCCTCCCACACATGCTGGCCACCAGATAAATCATGTGTATGAGTTTATAGTGGAGTCAGTACTGGATGTTAAGCAACACCCAGAAGTGAAGTTCTTGAAATAATTTCCTGTGAAAGCAACAGTAGACAGATTTGTAATCATAGATCACGGCATTAATCAAGTAAACAAACCATCCATTTTTTCTTGTGACATTCTTGAAATCTCTTTTAGGAACATTGAAAATTGTACATAATGATACTGCCTAATAACAAGTGTAACTGGAGCAAAATGGCACGCAGTGACACAGGGGGCTTCTTAGATCTGTGGAGCATAGAAGTAAAATTCCTCTCATAAAGCTGCTGAGAGTCAGAAGAGATCTGAAACGTTGCTCAAATATTCTAGTAGTATTAATACTACTTATCTCCATTGTAGTTAAAACACTTGTCCTCTTTAAAACTTTCCAAAAAGTTGCTTATTCCACTCTGTCAGCCAAGAGAAATTTCAGGCAGGGCTGAGAGTGAATCAGTAAATAAGGGTAAACTTTGTCATGCACTGTTATTCACTCTGACAAATTCCCACTCAGTAAAAGCTGCTGACAGCTGCAGACTGCTCGACAGCTACAGCTAATGTGGAGGAGTCTGTCCTAGGGAATAGGACAGCTATGTTTCATTCAACATGCTTAAAAATGAAGTTTGCTGGAGGAGAGAGAACTGGGTGGTGTTGAAAGGGAGAGTGCCAAATTGGAGGAGGCTGCTTGTGGGGCTACACAATGTTCAGCATAGTCCTGATTTTGATTAGTGTTTTCATTAATGATGGCAATGCACGTATAACAAGTACTGCTGGTGATGCATGGTTTGGAGACACTGGCAGTTTGGAGAAGGACCTGGATATCATGCAAAAGAAAACAAAAAAGAAAAACCAACCAAAAAGCCTCAGTGAGCTTTTAGTACCGAAGTAATGGCAATGGAATGAAATTCAGTATTAAAAAATGCAAGGCTGTGCCTGGAGGGACTAATAAAAATTTCTAGAAGCAGAAGAAGCTAGGAGCTCATCATCTGGAAATGGCTATGTAGGAGGAGGGCTCATTGAGGTAAGTAGTCATGGAGTGGCAGCAAGCGTCTGTGGTGATCTGCTAATTTCCTAGGAACCAGTACTCTTAAATAACACTGCATCAGGAAGATGGCTTTGCAGAGGCATTGGGAGGTATTAGACTGGCATGTTGGATTGATCTGGAACTAACTTTTAATACTGGTGAAAACATGCTGGGGAAGACAGGGTGAGGTTGGTTACCAAGGGTCTTGAAACAAAGTAACTTCAGGAGGAAAATTTCGCTGATTAAGGGATACACGGAGGGAGTTGCCATGTTCAACACAAAGCGCTGGGAAAAAGGTCCTTGCAGCAGGAGTCTGGACAGATATGAAAGAGGTACAATTGCATTGGTAAAAGCCAGAGAAAACGATGTTGCAACTATTGACGTGCAGGGTGGTGAGACATATGTTCCGGTTATGAAGCAATTAAAAGAATATATAAGCCCTGAAGTGTTTTCAAGCTAAATTCAGATTGGCATCTCCATGCAGAATAATTAACACACAAAAGCTTGAACATAAGGGACAAAGACAGTAGAAAATTTCTAAATCCTAAGAAATTAAATTCATGCTACTTGAAAGGAGGAAAGGATGGGAAAGTTTTGGGCAGATGGGAAGAACAGTAAAAGCTCAGGGTTTGGATGGTTAAAAACTCATGGGAAAGATCCCAGCTAAGAGGGGAAACTGATCAAAGCCCTGCTTCTCTTGTATCAAAACTATTAAGGTATAATCACAGAAGTGTCTATTTGTGTTATGTCTTGGGCTGTGAGTGAATTGTGCAGGTTCTCAGATGAGTTAGTCATCATTGTTTTAATTGGTTTACCCTGTTTCCATAATAAATATTTTTTTTTCAATTTAAACAACTTAAAAGTCTAGTTTGTTTGTTGTTTGGCTTTATTTAAACTGAGTTGTGAATTATTTTTCAACAGGGTGCACTTTTTCCAATACAGAATTTACAAAAGTGCCTCGTTGACATGGGCTGCAATCACTAAAGAAAAGCACAACCATTTGAGTTTGTACAGCAGCAGGAACAAGACAGTGTTAGAGGGTGTCCAAATAGAAGACTGTGTAAATCTAGTAAAAACAGTTTATGTGGAATGTGTACTTACTCTCTGTGTATTTCAGTATACATGCATGTTTTGTAGAGATATTTTTATTATTCTGGAGTTTATTTGTGGGTTTTTATGCAAGAATGGAAATGCTGTATGTTTTGATTCATAGAAACTGGCACTGAAAGTAAAGCATCATCCTGCACCACAGAATGTGAAAGTGAAGTTAGAAATTATTTCTCTTTCATTTATCATTACAGTAAAACTAGTGGTTTGATTCTGATGCTAATGTCAATAAAACACAGATGCTTTCCTTCCAGAGTCCTGAAAGGATTTGTCTGAGTGTCTGTGAGAGATCTGTTTGATTTTAGTATGTTTAGAGTTAATAAATAGCCA
The DNA here is from genome assembly GCF_003945595.2 of Pipra filicauda. NCBI lineage: Eukaryota > Metazoa > Chordata > Aves > Passeriformes > Pipridae > Pipra > Pipra filicauda. The sequence goes on along the minus strand of NW_024105031.1, from coordinate 3,995,073 downwards.
TACTTTTCCTGAAGAAAAGCATTGGAAGACTAAACAGTATGTAAATCCTAAAAACATAAGTGAGTACAGATGGACCTCACTTGATTTCAGAAAAGATCTATCAGATAATGAATCTGTGGCTGGAGAAGTCACTATAAAGGAAACTGAAAGGGGATTTCCTGTTTAACTCATATTACAAAAGAAAAAAAAAAGAAAAATACAATAGTTATTCCCTTTTTAAAATGTTTAAAATATCTACTCATGTAATAGCTTTATGTTACCAATAACAGTTTTAATTCTTATGGCTGACTTGTTATATTGGAAACTTTACACTACATTATGTTTCAATTGGAGTCACTGCAAATAGGGAATTGCAGACTGACCCTTAGTTGTGGCTGCATCTCAGTCTCCGTGTTCCAGACTTCTTTGGTTTTTAAGAAACATTAAAAACTTCTAATTTGTACTGAGAGGGACTGGGGTTTAGGTGTCAAGATGCTGGATGTAAATTAAATTCAGATTTTTGGATAAAGCCAAGTTAAAAATGGTACCACTCAGATCATGAATTCTCATCATCCTGATAGTGATTGAATGGTGTAAACCCTGTGTCTGAGGATAAGCTAGGATCAACAGAATTACTTGGCTCCTTGTATTTTATGGAACTCCAAAATTGAAGTCAGTTTGTCCAGCAAGAGTCCAGAAAACATTTCCTAATGGCCAGTTATAGCTGTTCATTTTCATAGAGGAAATATTGTACTATCAGCTGGTTTACTAATGAAAGAGGGTGTATCTTTAAAAACAAGCTATCTTGTGTATGTTTTTATCAGATAGCACTGTAAATCTGTCCTGTAATGATGGTGATCTGAGTCCCAGTACCTTCATTTCCCAGTTGGAACTGAGTTTCAGATATTTGCTTATTTAAAAAAAAAAGTTTCATTAGAATATTAATTATTGTTATCATGCTGAAAAATAAAGAGCTAACAAATAAAGGGCTAACAAAAATGCATGGATGTGACAGTTTAGAGGAAGGATAAAATTTGATTTAGAGCTAAAATTTATTTTAGAGCTGTACTCAGTGATAACCATACTGTACTTCACAGCATTTATTTAATTACAGCATATGAGATTTGTATTTTAATCCAGATTTTGCAATTTTAGCTCACTTTTCTGTCTGTTAGAAGGACAATGGGGAAAGAGCATCAAAACCAGATCCTTTTTGCTGTTATAAGATTTGAGATCAGCTATACATAATAAAGTTTTCACTGTGTCCAAGATAAAGACTGTAGGGTTTTGCACTAAAGATTAAGAGATCTGGGGTCAAAATACTTAGTGTAGACGGATGGCAAAGCTTCTTCAAGCAATTCTAAAAATAGCAGTGTCTTCACATTTTAACCAGCACATTCTAATTATACATTAGAGTAATTAGAATCCCAGTGGGGGAAGGGAACCTCCTGTTCATTATGCATGAATGTTAAAGATTACATGATGGTTTTTACCTAATTGCAGCTGTTTACTTCTGTCCTTAGTCAACATCTCCTCTTTGCACTTCTGTGCTGTTTGTTGGCTGGTTGTGACCTCTCATGTCAGGGATGACTGCACCATGTGACTTTTTATGGCTGGTCTGCAAGACGCTTTGGAATCTTTCGGGGTTAAAGGTTATACCAAATTATAAAGGATTATTTATTATTCTGCATAAATTGATACATTATTTGTCTTAGGTATTTGTGGCTTACATCTGTAATAAAATAGGTGGCTAGTCTGACTGGATGATTCAGTGACATATAATTGGATTCGAAGCTCTTCACTTCCAGGTCATCTGCTTGCCACTGGCCCACAGTTATTTGGTGAGTACATAGTAAATAGACAATTCTATTTCCTAGTAGTTGAGTGTCCCCAGCACAAAAAACCATGATCCCAAGTGGCTTTAACATGCTTAGAACTGTTATTGGGGCAGTGTTTCTTATCTTGAGATCATTCTTGAAGATTTGGGTTAAGATTTATTGCCAAAATGTTTGGGGGAAGTCTACTGGCCATCATGCCCGTTGCACATTTCTGTGTCCAGAAATGCTGGACTCAAATTTTGGCAGTTCTTCCTTAAATATTTTCAGTACGGTGTTTCTAATGTAGCAGCATGTTTGAGCACGTACGTGAGAGCAGGAGATCTTTGTTCCAGGATTCATTTAGACTTCATCCAATCCAGTGTCTTATGTTCAAGAAATCTGGGGCAGTTCTCATAAAGGATATTTCCAGATACTTTATTTCATTGCAGTTTGGAGAGCTCATAGGAAAACCAGCTATACCTCTGATACAACTCAATGCTGAGCACTTTGATCTGAGTCTCCTTTAACAAAGAATGTATTTTGCCGAAGCACTGAAGTGAGTTGGGAACATATGCCCCAGTATCTTATGAGCGACTTGAAGAATCCACTCTTAACCCTGCCTTCCTTTAGGTCAGCTGAAATTTTGGACCTTTACATTTTTATGTCCTTGCCAGTGACACCTAGCCTTCTCAGAGAGTCTCCCTGTGCATGAACTTGTGCAGGCAGTCCCTCTGTCCGCTACGAAAACACAGGACACCCAAGTTGAACTGAATGCTGAATACCACCACATGGGTTTGCAGTGGTCTGTAACTGAAAAGGTTCACTGGAAGCAATTTGCAAAGAAATCCTTAGGAAACCACCTGGATGGTTATTTTAAATTAAAAAAGGAAGAGATGCCACTTAAAAAAAATAATTTTTAATACTAGGTTTAAGGTTCCATACATGTGATAGTCATTAAAGCTTATTTAATCCTGAAATTATCTGGCCTCTTTAATTCCACAGGGACTGTAAGGCTCTTGGGTTAGAAATGAAAAATAATGTCAGAATGAAAATGAGACTTTCCTGAGTGCAGGACCATTATTGCAGAATAGTTTCTTAATCAAGCCTCTTTAAGAGTCAAGTAGTGGAGAAAAAAATAATCAGGCTGTACTGCTTTCATCCACAGGTCTTTGCTGGTGCTTTGGCCACTGATTGAAATAGGCAAAAGTCAGTCCCAAAGGCTGTATATGACAAACTCATCTAAAATGCTTGTAGCACCGGTGATTTGTCCATCCACAATCTCAACTGTAGTGTTACAATACGCATTTGAGATAATTCCAGTGCATTCTGACGTTTGGGCTCTCAAAATTCAGAACTTTCTGATCGTTGAGACTGGAAACTTTCAGCAGACGCTGTGATTTTTGTCAAGTTTCTGTTACACCAAACATCTGTGGTGTGCCCCACCACCCTTTCCCTAAGGATGAAACATTCTGCAGGGAGGGTGTTGCAAGAATTCCTGAACTAGACAGCTAAGCTGGAGTCATAACTGTGCTGGCCAGGGCCCTAGTTTGAAGAGGGCTCCCATTAGAATTAAAACATCCCATAACTCTCATCACAACAGCTCTATTCTTGAGCGTGGCTGAACACAGAAATTTAAGGCTGGGGTTGGAGTGGGGGGAGAATGAAAAGACAGACAAGTAAACAGATAAAGAGGGAGCTCTTGCATGCAAGTGGAATTTCCTCTGAACACAGGACATTCTTTATCATTAACTGGTCTGTCACAGGAAGGAAAATGGGAAAACTGTGTTTCCTGTTAGGGGGAAGAAAAAAATCAATCAATAGGCCTTGGAAATACCTGCCTGGAAAGAACTTTTTGTTTTCCCACCAGCAAGCACAAATAAGTTTTTAACTCCTTTGGTTCATGAGCTCTGTTTTAAAGCAGTTTCCTTCTTGAAACAGGACTTCAGTCTAAACATGTAATTTGGAAATTATCGGCAGTTCAGACTGCTTCGACTTTTCTTGTTCACTTCAGAAAATGCTCTTACTCCTGGAAATATCTTCTGTAAGACGAACACTTTTGAAAGCAGCTTAATTCTTCTGAGTTTGTGTCTATGAAGATAATAATAATCAAAAGGGTCATTTACCATACACATGCAGTCTCTCCTGTGCTATTTTGGTTAAGACACTTGCAGATGGGCAATGGATCTATTATTGCTTCTGGCGAACAAAACTTTCTTTTGGAAAGAGCACAGTTGCCAGGCAAATGGTTGAAGCCTCAGGAGGACAAGGAGCTACATTGCAGCTCCTGTGTCATCTCTTTGTTTGCATTTTGCTCTGAATACCTGCAGTGGTGGAAGTTAGGGTTTTCAGAAGAGTGAGAAAACTGCAGGAATGGCTGCAGGAATGGATGTATTTACATAAACGGCCCCACGATAACTTGGGTTCCTCAGGGCAATCCTTTTTCCTTTTGGTGGCAGCTTCCTTCCTTCCAAAGCTAGGCCTGAGAATTTGAAGTTGTGCCTCAGTTGTAGCCACATTCCCCTCTTCTGAGCCCAGGATCTGTCCTGGGCCCATGACAACATTTATAGCAATGTCAGTGGCATAACTGGATGAGCAGAAGCAATGTAATCCAGCAGTGTAAATGTAAGAAGACAAAATAAAAAGAAGGAAGGAGGGAGTGACTTCTTAGACATGCACAGAAAAAGGGCTAGAAGTCTCATTTTTTTAAATGGAGAGGGAGAAGTGGGCTGATCTTAAAATGAAACTATCAGCAAGGCTGGAATTAAAAGAGGGCTTTAGGAATGATCTAACTTTTATTTTATTACATGACAGAAGACAAAAAATCAATAGCTGGTAATTCAGACATAAATGAGTTATACAGGCCATTGACACAATGGACCAAACTTTATAACAACCACATCTGATGCTGTCAAGCCACAGGCTTCAGTGGCGCCAGTAATAATTATGGCTGATCACCTCTAATTCAGAGCTGCCTTGCTTGATAAAGGTGTCACTCTGAGTGGCTGCAGCATCAATATCAATTGAGGATGTCATCCAGCAGGTCAGGCTGCTGCAGAGAACTGTGGGTTTTTTTAATTGAATAGGATAAACTCTTGGTTTACTCCTCCTTTTATTCTGTCTGTAAAAATAAATATAACTTAAATAAAATATCACTTGAATTCATGACTACTTGAATACAAGACTAAACCATGACAGAAGCTAATGGTGTCAATCCATAGAAATATAAAGATAATTTAGACTTTGATACTTTACAATAGTCTCTGTTGCATTGCTGCTGTGATCAATTAATGAACCCACCCCCAAAAACCCCAGTGTGGTAAAATGGTGCTAGGCAATAGAAATTGCTTTTCCATAAACTCACATCATCATAAAGATGAAAACATATTGACTTTGCTGTTTTCCTGCTGTTTTCTGAATTTTAGTGGCATAAGCGCATCCACTGAGTGTTGGAAAACTGAGTTTCACTCTGAGGCACGGGGTGAAGTGTCTTTGTAAAACAGTTCTTGATCTATAAAGAAAGGATTAATTTTTAAACACCTGTCTGGTGTTACAGGTGCCAAAAATACTTACATCTCCAGTTTGATGTTGAAACTATTAGTCTTGGAATTGCTCAGGGATGCTATGTGTACTTAGACATTTTCGTTTATTATTATTACTACTGCTACTACTTAGGCTTTGCATTCTTTTGTGGACCAGCTGCTTGGTACTGTGTTGACTACAATTAATTGTGAGTGATGAACAGGAAAAAAGCCCTCTGTGGGGGAGGACACGAGAGCTTTTTCAGCCATGGTCACTAGCATTTAACATCAGGAGGACTCAGAACCACACTACGATGCAGTAGAGCGCTTCGCACCACAATAGCTTTTGCTTGCACACGTGAAAGGTTATAGTAAGTTCCATTTAGAAACATTCTCTATCCTTAGAAAAAAATCACTAATATCAGACTTGGCAGAGAAACACCAGAAAGGCAATAGCAGCAGCACAGCAGTGAGTTAGTTATAACCTTGTAGTGCTGTACAGTTTGGGGCTTTTCTGATACTTTTTAAGTCGTGGAGAAAGAAGGTGCTTTGCACCTGTGTGTTGGTATACAGAAGAATACAAAGCAAGAAACAGCCCTGTCGTTTTCCTTCAAAAACATGGGGCTCAATTCCAGCCACGCACTGCTGAGGCAGAGAAATCCCAATCTACGGCACAACCTGCAAAGCACTTCCTTCTCCCCAGACCCACACACACGCGCTGCGTCCGCTTCACAGCTTCTCCGTTGCCCTCCTCATCTCCTGCTCCATCTCCTCCTTTTCCAATTGCCGGACCTTCCTGAAGCACAGACCATGCGGGTGTTCGGGAGCGACTCAGTATCTTCTGATGCTCCCCAGTCAATCATGTCATCCCCGTTCCTGGTCCCTGGGTTTTCCTGCGCTCCGATAGGCAGCTGCGCAGGCCCTTCAGAGGCAGCACTGTTTCTTTCTCTGTTTACCCGTTTCCAATGGCAATTGCACCACCGAGTCTCGGTACGTCTGGAACTTGGCCTGGGGCTGTTTTGGTTACATTGAAGTTTTTGCTTCAGCACTGCCAGATTTAAATGGTGACTTCACCAGCACTGAGCTAAAAAGGAGAAAAGGGGAGGAGGGAGGTAGTGCAGCGAGCGGGAGCGAGGGAGAGGGCCAGGGCATTACATCATCGCTTGGACGGGAATCAAATGGGAAGGATATGACTCACTCGGGCTAGTTAAGCTTTGGCTCAAGTTCTACATACACTCATTCCAGGGCTCTCATGTTCTGCACCTCAGCAGGGAATTCAGGCTCAGTGATGTCCATGAGGTTTGTTTTTAATTTTCTTTTCCTTTCTGATTTCTATATAGTTTCCCCCCCTCCTTGCCTTCCTCCTCCTCTCCTCCTCCCCTCCCAAGTCCCTCTTTCCCACTCTTTTCCACTTCTACAGAGTTTGTTTTCTGATGCGTGCTACCTCAGCTCTTAGGAGCAGAAGCTGTTTTTGTTGACCAAACCAAACCTAAACAAGGAGTACAGCAAACTTGAGAGAAGTTTTGGTAGTTTGTCGTGGTTTGGTTCCCTACCGCCTCCCCCCATCACTGTGTTGCTCCTAATCGGAGGAGACAGGGAGAGAGTTAAAATGCAGGAACCAATCGCTTGGATGGTGATGTAATGCTGGAACTGCAGGGTTGTTAAGTAATGTGAGAGGAAGGGGGTCAGGGTTGCAAAGCATTTACCTGCTGTCAAGGGGCTTTAAGTTTATTATCAATTGCAGTGACTGTAACTGGCTTCAGACTGCACTCTCTAATTATTCACAGACTCCCCTTTTTTTATCTTTTATTATTAAAAGTAAAACTATATTATGGTATTTTAAAAAAAATGATATTATCACAGCTGCAAATTATTTTCCACCAGGGTTTTTTTTGATATTTTTAAATGGCTTGAAACTGGATGTTTCTTTCACAAAAAGCCTGGAGAGAGCAAAAAGAAAAGAGAAAGGCAAAAAGGGGTGGTTCTTCGAGCGTGGCTGGCGAATTTGAAACTGTATGAAGAAAGCAGTTCAGCCTCTGCCTAGCAGAGCGAGTAAAAGCTCCTACTGTTGGAAATCTGCTGTAGAAAATAAAGCATTTAAGGGAGGCACTTAGCAGAGCTCATCCTAATGAGCTTCGGCTTCCTTTGGTTAACCCTGTGCTTGTGGCTGGTTTGGTGAGTGGCTGTCCTGCCGTTGCTGAGACCGCGGAGGTCCTGACTTTTCACAGCAGATTCCTTCCTGTCATGGTTCTGCTCTCTAGAACGACCTGGGAATTGGGGGACCTACCTGCATGGGTTTCCTTTGCAGGACAGAGCACTGTCTGTAAGTCTGTCTATCTCCCTACAGACCTTTCCATCTTTCTTCCACATAACAGTCTCTAGGTCTGGCAGGATGAGAGAAAAGGTACCTCTTTCCTGAGTTCACTGTGAGTACATTACCCTTGGGATGGGCCACAGAGTTTAACACTAAGCCCCTGCTTGGGCATTGCTTGTGTTTAGATGTGGGATGAATGAGAGATATCAGGTGTGTGTTGGTGTCCTGAGGATACCCATTCTGCTCAGAGGAGCCCTGCATCAGATTTCTGTGTCAAGAGCTGCCTGCTCTTAAGATATGGCTCTTGGAAGTACCCCTTTGAAAGGGAATTTCTGTCTCAGATGGAAGCACTGTATTAGTGTCCACTGGATCAGCAGCAGACCACAGATTTGCTTGGATAACTAAAGATAGCCCTAAACATGCTCGTAAGGGTTTGGTGATTTTTATTTTTTTTTTAATAACCTGTACTGGGGACTGACTGAGCAAAATAATAAACAGCACTGTTCTGTGGTGGTGGCAGAACCTCTACATCTCTTTCTGAACAAGACAAGAGCCCCAACCAGCTCCTGCCTTCCCTTCGCTCCAGTAGCCCCCTGCAAAGCCGTCTTACGTCGAGCTGTTATGTCCCTCCACTTTATTCACAGCTTTTCCCTAAGTGCCCTGATTTCCAAACTCCTCAGTCAACTGCTAAAGCACAAATAATTGCTCACGTGCCAAACTTTTATCATATGAGAGCCTAACGTAAGGCCGCACCCGACTCTGGCCCACGTTGCGGTGCAGATACACCATATGGATTGGATTGCGCAGTGCTCTGTTGAGGATGTGTGGGTTGTGGAGGGAGCTGGGCTGCTGCAGGAGTTCCCGTAGGATTTCTGACTCATACTTTCTCCTAGAAATGTTGGGAAGTGCAGCTCCATGGACCATCAGAATAAAGCATAGTAGATTCTTCCCTACTTTCCTGCCCGCTTCAGGTGCTGGGTTGGACTTGTCTTCACTCTTTCCCTTCCTGCCTTTTCTGGCTGGAGACTGTGCAGGAAAAGTCCATCAGTGCTGTCATTGGATAGTGTCTAGCCACACTGGCAAGGTTCTGGGCAGAGGATAACAGACTGTCACACTGCAACTTTGCCTATGCAGAAATGCATCCTTGTTATTTCTTTTATAAAAACACTTGTAAAAGATGCTTTTTGGTACGGCCTGAAAGTCTTTGGGTATTGGATTGCATTCCGTGGGGGATCAGAGTATCACTTGTCTGGTACTTGCTTTTAACATTTCACCTGTCTGGAAGGGCAGCAAGGGAAAATGTCATGGTACTCTAGTCAGTGTGGACTGACTGATGACCCTGCCTTGTACTCGCAGCTTTCACAGATTATGCACCCTGTTGATTCACGCTCAGTGAAGTTAGGTAGAGGGTGTAAAGATGTAAATCCTTCTTGCCTTTCCGAAGTGCACTGCAACTCTAAGTTACAATTTACTGCCGCTACTTCACGGATTTCAACACAGCACCACAGGAAACACAGAAAACAGGCTTCTTTCAAAAAGTTGCAGTTGTGAATTCCATATGCATACACAAAGGTGTGTGTATGTATGTATGTATGTATGTATTTATGTATATATGTTGGTTGTTGAAGCAATGAAACATATAATTCAGGAAGTATAACTGTCCAGATGAGAGCCAAACAGCTCTAGTTATGCTTGACAGGTGCTTTTGAAATGCACATTCATCTCGGACAACAAAAAAAAAGAAAGTAGCTACCCATTTTGGATTCTTCTGCTGCTAGCTGCTCAGCTTACCTGGGAGTCAGTGTGCAGGTCTGCCAGTAGACTTGAAGCTCATGGTAGAGGTCAGCAGCTCTGACAGTCAAGTTCTACATGCTTAGAGCCAAGTCTTCTGGCAAGAGGATTTTCTTATTGAAGGATGATATCTTTAGGGACCTAATTTTTAAACAGCAGCCAAGAGAAATGTTAACAGCACTATGAAAATGAGCATCAGAAGACATATTCAGAAGCACATGTAACCTGTCAAACAAACCAGAGGCCAAACACAGCAGAGCTAGGGAGTGATATTTGCACTGGAGTGCCGACTGTGCACGATCAGCCTGTGAAGAAAGGCAATCTGCTCCGAGCAGAGCCTGACTGGACGAGTCCCAGTAAATTTTCCCCACCAAGATCCTAAGTAAGATTTCCGCCTGCATCACTGAATGTGTGCATTGGCACAATATCCGCTCTATAAGCTGTGTGATTTCAAGCCATAATTTGGTGCTCCTTAGCTGGTCTCTGCATGCACAAAAGAACTGGCTCTGTACTTGCGGTATGAAACAAGAGGTAAAAATCAGACAGCTTGTTTTTACTTCGCTGAATGTGATCCCTCTACCTCTGTATTCCTCAGTTTTCCTAGCTCTACAGTGAGACTATTTCCCTTAAACATTTCTGGAAGACTTGGTTGATATTTGTGAAGCCCCGTGAAGTTTTCAGGCTGGTGTCATGAGTGCTGGGGTCAGAGCAGGTCAGGTGTTGGACAGAAAGAAGTGGTGGCAGGGCTGGCTTCATGTCACGTTTCGGACACATGAGGCAGGAAGACCAAGTTGTTTGCTACACTTGGGTGAGGGTGCTGGGGCAAAAGCAGGCCTCCTGCACCCTTCCCCATTTCTCTCTACTCTCACCTTCCACCCTCTTTTGTTCATCCTGCACATGCCTGGGCCATGTTCAGCCCAAACTGTTGAGATCAGCTTTGCTGAAAATTACACTTCAGATCAAAATATGAGTTAGGTTACTCCAGTGTAAAGTGAATGCTGGGTCTTTCTCTGCAGCTACAGATAAACCAGATAGGAGGGTAATTACATCTCATTCCTATCTGACTCTCTTATTTGCCATAATCTCTTTTAATCCCTTTGATAATCATCATAATAATGTTAATCTTAATGAACTCATTTGGTATTAATGCGGATATGATTTGTAAGTTCAGAGCAGGCTTGCCATTCTTGTTTAGTGTTCATTAATATCCACTTAACTGTGTTTATGCTCTCTTTCTCCTGCAAATGGACTTCCGTATCTTTGTCTTCCACCTAGATGATGTCACAATTCCCATAGTGGAACCCTCTTTCCACACTCAGGTTTGTATTTCCTTTCTCTTCTTCTTCCTACTTACAAGATATCAGAGCAACGAGCAGTTGGAAACACTGCATCCCTCTGCTAGTGGCTTTCTGTACCCCATCACTTAGTCATTTCTTCCTCTTTCAACATCAAAATTGAAGGAACCCTTATCCTCTTATTTCTCATTTGTGTGGCATTCCTTCTTAGATTGCTTCAGAGATATTACCTTACTGTAGTTCTCTTTTTATTCTCTCAGAGGGTGAACAAGTAAGACACACAACCCCTAATCTTGGCAAAGAGACAAGTTATTCGTTGTTTACTACCATACTCTCCCCGAGCACACTGTTTATGGGTGGGGTACCTTGCCCAAACATTTTCCAATGTGACCAGCCAATTTTCATGAGTGAGGACTACTTTTGGATGTTAAGGATGACCCAAAGCTTGTTGCAGTGAATGGGAGTGCTGCCTTGATGGGCTCTGGATAAAATCTGTGGAACTATGCTCTTTTCAATCCTTTGAGCACCCACATATTTTTCGACATCTCTAGCTTTGGAATGTGCCCTCTTGAAAAACTACTTGTTCAGCCACAGTGATCCCAGAGACTGATGAACCTTGGATCTCTATTAATGTGCGATTTCCTCCCTACGTGGGTGCTTGTGTTTGTTTTTAAACGTGGCATGGAATTTCTGTGTTGTAGTGCTTGCCATCCTCCCTCTCCACTTCCTCCAAACACATTTTTAAAGCCTTGATTGTCAAATAGCATGAATTATTTTTCGGTTCTCGTGACACGCAATTTGCTTTTTAGGTCTTTTGAATCCTGACAGAGCCAGGAAAGTATCATTTACTTAACAGAACACTGTTTATTCCATCCTCACTTCCATTCTTTATTTTATGTCCTGATGTTTCCTTGTAGCATCAGCTTCCAGTGTTAAAATGAATAACTCTATTGAAAACATATAAGTTTTAATTTACTGAAAGATTTCTGCACATTATAATAAAACTAGCTATTGTCTTGGTAAAAACTACTAGCTGGGAGTGAGAATTATAGTCTCGCAGATCAGCACAAGCTGTATTTCTTTGGTACTCTTTATTTTAACATAATATCTTTCATTCAAGAGCACTGCAGGATATTTTGCAAATTGCAACCATTAGTCAAACATATTAAAGCTCTTTATTAGTATGAATACAAGAGGCATTCATGTAAATAACTAGATGGAGAGTTTTACTGCAGATATCTACAACTCTTGTGCTGCTCCATGACCGTAAAAAATACGGACAATGTGCTTCAGTTGGGCACTATTTTCTGCAGATCAATAAATCTGTGCCCATTAGCAGCAACAAAACAATAGTTGTAATAATAAAAGTTCATTACATTTTTTAAAAATGTCAACTAGTTGTCATAAGCCCTATCAAAAATAATATCAGTAGAATGTTTTACCACACTGGAAAAGCCCATCAGCACCAATAATCTTATGTCAGATTTAACATGAGCTAGTTTTTCCCAAACAGAGTCTTACAAACTAGAATAGAAAAAATGTACTGGACCAAATTCTCCCTTGACCTCAGTTTAAGGCCATGCAGTATCATGAAAAGTCAGAAAAGTTCCAGTATTGTGTTCTTTGTTATCATTTGGTTTCCAGGTCAAAATGAACTTTTCTTTCACTGCAGCTAAGGATGTGAGCTGTATTTCTCTTGTACCATCAGAGGACTGCAGGAATTCTTATTGCCCTGAATACTTTTTAGTTTTCTGGTATACTTAGGATAACTGAATTTCTTTTGCAAATTCATGTAGGAATAAGATTGGCTGAAAAATTAAGGTTCAGTTTACAGATTACCTGAACCACCAGATTCCTTGCTATTGGAATCCAGTGTTGATAAGTGTCTTCTGTGGCCATTCATGTGAAAGAAGAATGTGTTGCACAAAGTGAAGATTATTACAGAAATCTCTGTATGTGTGGATCTGTATGTGCATATGGGGGGGTGTCTGTTGCCGTATTTGAGACTGCAAGCGAAATTAACTTTTCTTATTCCTAAACAATCATATTAGAAAGAATTTATCACATGAATAAGATTTCAAGTTGATGACTTAAGGCGGTGATATCAGTATATAAATTTGAAAGACAATTTCTTTCTTTTTGAAATTAACACTCTATTAGCACCCCTCAGCTCTACCTCACATTCCAAGTTTTTCCTTCAGAATGAGAAAAGTGAATTTGGGGCAAAAATTTAAATAACAGCTGAAGGGGGACATTGCTGTGCATCACTAAATGTTTAGTTTGGCTTTTTACTTGCCGATCTTGTGCAGTATGGAACTTTTTCCATTCAGAGCAAAACCCGGTGCAGCTATTGCAATTCAGTAGATATTTTAATATGTTGAATGAACAAACAATATATAGCAGATTCCCCTTCAGTAATGAATTTAGCTAGGTATTTTTTTTTTCATTTAGTTTTAAACTATTTTGACAAGACTTTGTAGTGCTCTGTAAAAGAACTGCAGTACATACTTCGGGAAAAGTATAAAACCTTACCAGCAACATTTATAAAAAAATGCAAAAATAAATAAATCCTATAGGAAAAAAAAGTTAGTTGGAAAAGCATGGATTTATAAAGGTCTACTTAAAAATGTGAAATGTGGCTGATTGGAAAGTTTCCAACAAGGTTGAATAATTGTTAAAATTTGGGGTTTTGATAACAATTTTTTCAAGGGAAATTAGGAATTGTTTTAAGACAAAATGCTTCTCTTTCAAATCGGTAATTGTTTTTGCTGAGAAATACTTTTTCTGTTATTCAAAAAAGGTCTTGAAAAAGAATGAGTTTCTCACTTGCTGTACACTGAAAAATGATTAACCTTTGTACATTTTATTTTCTGTTTGATGTCCAGTGTCTCTTCTAAATTATTCTGTTACTTCTGATTTGTTTCTCTGGGAAAATGCTCACAAAGTGTGAAGAGTAGCAAATGATAAAACAGGCAACAATACTCTGGCAACTGCATATATTACATTCCAGAGTTTTAAAATTTGGTCTCACCTGGTCTCATCTGGGGCAAGTTCTTGACTGTAGCACAGCCAGCTGCAACTTTAACACCTCCTTTCCTGTCCTCCCCTCCCTCCCAATATATAGTTCTTTATCTTGGGGGACTTATTTTAAAGATGCAATGCTCCAATAAGAGGACTTAAAGGAGCACAGATCTGATGGAGCTGGATATAGGAAGGGTATGAGTCTGTTGCTTCCCCGTGAAGCGCTGAGCGCTGAATTTCAGCAGCACATCTGCATTGGCATGTGTCTCTTGTGCAGAGTAATTATCAAATAGGACAAACATTAGATATAATAAGTAACTGGTTGGCTCAGGGTCAGATATTTGGGATTGCCCAAACAATCCCCAGAGGACTTAGAAAGACCTGTGTTATGAGAATACAAAATTTCTGCACCCAACCAAAATCTTGGGCAGTTTTGGGTGAAATCTATTTGGACTGTTGAATATCTCCAAGCAAACGAGCACCCCAAAACTGCATACTGTTCCGCACTGAACCTGTAATGACTTATGACACTGCAGCAGAGGAAGATGGGTTAGTGGTGCAGAGGACAGATGCCATTAGGGACATCTTCCCTAGGCTGAAGGGAGAGAGTATCCTGAGAAGCAGAGAGCAGGAGAACTTGGTTTATTTAGCCTGGGCAGAGACAGCTAACTGGATCTAATTGCAACCTTTAGCTACTTACAGGGCAGTTACAGAGGAGGCAGAGTCTGCCCTGCTTTGTAGTATGAAGATGGAGGGCAACAGTTGCAAGTTTCAATGAGAGAAATTTCCATGAGACCTAAAAAAAGAAAGTCTACCGCAGGAGGACTGTGGCAGGGCATAGCAACTGGCTGGAGTCAGTCTCTGCTGCTGTAGATTTTCACACTTTACCTAAACAAGACTCCCAGCACCCTCCCTGATACTGCATTTAGTCCTGGTTGGAGCAGGAGGTTAAACAAGGTGGTCTTCTGAGGTGACTTCTGACTGAAACTATGCTTTGTACTTGCACTGAGCATTGATTGCAGCACTGGCTGTCTGTACAGGGGTTGGAAGCAGGAAGAATTTTGATGAGGAAAAAACAATAAGAAAAGCAAATGGTGAGATAAGAACATAATGTCATCTAAGGCATAACCTGTGCCTGCTTGTGTCCACCTTGTTTCGAGAAATAAAGAGTGTATGCACCTCATGTAACAGCTGTAACTTTGGACTCTGAATTGCTCCTGCTGGGGAGAACATGAATTATGCTTCAAGGTGCTCAACTTCCTAGGTTTCCCACCATACTGTAAATGTTGGTCACCTAAGTTTTAGTAGATGCCTTATAAACATGCAAAGATAAAACAGGAATCGTGGAAACCAGCCATTTTTGGCTGAAATGTAAGTCAAAATGAAGCCAAATATCTTTTCAGTTTATAAACAGCTGAACAGGTCTTGTTCCCTCCCGAACTAATCATCTGTAGTGTTTGTTTATAGTCAAGAATAACAGAATTCTAAAACGCTAGGAGAAAATCTGTCTCTGAGTTACTTCCAAACCAATCAGCCATTTAAAGTACCGCCCCCTCACACCCCTTTCTATTTTTTAAAAAATAAGGGAATTAAATCATAACAAACAAAACTTCTGAGCCTTCGTGGTAATTTTCAGCATGTTTTACAAAAGTTGGAGACAAGCTTTGTCCATAACGATGTGAGAAATCCATTTGCTAATATCCCTGTAAACTCAAAGATATGTTTTACAGGAACTTAGCTAGCAAAAACTGTCCCCACTATAAAAGTAATGGAACATTAATGCCTTTTTGCAGTGAACTCCCTGTATACCTTATCCTGCATTCATATTTGTCCATTAACTAATGACTATCCAATATGCTGTCGCTACTATCGCACGTAAAATCATGCATGCTCAGTTATTTTATTATTGCAAAATAAATAATTTATTACAGATTATAACATAAAGACTGAGGAACAGTGCCTGTATATGAGTTTTCACCAACAAAAGCCTGTGTAGTGATACTGACTCAGTCTTTTATTAATCTTGAGCTAAACGGCTCAGAGAATGATGTTGTTCCTATTTCTGAAGTTTCCAAAAGTGCAGTCCCAGGGTGCACGGCCTTGCTCTCACTACGCCCCTGGTACATTCCTTACTGTCATGCATTCACCTTGCTTGCATACTCTTTTCTTGCAATCAAGATAAGGTCTGTCCTTTTAAAGTGCTGCATCTGACGCTTCGGTAAATGTCAAAGATGATTTTGCACTGCTGTCAGATGCAGAGCAAATCACGGAATATGGATGTGTGGTAAAAACTTCCTGGCTGGAAGAGCTAATCCCATTGGAAAACAAAACAAAAAGTGCCATGCTTTCCTGTAGAATATTGTAGTTTCTCTTGAAAACAGCATTCCTACCCAGTTAATTTATTACTGAATCTAATCAGTCTTTAAGATAGCTTTGAAATACCGGTGTTAGTTCTGTTTTTCATTAATATGTTGATACTGATGTCCAGTTCTCTAACTAGCTGTTAGAATCAGTTAGAAAAAATCTAGGAAAGAAGACATAAAAGAAAGGAATGAGTTGTAATACTGGTTGTTTTTAATGGAACAGGAAATGAAGAAAAACTGACAGATTTAAGATTTCTTTTGTGTCATTGGTGTGCTTGAGGCAGGTGAGCTGTAACAGTTACTAGTTTTATGTGAATAACAAACTTATTGACTTAGGGACTGAAATTAAAAATAGTAATGTAGGTTAAGTCAATATGATTTAATTTCTTAATTATTCTGTGCAAATAAAGAGCAAAGACATTCTCAGGTTTTCAAGAAAATTAACTTTTTTGAATGAACTAGGTAACTTTCTAGAAAAATACAGCATTTCAAACTTGAACATTTAGACATGCTAAAAAATTCTACTTTTCCAAATATTCTATTCTTCTCCACTTCTAAGATTTATTAAATATACCTTATTAGTGAATTTAATGATTTTGGTCAACCTGAAAGTGCTACTCTATCTTTCGAGCTTGGCTGCAATCTTCTGCATAAATCACATCAGTTACAGGGCAAGTGAATTAACCACCATAGAGTATATTTAATTTGCACATACACTATAGATAATTGAAATCTCTATCCTCATATAACTTCAGGGTTTAAGTTGATATCAGGAGCGTCTAGAAAAAGCTTTTTGTCATTTCTAACACAAGCATGGTATTGCTCCTGCTATGAAAAGTAAGGGAATTGGTGCAGAAAAGCTTTTGCAACTTAATTTTTCCAGTGTTTGTCGTTGCCCAGGGTGGGTTTCAGGGCCAGCAATGCATTGTGCTATACTTTCATCATCTCTGCCCTCACTAGAACTAACTGCAAGTTACTGTGGCTGAAGAAATCTTGCAAGATTTGTAAAACTGAAGAATATTAAAGTAGGCCCTGTAAATTCATGTAGCTAGATGCTTTCAGGATTGGAGACTAGATGTCCATAGCGGATGATTGAGAAAACGTGTTTTTCACCAGTGACAGGTTAAAAATAACTCTTCACTTTTAACACCATTTCCAATTTTTCAAGACCTCTGGGAAAGAGCTGCTTTTTGCAGAAACCTTGTGCACAGTGACCTGTAGAGTTAAATCTTCTCTTTGGTGCCTGCATTCCCTGGAGTTTCAGCGGCTTATCATTTTGTGCGTCTGGGATTTTCATGATTTGAAATGCCAAAGAGAGCTGGAACCGTTTTCACTGTCACATAGCCCTGGGGACTGGTGGTCAGTAGGGTAGGTGTGATTGGATGCCCAAAATGATCATTGCATTTCAAAACCATGTTTTTGTTCGCATGGGATATTTCTCAGTTATTTTTTCCTCTTCAGGTAAGAGTCGAAAGTTAATGAAGAAGCCCATAAAATTCCATTTTAAGTTTGCATTCTCTAAGTCAAAAATGAAGGTCCTTTGGGTGAGACAAAATGTACTAAATATTGAACACATTACTCAGGATGACTTTTTTTTAAATGGCCTTTTTCCTCAGAAAAGAATACAAATGAAACATATGTAATCCTAAATCTAAGAGGAAATCTGTCAAAATCTGCCAGGTTTCAGGGGTTTTTGGTTTTGGTGTATAGCAAGGTTTTGGCTGTGATATACTTTCAGTTGCTGTACTTTTTATCCCGTAACATGGAGTTCTCATTTGGTTATTTCTCTTTGCACTGATCCTGTTGCTTAAAAAAAAAGTCTGAGCAGTTAGACCATATGTTTATATCATAGCCCCTAATGTCAAAATTTTAATTGATTTTCCCACATTCAGGGTTAGGAGGGGGCTGTATCATGTTCCACTACGTCATAAAAACAAAAATATTTAAAATATGTTTCAAATAAAATGAAGGGGGAGAAGAAAAAAATGCTTAACTTAGAAAAGATGTGGGATTCATTAACAAAAGAAAATACTGGCCATGGACCAACGGCAAGCCAAATGTTTTGCCAGCAGTTTGCAGTTCACAGTCATCATTGCATGTCACTCTGCCTCCTGCACCAGCCCCTCCAACCATACAGGCCTTTATTTTAAAGAGAAACCTGTCTGGTTTGAGTTGAATAAATTAATTTGGGTTTACTTAGTTTAAAAACAAAATATAGAGGGCCCAATTTTATTTCATTATGCCCATGGGTAAAGCAGTCCAAGGTAATTACAACCACAGTGCTGGTTGCTCTATCTTAATTAAAGAGGGTTTTTTTGCACAGAGGTTTTTGCACAACATAATAAAATAGTTTGTGGTCTGGCTAGCCTCAGTGTCACAAGAGTGTACTCATTTCAGAAATTGTCCAGCTTTTCCAAAAACTGAGGCCCTTCCATTGAAGAGGAAGCATGGAGCTGCTCAGCAGAGCACAGGTAGTTTACAGTAAGGGCACTGTCATAAATCATGTAGCAAACAACCTTTCATACAATCTTGTACACTAAGTGGCATGCTTGTCAGCAGCAATGAATTTGGACTTCAGTAAGTCTTTAAGCAATAAGGTACTCTAAAATGTGCAACACTGTTATACATCTGTGACCAAAACTCTTATTTTTCCAAACCTTCCTGGTAATGTTTTGGGCTGTTTGGGATTTTTTTTTTTTTTGGAGAGGGGTCTCCTTTGCAAATAAATATGATTTATTGCCTAGCAAATAATTTTAAAGAAAAGGCATCAAAGACATTTAAATAATGTACTTGGGATGCTAATTAAAAAACCCCAAACTCAAATCCCAACAAGCATGACTAAGATAGCCTGTTATTAGAAAAGTCAAAGGAGGCATGTTTGCTAGCTGAATAAATCAAGTAGTGTTTTAAAAACACTGTCTCAGGGATGATTAAGGGTAAGTGATTTTCATTACTACATTAAGTTCTCCTTTCTGTTGTGGTGCTTTTTATATCACATCAAGCTTAGCGATTCACTTATGCTGCTTTAAAAAGCCCCAGCACCTCACTTACTTAAATCATGATCTGGTGCATCGATTCAGAAAGACAGCAACCCAGGCTTGACTTACTGCTCAGGAATCTGACACGGGTCCTTCCTTTGCGTGCTCTCTCTCATACAGTTGGTAAAACTGACTAAATTCAGTTTGGCAAATACCACTGGACCAGACCCTGGGGTAACTCCAGTCAGTAAAATTTCACTGCTTCCAACAAGTACCCCTCCCCACATGGTGGTTTCCTTCAAGTTGCACAACTTTCCCTTTCCTTAGATTATAATACTCTGATATTTAGGGTCACCAGTTGTCCCCGAGCCAGACTGTGGTTGCACTACTTTGCACATTTGCAAGGGCACGGTTCACAAATATTTGTGAACCTTGCAGGAAGAATCTCAAGGTTGGAATAAGGAACATAAAAAGGGCACTAGATGCTTTGCTCAGTGACCAGCAGTGGATTTTGGTTTTTTTTGTTGGGGACATAGATTTTCCTATGAAGTTTAGCTATGAAGTTTACTATGGGTTTAGCTTCAGCTGCTTGAACTAACACAGTTTCACCTGAGCTTGCATTTGCGGAGAAGGAAATGCCAAGGGGATGTGCATTGTATCCCAAGCCAGGACTCCAGCCAAGGGGAGGGCAGCCCTCAGCTGCATTTGTGCTGCTCTGAAGTACTATTAGCAGTGACTGCCTGCAGGACAAGGGGAGCTGAACATGTGGTATTTGACAAAACTGGAGTGTCTTCCAGCTTCCCTAGGCATGACCCAGGTCCTTGGCTACACAGTCCTGGGAGTGTGATTATAGACATCTGGTCTTCCTAGAGTCTCCAAGCATAGAATTAGGCATGTGTAAATGGGGAGAATTAGCCTAGAGGTGGATCAGAGAGACTTCCATCCCCCACATTAAAGTTCAGAACATGAAAATACTGATTTACTTCCCACTTAGTGTGGCAAGACTGAAGCAACAACATCCAAATATGCTTCTAGGATGCAACTGCCAAAGAAACGTTTCACAATGAACACAGAGGGGCATCCCTGTGGCAGCCTCAGCTGAGGTGCTAATGATTTCATAACCTGTTCTTTTATTATGCAAGCTATAATACTTGCTGAGACTATTCAGCCTGGGAGTGCCTGCCAGGGCAGGAGCCAGGGCACAATGGTGGATTGATAATGGTTTTGCATGTGGAACAGATCTGTACTGTGTTTTACATATATGGCTTTGAAACTATAAGAAAGCAGACATTTTCTATTTCCATTTGCATTAAAGACTTCTCATGAATATGGACATTTATTGTGATCATAACCCTACTACAAATTAAAATCAGATCCCAAGTCCCCTGTGAAAAAGAAGCTCATTATAATGTATGGAGATGTCAAAATGATACTAAATGACACTTAACGTTAAACCCCAAGCACTACATTCATCCATAGCTTAGGGTTAAATCTACAGTGGAAATAAGACCAGGAGCTAAGCAAGGTTTACGGGGGTGGGGGATGTCCCAGTAGATGTATAGTCACAAGCTGAAGAATAAACAGCTGGTTGTATGTCTGCCAAATATGAAGTGTCTTGCATATATACTGCTGCATTTTCTTCTCTCAAGTCACAGATTACCTGTGTTACATATCCTACACGGACCAGGTCAGATTTATACGAGGCGTAATTTGTTGATTCAGATGGTTTGTTGCTATAGAGAAAGAGATAAAGGCAGATTTCCATGTTGGTCTAAAGGTACACATATGAACCAGTATTCCTAAATACTCAGTTTCTCATCAAATTTTATGTACTAGCCATTTTAAGGACTTGTTATTTGGTAGGCTAAATCCGTGCTTCACAAAATAGAGAGACCAGGGGAAAATAAAACAAAAATATGCTGACCTGCAATCTGACTTTGCCACTATTCTTTACATTAATTTACCTTTCCTCTTAAAAAAACTGAAATAGAACGACAACAGAAAATGTGGAGCGGAGTGAGTAAGCCATGGCTTCCGACCCCTGGAAATCGGCCATACTCACTGCTGTGCAAATTCCTGCTGCTCTCTGAGCTGAGATCATACTGTTGGAGATGGCAAGTGTATAGAGCACAGATCTCTATCTTTCTTCCATTGCTAAATATTAACAGTAAAAAATAAATGCAGGTGATGCAACAGGCTTTGACTGGGTCTATTTATGTGATTGTTGAGATATTTTAACCAGATCAGTCAAATGTCTGGCTCCATGTGGCCAAATCAAACAGATCTGATGTTATTGTAAACTGAGTGGAGCTGCCACTTTACTGTTTAGGTAAAGTTAACGTTTTTTAACATGTTCACCTGTCATGTGTCTCAGGGCACATGTGTGATATTTTATAGGAGACATCTAGAAAAGGACACGTCTTCTCCTTTCCATTCTTCACCTTCTGCCTCTTCCCCTCCCTAAGCTGACAGTCTTTTTCCTCTGCCCTCCCAACAGCTCCAAGCAGTTAAAAAAACAAAACCAAAAAAACCCCAAACCAAACAAAGAAAAAAAAACCACAAAAAACCCCTACCACAAAACCAACTAATGTTTCTTGAATGTCAGCATGCACTGACTGTCAGGCCAGCAGGAGAAACAAATTGCATTGTCAGAGGCCTTCCACTGACAACTCCAGCCTACTCGTTCCCACAGTTTAAATCTGGAAACTCTTAATTCAAATGCTGCAGTTGATTCTGATGGCTATAGTGGCACTTCACTGAAAAGCAGTACTTTAGAGTTGGGTTTTGCAGCATCAGGCAGTCAGTGGGAGTTGAAATGATACTTATGTTCCTGGGAGGGTTGTTTTCAGACCTGCGTGTCTACAGGAGACCTGGGCCATGTCTAGGTGAGTGGCATTACTTCAGCTGTGCAAATGCAGCAAGAGGCCCTTCTAACCTGGTCAGCCAGGTCTTTTAAATTCTTTTATACAAAGATTGTTTCCTCCTTGCTGAATTGTAATATTGAAAACTGCAAGGTGCAAAATCTTAAAGTTATCCAGTACTCTCGGAGTTTCAAAATTCATCTGATTCAATTTTTGTCTCTGCTGATCATAAAGCTGCTCTTTTACTTTCCCTGGCATGGCAGCTTTCTAGTTAAAGCACTGTTTCAGTAGCAGTTCTCAAAGGAGAAAAAGTGGAGGAAAAAAGAAACAGTGCAAGCCATAACTACTCATGGAGTATGCATCAACACTTAGGGTTCACGTTAAAGACATTAAGAAATTATTAGCAGTGGGTTAGTTCATAGTGCAGACTCTTGGAATTTGACAGGATGACCTGAGCTTTTTTACATGGTTGCCTACTGACCATTAAGCTTTTTACTCTAAACTGGTGCAGAGGATGTTATTTTAATCTTCAACACAAAGTTCTAGTTTAGGAGAATGTTTACTCTTTAAGACACATATCTTTCAAGATAAAGATAAAATTAAAAACCCCCACAAACAACAAATAAACAAACAAAATACCCCTCAGCTGTGAAACACTAAATCAGAAACATCAGTACAAATTGGAAGGAAAAGATGAAAAATAAGCTTTTTTTCCTTAGTATGATGTAGCATATCATTAACACACATAAGTCAGTATTCTGGGTATAATTTAGGAAAGTATCTTCTTAGGGGTCATACATTTTTATGGATCTAGTTCTGTTCTAAATGACTGTATTAGCAGCATTCCTGTGAACTTTAATGGCAAGAGCATCATGCCCAAAAGAACATCTGCCACCTCTCCTTGTCTTTCTCAGCTCAACTGTACGTGCTGCACAAGGCAAATAGGATGATCACAAAGAATAGTGGAAAGCTGGTTTGCAGATCAGCATATTGGGTTCAGTGATAGTTATCAAGAAGAGCAGTGAGGGTAGAATTTGGACAGTGCTTTCAGGAAAAATTCTGTGAATATTATGGTGATCCCTCTGCTTCACTTCATAAGCTAATCACCACCAGAGGTCAGGAGAATTTACTTGGTAGTAGTCCACAGATATCAAGGTGTAAGACGGGGATTTTTGTTTTCTTTTGAAGCATAAGACATAGATCACTGTCAAAGCTTCTTTTACAACCAGATGTAATGCATGTAATATGCTGTCTGTTTATGGAGTGTGTGTGCATGTGTGCATATGAGTGAGATTCCCAGTTGGTTTAAATCCATTGTCTTTGGCAAAGCTGTGTGCTGTACACCATTGAGAATTGGCTCTATTGCTGTTGATGTATTCATGCTTTTCTTATTGTTTTCTCAAATTATTGTGTTAACTGGGTTACAGCTCATGAGGTCTCTTTATTTTTCAGCTTTATATTTCCACAGCAATAATTTGGTCATAAATGAGCATATTTTGAAGATCACCAGGTAGACTAATGTGGAAAGGTTTTTAGGAGAAAAATTTTGAATATACTTCTGATTGTTTCATTTCAAAGAACGGTTCAAAAGAGAACATCAAAATCCTGGTAAAAAACCAACCCCTAGAGATACTTGTCTTTTCATATTTTATCCCACTTCCACTTGCTACTATTTAGAACATTTCTACTTTAAGCTAGAGAGTCTAAAAAAAGTGTGCTTTGGTATTTGACATTACTGACCACTTAGACTTGCTGCTTTTTATTATAAGCATTGGCTGGATTGTATGCATATTTTTAAAACTAAGATTTGAGATTTACATGTTATCTGGAATTTGATCTCTAACTTGAAAGACTACTGTAGCCACAATAAGAATGAAAATAACCCTGAACTGTTGAAAATTCAACTCTGAGCACCCAAAGTGGTAATGACTGCAATAGTAGTTTTGTCGATATTTATAAATCAATGCAAACCAGAAACTGGATGTTTTAATTTACTACAGTTTCAATGTAACTGATACCCTCAAGTTGAGAGCTTTAAGCTTTCTGAAGTGCAATGTTATTGCAGGGCATGCATCCAATTTTTAAAACATTATATAGATTGGAGACAGATGAGCTTTTCAAAATTATTTTAGGCCTATTTTGATTGAATGCCTGAGATGCGTTTTCCAGTGGAAATTAATTGGATTGATGTGAAAACAAATGAACTCCAACCTCAAAATTAGCTGCAGGTTCATGCTTAAACCAGTACTTAAAAGGGAGGGAGTGGGCACTGATAGTGACTGGAAATCACAATGACAATATGCACTTTGTTGGAAGAATAAAATAATGGTTTTTTCAGTGCTTGCTCTTTTTTGCTGTCTCTCTTAACATGCATGCATGTGTAGGGAAAGAAATTTTCCCATGTATCTGTGGTTGCGCATGAATAGACAATGGCTTTTACTAGCTCTCACTGCTTCCCCTTGCATGCTGCTGGAAACCTCTGCTGGCCTGTGTCGGCAGCTGAGCAGCGGCAAAATCTCTGGCAGCCACTACCTGTTGTCACAGGGAATTTCTGGGGCACACCATTCATGCGGATTGTTCTGGGCAAATTTGTTAACAAATAGCAGCTAACGTGATTTCCACTGTTCAGTGAAATTTGCCTTAGCTTTGTAAAAACTGCTGTAAGTGAGGTTGGGATTCCTGTTTCTTCGACTGATGCTCTCAATCAGTGGATATCTCCCACTGAGATGTAGCGGAGAAGGAAATGTGAATTCTTTAAATAACGAGACCAGACAGCAGTGGCTCAGAGCTGATCTCTCTGGAAGTACAACTGCAGCAGTTCTCCATGACTTTGTTCTATCTGCCTTGAAATTCACCTCTTCCCCGTGCTTTTCATCGTTTGTACTAATACAGCTGTCAGCTGGGATTTTTAGCATGTTTAAGAGATGAAGCGCATGCAAAGGTTCCTCCCAGGAAATGGCATATATTCATTTTGATCAGTTTGAAGGGAATCGGTGGAGTGAGTTGGGAGTGGGAAGAAGGTCACTGAAGATACAGAGCTATTTGGCAGCACTAAGATATTTTTACACCTGGAAATGACTTGCTGAACACATAATGGAGAGTACATCCTCATGTATGTGCTCCTTTCCCTTCTCCCCCACTGCCACCCACTGAAACAACCAGCAGCTTTGAGATGCTGAGCACATTTGGGGCTGTGACCTTAGTGGGCCATGCACAAGTGCTAACTTTCCTCTGGGCCACAGAGAGACACTGGCACCACAGGAGCAATGTGCTGATGGCAGAAGTGCTCGGGAAGCAATGAGCATTAAAAAACACAGAGTTTCTCTATGGTATTCTTGTTAAAGGACAGGATTAAGAGCTGGATTTTGGTCTGCTGATGATGTCATATGTCATCTCAGAGTTTTTCGAGCTTCCAATTCTCAGTTTTACTTATCTGCTATTTTGTTTAAGAAACTATGTATTATTTTCTTATCTAATGCCTTTCTTAAAAATCTCAACAGTAAATCTCAGTAAATAAATAGCCTCACACATTGTCCTGATTAGTGACTGTGCTCTGCTAACTGTAGCAAACTCTGCTTTCCACAGTGCATACAGCACACTTGTGTCTCGTCAGCATTAAACAGACTGAGTCTGCCAGTGGCAGATATTGGAGTGGTTTTTTTCTCCTTTAGGCAGTTTTCTGTAGTCGATCTTTTTCTACCAGAATTCTGGTCAAATTGTTGCTTCCTGTCCAACCACAGCTTTATGGCTACATGTGCTATGAGTTGTATTGCCACATGGTCTTGAGACTCAGCAGCAGTTGGAGCCACTGTCTGTGTCTTTGTTTAAGCTCTAGACTGATGAAAATGAATGAGAAACTGATGGGTACAGTTTTATTAACTTATTAATATGGAGATGAAGAAATGCAAAGATTCAGATTAATTTCTTATTTATTAATATTACTTTATATTTAAATTGCTGGAAGCTTCTTTAGATGCGTACTATGTCTGTTGACTACCCACAGCAGCTGTATTTCTGTGGGGACCTAAGTTAGGTGCCTGAAGTGAATTAGCCATGATCAGAAACTAGTCTGCAATTTAAGGCCTTCACTTAAGTAGCAATCTTAATTTAATTAATTAATTCAGGACCCTTTTCCCAACCTCTTTGGGCACAGCAACCTTCCTGCTCTAATTTTAGAATGTTGGATGTGGGGACTCATGGAGGGGATGTTGAGGAGGAAAAAGTCAGGAGATATTAAGCCACTCAAATTATAAGTATAGCAGTCCTGTCTGCCTGCAGGCATATGAAGAGATCAGCAAGTACATCTTGCTTAGACACCCAAGCAGGCAACATCTCTGAAACATGGGGGCATGAAACTGCTGCTGCAGCATCCATCATCCTGTGAAGAACAGTGAAAACATGTACTGTCATCTTTGACATTTTAATTGAAAAGAAAGCTTACACAGATTTCGACCTTAAGCAGTGTGTTTATACAAGTGTATACAGAGAAATAATCTGTCAGTTCAGTGCAGGCTCATTGCTATAGGAGTTGGTTTAGTAACTGAACAATCCAACATTAGCTCACACACCTTGCCTTGTTCCATGCCTCAATAATTTTTAGTAGAAATACTTTGCCTAGAGGCATGCAGTTATTAAAAAAGAGACTCAGCTTGCTTAAAGTCTGGAATTATTAGCTCATGGTAACAAGCCTGCACTGGAGAAACTGTTGGTTCTTTGTTTTCATAACTTTGCTGTAATTCACCATCTTATTTTCAGAGACAAACTTCTGCTTTGTTTGGGAAGTTTAAAAAAAAAGAACAAAAAAAAGAAAAATAAAACACTTCAAAAAGATTATATTTTTTTCATTTTTATTATAAATAGAGTTTACAAAGCTCTTTTATCTTAGTATTTCTATTAAATTGCACTGGTCCAAATAATAAAGGTAAATAGTAAGACTTTTGAGAAATTTGTTTTACCTCATTTCCAGTATAGGGATCTATTGGTAGTGAGTATTCAGTGAGAGCTCTCCAAAGGTGCTCTCAGCCCTTTAGGAGTAAAAGGTGCTTTTTCTGTATCCTTTTTGCAATCTACTATTCCTTTCAGATTAAAACTTATGAAGGTCAAATAAAATCCATTTGCACTGCTATAACATGTTTGTGGAAAAAGTCACTTGAGCAAATGAAGGTTCAGCACCTTTTGGTAGCACAAACCTGGCAGAAGAATTACTTGCTGTTGAGTTGCCTTTATCTGGATGGTAGGGTTAGATTTCTTTCCAGCTGTTTAACCTGTTGATATTTTTCCTCAATGAGCCTCAGATTTTCAAATTTTCTTGAATTTGCATGCCAGGCTGAAGTTTTAAGGCCAGACTTTAAAAAGAATAGGCATGTTAAAAAGTGTTTGTGTAAGCTTTATTGCTGTTATCATTCCTGGTTTTAAATAAGTTGCCATTTGGTGCATTTGGTATTATTGTTACCTTTTTTCTTCATTGAAAACTGATACACCTTTATTCGCAGTGCTGCAAAATCACTTGTTTTCCTGGAGAATTAAGCTTGGTCCTCTCTGAGCTAAGAGACTGTGGTGGAAGTGGAATCGCTTTGACATTGTTGCTTGCTTTTATGATCAAATCATGTTTATGCTGCAGTTTTTTTGGTTTTATCCCACTTTTTTTTTTTTAAATTTTATTACAAGACCATGTTTTATATGGGCTAGTTCTTTATAATCCCTTGAACCTGACTTTTGCAGTGTTTCCCTGCTTTGCTTTAACTATGCCATTATCCTCCACATATTTGTGAGTTCCAGCTGTGTGCATAACACTGTGCAGAACATAAACTTCTCCAAGGAAGTTATAGTCTAAGAAACCATTCTAGCTTTTCTTATTTTTCTTGTAATGGGTCAGGCAATAAGACCCAGTGAAATAGAGGGAAGGGAAGATTGAAACCAGCAGTTTCTAAGACCTGTAAGAGCCAAAAGGCAAATGTTAATGGGTTCTGTGAGGCTACCAAGGACCTGCTGGTCCTTGTACTTGTGCTGAATTTGCAGAGGTTCCTTAAACGTGTTCAGGAAATATAGGTGGCATTAGCAAAATTGGAGTTTCTAAAGGTAAGATTTATCCTTGACTAAACCTTTAAATAGACTTTGGCCCACTAAATACATGATGGGGCCACTGATTTGTAGGGCTTTTCTCCTACAAGCTCAGGTGAAAAGTACAGAATTCTTAACAAATTTTGGAGGCATTTTTCCCCAGGTTTATAATATTTTACTATATATATATCCATTCACTGGTTGTTTTTTTTTTTACTTTCCCTTCATTTAAGTGTTCTTGTCCCTGTGTTTTAGAGCAAGAGATCAAGAATGCATTTCTGATAGAGTTGCTTTGTTCCCAGTGAACAGCTTCTCCTTAAGTGACATCAAGGGATACATGAATTGAGAA
Source organism: Pipra filicauda (assembly GCF_003945595.2). NCBI lineage: Eukaryota > Metazoa > Chordata > Aves > Passeriformes > Pipridae > Pipra > Pipra filicauda. The sequence goes on along the minus strand of NW_024105031.1, from coordinate 3,966,727 downwards.
GTAACATCTCTTTGGTTGCTTTTGACTTTGTCCATATAGTTTCATATCTGTACGCTGCATCTTGCTCTTTTTGTGATGCTTGTTGCTGAATTCCTTCTTCCTGTGTGCTGATGTATATCTTGTTATCTTAATTGTGCCAGCTCTTCTCAAATACTTACATGGGCTTTTCCTTCACTTCTGAATCAAACTTCTTGTCTATAAGACTTTTTGCAGCTTAGCCTTATCTTATCAGAGTCCTCCAGTTTCTCATTACAGTGTCAAGAATCACTTTCACTTTGCCAACGTCTTTACCAGCAGCTAGTTTCTTTTTCACAGGCTGAAATCTCTTCTTGTGCAACACTGGGAAAATACCTAAGCATAACATATATGAATATATGAACACTCCATTTAAAAATCTCTACAGAAAGCATATCTTTGTCTAGATGCTTCCCAAATCCTTTAAGTTACGAGCCTTAATTTTCCCTCTCCTAGAGTGTTGCCCTTCCTGTGTCTCAATCTCAGTTACTCCCTTCCTCTAGCAAACTTCCTCGGTCCTGTCATTTCTGAGCATACCAGTTAAATAAAAAAATATACAAAGAGACAAAAAAGCAACCAGAGGAGTGCCTCTAAATTGTCTCCAATTCTTTAGCATATTTATTTGCTTGTGTGTTCTATCTCTGTCTTCTACTTTTCATCTGTTTTTTGTCTCTAGATTGTAAACATATTCTGTAAGAATTGTCTCTTATCTGTGTTTGTACAGTGCCAGGCTCAATGTGGTCCTGCTCCCGACTGAGACCTTTGGGCACCACCATAGTATAAATGTCTGCTACTGATAATAATAATCTACTCACATCATGCAGAAGTCTGAATTATCTGAGAAGTACAAAAAAGCATCTTTACTAGGTTGGCAGGGAGCCATGAATTCTAGGTGCCAGTTTTCTTTTCCCCTGAATATGGTTTGGCTCTCTGAAAAATCTGGTGACACAAACCTCCCACTTCTTGGAAAGCTTGGCTCTCTGGTGATGCTGTGATTAAAACACTGTTAAACATGGGATACAGCAGGTCAGGTGAGGTCCCTTGCAACTATGCGAGGTATTCCAAGTACTTGTCTGATGCTTTGTTGTTGCTTTCCTTTGTGTTTATTTTTTTCTTTCCTCCTCTGAATGACAAATGGATAAATTGAAATTAGACAGAATTGCCCTGCTTTAAGGTTGGGAGGGGGAGGAAATAAAGGACCACAAATGAGGAAAGCTCTAGTTGGATTGATAGGCTTAAATAATGGCACTGTGGATCAAACAACAGCAGACCAGCAGTAAGTGAGGCAACCCCACCATTCACATCTCTCAGATTAAAACGTCCCCTTCATGTCTTTGCCCTCTGACTGAATTATTTGAATGGTAAAGGCCCAGGACAGCACTTGGGCCAGGTACTCTGTCTGCAGTAGCTGCTGTAAAAGCAGATTACAGCTAGTCTGTAGAATCACATGCTCCAGTGAACTTACTTTTTAGCAAAGGAAAGTTTAATTGTGACAATACCTGGTTGTCAATGGGACATTCAGAGGGTAGACTGTAGCCTATTCATTCTCACTATGCTAGGCTACTTGGATCCTTCAGCCTGAAAGCCACCCAAACCACATGCACATACTGACATCCATTGAAAGGATGAAGGCTGCTGGTATGCAATGATTGCTCCTCATTATATTGATTATAATGATATCATTGCTACCTTATTCACCTGTGTCTCCCTATTCCTTCCACTCACTTTCCCTCATTTTTAAATTATCTACAAGCTTTTTTGGGGAGGACCTCACCCACAATTTTTAAACCATTGCTTCTAGGCACTGTTGTAATAAATATATATATATGTGCATACATACATATTTTTATATGTATATATATACATAAAATGGTGAAAGTCTGATCACGTCTGTGTTGTGTAACTGGAGAGTGGTGCAGAAAGCCTTCAGCCAGAGCTGACCCGATGTGGCAAATTGCCATAGCACAAACAGCCACTTGTGGGCTGCTCCACTGTGAGATGGCTGGGTCTGGAGGCCATAGACAGTCAAGAGATGAGCTCCTTTGCTCCAGTGCAACTCCATATACTTTGGCTTAACTTTCTTCACAAGTGGAGCAAACACGAATGTGATGTAGGTATTCTTGATGACCTTGCATGAATGCTATGTGCAGGGGAGTAAGGAGCAGGAGAGAGGTCATGGTAAGACCTGCTCACCTGGAATGCTTTACCATAATAGAAAACATATTGCAGTGATACTTTAAATAGCATGTAGCCCCAAATGTAGCATGTAGCGTTTTACCTGTAGCCCCAAATGGTCTAGTAGGTTCATTCAGCATGAACCTACTCTCATGAGACCTCAGCAGCAAATTGTCATCTGCACGAATTGTCCTTGAAGACTTCCAGTTAAGGGAAGCCTAGTCTTTTTATAGACGAATGTAGTGGTTAGTCATCAGACAGTCTAGAAAACTGGGTCAAATAGGTGTTGCATCATATCAGACAGAGGATTTGGTATTAATCAAGGAGTCTCATAGTGAAGTATATATCATAGATATTTGATTACATTAGTGGAGTTATCTTTAATCATTGGGTAGAGTCATATGATGGAACATGATCGAGTCACCACGGCTTAGCGGGGTACCACCCATCTGTTTAAATGTTAGTAAGGATGACTCATGGTGTTAGCACGACCACGTAGAGGAAGAGCCAACGTGGTCAGTTACAGCAACTTGGCTAATGTGGTATTTTACTAAGCCAGAATAACACTATCTATCCAGCCCTTGTATGCCAGAAGGGACGGTGTACAAACACTGACCAAGACCCCATCATATCCAACAGCAGGCTGGAATACAATGAAAATTCCGAAATTTTGGGAAAACACCATGGGTGGCCATATTTTCAGTGAGGTTGAGCACCTGCCAGTTCTCTATCTTATCTGTCCTTTATTTGTGGGCTGTTTGCCCAACAACCCTATTTATTTAGCAGCACAGGTGCCAACGAATGAAAATCCCACAGTCAGCAATATTGACTGACAGGCTGCAGGCAGCACCTCCTCAGCATTTACAAAGAGAGGAGCGGAGTTGATATGTTCAACATCAAAAATAACCATTATAAAGTTTCACTGACTTTCTTTGCTGCTGGTTAGAAAGCAACGGCAAAGGAGATTGTGTTGTCCTTGGAAGAGGAAGAAATGTCTTAGACAAACTGAGTGTCTCAGCCTGTGCCATACGCATGCCCCGAGCCCTGTGAGAGTGAATATGCACAACCACGTGCTAATCAATGACCTGCATTCAATGTAGGAGCAATTCAAGTATCCATGAGTACTGGCCAAAGTCGGTTTCCCCAGTGGGGGGGAATCCCATGAGGATTATGTAGCATTTTTATTGGTGGCAGAAGTGCTGCAGGTTTTTTGAAAAGGAGGATCAGCCTTGAAGCGCAAGGTTTCTCTGACTGCTCTGCATCTCTTTGCAAAAACACACCTGGGAACGGACTAGCAGGAGTGCAGCAAGAAAAAAATACCTCAAGTACTAAGGATTTTTTTCGCTCTAGCTGAGTGTAAAGCATATGGCCTCCCCCAAAACAAAGCAGCGTTAAAGGTAAAACTGGGGACAGCAAGGAAGCTTCTTTGCCATTTTAATAAATACCAGTAATTCCCTTTTGCCCAAGCTGCATATTCCCAAACTCATTAAAGTAATTTTGGAATTTTTTTTGGCTCTGGAACATATAAGCAAAACTCAAACTGTGCAGTCTCTTGAGAATCACTTGCACAAATTGTATAGGTCAGGCCAAAATAAGTTTCTGTCAAACAGCCTAACACCTAAGCTTATTATGAAACTGGTGACTTGTACAAAGGGTCTGTATGTGGGACATCTCAGAATGAATAAAGGTGTGCAGGGGGAGCTGTTGTCATGGTACTTGTTTTACTTTACCACTGAAAACTCAAGTGGTATTTTTGTGGAATGCATTGCTCTGGTTAGCCAGTGCAGTTCCTGTAGACTGTGTCTAAGCCAGTGGACCCAGAGGGCTCTAGAGCTCCAGTGGGCAGGTAGGTGCACACCTCAGTCTTGTTCCAGTACAGGTGTGAGAGTGCACTGGTGCTTTCTCCTTCCATGCTCACTCCTCCTTGCCTGCTCTTTGGGAGGAAAACCTGTGTGCATCCCCAGCAGGGGCTGCAGCACCCTCTGTTCATCCCCAGATGCCCCAGTGTGGGGGTCCCAGCCCTTCTGTCTGGCACATGGACTTTAAAGCACAAGATAGAGAAGACCTGTTTGAACTTGTCTGCTGCTCTGCAGGACAGTAGCGTTGGTGGGGATGGGCCAGTGGGAAGTGGACACTTCCTGTGGGGGTCACCACAGCCACTGGAAACCAAACTGAGATCGTTCACATTCAAACTGGTATCTCCTCACTTTTTTCTTTTCAAAGGAACATGTTTTTCATGCTATTTTGACCTTATCCTAATGATTTGTCAGTTGTCTCATGTGAATGAGTGCTGGTGCGTGGCTGTGTTTAAGTGGACAGTAGAATGGGTCAGGGTCTGTGTACCTTGAGTATATTTTCTGAGCTCATTTTTTCTGCACTGTATCCTTTCCACTTACACCACCTCCACAGCTCCCAAGACTTAGCCTTATGCTGATCTGACCATAGAGTCTCCTATCCCAGAAGCTCATTCATGCTTCCTCACAGTACTTATTGCACTTTCTCACAGGATTACACCATATATCTGGGAGACGTTGTCTTGAGGTTTTTTGGGGTGATATGAAGATGTAAGTACATTCTATTCCTCCATCAACAGATAACCAGGGAGGCATAGGAAGAACTCATTGTTCGTATCTGAGATATGTTTGTTGCTGCTTTGGGATTTCTTTTTTCCCCTTCTGAATAAGTACTGTGTGTGTCTGGGAGGATTTTTAAAACACTCTTCAAAACACAGGCTTTTTCTCTCCATAGAGAACCAAGACAAAAGGACGGGTTCAGTCGTGTGCAGCTGCTAAAGAGAGGGCAGCTGAGGGCAGAGGGGTGGGAGGAGTAGGGTGTCTGAGTATGAAGGAATTGGCAGGGCAAGGATTTTGAGATGGCATTTGTTGGGACAGAAATGTTTCTGGGGCAATGGGTTGAAGAGAAGAGGGTTGAAGGACTGCAAGTCCAAGGATGGGAAATATTGGGGAGTTTTAGGGACAAGTCAATTAGGTTGTTTGAACTTTTGGTAAAAGAGTATGAGACTTGTAGGTCAGAAGAAAATGGTTTTGTCATGAGACAGGTGCCTCCACTTTTCGAGCCTGGATGTGGTGTCCTGCATACTGGATGTCTGTGAATCCCATTGCTCACAGCCTTTGGAGTCTTTGCTTGTCGTTAGATTACTGGAAGTGACCCCTAAAGTTAGAGAAGGGGTGTACATATTCATGATTGCCAGTACCACTTAAAACTGGAGGGCCAAGATGTAAAGCCCTATCATGTGGTGTGACACAGTTCAGACCAAGTGGGATGAACAACTGTCTTCTCCTTTGCAGCTTTAGGGTTATGACTGTTTCCCTGACCATGTCGGCCCAGTTTTGAGGCTTTCATGGCTAGCTGTGGATTCATCACTGAAGCAAAGGATGCTTCTGCCAAGGCTGAAAATCAACTGTGATGGTTAGAGGCTCTAAACATCTTGGACTCTTTCCATGCTCCCCCAATAGAGGCTCTTCAAGCTCCCAGACTATGTTCCCTTCTCTCCAGTCCTTGCTGTACCTTTCAGGGTAGCTCTCCTTCCCAATAAACAGTGTAAACCACGTTATACTGCAGAGCAGTTCTCTGTTCTCTGAGAATTTAACATAACGTACTCATACTAGCAATGTTTGTTGAGGCACTGTATGTGAAAACTTTCTTATTTTCAAGCTTTTTGAAAAGGTAACAAGTTATACTCACCCCAAACTTCAAGCAACTCATACCTTCTTCAAAACTAAAAAAAACCCCAAAACAAGAAATAACTGATTAAGTAACTCCCAAGACCACATTCTTAAAGGCTATTTTTAAAGTGTAGTTTTGTTTAACTCGTTAATTTTATGTTTCTTCTTTGTGAGTGGGCCTGCTTTCTCACATGCACTCTTTTCCCTCTGCTGTACTTAAAAAAATCCTTCTAAATCTTTTGAACCCCATTTGCCAAAATAACTCACTCTGCTTTTTTATGGTCTGTACGTTTTGCTTTTATAAGCTGCTTAATCAGAATGTAATTTTCCTAATTTTCTTTCTAGTTTTTTTTCCATTTTCTGTGTCCTGGTAATGTGCTAAGGGGTAAAATTAGTAACCTCGCTTTAGAACAATAGCTTGGTAGAGTTTCACAAGAGAGAATATCAAGACATGAAATACTCATTTTAGAGTAGTTTATTTACAAAGGTGATAAAATTTAAAAATTGATTTAAGAGTGGATAATTTTCTGTCATAGCCTGCAAAACTATAATCCAGATATTTTTGTTCCTGAGGGCTGAATTTACAGCAGTGCACTGATGTGGTATGCCAGGAAATTTTCCTGCCTTGTTCGTAGAAATCTTTTGCTGGCCACTGTAAGGTGCAGAGGTGCATAGACTGAGACCAGATGACACATTTACACTCATGTTATATCAGATGAACTATACTGGTGCTTTAACTGATAAACAGTAGAAGGAAGGTGATTCATCTGCTTCTTCAAAACTTTATGTTCCACTGATTTATGCAGGAAAGGACAAATCCTGGATTGGTTTATCTGTACCTGCTTGTCTAGAGTTGCCTGTGCCTAGCAATGGCTGGCATGGTAAGGCTTGTTTAGGTCTCCATAGCCCATGACAGCTTTTTTACTTTTCTTTTCTTCTCTTCTAGGCCTGTCCCAGGTTCTCTGTCTTCACTACTGCACCTACACAACCGACAAAGACAGCCTATGCCTGCCTCTATGCCTGGCACCCTGCCCAATCCTACCATGCCAGGATCTTCTGCTGTACTCATGCCTGTAAGTTTTTTGGTTTGGATTCTTTTAGCGGGGGAGGAATGGTTGTTTTGTGCTTGATTCAATCTATGCAGAGGTGAAAGTCTGCATTCTGTAAAAAATCAAAGTGAAATGTGTTAAGGAAGCTGGGCCTTTTTCAGTGCTTCATCTTACACAAGAGTATTTCTGATGCAGTTAACAGCATGCTAATTAGTGTGAGAGTGATTAGAAGCAGTTTACATGAGACTACAATTTCTGATTCTCACACTTGGTCACATAGGTGAGGTCAGCATATCTGCTCTGGAATGAAAAGATTTTTCTGAATTCAGACAAGAATGGAAAAGCCATTTACATAAGTTATATCAGTGAAGTCTAAGTAATCTTTTTGTTTGTGAGAGATTACCACTTAACAAGAAAGAAATGTGATTTACTTTTCTGACCTGTTAACTTGCACTTATTTAGATTTAGGTCATGATCACTGCTCATCTTTCATTCATTTCTGCAGGGATGGGAATATTTCCCATTTTATTATGGGAGCTAAAAGAGTACTTTCCAGTTGTAGCTTCAAATTCTTAAATGATTTTAACAACCTTTTCTTTATAAGAGACTTGGGCAGGTTAGGAGTGGAGATGAGTAACGATGACATGGGGAAGGAGAAGTTTTTGTTTCATTTCACGATATTAGGTTTGGAAGACAACCTGGGAGCAACTGACCAAAGGAGGGAGGAAAGTACTGCTTGTTCTGGATTTGCTGGAGCAAGGGGGGCACTCCACACGAATACAAAGATTCAGATTTGGCTGCTATTTGATCAGTCATTAATAAGTTATTACTTAGTAACTTGTCAATAAGGGTCTCCTGGAGTACTGACCAGGAGAACAACAACAAAAAAATAAGACTTTTTAAAAATAAGATACTGTGGGAAGCTTTTTTCCTGGCATAATTCCCAAGGAACATGAAATGGAGCAAACATCCAGCAATAGTGTAAGTTCAGTGCCTTCAGGCTGCTGCTGAGGAACCCTTTGGGCAACTTTACTTGCAGATGAGCAGGTGTGCTCTGGCTGAGAGCCACAGAGACGTGAGCTCGGAAGTGAGACAGACGCAGTCAATGCTGGCTGCCCCGGCTGCAGCTCCTGCCCCTCCTGAAACGGCTGCAGGGGAGATGGTAGTGGGAGGTGCTCCTACCCCATGGAGAGGAGGTAGGAGCTTTGGCAGTGGCAGCTACGCCCCGCCAGAGAAGCAGTGGGATATTGACATCTCCCCAAGGCCCAACACCCATTCTTGCAGGCATCATGGAAGGTGGGAAACAACCTCACCACAGGGCACAAAAAGTACCCCCCCTGCCTGGAGACCTCAGAAGGATTCAAAAGCTTCTTTGCAAGAGCCAAAGATTTAGGGGACTGGCCCAAAGCACAGCAGGATGCTCAGCTCTGGCTGAAAGCAGCACCATAACCCTGCTTACCAGCTCTGCCAACACCTAGCAGTGTATGGGGCTTGCCTCTTTTTGGGGAACAAACTCCAGGAAATTATTTTAATACAGGACTTAATGCCATTAGATTTTGTTTGAAAAGTGTATCCCTCCCTCTCCACCTAGTGAGATTAGCTTGCAGAAAGGGCTCCGAATAGCCAGGAGGAGTTCTGCTTTGTTTTTTGCTATCTCAGCAGTGCATGAAAGTTTCCCTTACAAGACATATGGAAAACTCTTCTCATCTGAGTAGTCTGAGTGAAGGAAAAAGAGCCAACTTGTTTTCCATATGCTTGAGATTGTAGATTTTTATTTATGCTTTTAACAAGCTAATTTGGGCTGCGCTGGTAGGGGAAGCTACAATTTTATACAGTGATGCTTTTAAAACCACTTAGCTCTGAGTGTTGTTACACTGAGAGGGAGAAAATCATTACAAAAAAGCGCAAACCTGGGTGGCTGCTACATTTGTTTATTAAAGAACCCCTTTCTTTATAATTGGCTGTGAGTTTTCAGGGCCGATTCTGATGAAACACACGCCTGCGTGCATACACACATTCAATTCACGACACAGATTGTTATTTTTTCAGTCATGACTTGAAGAAATAAAGCTGAGTCCATTTAAAAAGAAACCGAGAGTAAATTCTTGCAAATGTCTCCAGATGTTTTCAAATATTTTTTTTCTTTTAAAAGATGGAGCGACAAATGTCAATGAACTCCAACATCATGGGGATGCAGGGGCCAAACCTCAGCAATCCGTGTGCTTCACCTCAAGTTCCCCCAATGCATTCAGAAGCCAAAATGGTAAAAAGACAATTTTTTTAAAATTACTGTATTTTCTCATATTGCTCTTGCATACCAGTTACCCAGACAGTGGGGGATGTAGCCAGACACTGCTTACTTCATTCTTAGTCATACGTTATACTCTTTTTTAATATGCTGCAGTAAATTGCCTTTGTTTGTATGAACTTTCAAGATGTTCCTAGTCCTGAACTCTCAGTGAGAGGCAACTGAAGGGCTGTCTGATCTATGCTGTGTTAAATAGGACTTTTGGTACAGATTAGTAGAATTTAGGCAAGTGGTCTGTCTATTTCTCTAATGGTGTCTGTGCTCCACAACTTGACTTAAAGAAAATTGTCAGTCAATAAAGAGTGCAGTAAAAAGTGTGTGCTGTGGAGGGAGTGTATATAGTCCTCCTTTTTTCCAGATAGGAGCGTGGCGTGTCAGGGTAGTGGCAGTACTAGAGAAGCACACCAAACAATGTGTATAAAACTGGGATCTTTTCTTTTCCTAGAGTGCAACAAGGTAGTTGCCATCAAAAAGAAGTGTCAGAATTTGGACAAATGTAGTTAATTTATACAAAAATGGTTTTTAAAGTTGTTCTACATCTTACAAGTCTTCTCATGCATATGTACTGGAATAGGATTAGTGTGGGTAAACTAAACTACAGGTGGGCAGTTTTCCCAGCTTTTGTGGAGGTGTTCAGCACTGATATCCTTGAAATCAAGTTCATCAATGTAGAAACATTCAGGGGTTTTCAGTTTCAGATCTGCCATTTGCTGGCTAGTGGAAATATGAGGACAGAAGTTTTTAGTTTTAACTCTGCAGGGTTTTTATCCTCTCAGGATATCCCATAGTAGTGGAAAACAAGAGTAACAGAACTTCTTTCAGTGATATTTTGCCCAGTTAACATTGTCATTAGTGAGACAATGAAATCAAACTGACAAAGATTGGGCAACCACAGGTTTTTATATATTCCTACTTTCATGACTGGTACAGCTTTTAAAGTTGTTGTCATTTATCCTGAGGCAAAGAAAAATATCTTCTTGTCTATAAGTATAAATGCATGCAAGAGAGTCTGGGTTAAGAGTAACAACATATACGAGCTTATTCTGCCTCTGTTTTCTTAGATTGGATAGGTCATGCCTTCGTCTCAGTGTTGGTCTGGGTTAGGCTGTTAACCCAGCCTCTGTTAACACTCCATCTAAAACCACACTGCGTAAACATGCAGCCAGTTGGCCAGAAGAAGAACGATAGCCAAAAACACTGGCTCCCCCAGCCAAGGAAAACCTGTGGTCAAGAGTTCTCTCTGCTGTACCACACAGTGACGGTGACATGCCAAATGGCAACAGCATCTGCAGCAGAGCTTGTTAAAAACTTTTTGGAATAGGCAAGTGTTTTTTCAATGCAAGTGTAGCTGAGCCAAGCTAAATACTCCTTGGCTGAATAAATCCAAAACTGGCATCTGTTTTGGGGACTAAAGGTTCTGTAGTTTACTCTCTCCCAGCACCCCCTGCCTCTTTTTTACTGGAAGTGTGAGGCTACTTAAGAACAAGATTAAATTATTGGTGCATATGGTGAGAATTCTGTGCTTTAATAACTGAAACTGTACATTAATATAAATTACTTTTTAGTCTGGGTAGGTAGGTTTTGTCCCTAAATCTAATGTATGAAGGCATGGTTCTTTCAGATAGAAAGTGCTATCCAAAACATGGTATAGTGAACAAGCAGCGCCTTTGCTTCTCAGAGGCTTTCCGCCACTCTTCCAAGGGTGGAAAAAATCTGCACACATTAACTCTTAAGAGTAAGAGGTAAAATTCAGAGCTCTGAGACCCTTCTTATTTTCAAATACAGGTGGTTTTTTTTTTTTTTTAATATCCCATATTTCTATATTCTAGTTTTATAGTTTGTTTCAGTCTGAGCACACATATAATGTAAAAGGCTTCTTCGTTTAGCCACTGCTTTGAGCACTATGAAGCTATTAACAAAACCTAGTGTAAACACAAAGTTGAAAAAAATGTGGGAAATATTTAGAGAAAAATTATTTCTTACATGTAAGTTCATGGATTTTAAATCAGAATCATCTGTATTACAGGCATGTTTGTTCTTATTATTAACTGTTTCACTTTTCTTCATGCTTAAAGCATGAAACTTCACATACTCTGGCAACTTTTTTTAAAAAGTCAGAAGTGAGGGTGCTTAGTACCTTACTGGACTGTGTCCTACATTAGGAAGGAATTTTAGATTTCCCTAGATTCTGCTAATGCTATTTCTGCTGATACATTCAGCACTTCTTATGTTCTCTTTGGCTGGCCCCGCTCTGAGAAGAATGTGTATGTCAAACACTAGATAGAGACATCTAAGATGCTTTCAGCTAGTGACTGAAGTAAATGAAGTCTGGGGAACCTTGAGCCTGATTCATCAGCTGTCCAAATCCATGGGAAATGGATCAGCACCTTTTTAGGGCCTACATGAGAGAATGCAGGATGGGCTCCTTTAAACGTGAGACCCAGATGTGAGACTAAATCCTTCTGGCCTCATGAAAGTATGTACCTGAGCAATGCAAGCATGATTTGGTATGCAGCAGTCATAACACTATTTGGTGACTTAATTTGCTTCCATAAAATGCATATGAATAAATAATACCAGTATGGATGCTGTGTGATGCCAGTTTTTTAAAAGAAAGCAGATAGGCGGCAAAAGATTCCCACCCTTGATTGGTTCATATTTTTTTTGTAGTAGGAAATGCAAGCAAATCTGATAAATGTGTGCATTGTCTCATATACAAGCACATATACACACACATATATACAACATGTGCTGCATTATTCCTGTGATGTTTCTATAATAAGCAATTTATTTATCTATATGTATTTTAATCAGCTTGTATTAGCTGGCATTTATGGAAAGCCACACTCTGCCACCCAAGATACTCATTTTCTGGTTTATTTTTTTTCTGGAGAATGTTCCATCAAGTATTGCAGATGACATCCCAGAACTGATTTAATTTATCACAACAATCTCAGTTTCCCTCGCAGTATGCCTCTCAATTAGGTTATCACCTAATGCTTTAAAACTGTCCTAGTAAATAAATGAGTGAACATCTAAATCAATACTGCTTTCTTCTTAGATTCAGAGCTGAATGGATCAAACCCTTATGCTGCCTACCAAAAACATACATTGATTTTGTGTTAAAATATATTGCATTGGAAAGAGGATGAAACATATAGCTCTTAAGTGTATGTGGCAAAAGTACACAGGGTAGCATGTGTAGTGTATTAACATGTGGTTCAGTAGCCTGAGAGTATTATGAAATTGGAATTGTTGGTGGTGCTTTTGCCTTAATATACTGCTTACATACAGTTCGGTTTTGCAGTTTCAGAGTATTGGAGGTTTTAGAACTCGGAAGTGCAATATTGTGTGGATTACTGGAGTGAAAGATAAATAGTGTGCACTGAACTGTTGGAAACCTGTGTGACAGCAGGTCTTTTCTATGGAGCCGATGCCTTTCTATCTGAATGTTGCAAGGCATTGATCTTTACCTGCAGAAATTTATGACCTCTGAAAGGAGGTGTAAAAAGCAGGCTGGCAATGAACATAATTGAACTTAAAAATACAGTTTTAAATTTGACCTGGTAATTTTTTCTTTTACCCTTTCTGTCTGCCACTTACTGGATATGTAGTTTTATAAAATTTAAATAAAATGTAATATGTATAGCTTGGCTGTGCTTATATTCCTGACAGAATATGTATGGTTCTTTAAAAAAGAAAATATTTCTGCATCAGAAGTGTGTAGGACTCTGGGCTATTTTTTTTGCCTTATATGCATTACTAAGTTGAACAGTAATAATAAAAAAATCAATTTGAAAGTGTCTATCAGATGAAAGAGTGAAAACATAACCAGAAAAGAAAAGTAATAAATCGGTAGTGTGCGTGTTCCCAATTATAACAGTAAAATAACTGAACCTCCTAATTCACCTAAGAATGCCGAACAGCTTTGGCAGAGGAGGAGGAGAGACGTGAAAGAAATTGCATTGAGCCAGTTGTCATCAGCACTGGTTTTTGTTCAACTTAATGAGAGCTAAGGGTCCAAATCCTACTAGTGGCTGTGAAAATCCTGGTCCAAGCATCACTCAGCTCTCCATCTCAGAGGAAAGGCAGGACTGGCTGCGGGGACCTGGGTGCATTTCGTATGGCTTTAAGACAGGCACAGCTTGCTTTCTCCAGGAACACAGTATGTCAGCCAAATGGGAAAGGCTTGGCTATAAAGGTGGAGGGCTTTCATCGGATGCGGATTGGGGTCTGAGTTTGGATGGAGCCTTCTGCTGCTTGTTTTACAAATAGCCTCTGTTTCCATGCTGGTTTACTGTGACTGTGCAACTGGTGTAAAGTGAGAAACAGCTGGAATAAGCTCTTACCTTGGCCCCGCTTTGATATTCAGCTCAGCCATTGCAGCAGCCGTTAGATGTGGAAATGAAGAAAGAGTGCTGCCCTAACAAGCAATGGTGTGCTGGGACAGCTGGTAGCCTTGGGAAGCCCATGCCTCTGGATTCCAGCTCTGGACCCAGGTCTGCAAGGTTTCCATACTGATTTGAGGCAAGAGGTTAACACAGGCAGTCCAGGCAGGATCAAAGCTACTGAAACTCTAGATGTAGCTACTTAACACTTCATGACTGAAGATGCTTGATTAAACAAAATAAACAGTTTAAGGTCTACGTTTTCCTATCAAGCTAGCTGGGAAAGGCGTCGCTTTAATAGAGCAACATGCACAAAGAACAGAAAGAAAAATATTGCATCTCTGCAGAGTTTCAAAAGCAATTGCTTATCTCATCCTTCACAATAAAGCAATGAAAGCAGCGTAAGAGAAAAAAGAATGTGTAAAGCAAAGTCTTCCAAATAAAAAGTGTGATGAAATTTCCTGTATTAGTAACTGAGAAATGTTTTCACAGAATGGACAGTTAAATAGTTAAAAACCACGATGCTTCTGCAACTGTTGACAAAACTCCCTAATCTGAAATTGTATCTCCCGTTATATTTGTTCTTATGTTTTAAAGTCTCCAAAGCCAAACTTTTAGTGTGCTCCTGATCTGTACTTTAAAATCTTGCCCAGGAGTAGCTTTGCCTGCAGACAGCGTGCCTTGCTGTGGATTAAGGTATTATCATGATGGGTGAAGCTAACCGTATTCTGGTTTGTTTATTGAAACAGGACCTTGTACCCGTCATGCCTAAATGCTGGATTATGAACTAGACAGGGTAGGAACTAATTCTTCTCAAGCTGTCAATGGCTCAGTAAGTTCACTAGGGAAGCAAGGCAGCTCAGTTACTCATAGCTGCTGCAAATATGTGGCGAATATCTGGTCTTGCTTCTCCTGAGTGCATATGAATTGCGTTGCTTGTTGTAGGCACAAGTTGTAACAATTCCTTGCATTTTTCTTTCTTTGTGTCACTTTATCCTGCCGTGATCTTATCAGCACTATTTCCCCAGAAGAACTTGGATTTTTATTATTTTGTTTTCCTTGATTCAGCTGGGTGTTAAAGTGACCTCGCTTTCTCCCCCACCCACCAGCCCTCACCCTTTCTCTTTTTCTCTGTTTCTCCACCACCCTCACTTTCCTCAGAGGATTTGTCGTCTTTGTAGATTTGTTTCTCTTTCGCCTTTTCCCTTTAGTGTCCACCCTGATTTTGTAACCATAGCAATAACTGAAATACAATTGTAATATTTGCTTGCTGTAGCTATCAGCTAGCCCAACACATGAACTACTGGCTTTTGTATGTCATAAGATTTTGAAACTTAAGTCTGATGCATCCATATACATGAGGATAACTTGTTTGGTGCCTAACTGTACCCTAAAGAAAAGATTTTCTTTGTGTAAAGTTGTGTGTCAGTGGGCACCAGTGCAAGTAAAAGCAAGTCCTTATGGTAGTGAAGCCAGGGAAAAAGGAAATTGTAAAAATAAAGTTAAGGTTGCGTTACAGGGAAGTTCTGCTTCACATAGATATATGTGATATTTTCAGTCTTTTGCTTGGAATATGTACAGCTTTCATTTTCCAAGATTTTTGCAAGACCCATGAATGATGTAAATTGTTTTGCACTTCAGGTCGTTGCACATTAAGCCCAATGTTTGATTGGGATGTGCTAGTGCATCTCATAACAAGCAAGGGGCTTTGGGTTGGAGGAGATGGTGTTGCACACTTTACCAGCCTCATATTTTAACCACTGAGGACATGAGAGCTGGAAGCAGAATTCTCGTGGCAATAAATCTCTTCTCTATGAACAGGCTTAAAAAGCATTTTCTAAAATCTATATAGTAGCTAATGAAGCAGTTTATTAATTATGATAGCTTTCCTGTGAGATAAATAATTTCAGACTTGAACTGAGTGAGAAAAGTGAAGTGACTCACTAGAGGCCACACAATTTGTCAGTGGAAGAGCTGAAACAAGCACAGAAGAATTTCTGGCTGCCAGTTCAAGGAAACACAATTTTTGTCTGAGTAGAATTTATGTATTTTTTTTTTCAAGTTAGTATTAATGTTGGTAATATCAATATAGTTGTTGAAATACAGTATATTTTCAGGACTAGGAAAAGAATGGGGAGACTGAACTCAAGCTTACAGGGGGTGCAGGCTCAAATTTAGGATTCACATCCAGTTGAAGGTGGCGGGTGTTTGGATTTAATACCCTTGAAATTTCCTGAACTTTACTGATGAGATTTTGGCTCAGAATGACAAAAATTAACTGATCTTCTGAGACTTCTGTCATCTGAGATGATGGAAGCCTTGTGAGATCAGCTTCCCTGGCATCATGGCTTTCACTGAAATCTCAGGAGAGCACTTACTTTCACATAATGTCAACCATATCCAAACCGGGACTAACAAATACCCCTGTAGATCTTCTCCTAAGATCATAGGCATATTTGAAACACTTCTACAAGCTGTGTGCAGTCTGAGGAAACGTTCACAGCATCTGTTGTGTCCTCTGTCAGATATGGCCAGTGACACTTTTCAGTGGTGGGAGGGCTATATATACTGTCTTCCAGATGTTCATTAGTACAATTTTTCTTATTTATGTTCAGAGAAGTATTAACGAGGTAATTTAAAAACTGGGACAGGCTGAGTCTCCCACCCTGGAAATACTTATGCAGGAAACTTTGCTCTGCTCTGGTTTTTACTAGGAAATTGCTGGCCAGTAAAGTTTATCTGAGATTTTGGTGTATAAAACGCAATGAAAAATCTTCTCAAATGTGCTCTGCAGTCAGACTGCATGGGATGTGGTGTAGTTAGTTGTGTCCTCTGCACTCTGTATCCTCTTTATTCTACAATTACTGCATAGCCCACTTTACGGGACACCCCCATTATGCCCCTGCTTTACCCCAGGGAACCTGAGCTCTCTTTACTCACAGTTTGTTGCTTGTGTGCTGAGGACTAAATGCAACTTCTCTGGCAATGTTACGCTGCTTCAGATAGTTTCCCCCGTTTAAGTAACTTACGTTGTGAAGAAGACAGTGAAATAAGTGACATAGCTGGAATATTGCAGAGGCAGGGGGAACGTGGACTTTGACCAACCAAAAATGAACTAGCATGAACAGATGAAGATTTGAGTAAAAGATTGTTAGAGTTTTTAGGTAGAGGATTAGATTTATGCAAAATCTTCCTCTTCTGGTCATGGATATGCGGTTTTTTTCCTGCCATTTAATATATTAAGGTCACACTGAAACCAACTCATTTTCATATTGGAAAATATTCTACAAATCTTATTTAAGATAGTATCAGATTCTTCATTTAGTGACAGTATCAGTGTGGAAGTACTTTAATTTACGATTATTGTCTTTGTTATATTACATTTTCATTCATGAAAGCTTGGCCTTAAAATTATGTTGTAAAAAAAGAAAGCTTTTGTAAAATATTAAAACAGTGGCCAGGATTCCTGTAGTTTTGTTGCTCATTCTACTGAAATTATTTAAAGCAAAATATCCACCTTTTCACTACAACTCCTCTCCCCTCCTCTCCTCATTTTAATTTTTTGAAATGAGTGTACAGAAAGGATAGACAAGCCCCACAAACAGCTTAAAATAGAATTTCCTAATCTTCTATCTTTAAAAAATCAGAGGCAAGATTTTTGGTGTAGTCAAAAATTACTTTTGAAATTTAGCCCTGATTCTCAACTGGTGTAAACCTGTGAAAGTTGAATTCAAAGGAATTGCATGGTTTTTGCATCAGCTGAGGACATAGTTTATACTTCTAAATCTCAAAATTTCCTTTAGCCGGGCTCTGGCCCTTCCACAGTTTGATACTGCCAGGTAAGCATTTTGTTTATTTTGGCTTTAATGTTATTTTGTTTAGAATCCATATTTTATATTCTACAGAATGTTCTACAGACTACATACAGTGTGACTACAGAGCACATTTGGGAAGATTATTCATGGCATTTTATACACTAAATATTTAGTACTTATTTGCCTCTTTTTTTTGCACACTGGTGTTTTGACCAGAATCTTATATGAACTTTTTCTTCCTTAATTTTTCTTAACTCTGCTTCCTAGAGGTGTTCATTACATAGCTTTAAAGGTAAATTATTTACCCTAAGCCCCAAAATAATATCAGGAGTTTTTATGATGGATTCATCATACCAAGAAATCACCTGGAGTTTTGTGACAGGTATTGGTACCTGTCCCTAATGATTCATAATGAAAAATTGCCAGATATTTCTTTGAAAATGATGGATGATTCATGTTGTTATATTTAGGCCACATTATTCTGGAATGTTTAAATTAGACTAAAAGCCACCTCTGAATATACATGTGCAAACATAGAGTACATTTTTAGTTTCCCATCTGGAAATACATATAAAGTCCAGGACTGTTTTCAAGTCTCAAGAAATATTGTTATATTTTTATTATGGTATTTCAGTTCACACTCATACTAATATGAAAAGTTTAGTAATGGCATATCCTCAATACTGCCCTCAAATGCCAAGGTTACATATGAAGTCCAATGGGATCTAGCAAATGTTTAAACTTTTATTAAAGCCCAAAGCCCAAAATAGACTTTACTAGACCTGTACAAATTATTTTAAATTATGTAAATATTTTTAATATGTCTGGCTTCTGACAGAACACTACTATACACTGAAGTATGACATTTGCCATACTGTGCCAACTTTTTGCTTTTTTTTTTCTTTTTTTTCCCCAAAATACCTAGCATCATTACTGGATTTGACTAGAGCCTGCTTTATGTGCTGCTTGTAGTTCAGGAGAAATGTATGTAATGAGGATGGACTGTGTTCTCTGACTATTAACAGAGGCTCTTTAGCATGAGGTTAAGCATGAACTTTGTTTTGGCTGCCAACATAGCAGCCAGGAGATACCCAGGATAAGGGTGGGGGAAGTCCTGATCTGCTTTCCATCTAATGGACGTGTGCAGCTGCTCTGCAGGCTGGTGTCAGTGTGCAGTGTGTGAGTGTGTCAGAGAGAAAACTATGTATTCAGGGTTTTGTAACAGATACTGCTCTAACTTCATCTTCTAGGAATTTTCTTAAATTAAAAAATCCTGCCAAAACATTAATATCTGGATGTGTACAAAATCTGAACTTCTGAGTACTTCATTTAAACAAGAGGCAGTGTAGGCAATAGTGACAACTAACAATCTGAAGAGCTCCAGGTTTATTGGTCAGATGTTTGCAGGTATGCGTGTTTGTGCACATGTCCATTTATTTTTTTTTGTGGTTTTGGTAGGTCTTTTTTCTTCCTCTGTTACATGCAGTTTTACTGAGCAAACATAATCTTATCTATGCCTATCCGCCTAACTTTGCCCATCTCTTTATTTGTGTATTACCTTATCTTGTGTTAAGAAACTACTTTTCCCGAAATACTTCAGAATGCTGCAGAACAATAAATGTCTGAAAAATCCATGTGTGTTATCCAAAACCCACTTACTGACATTTAAGGTGACTAGCATTTGCACAAAGGAAATTTGTTCGGCTACATCAACTTGCAGAGGCTTGTCAGTCTTCTAAATCATGTTAGTGGTGGATTAGTTTGATTGGAAACTTGATCCAAGCAATGTTTGAATTAGTTGCATACAGAGGTCCCAGAGGTAATCTAGAGTTTATGTGAAAAATGGTGTATAACTGCATCAGTATTGAGATTAAAATATGAATGAATTGCCCTTGGTGAAATTTGTGGTTTCTGGATTTGTTTAAGGGTACCCAAATCCTTCATTTAAATAAGAAAATAAGGTAGCTTGATCTAATTTTCAAGATTTTAGAAAGTAAAACTTCCCTTTCTACTACACTTAAAATTCAAGATGTTTTTATGCTAGTCTTAGTATAACAACTGGTATATGTGACTCATGACGTTAGTTTAATGCTGCCCACAAGAATCCAAATAACGTAGCTATGACTTGTAGTACCCATCCAGCATGTGCTTTCCTCCTATAGGAAAAAAGTACTATAGGGCTCCTGATCACTGCAACCTGGGCAATGACCGGCTGGATGAAGCAGCTCTGAACTTCCTCACTTTACTAGCTCTGATCTTTGGTTTGTTCCCACCAAGGTGAAAACAAGAGATTATGAACATGTATTTTTCTGGAGCATGTAAGATCTTTCTGCAGACTTCTAATGTCTGAAGCAAAAGAAGCTCTCTTGAGTTGCTTGTGTGAAGGAGATGATAAGCAACCCAGATTAAGTCCTGGATGCCTTTAAACAAATTCTGTTTAAAGAATCTAAATTCTGTTTAAAAAAAAAAATCTACTGTAGATTCTGTCCTGCCAGTTACAGAAGAGATCATGATGTGCATGTAGTTGGGAAATGGCATTTGCCTGAAGTCATGATCTGCCTGCCTGTCAATCTCTATCCTTTGTTTCTCAGTGGGATGTTAGCATCACAAGTGATGGACCTATATCCACATTAATGAGACAGCATTGTATGCCAGGAGCTCCCTACAGGAGCCTAGGCAAAAGGGAAGGACAGAAGCACAGCAGGCTCTGTCCAGGCTCCAGGCACTTCCAGTGTTGAAACTGGGCTGCCATACCTAGTGAGGAGAGAGGATCCGCAGTCCTGGTGCTCCAGAGGTGTAGGAGCACATGTGCTGTGGGGAGTAAAGCAGGACCCCTTCCCCCGTGGTGTTTTTAAAACACTGTGAGAGCCCAGTTCTCACTGGCAGACATCTCCTGACCCTTCCTGAGCCTTGGTGTAGGGTAGGCAGGCACTGGGGTGGGCTTTTCTTTCTGTGGAAGCACATGCAGAACAGCCAGCAGTGCATCCATGTCTGTTTGGCTGCTTGTCTGCTCTGACAGAGAAAGCCACCCATGACACACCCCCAAGCACCTCTCCTCTTCTTTTACACACCCAGTAGGTAATGTTAGCATGGTATCAGTGAACAGTCTACCTGTCCACTTGAATCTCCATGCAGCATTTGATGTATCTCCCTTAATAAATTATGTACTTGGAGGAGCAATAACAATAGCTGAGATTCTTGAGACAAGAAGAGTCACGTTACCAGAAGTACCAAAAAGGCTGATTAAAATTAAATCGTAGCAGACAACAGTTGTGTTACAAAGGAAGGCTCGATTACAGCCAAATCACTTTCTTTGCTAACCTCTGACTTATTTATTTCTCCTGCATGCTGCAGTCTGCATACTCTTTCTGGTTCTAATGAGCATTAATTGATTAGCTGGATCTATGAAGAGCTTGAGCACTCGTAAGTACTATCCCAGTGGGTACACAACTAAATAGTTTATGAGATAATTAGTATTTTAATGCCTTTTCTAATGAGCCTTTTCAGTAATGAAATCTCATGAGAACATTATTGGTTCATATATATTTCTTCAGACAAAGCAGAAGGTAAGCTAATGCTATTAAGAGATTTTAAAGCTGGTTTATAAAATGGTTTTTAGTAACTTATTTTTGAATACTTGCCTTGGTTCATTTTGCTTTATTAAAAAAAAGAGCCGTCCTAATTTCTCCCACTGCTCTACCTCTTGCGCTCCTCTCTCCTGACAGAATTTTACACTATACTGCAATTTCAAATAATTGGGATAATTTTTGAGGCTGCTACACGATCTCCTAAGCTCAGCTGTAAGTAAATAATACCATACTGTCTGAGCGTGTTGTTTCAGATGTGTTCTCATCCTGGAAAAAAAAACAACTCTGTGCCTGGCTGCACAGTGCCTTGGATTTATGACTGTGTCAAGTTTGAGAGAATGACCAACCTCTACAAAGCTTTTCAATGTCAAGCTGAGTGCTATTTGTAGGCTTGAAAGCGGCACAGAACTTGCAGCCATACAGGCAGTTTTTACTTCACCTCCTCCTTTGGCATTGTTGGATATATTCCATTTTACCTAGGTTTAACCCGTAGTGGGAAGGACAAGTCCTGTGCCTTGAATTTTATTTTTCTGGTACCTAAAGAATACAGCTGAAGATGGCTTTTCTGGGAAGAGTTTTTCAGTGTGTGAGTGGCTCATTTTATCATTGGTCACAGGAATTGTCCTTGCTTTTTGTTCTCTGGAGATCACAAGATAGCAGCAGCTTCTATGTTCTCATCTCTTAGGGCTCACTTCTTCTATCTGGGAAGCGCAGTCTTGTCCTGAGTGGCACTTGAGCTGCAGTTTAGCAGCATATAGAAATGAAGGGAAACAGACTGGACCAAACAATGAAGCACCTGTGCTTTGGAAGCCTGTTTAATAAATTAGTTTTACATCATCTAGGTGATATATACCTTGAAATGTTTTAGAAACTTCGTTTTAGGTCAGGGATGTACAAATCCTATTTAACACTAGAAGCTGTAGGACTAAAACTGCAAGAAATTCCCCTATACAGATCTCATTATGTAATGTAAGATGCAATGAGTCTAATTCATCCTTGGGGTGTCTTTAATGGTGTCAGCACAGTTTCACAAAGGATGGATTTGGCCTAGGGACATTTCCACCATAAAACCTCACTGTCTTCTTCTGGTATTTCTCTCTTTGTCTCCAAAGCTTTACTGAGACTTGTCACTGTGTTATATTAATAGCTTAGTCCTTGTTAGTGAGTCTAAGTTATTAGTAGTATGGATGTTGTTTTCTTCAAAGGAATATGGAAAGCTACATTTTCAGTTCGGGTAACCCTAAAAGCTCCCTCCAGAACACAGAGAAATGGTGTCCTTAGACTTTGTGTGACCTTGCTTGCAATACATGAGTTAGCAATGCGTAGGAGATGAAGAACGCCCAATGCTGACCACTGCTTTCCACATTGCCTGCCATCTCCACACCCTCTTGCAACACAAGACCCAACTGCACAGGGAGGCTAATGCCTCCTGTGTCAGCTCCTGACTGCATCTGCAGTGTCTTGGGTTCTCAGTGCTCACCTGTGCAGCGGCGGAGCCCTCTTGTCAAGGCACAGTCCAACACTGTTTTAGAATGGAAGCTAAACAGCCTAATCTGTTTCCTTGGCTAAGATATGGTAGCTTCTTATGTTTATTGTTTGTTCAAAATGCAAAATAAATCAGATTTGCCTGCCTTGTCTTCAGAGGTGAGCCAGCCCCCCAAGCTCCTCTGAGACCCTCTGCATGGTCAGCAACCTGACAGGCTGCGCCCATGCCAGTGCCCAGAGAAGAAAAGTTCAAGTGAGAAGGTGCACATCAGGTTACTAGCCCAAGAGTAGAGGAAAAATATCCTCAGATAAATATTTTGGTTTCCATTCTGGAAACTTCGTAGAGGGTGTTGCTGCTCTGTAGTATTCAGAAGCTTCCTTAGAGGAGAAATGGTCCCTCATCTGTCTGAGGGTAGGAGCACCTAACTGACTGTCTTTCATGGCCTTTGGACTTTGCTAAACACTAAAGGAGCACAGTAAGAATTAAATTGGGGTGGTGGGCAGAACAGGTGCCAGATGTTGGATTTGATTTGGTAATATTTCTTTTAAACTTGGAACAGGCTGGAGTTGTTTTCCTTACTTTTTCTGAGACTCTCTCTATTTGTTTGTGCTTTCTGAGTCATCACCTGTCTTTGCCAAGACTTTATTATATCTAACAACAGGTATATTATTGATGTACTGTGGCATGCATAAAGCCTTTCTATGAACTTTGTTGGACATATGGTCCTTCCAGAATCATTTTGCTTCCTGTTTCTGCTCCTGAACTAGGAGGAGAACAATGCTCCAGGCTCTGCTCTGACAGTGTGTAAATGCTCAGCAAGCTTTGACACCTCATCTGCTTAAAAACACAGCTTTTTCAGCTCCTTATGTATTTAGATCAGCCTTCTTACCTTTCATTCTATAGTAACACGTATGTATATACATATATATATATATATATATATATATATGCAGTCTCTTTGGTGATTGCTAAAAGAACAGCAGAGAGGTAGGCACTGAAGAAATGTCTTGTCTCTATTAGAAATACCTGGAAAGAGCAAAAGGCATTTAAAAGTTTTGACACTTTCTATTTCTTTCTCCTCCTTGTGCATACCATGAGATCATGATTAATGGCTTTGTTGATGTTTGGAGGGCAGAAATCACTTATATGTTCAATTCAGGAAGACCTCTGAATCAGCAGGGCCCAGGGGAACAAGCAGTTCTGGGTCTGGAAGGACCCATGATGTCATCTCATGTAGGCACAGGGGATGCAGCTATTACTTCTTTAGGCATTATTCTTGGATAGGACTAAGGCATGTGGTTTTTTTTGGCCTTGCAAACACATTAATTTTGCCCTGAGCAATGGGAAGATTCCCCACCCTCAGGGGAGACTGTTCAGGATGGGGAGAGTCTTAATGTGCAGGATAGGGGGCTGTTGGGGGTGTACGGGCAGAAGGACAATCAGAGAGGGTTCTAGACTTTGCAGTTACTCTTCTAGTGATGCAAACTGAGTTCAAAGGAATGGGAACCTCTAAATGAAGTGTACTTGAAATAAAGCTACTATGAGATAGAGAAATATACACAGTAGAGAAATAGGATATCTTGACACTTATTCATGGCTTTCCTAGGGTGTCTTGGACTGTATAAACTCACTGCTATTGTGTTAGTGAAACCCTAGATTCCCTGAGGTCATAACTGTTACTGAAATTTAACTTTTGCTTTGAAGAAAGAATAGAAAAAGTAAATTTATTACAGTAGTGTAACTCCTGTCAATCCCATACATAAAGGAGTATGAAAAACACATAATTTAAGAAATTATGGACAATCTTGTAATTTCATAATGATTTATTTCCAAATAATGTGCATTTTAAGAATACATACTTTCTGTACAGAATGAGGAGTGGAGTTGAATGCCTTCTTTTTCTTCAGCCTTTCGTTTCAGTAAAAGAAGATACTATTGAAGACACATTGGGTAGTCTGTCTGGTGTCCTTGATGAGCTCTGCAAGAGATACGCTATCTCTGTTTTACTTTTAAGCTAAATGAATACATTCAGAAGTCATGGAGACTGTAAGCATCATATTCTCAGGATATCTTATTTCCTTACAACCTACTAAACTTTAATTGAGAGTCATTGCGCGTTGCATTTATGGTTCAATTTAGGTAATGTTTACTTATGTTTACATATTGTGCCTGGCTAATAGATGGCAGATACAGAGTGAAATTAAAATACAGAGAACCCGGACAATAAACATCCCCGTTCACAGTTAGACTATGAGTCTTTGTGCTTCTTCACAGTGTCATTTCAAAATCTAATTAAGCAGATGCTTAAGGAGTTTGAGGATCCAAGCCTTAAATTGCTCAATTAAATTACTTTTTCCTATCAGCATGAGCTTTAGTGTCAAAGATAAATTTACAATAAGGAACAAATATTTAGGATGAAAAGTATGACATAAATTAAACTACCTCAAGCCAGAAATAAACTGTTAGCTAACAACACAGTATGCAAACTGGAAATCTAGGGAAGTGCAGTACATCTTACCACAGGGTTGCCTATTTTGAAGAAGATAGAGCAAACATAATACCTAAATGTCTGAACTATTTTCTGGCGATATGCTACTATTTTGCATGTAGGTGTTATTTTCATTACTAAGTAGGAACATTTCCTTTCCCACCTGTCAGTCACATTTGAATCAAAAAATTATCCCAGTGCATTTGGGGGGATAGGGAACAGCATGTAGTTTAAACTAAGTAGGAGGAATATCCTACTTTATGTGTAAATAATGTAAAAAGCAGGGATGTCTTACATGGTTAAGAAGTTAAATTTCCTTATGAATATCACTGCTCTATTTCAATAACAGTGTTATTCCTGAGCAAAATAAAAAAGATTTCTGGATTTGTAAATGAAGCTGAAACCATGGGGTTCGCGGTATGAGGGCCACCCTGAGTACAATGTCTGCATTAATCTTTGCTCCTTGCACAGAAGGCTGGAGCTGCCTGCCAGAGCTAATGAATGGATTCTGACTCTGCCACATTAGGCTATTAGCAAATACAAAGGCTGGTCACAAATTATAGTTTGTCTGATGGCTTCAGATATAAGCATTAGAAAAACATTTGCTCAACAATAATAATTAGTCAGCGATAGAGGCAAGTTTTACAGATTGCTTTAGAGCACTGAGGCAAATGTGCCTTTCTGTGGGAAAAAGCCTGTTGCCTGTCTAGTGATTCATAAAAAGCAAAAAAAGGCACTTTAGTTACATCTTTTTTAAAGGTGAGACCAAACCACAGCGTTTCTACAAAACCCAAATAACCTCAGTCTTTACTGCAAGCACTGTAGTGTTTCAGAGCACTACTTTTCCTCCATTAAAAAACAATAACAACAAAAATCTTATTGGAGAGTTGTTCCTGGCTTGTATTAGGGTCATGCTTGCACAGATACAGCGCTTCACTGAGTGGATTCTATTTAGCTTAAACCTTAATAGTTAAATTAAACAGAAAACTTACAACTGGCTCAGAGGAGCTCAGCAAATCACCAGGCACCCTGGGCTGCTGAGATGCTTTCGTTCTTTAGCAATGAACTCATACCTTGGGCTTTTGTATTCTCGGAGAGAAGAATCCATAGTTCAGAGAACTGCTAGAAACAGGATGGCTAAATGAAGCCCAACAGTAAGCAATTCGTGTTACTGAAGCATGTCATTGAAACTTGGCACTAGTGCTGGGTCGGAGCTTATGCTGTGGAATGGCTTTAAGTGCTTGTCATCCCATAGATACCGCTGCAAATGTTCTGTACTGTCTCTCCTTTCCTGCGCTGTCTGGGAGAGTGAGTACAAGAATAAGTCTATGCATTTTCGTTTGTTTGAGTTTGAGTTTTCTGTGCTTTGGTTTCAGTAGCATGGCTATTAGATGAATGAGGTTGAATCCATGCCAGGAGAGATGCAAAACAGCCCATTACTTCATTGTGTGGTTGATTTGCGTGTTTGTTTTAAAAGTTTGCATGTACTAGTGAATGCAAGGGGATGATAGCATCTAATAATTGTAGTGCTGGCAGGAGCAATGCAAGCTTACCCACACAGCCTGCCAAGGTACCTCTAGTCTGGCTTGCAGCACCTTTTTTTTTCCAATGGTTGTCCTGCTGCCGTAGCACAGACCCAGAGAGCAGCTCTAAAGTACTCACAACTGGCGTATGCAGGGAGACCACCAAATCAATTTTCGTTTTTGATGTGATTAGTTTTTGACTGCTATGTTGCCATATCTTGTGCCAAGGTACTTAACAGGGGGTTCCTGCTGTGAAAGTCCTTGTTTCCCCTTTTGCGCTGATGCAACTAAAGGGAAATTATTCCCTTCCCAAGCTGATAATTCTGTGAAAGATTTTGAGAGGGATCTGCCAAGAACAGAAAGTATTAGTAGATTAACAAATGCTGGTAATCCCTGCATTGCAGAAAGATGGAGTTGATCTCTGTATGTTTGCAGGCTTGCGTCAATAGTGCAGAGAATATAAGACTGTCCTACAGAGCTGGTAATAGTGTCAGTGCATACAGTTTGCTTCAGTTATTGTCATTCTACAGTACCAAGTGTTAGTTAAAGGTATCATGATGAAGGCTTCCTCTGGTGCCCATATCGTCTTGACACGGACTCAGACATAGTAAGGACTTCAGTGGGACAATCTGTAACAGGGACTTCTGTCATCTAGAACAACAGAGCATGGTTGGTAATAAAATAATCAATTTTTTTAAGAATGTCTTTACCAATGCAAATTAAAATACCTGTAATTACTAAATTATCTCATTAATAAAGATAAGTCTCCGGATTATTTTCTGTTTACTAGGTTGCTAGGTGTACCTAATGCATCAATATGTGTAGAAGTATTCAATGAGATTGCCAGGTTTTTTGAAAGATAAATAGTTTAACGTGCTTCAGAAGTAGACTGCAATTGGCTAAGGAATTGGCCAAATGCTAAAAAAGTGACATCATTCTTGGCAAGTGATAAAGATGTATTTTTGTTAACAGACATTATATAAAAAGTGCACTATACTACTTCTAAGCAAAAATCCGTGTGTAAGAATAATGCAATGTCTTTTAGACCAGAATCGTTTTTAAAAGAAATTACATTTACTGACCAGTCCTGTGTACTAGTCTGTTAATGCAGTGTATTTGTTCTTTTATATAATTTTTTCTTTAAATACAATTAATACGTATGACATGAATGCTTTTAAATCAATACCATTATTTAGCAGATTAATGTAATTATTCCCTATTAATTCTTTCATCAAATCCATGTTTGTGAAATAGACATACTGTAATTGTCTTCTTGAGTCCAATCATATAATTCAACTTTCAGCAATTATGTTTTAACTTAATTCCAATGACTGATTAAAACCATGTGTATTCAGGTTTAGATAGATGTGCTTACTACGGGATTGTTAAACCTGCAGAAAATATGTTTTTAATAATCCATTAGTATTTAATTAGCATGCAATAACTGTCTTATTAAATCTAAATTAAAACCTTATTTGAGGCATGTAATTGAAAGTGCCACTGGGTAAAATCTAATCTGTCAGGGATGAATTTACATGGAATAACAATGCTAGACTTTTCCGCAGTTTTCAAGGTCTTCCCAACATTTGCTTAGTCATCACAGTGGAATCTTGCAACAATCAGTTTTCTGCAAGTGCAGCATTTAAAATGTGTTTTGGGTCAGAGTTGTCATCTTTTGAGAGTTCATCTTGATTTGAAAGATGATTCTTTGGGGAGAAGATGAGGAATTCTTAAACTTTTACCAGATGCCAAAATGTGTGTGAATGTTTCCCACTAGCCAGTGAAGAAGGAGAGATGGTTTGCAACATACATCACACGGTTAGGTGTTCCTCAGTGCCCCAGCATACCCTGACAAACATGAAAGGAAGAGGTGGTTTTGTGATTATATCTCTTTATAATGGAAAAGTTATTACTACACGTTGATATGTGCAAGGGGTCATGCAACATAACTAGTGAGAGCAAATTACAGTAAAATTAGACTATTTACAGAAATTGTGACACTTTTCACTGTTCCAGGATAAGAGGGATCCATAATCCATCCAGAGATGTGAATTCATAAATGCTACCGGTGAATTTGCTTCAACAGTACAGCTGAAAGAGTCTGTGTAAATTATCAAACCAAATTGCTTATAAAATTCTAAACATCACTGGTTTGAGATTAATAACTACTTGAGTCCCTGTAAAGATGTGTTTAATTAACTGGCTAACAAATTTCTAGCAAAAATCTCTCTGATCTGATCTGCAGAGCCCAAGTTTGCTGTTCCCTTTTCTCATCATAACCCCATGGTTCCTTGACAGTAAGTGGGAAAACTGCAAACACAGGAAACGCAAGACGGAAGAGCTGTAATTTAGCAGGTGAATCCCAGGAGATAATTTTCCTAGGATAGTCTGCATTGAGTGCTAGTCTCCATGGACATCAAAGTCTCATTTGGGAGCTAATCATTATCTTGCTTGTATCCTTACTATTACCTTGATCTGGGCAATGTCCTCATGAACCTGAGACAGTTCATCAGATTGGGATTTGGCAGTAAAGGATGGGGTAAGTCCAGATATTTATGGGGCTGTCTAAGGATCCAAAACTGTGGTTAGGGAGGGAATAAATGATTACTAAGGATGGAGAGCAGGGAGAAGCAGCAAAATATTTTGCTGATTCTGTAGACAGTGTTGGCCAGCGACGCCTAGAGTGTTGACAGACCTCAGTTCCTGAGTTGTGGTGGACAGTTCTGTCCATTCTCAAGCTGCTCACAGGACAGAAATTCAACTCCTCTCTTTTTATTAACAAGCTGGGGAGGATGAAGATAAAAAAAAACATCAAAGAAGGATGTAAACCAAAGAAACTTTCAAAGGGGAAGGAAGACACTTGAGAGCAACCTCATCTACGGCAGAAATGTGGCCTTTGAGGGAAGACAGGAACCTGCACAATGCAACAAGCAAGGTGAACAGAGAAAGGCATCAGGGCTCATTTGAAAAGGGGGAAAGAAAATTATGTGTCCAGTAATGGGGACAACCTCTAGAACTACCCAAGTCAAATGTAATGGTTCCTTTTACTTGTAATACATTTATGATTAGGCCACACGTGAATAGCTGTCATGGTGAATGCACTACGTGTGTAAACTGTGATCTGTTTATTTGAACTTAGACTCTAAGTGTTACTGGACACCCATGCAAAACTGGAATGCTTTTACTCCGCAGCAGTGAAAAGTGTAAATATTTCTGTAAACAGCTCTATTTTGCAATTTACTCCCACCAGCTGTGTTCTGTGATTTCTTATACAGAGCAACATGTGATAAAAACTCTTTTATTATAAAGAGATACGGACCATGAAAAGCCCATGAAAAGCCATGGGCAGCAGAGTTCAGTCAGATTAGTAACCATCCAAGTACATGAAATACAGTCAAAACAAATTACTATACCCCATGGAGGAGTTCAAAATCAACACTGAGATGCTGACATGGTGGGGAGGTAGCTAAGGCTGAGAATTGCTGAGCAGAGAAAATAGGGTGCAAAATTATTTAATTGCTCATCTTCATTTGAAATTGGTGAAGTGTCAGGTCTAGCTATGGAAAATATGTAGGGTTTATTTACATAGCCTGATTTGACGCGCCTGTCTAAATCAGGAGCCAAAGCTCCTAACAGGGTTAATAGAGCACTTTGGTTAAGAGCTAATTACAGCCTAGTGTGAGGTTCTCTGAATGGCTCTCTAGTGGCACCACTGGACTGGGGGCAGCCGAGGCTCCCCAGCCAGGAGACTGATTCAGGTATTGTAAGTAAGCACTCATACCCTGAGCTTCAGAAAGTTCAACAGTGGAGTATTCTATAGTGTTCATCAGTATCGTTAGTGCATGGTTAAAAACTGTGCAAATCATAGAGAGAAAGGCATTGTAACCACTTAGTGAAATATCAGGTATTTTATTAGCAGTGTGGGGTTAGGGTTTCAGCAAGGAATAAATCTAGTGTCTATAGAGCTATGTTGACTTCAACAACACCATTTTACACCTGCTGAGAAGCAGATTCAGGGTTGCTTTTTAAAAATCAGTCTTCTATCTACTCTTGGTGCATGTTTGCATGTGCTATCTTTCCCTCTCTTGCTAATATTTTCAAGCAAAAGAAGCTGCTGTGGCATCACTGAGGACAAGGACGTTAACATGGTTATCAGAGAAATTATTACATGTGGTTCATTGTCTTGTTTTTCAATGCTGGCCTGTAAAATAAGGATTACTAAAAAATAAAAAGGTCTGTTGCGGTTTGCAAAAAGTAGAAGTATTTTACTTTCATTTCTAATCAAACAGGCTAAATATTCGTGTTTATGTGCCTAAATGAAACTTTTGTATGCAGTCTTCCATCCCATCTGCATGAATAGTGGCATTGTAACAGGATGAGGTCACTGCAGAAGGGAAAGTGAGGTAAGAACACAGCTGAATCTACAGCCTATGCTACATGGTGCACCAGCTAGGCTTAAAGGAATACAGCGCTTTCGCCTGAGCCAGAGTTGCTGCGGGCACTGCCTGCAGAGCTGAATGCCTCTCACAGGGCTCTAGATGCATTCCTGGCTCTACTGTATGGTCTGATGCACAGTATACAGTTTCCTCTGCTTTTACAAACTGCTCTTTAGAGACCTCTTTACGCATCTAAGATAAGTGAAAATCCATATGGTTTATTTTAAAGCCTTCATTAAAAAAAAAAGTTATCAGGCCTCATTCTGCTTTGACTCATGTGGCATAAATCCTGAGCAGTCCTTTTGTAATATTCACTGATGTTCAGGGTTTATGCCAGCATCAGGGGGAGCAGTGTTTGGCTCATCAAAGGGATTTTTCCCTCTCATTCTTTTCAAAAGAAATGACTCAACTTTATAAAGACTGATGGCTTCCTATTGGCATCACCTTTGTACCTAGTGGGAATTCTCACATATATAGAGCATGGCATAACCCAGTGTGCGCATCTGAGGGCTGGGCAGTGGAAGGGTGACATAGCAAAGGAACATTTGAAGGAGCGTAAAATTTGCTAAATCTGTATGTCAGTTCATATTTTACCTATTCCTTGTGTTAACTTAAAAGGCCATATAAACATGTTGCCAAGGGTACACTGGCAAATCGCCATTCCTCACCCACCATCATAATTAGAACTCTGAGAACTTGGAAAAACCTGCCTAGCGAGCAAGCCCCTCTTGCCCTTTTTCCACAAGGTTCTCCAAGCTCACAAACCTGGGTAGACTTGGAGCAGCTGCCATTTCAAATAAGACTATCCATCCCAGCACCACCACCCAGCATAGGAGCCAAAGGGGCTCTGTTTTCATCCCATGCCACCTCTTGCTACTTCAGCTTCTCAATGTGACTTCATGAGTTCCCAACAAATTTGTCTGAAATAGAAATACCTTCTTGCTCCCGATTGTCTTTGCCATGCTGTGCAGCAATGAATCCATAACTCTTCTCGACCCAGCCTTACTGGAGTGGCCTGTTTCTATCTCACTTAGTAACCTCTTCCCCTCAGTCAGCAGCTGATAACCTTGAGGTCAAACTGATATGACATCTGATGTTTCAGAAGCAGGACACTCAGTACTGTTGTTCCTGCTGCAGAAGACTGCTGATCAAGACAACACCAGGGTTTATTAACAAATAGTGCCTTTTTCTTTTACTTGTTTTTTGGATTTGGGTTTTTTTTCCTCACTTCACAGGCAGTGGGTTGAGCCACAAGTGTTATCAAGGTTTTTCAGCTCATTTGGTACCCTCATTTTTGCCCAGGACAGGAAAACCAGGTAGGGGCTGGTGAAGCAAACAGAGAAGTTTGTAGAGCCCTTTCTCTGGGAAAACTAGCCATTTTTTAGTTATGTGAGCCAAGACCTTATTGACCCTAGGTTGCCAGGTTTGTGTGTGTCCTCTCTGCAGAAAAACTAGCCCAGAGGCTCTTTTATCTTTGTTCCACGCATCCCCCAAACACTAAAATAATCTCTGGTTTTCCTGTCCCACAATACCCAACTTATTCATGAGCATTGGAGCTGCAAATGACAGGCTGAGAGCTATCCCTGCTCTGTTCTGGTCTAACATCTGCTCTTCCCCTCAGCCTCTCTGATGCATTGGGTAGTTTAGGATTATGGCAGCATGAGGAGAGAGGAAGAGAGAGAGAGATATGAGCCTGGGTGATAGGGACAGCGATGGTGGGATGTAAAATGACATAAAAATAAGGTAATAAATGAAGCAGAAACTTAAAAAACCATCATTGTATAGAGACCCTGCAAAAGGAAGAGGTTGTCCAGAGAGCTGTGGACAAAAAGCAAGTATCCGGGTAGCATTTCAAATAGCCACATTCAGTCTGTGGAAGCTAGACATGCACCACAGGCTGCTTTTATTAGGAGAGCACAGTATGAGACACAAAAGAGTAAATGTTTCTGCTTCTTTCCAGTTCTGTCCTTTAGTGTAACTTGCATCTGACTCTGTTATAGAAAAGGAAACATTATGGGGCGGAAGCAAGAGAAACTTGCAGGGCTGCCGGAAGGAGCAGACTGTCTGCTTCCCTTCCCTCTCTTTCCTCCTCCTCCTGCCTCTGGCCACCTGTCAGCATCCCTTCGCCTCCCCCATCGTCCTCACTCTCGCCAAAACCTCCCTTTGTCTTAATGTGAATTTTAAAGCCTGATCTTTAATTATATTTTCTGCTGGCCACTGCTTCTTTCCCAAATGTCTATGTCCTGTTTTTGTCAGGACAGGAAAGGCTGAGAGTCAGACAGTGGTGGGGGAGAAATTCAGGCTTGTGCAGCCCAAGCATAAATGAGCCTTTTGCTTCCCGGTCAGTAGTTCAAGTCCAGCCCACAGAAGTCAAGCTGGAAAGTGATAGCTGCTTTGGAGTGTGCATGTACAGCATTAGTTGGTGGTCTCATTTGGGTTCAGAGCAGACAGGTGTCCGGTTCACTGCTGGCTCTAATTGACATCTTTGCCGGCAGCTTCAGAAGCAGGGCCAAAGACTGCATGGGCAGCCAGCCTGCAGTACCCTTCCCTGGGTGGTCTTCCTGAATCAGCATCAGAGCGAGCTGGCAAGGTAGCCAGGGGAGGCTCAGACTGCTGTTGTCTGTGTTGTATCCATTCTGTAAATAAACAGGGATATTCAGCTCTGAGTGCTGTTCCCGAAGCTTTGATTTCACTTTTAAGAAGGTGCTTTTTTTTCCTCTTTGCACTATTTTTTTTTAATCTTTGAAATAATTAAACTTTGAAGAAAGTAATGGATTAGAAATTAGAACTGAATTTACAAAGAGGCAGTTCAGGCATTCAGGAGTTCAGGATAAGCTGTAAATGAATCTCAGTGGTCTCTGGGTCCTCAGCTCGTCTCAGAAGTGCTTGGAGAACTCTCGTCTTGTTCTGCCCATGTGCTCTACAGTTTTGTCTGCCACAGCTCAGAGCCCCGCTAGGGACAGGGTTGAGCAGCCTGTGCGCTGGAAAGAGCCATGTAGGAGCCTTACAGAAATAGGGAGCACATGGAAACATCATGGGTGATACACTAAACAACTTTGTCTACTGTTGCAAATCGTACGTGAGTTTATATTGACTTCAGCACTCTTTCATCCACTCACTCCAGGTGTGGTTCTGCCCAACAATCTTTAAAACAGTAAAAACAAGTTCAAAAAATGTTCTCCACCTTTGCTCTGCTTTAGTGAAGCTCCAAATTCTGCCTGGGCCTCACTGGGTACAGCTACTGCTCTTGGATTGTTTAATTCTTGCAGTGGTGCTCTCATTGCAGGATACTGTAAAATTTACTTTTTGTCTTAGTCCAGGTTATCGTTGCTAATTGTACATTTTCATCTACAAGTGCCAAGTTCCTGCTTTAAAAAAATAAAGACATAACCACCAATCATATGCTAAATTCCTAACTGCATAGTAAAGATTGATTACATGTGTTTATGTGTAACATAAAAAGGGTTCATTCAGGAAGTGTATGGTCATTTAAAGGCAAGTCTAAAATTTTCAATTTTACCTAAGTTTATTTATATTAGGGAGAAGGGCCTGGAGTACTAAGCAAACCCCCATGATGTATAGGGTTCAGGCTGAGAATTCTCTGAACTATTTTATATATATTTTTATTCTATCAATATGCTCTTTCATGGCTACTAATTAGTTTTGTTAGTCAACTTACAGAAAAGCATATATAAAATAAGGAGTAAGTAATTCCATAGCACTAATAGTATCAGTGAAAGGCACGAAGTCTGAAGGCAGTTGTAAAAGAACTAGTTCAACCAAAAAATAATTCTCATTTGAATTAGCATGATTAATTTCATAGCTTTTCCTTGTCACAGTACACTAAAATCAAAACAGTGAGGATGTTTTAAAGCTTTCGGTGTATAGTTCTAGTATATGTTAGAAAAAAGGTATATACACATTGTGTGTATATGCCTAAAGTAAAGCTATAAATAAACAAGAAAGACTAAACTTCAGTTTTACTTTTAGCTAATTTTTTTTTCCACTTTAAACAGTATCTAATTTAATTGGAGAGGAAAGTAAATGTGACTGTAAGTTGTCTTTGGTTGCTCCTATGTCAGGCAGAGGACCCCACAGCTTTTGCACTATGTGCCTAATTGGTTTACACGCTGGATGCATTCATGCAGGCTGGAGCTATTTTGCCTGAAGGGATGAAAGAGGAATCACCCTGCTTGTTTCTTTTGCATACTAACTATAGTATTTGCTTACTAAATATGTTGACTCTATAGATGTCATGCTGTTTGCCGTTTCTGAATGTGGGGCTGATGGAGTGCTTGCTGGTGCACACAGAAAATGGTAGCGGGTGTCATCGCTCCCTGTGGGTGCATGTGCAGCACCAGAGTGTGAATTGTTCTCCTCTCCAGTACCACACATCCACGCAGTGTTCCTGACATGCCCAGGTTCCTATTGGCCTATGGTGTGTCCTGGGTGTTTATTACGTGGAAAAAAAGGAAATCCTGCCAATCCACACCACTAACGCAAGTTTGCAAATGACATCAGCAGCAGAGGAGAATTTAGTTTCTAACCACATGCAAATAGGTCCCAGACTGCTGGTTATGCCATGATGTCAGCTCTGATTTCTCATCCATTATTTGATGGGCTTCAGTGAGTAAACGCAAGATATGTTCCCCCTCCTTTTCCTCCCTCCCACGCAGAACTTCTGGGTTTGTTTTGACTTTATTTGTGGAAAATGTGTTTTGAACAACAAACATACCTCATCAGGAGAAGTTTATTTCAAGGGTGATTTCCTATACCAGCTTTCCTTGTCTTTGTTATCATTTTGCATTATGGCGAGCTGTTAATTACTAGAACAGTTCAGATATTTCCCCAAGGGATTCAACTAAGCGTCGGTAATAGTTCCAATGCTCTTTGTCATGAATTGGCATTAACTTTGTTAATAAAAGCTACTGTATTATTTTGGCTGTGTGAAGCATTAAAGCATGTCAGCCTGCCTGCAGGTATGCCAAGACACAGCAGCAAATCAGGTCATGTCATGCAGGTTAACGTCAGGTTAGATTTTACGGCACGTATGTCTACTTAAAATGGCACAGGCCTCCAGACTGTGTAATTTGGGGTACTGGGACATGGAACTTGTCACTGCCAGGTCTAGGGGTTGAAGCCAGCTGAGCTATAAAGACTGTGTCTCTTGTCACCAGGTGTTAGCTGTCTTGTTCAGCCTGGTCTGAACTCCTTCTGTAAAGCTGTAATCACTTCCAGGGGGTAATTCAGCCCAGAGGCATGGGATGGTTTGTCCTGTGCAGAAATAATCTAAATATGTATTCTAGACTACTGAGCCTAATTTTAGACTAATTCTGATCTCGATGAGCTCTCTCTAACTGCTGTTCACTGCCATTTAAAATCCATTTTGTTCCAGTATACTTTTTTTTTTGGTATCTTTCCCAGAAATATGAGGAGGGCATTGTCACCTTCTGAGCACGGACTACATCCCTCTGCCTGCCTATCCATAGACCTCTGCCCTAAGAGGAAACTGCATTAGTCGCTCTTTTAGTGAAGAAACATGAAAGACTTGAGATTTCTTAATGACTTTTGGATTTAGCCTGGGTCAGTTATTTTCAGAGGAGAGCTTAGAAAAGGTGGGAAACAGAAACTTATGCAGGTGTCACCAGCAGTTTAATTTGATTTTCAACCAGAGTTGTCTGGGTCAATTAACTTCACACAGGTCTGCATACACCAGTTCAAACTGTTCCCTTATAAAGCATTCTGTAAATAGTATTTCCAACACAATAGAGCTTAAGTATATTTGCAAAGCCACTGAATAAATACACAATACCAAATAGAAATCAAATTACAGGGGCTGACGTCTTTCTAAAATGCTTAGTAATGGAGGTATTACAGGCAAGTGAGATACATCCCCTCCAAATCACAGAGATATAATTAATTAATGTCTACATTGCAAAACAAAGGAAAGTATTTTGACAACAGTTACTTGGAAATTGTTCTTTCTTTTAGCCCCAAAAGGCAAAAACAATAATGTAACTAGAATACATTGCCCTTTTTTCCCCTATTGTTTCTTTCTGATCAAGTCTTAGTGCTCACATATTGAGTAACTGGGAGAG
Organism: Pipra filicauda; assembly: GCF_003945595.2. Taxonomy (NCBI): domain Eukaryota; kingdom Metazoa; phylum Chordata; class Aves; order Passeriformes; family Pipridae; genus Pipra; species Pipra filicauda. The sequence goes on along the minus strand of NW_024105031.1, from coordinate 3,929,673 downwards.
AAGCCAAAAACATTCCCTTTACAAGTGATTTTAAACTATGCATGAGGTGTGTTTTTTCCTTCTGTTTCATGGAAACATCTCTGTTGTTGGCAAAAGGTTTAAGTTAGGAAAGTTGGTCTATAACTCTGCGTTGCCAAGGTTTCAAGACCAGGCCTAGATGGTCCATAAAACTATTTCCTCTTAAACAAGAGTTTCGCCGTATTGAAAACAGAGACCATGGTCATCCCATGCCTTTCCCTGATTGCTAACTCTCCCTTCTGGGGATGCACAGATGGTGGGAGGTTCAGCAGCCCTGCGTCTGCCCCTTCCTCTTGCTGGAGCTCCGGGACCTCTGTGAGGTTAGTGCTGGGCTCTGGTTTGAGGGCAGTGGTGGGGTGATGCAGAGGTGGAGAGGGGCGTTCCTGCACTTGGGATCCCGCTGGTGTTATTTGGGATACTTAGGGAGGCCTTGAAGCAGTGGGCGTCTCCTGTATCTGCTGTCGTGCAGTCATGATGGGGACTGTGCCAAGGGCAGTGTGCTTTTGGGGAGGGAGCTGCTAGAAGAGCTGATAGAGGACAAATCTGTCATGGCCCTTCCCTTCAAATCTGCTCAGGCAGGAGCATTCATACCTCAGGCCTCCCCTGGGGGAGGAGATTCAAGGGAGAATCAAACAAGGGAGGTGAAAGTCTGCAAGTAATGGGGCGTCAACCAAGTAGGATTTGGCCTCTGGCTCCAGTTGGCAGGTCCCTGAAATCATATTCTGAGAACTGACTGCAAGCCCTGGCTGGAGCATTGCTCGCTCCTCACTGCCGGACAGACAGACAGTAGTACCCTGACTCACAGCCAGCTCACAGGCAGCCAGCACCCGCCTTGCTCCTCTCTACCCCCACGCATCTCAGTAGAGGTGCAGGTTTATGAGATGATAAAGCTGCTTGGTTTGAGCCATCCCTCATCAGAGCAGTCAGTGCTGTACGACCTAGGTCTCTGCTGGGGGCTGGACCTCTGCTTTTCTTCTCAATCCCAAATTATTTTCCCAAAATGTTTTTGCAAAGTTGTAATTGCCAGAGCTGAATAAATCTCTACAGATTATTGCTTTGACTAATTCAGCTCAAATAATATGCATGCTTAAATGAAGAGGGCTTAGTTTATATAGGAGCCAAAATGGTAAATAGGGCATTTGGATGTTTATTTCACAAACTATCTATAATAGAAGTACAGATACTCAGAGACTAATCCAGGAGAATGCAGTTAACCCAGGAACAGAATTCGATTTAAGATTACTCTTGTTTCAAAACTACCTGGGAGAGTTCGTTGAGCACTTAATTGAAAGCAACCTTCTCATGGGTATTTATCCTGATGCTGACAGATTGACTTAGCAACACATGGGATAGAGGTCAAGGTTGCTGAGTGCGTTTGGGTCTTGTATTTGAACTTCTCAGGTATACAGGAGTCAATTACACCCACACTAGCATATGTGAAAACAAAATTTGGTCTCACCCTGGTTTTGTATGCTTGCAGCCTTGCTGCAATTCTTCTGGATTTGTTCTACCATACATAAAATTCAGATCATATTTGTGATATGAACTGAGGTGAAAATATCACTACTTGCTTTATTTTGAGGGGGAGGAGGAGAGAGGCTGATGCATATCGGGCTTGATACAGACTGAAATCCAGTGATTTTTTTTTCCTCTCTAATTTATATGAAAGAAATAAAAAAAATAAGTCTGTTACCATCTTTTTTTTTTTTTTAATTTGTCAACTGTTGGGAAAATTTTGATACTTACAAAAGTAGACAAAATGAATCAGGGTAGACAATGTGTAGTAGTACAGACTTGTGTGCTTGTGAACACAAGCAAGTTGTAACTGACCAAAGTAGTTGCCATGTCCTCCTCCTTAGTCATCTCACTGCTGTAGAGCTGGACACACCTTCTGACTTGATGCATTTCAGGTGCAGATGTCCCAGGCATGATGGGACGAAAGAGCTGTCAGAAACTTGGTGGGATTAGTCACTGCCTGGATATGCTTGTTTGTGCCTTGCATAGGCTACAAAGGATGCTTAGGTGACAGTGTTGAACAAATTTTCTTCTTGTGGAAGTAAAGTAAGAAAAATACTTTTTTTTTAATGGGATTACTGCTGAATAAAATAGGCCAAACAGGTACATTTTACATATGTGCAATCTAATTGTTAATACTGAAGATGTCTGTGGAGGTGATGATTCCTGTTGGAGTCTAGTTTATCAGTACAGTGTGCTTGCACAGTCATTTTCATTGGAGTTCCAGGAATTTCATAAGTCTCTGAGTTTAGAGAGAGTGAATGGTGTACATTCATATAAAAACCTTTACATTTTGTTTGTTGGTCTATATATGCATGTGAATGCAGGCAAGTATGCATCCTTAAGAGTCATTATCTCTGTTGAAAGTCTTAGCAGTAATTCTGCTATTACCTCTCAGCACCTCAGAAAGGCCATGTAAAAAAAATAGTACATACATATTTAAAATAATATGTTTCACATGTTTTTTCACTTTGTCCATTCCCATGAAGGTTGGAAGCAAAATTAGAGTTGATTTCAGTGGGAACAAAGTCAAGTTTATAGTGTGGAGTTCAGACCCAAATTTCACTTCCTGTTAATATGAAGAGCAGTTCAAAGTGGTAGATTATAAAGTCTTTACCTACCATATTACTCCCTATTTTCTTTGATACTTTTGTCATTTAATAAAAAAGTCTTTCATGCTTTACCTTAGAGTAATTGGAGACTGGAGATCTATAATGCTCCTGCTATTTCCACATTTTAGTTGTCACCTAGGAATTTATATCTATACTTATGATAATGAGATTTAGTGGGGTCATTTACACTCTGTGAACATTACATAAATCACCATTACCCATTTGTATCATGTGGCTTTTACCTTTTCTATTGTAGATAAATATTTTATACATTTTTTTACTATTCATATTCTCTTTATAAAATTCAGCATATACTATTCATTTAGACAATGACAACAACTGGAGATAATGTCAGGTCCAGTATTAGGCATTGGAGTGTGCTAAATCAACAAAAAGCTAAAGTGTAGATTGTCTTTCAGTGCTCCATTTATTGTTTTCAGATGTTAAAAAGGCTCTTGCCATACTACAAGTAATGGTTATAATCACTTGCTATCACTAGAGACAGTTAAAGCAATTGCGTTGTCAAAATTACATTTTAAAAATCAAAACAATATAGTAAGTTGCAGTGTGATCGTTCCCTGAATGTCTTTCATAAATATCCATTTCAATACTCTTAATTATGTTCCTCCTTTTAAATTTTTCTTTTTTCCTTCAAATGTAAGTGATGAAAAGCTCTCTTTTCCTACCTAAATGAATTCAGAAAGTCCCTTTTAAGCTCATAACCATATCTTCTATAATTCTGATTTTAGTAAAGCAAGTGGGTAAACAGTTTGAATCTTACACCAATTTCATTTTATGCCTTTGTCTTTCTTGACCTGGGATCTAATTTCTAGTTGAGCTGTACTTCATTACCATTTGCCCAGACACTGTGGCACACAGGAGCACTAATTTTTATTGGGGTGGTGTGGACTCACACAGGCAAACATGTATGCTAGCAGAGGAGATGAGAAACCACTGCCTCTCTAGTCCTGTTCTGCATTCTTCCCTGATTTGAGCAAACTTAATCATTGCCTTCGTGTTCCCAACTCTAGACAAAGGGGTTGACTTAGGAAAACCAGACTGCACCAGGGGCAGTGGGGGCAGCACATGTGCAGAGAATTGACCAGAGAATCAGAAGGAAAGGCATGCACTGACAGACATTCAAGGGCTCTGAAACTCCTGATTGCATTGTATTTTGACAATAGTCCTATTAAAAGCGAATCATGTTGTGTATTATTCTTCTTACTCATTCACCTCATATTACAGGCTTGGTCCAAGCACTGCTGAAGTCTTTCCACTGACTTTACTGGAAGTGGGATCAGGTCCTTAATGCCACATTAGCTGGGTGCTTTCATGGCCAGTTGTAAAACTGTTGTTCCATTCCACACAGCCTAGAACAAAAATACTGAAAACTCGACCTTCAGTAGCTGGGTTCTTTCTGCCTTCTTTAGCTTGGCTCTTTTGACCAACAGAGGTACAGTAATATTACTGATAACAAAGAAATGTGTCCTTATAATGATCCAATTGTTTGAGTTGTGCCAGGGGAGGATTAGATTAGATATATTGGAAAATTTTTATCATGGAAAGGGTTGTAAAGCACTGGAACAGACTGCCCAGGGAAGTGGTGGAGTTAGCATCCCCGGAAGTGTTCAAAAGACGTGTGAATATGGCTCTTGAGGACATGATTTAGTGGTGAACATGGTGGTGCTGCTACACTGATGGTTGGACTTGATCTTAAAGGTCTTTTCCAACCTTGAGGATTCTATGATTCTATTATAAAGTATGAAAATACTCTAATGGCATTCAGAAAGGAAATGGGTACTTTCTTACTATGTCCTGCTTTGAGCTCTGTAGCCAAAAATCAAAAAAGGCTTCGAATGAACTCTCTCAGACTTCGAAAATGGCACATTGAAATAAGTCTACTGAAATTATCTATTTGGAAATATTCAAAAATAGTTGTTAAGTTGAAATGGTGCAAATGTCTACAAAATAAAGGTATCACATCCAAGAATTAAACCCTATAAGTGAAAATTGATGTACACTTTAGTAGTATCTCTCTGAGACATCTCCACATGTAATATCTTTCCCTGAATATATCTCTTTCTCTTTACAAAATTGGGCCAATGAATTTTGCCCATTAAATGCTAAATTTACTAGCTGGTGTTTGCTGAATCTGGCCCTTATTAAATGTCCAGACAAGCTTGTTGTAGTTTATTTTGTAGGACGCCTGGTTAGAACATTAAATACAACAAGGAAAAATAAACTTAAAAGTAAAATGGTTCAACCCTTGCCCTACTGGGAATTTTTTTTTCCTTGATTGAGAGGAAGCAGAAACAGATCACTGTTTCCAAGTGAATTATCCCAAATTTTAATATTAGATCAAATAATTTTTGCAAGGATAAATCTTACCAAGAAATGCTAATTTGTTTGTTTGTTTGTTTTTGTGATTCTGGTTCACGTGGAGTGATTTGATTAGTTTCTACAAAAGGGAAGATTTTGAACCAACAACATTTGCGACTAAAAGATACCTTGTAGTATCACTCAGTAAAAGTTCTGTGTCTTTTAATTTTTGCACATTATGATCAATATTTTCCCTCTGAGATTCTAACTGTAATTATTTTTAAAAGATAAAATTGCAGCCTCTAAAAGATAATATTGCATGTGAGACTGTGCCAGCCCATGACAGGCTTTGCCTCTGCCACTGAAAAAAAAAAAAAGAGCTGTGTCTTCATTATTTTTTTTCTCTTTTTCTCATGGTCTGATGTCCTCAGCAAATTTTAAACTTATCATCAGAGTCAGCAGTGAGCTTCTTTATTTCTTAAGCAGTCTAGCAGAAATTTCCACATTAATTTTAATTACTCACAGGTTTTTAACAATCTGAGATCAGTGAAAGTCAGTATTTCCCCCAATTACTACACAGCAAGTGATAATATCATTATAATTCCCAAGCTTAGCATTTCTCTGCATTAGACTGAAGGGAAATGGATTGTCTAAGGTGCCGTGGCATATTAAATAGGAATTTTAGTGGTGATAGGTCTGTAATACCAGCCCTGTAGTCAAATTTTTTGAGAATTGCTCAGGAATGTGTAGTTATTATAAACTTCATATGCAGTAGTACACTCAGCAGGCTGTGATGTGCTCAGTACTGAGACTTTGGTACATTGTGTACAAAGATTTGCAATACCCCAAAGCAAAAGCTGTCAGAGCGGTTGCGGAGAAGAGTTGCCTGCTCTGTCACCCCCTCCCATTCCCGGTTTGGATTATGATCCTTGGGACATGTTTGGTTTAAGCTGTTTTGAAGTGGCAAGTTTTGTTAACTTACTGCTCCATCCAGCCCTAATCAACATCATCTGTCAGCCACCATCCTGCCAGGCTGTTCATGTCTTCCCTTTCCTATTCTTCCTGATATTTTTAAAGCTTTGCTTACAATTGCAGACACTTTCCCATGATGTTGAGCAAATTGGGTGAAATGTTCCATGGTTTTGATTAGGGAAAATCCCCAAAACTAAAGACTCCTTTCTATCAAGAAGTGGGTTTCTGAGAGACATTCTGCTGAAAACAAAATGTTTCCCACTTGATGTGAAATGAAAATGGGTGCATCGATAACAATGCTGGGCTTTTCTGTGCATGCATCCCTTCTGCATCACCAGGACCAAAGTAGAATCCTCAGCTGGTCACCCTTGTGACTCTCTTGGTAAAGCTCAAATCTGTTGGTGCCTCAGCTCAGGAGTTGCTGGAGAAGTCAGGGTGGGTATGCAAATGTTTAGTAATGTAATTATTACGTATCAGTATTGTCATAGTGCCTGAAGAGCCCAATATATTGTTCAGAGAATCTGTGGGCGGATGCTGAAGTAATAGGAAATTACAATGATTGTGGGTGGTAGAACTGAAACCCAGAGGTAAAAATACCATAAAATGGGAGATATTCATACTGGCAGTATGAACCAGGAACACAAACCTTTACTAAAGTGTCCCCTGAGTGTTTCTGTAGAGCAGTGTTTCTTCATATTTTTAGAACTGGAGAGGCCTCTCACTTCTATGAACAAACTCTGTACGTAATGTTGCATCCCACTGTTGTTTAGATGTTGGGTAGGGAAGGCAGTGGTGTGGTAGATGAGATATGCAGCACTTATTGTAAACTGAATATTATTCTGTGAAATCATAATTTTGCTGCTTTAATTACAAACATGTTAATTAGACTATTAACAAAAATAGGGCACTGACTCCCAGCTACAGCCTGCCTACAGACGCTTACCTCCCAGCTGCACAGGAACAGGTGTATGTGTTTCCACACATTTCAAGGATTAACTTCTGATGCCTTGTAGACCACTAGTTGCATAACACTGATACTGGGTCTTATCCTAGAGGCATCTGGCGTTTACTTTTTACACATGGGTAAATTGCAGTCTTCATTGCTCAGGTGGTGGGATGTTGCATTTTACATGGGTCCAAATGACTACATGAGATGCAGAGAGTTAGATGTGTTGTATTTCAATGTCAAAGCGTTTAGTGAGTTTTATACTAAAACCCTTTGAGGTACAAAGTTGTAACTTCTTAGAGAGAAAATCAAATCCTTTCAGTAACTTCAAACTTCAAAAAAGGGAGATATTTGCAGGTATAATTTTAAGGATGTGCAATATGAATCAGGTTGGATTTTCATCTGGATATCTCTTTTCACATGACTGTTGTAGGTAAATTCTTATGGTACTTCAGTGGTTGTAAGTGACCCAGGCTTCTGTTTGAAAGAAGAAAGGAAAAAGTGCTTTCCACCAGTGCATTTCTGCCACCCCTCACCTACCGCGCAATGCTGGGTGACTGGTTTTTGCTAAAATAGAAAGCAGCATGCCAGCTGGATATCTTCCTGCAGTAGCTAGGTTTTCCTTGGAGGTTTCCCATCTCTATACTAACTAGGCTTGACTATGCTTGGCTTATGAGCTTTTGCAAGCATCCTTGCCAAGGTGGGATGACTGTAGGCAAAATAAGTGCAGTAGGGAGACAGAGGCAAATAAGTAGGAGTGATCAAAGTCTAGAGATTTGCTGGCAGACATGCTTCCTTCCTACGCTCTACAGCCAGTGGGTCCAGTGCTTTCCCCTTCTCCTACGTATGAATCAACACATCCAAGTAAGCTGTGCCAAAGCAGGGGGTGGGTAGGAGACAGCCTTAGCACTGTATGACAGCTGTTGTTTTGCCAATATACTCAGTAGGAAATTCAGAACAAAATTTGCCTTTTGGACCATGAGTCTCATTAAAGTTCACCAATGACACTGGAAAAGAGCGGAATTAAAAGGTTTGCTTTTTTTTTTTTTTTTTGTTTGTTTTGTCTTTTTTTTGGTGTGTTTTTTTTTGTTTGTTTAATGCTGTTACAATAAAAGACACCATGTAGAGATTATAAAAGGCTGTTGTTAAGGTTTGGTGAAGTTGTCTGCTGCCAGTCCTAGGGAGATGCTAGAGGTGGTAAAAAAGTGAGTTTGACAGCAAGAAACATTTATTACTGCATGGCAGAAAGTGCTTCCTGTTGAACTGACAGATTGGCAGAGATGCTGAACCCAATTTTCTTTAGTTTCTTCACTGGGGTTTTACAAGAGATAACTGATGTGAGCCAATAGATATAGAGTGGTGTTGCTATTCTCTTAGAGCTTCCTTATTCTTGGTCTTCTCTTCTAAATTCAGTAAAAATATGTAGATGTATTTTTACATAAAAATATGCAGTATGTATTTTACAGGCATGTAAAAATGCATGTAAAATGTAAAAATGTATGTAAAAATGTAAAAATGCTATGTGTTTTTAAGGCTTTTGTTTTGTGGCAGAGATCTTAAAAAACAAAGTGAACCCAAAACATAGAAGAAAAGCTTTTAGCTGGCACTGCATGAAATGTTGTAGTACCAACTGCAGATTTACTGGGCCATTAGAGTTTGATTTATACTTTCACATATGGGTTTGAGTGGGTTGGTCACAGCTTTTTGGTGGCTTATTTTCCATATTTTGTAACTTTGGTTAATCACTTCACTCGCTGAAGTCCCTGTGCCCAGCAGCAGAGTCCTACCCTTGATGGGTGGCACATTCATATTTCTTCAAGCACGGAGCTCCTCCACAGTGTTAGATCCCCGCCTTCTCCCTCCAGTTCCAGTAATGTCTTTTCCTTGCTAGGCTGGAGGAGGAGGAGATCCTGTGCCAACTCTTTGAGTTCTCACTCAGCTGCTGCCTTCACAACTATAAATGTTACCAAGCGCCCCCGTTGTTTTCATTCTCCATCCGTATACTCTATACTCGCTTGGAAGTGAACCTTATGGAAATTTTGGTTTTGTGAAGAACCTCGCAGATATTTCCACTTGAAATGCCATGGTAGCAATAACACACTGTGCTTGCAGTTTGTTGTCCACCTAGTGACCTTGAACTGCTTTGCATTGGCTGCAGAGTGAGACGCTGAGGTGGTGGGAGCTGTGCCCAAGGACCTGAGAGGGGCTGAATAAGGGCACACAGGAGGATTTTACAGGTGGGCAAATGAGAGGGAGTGCAATGAAAAAGGCACACACACATGGGTGTACAGTCTTTTGTCCAGTCAGTAAAAGCATGAAGGGTAAGATTCACGTCAACTACTGTCAGACACATATGCGGCAATTAGCCTTGTAATCTCTGTGCACAATCACTGACAATGCAAATTTAACAAAACATTCTCCTCCACTGTCCTAAATACTGCAATCATTATTTGCAATCTCATCTCTCACTGTCCTTCTGCTAATGCAAAACCACATCAGAGCAATGTGCAAGGTGACCTGCAAAATGCATATAAACTCTGTGTCACACCACTAGAGTGAACAGCGGAATTTCTGGGATGCTTGCTGGCACTTTGTACTGGGCTTGGGCTTGCATGGGTCACCTGTACTGGAGAACCATAACCTAGATGAAAAAGTGGGCTTTGGTGGCATACAGGGGCATACATAATTCTGTTCAGTTTACCACACCTCATGTATATAGTCTGTAGAATTCAGAGTAATGCACACAGGCATAGCTTTGTGAAATAAGCACAATTATGCTCAAACTCTGTGGACTACATAAAACCTCTTACACAGATTACTTGTGTTATCTAGTTCATTTCTGGGGTTCTTTTGTTCAGCATACTGCTTTAGCACATTTAGTATTTTGAGGAAGAAGTTGAATTAGGGGAAGATAAAAGGCATTCTGTGGTTTCTTTTTAATTGGAGACTGGAGGCAAAGTGCCTCCAGATAATTTCTCAAAGAAAAGTCATTGTCTTCTCCCACTCTTGTCATTAATCTCTAAAATTATTGCACAATTTTTGTTTAATGTGTTAAGATTTCTTAATACGTTAAGACAATGTGGAAAGACAAATTTGAACAGGAGGGAGCATGTTTCTTTGAATGCATGATTTTTAAGTCTTTGTCTGAAGTCTTCATCCATCTTGCCAGGTGTTTTGCACTTAAAAACTTCATGAAACTCAGTACGATTAAAAATACATATTTTTATAATGGCAATTCATCAAAAGAATTGGTAATTGATACAAATATTGAGAGTGATGGTCATTCAGATTTTGCTGAGGTGTAGATTGCTTGTGCTGAAGCTGTGTTAACATCATTGAAAACAGAGATTCCCAGCATATGGCTCATGTTATATTTGCTGTTTCACAGTCTTTTATGTGATACAAAGGACTTGGTACATTCACAGTAGTGAATGTCAATGTATTCTAGTGCAAGGTGTGCTTAAATGTAATAACATGCCTAAATGTATTGTAGTACATGTATATTTTGCACAATGTATTGCACAATAGCCCTTATATTGTTTCCACAAACAAAAATTTGGGTTCCCTCAGTCTAAATTTCTGATTCTGTAATTTAGTGTGATATTGCATTAGTGAAGCCTTTTTTCATCAAGCAGAATCAACAGACCTAAGTTTGAAGTATGCTGTGAATCTATGGAGTCCTCACACAAGCTTTTTTGCGTGGTTTGACCCTCATTTTAGTGTGGAATAACTCACTCGGATAGTCTCAGTGAAGGACTCTCCGATTTCCAGTAAGAGGGTCACCAGCAAAATGTTATTTTCCATTTTAGTTCTGGTGTCACGGCCCAAGCAGTCTTACGGTTCTTGTCAGTACATCACTTTGAAATTTAGTAAGTCAGTGCAGGTGTATTTGTTGACAACCTGATGTTGAGCACTACATCAGAAACAGCAGCTAATTGAATGTGACAATGGCATTATTTGCAAAAAGAGTTACTCTGGATTTCTCCCCCTCTTGCAGATCACTCTCACTCCCTGGATTGTTCTATATCCAGCTCAGAAGGACATGTTTATAAGACTTGTTATTCTGACTCACTGATTTTAACAGTATTACACAACTATTTTTCTGTCAGTCATGGGATAATATTGCCCAAACCGTCTTTTCCTATGCATTTGCTGGTTTTGGTGGATGTTCTACTAATCAGCAAGGTGTGAAGTATTGAACGGGTATCAAAACACAGCCCCTGGTGCTGCAGAGGGTTACTTAAGCAACACTCTATAATTTAGATGCTCAGTAATCAACTTGGGGCATTGCGACAGTTTGAGTTGTTTTTGTTAAGAGATGAAATTATGGGTGTAACTAGCTGGCAGTCTTCAAACAGACTTTTGCAAGCTGTTTACTCAGCTGTCCCACAGCAACAACTGCATACGTGAAGTGAATTCTTCCAATATCTCTGCTGTGGTATATTTAATTTATCCTATTTTGCCACAGCGTGAGAGAAACAAATCTTGAAGAAAGTAGGACTCATGTCAGACACTGCACTGCAGAGGCTGTGACACTGACTGTGAAGTTTGACATTGTGGGTGAAGATTTTTTTAATTCAAAGGATATTCTTACTTATGTTCCACTCATTTAAACCTCCAGAATCAAAAGGAGGAAGAGACCAAATAAAAACAAATCACAGGATGTCTAGTATATAGACAAAGATGAGTTTTATTCCTAAATCAACATGGCTGGTAATAATAATAAAGCCTTCTGGAAGCAGCTACTGAGATTTGTCTAATTCTAGTTTAAACTAGTATACGTCTAATTTAAGTGGACAGTATTTGGTCCACCCAAGCATGTACTAGTTTATGAAACACTTCTAAGATAAATCATTATTTCCTTTTGTGGGAAAATCTTGTCAGATGCAAGTTGCTCTCAGTAAAATCACTTCTTACTCAAAATATAGTGATCTTAAGGTCAGAAAGACACATTCATCTGTGCCTCCATGGTTGTCAGTCAGAAGAAGATAATGGAAAAAATATCCTTTTCTAAGTATGGACTTTGAAGACTGGTGAAATTGTATAGGACCCTCCTTTGAAAAAAATAAAAATATTAAATGAGTGAGGTTGTCTCTTAATCATACTAAAATATTTCAGAATGCTATTGTAACAGGAAAAAGATGCTCATAAAATTGATGGGAAAGAATTAGGAAAAATTTAAAACAACTTGCAAGCAGTTTTAACTGCCACTGTATCTCATTACATTTTCCCTTCCACCTCAAATGCACTATGAAATAAAATAGCATTGCAGTTCTTCAAGCAACTGCAACAGGAAAGGGCTTGTGATAAGAAATAATATTATGGTCTGATTCAGAACTGTGCAGGGCAAAACTGACTGTAATACTTAAATACAGAGCAAACATGAAGCCCTGTTTGCTGTCCTGTGAAGCTCTTCACTAAAACAGTGTATGTGATTTGATGGATGTTGTGGTCTGAGCCATTTCTGAAGCAGGGAGGCAGGAGAGGAGAGGGAGAAGGGAGAAGGTGAGGCATTTGTAAGGAGTGAGCCCAATCGATCACTCCTGTCAGCTGCTCAGAAAATTAACTACTTTACAATTCACTGGTGTATACAATATATCATATTCCTCAGCTCCAGATTAAAAAGGTGTAGCACCGCTGCAGTTACGGATGAGACTAGCTCACTGTCTTGGGCTTGTGATCAAGTTTATTTGAGCGTGTGGAGCTGATTTTGAATTTTTTTAAAAAATAACTCAGAAAAATTTTAGAGGGCTGCTTTCAACATTGTTTTTTAAAAGCTGGTAATGTCTAGACTGATTTCTTACACTGCAGAAGACACTGAGTGTCCTTTTCGCTACAAAATGTTCCTTGTGATTCATACGTCCTGGACACCTGGGTCCCTTAAGACCTGGAGTACTCGAGCTGCAGATTTTCATTGTCATAAAGGTGATAAAATGTATAAACCTCAAAAAAAAAGTCTCTGGCTGGCTTCTGACAACTCAAACACAACCAGATGCAATGTTAACTGGCACTGCTGGCATGGACTCAAATGGAGGGACATGTCCAGGTTCTCAGATGACATGCACCAGCAGCCCCTGGGCCAGCCACCATCCAGCCGGGAGGGAAGGGCAGAGGAGGGGGGATGCCTGCCTGCCTGCCCGCCCACCTGCCCTGCCCACCTGTCTGCCACACTTCGTCTGCCAGCACTGGCTCTACAGAAAAAAACAAATAAGCAGCAAAAGATATGGACTCCTTAGCTTTACTTTTCTTTGTGAACAATTTATGAACTGCTTTTTGATGGCTGAACAGTCATTTATAAACCAAGGAGAGATGAGACACAAACAAAATGAGAAGAAAAAAAAAATCAAATAGCCAGCCACTCAAATTCAGAATAACTGTCCTGCCAGGTGATGATGGAGTTGCTTCAGACTTCCTCTTTGAAGGTGCATAGCTTGCTGTACTGACCAGTGAAGGACTGAATTTATTAGCTGCTGAGGGACCAGGGGTACCTCATTTAGAAGAGATAAAGTGGCATTCACAGGGAAAAGTTGTGAGAGAGAACTTTTCTGTCCCAAGAAAAGAAACTCCTTTATTGAGTCCATCCTGGTAAGAGCTTTGAGGTAGCACAACTGCTGAGCTAAGAAGGAAAGGATATCAGAGAAAAGAATTATTTCTTAAACTGTAGAGCAAAATACATCGCTACATACATGCCCATGGTTCTACCTACAACCCTATGTACGTGATCTATTTATCTGAATAATTAGGTCTTTGAGAAGAATTATACATTCACTGATTTGTTAGATGAGTTTTATCATTAGATTTTTGTTTGCATGACATTAACTGCCCAAAGCAACCACATAGTTAAAGCTTTTATATATATATATATATGTATAGGTTTTTTTATTGTCTCTTCCTAGACGTAAGTAGAGTTCTTACCTCTAATAAGGCATAAGAAGGTAGACCTTTATTGCATCCTGGGGACTCACAATGCCATCAGCAGGAAAGAGTGAAAAGGAGCAGTACTGTTCCCTGTTTGTAAGCAAGTCAGCTCTTAGACTGAGGTTCTGGCTCTGCCACTAATGGTTTCTCTGACACTGGGGCAATCTAAGAGTTTTAGTTCACTGATCTGTAAAGTGGGTCTTCCACCACATTTAGTAACATTGCTTTCATCTTTAAAGCAGTGTGAGGTGCAGCAACATGGATCTATGCAGAGAGGCCTGGCAAGTTTGGTCTGATGTTTACAAAATGCTTTGGGATTCCTGGAAAGCAAGAAGGCTTGTTGTTCAATCACAGCAGATTGTGTCACCGATTCCCAGGCCAGTTGCCTCATAGACCTGAATGAACCAACCAACAGCTCAGAATATAAAATATTTTAAGTAGCATGAAATTGTGCCTGCTACTGGGGAACACTGATAAAGCTTCCAGCAAAGCCAGACTCTGATTGCTGGCTCCCTTCTGCCTGCTCCTGTATGAAGTGGTGGTAACCCTCTCCTAGGTTAGGTCTTTGCTAGATGGGTCTTTATTTTCCTTTGGTGTCTTCCTGATGTTTGAGTGAGCAATATGACTACATGTGAGTTTATTGAAAACCCAGGTTGCCGCTGTACTAAATAAAACAAATGCAAGCCCAGAATTGTATAGGATAGCTTTGCATTTAAATGTAATAGTTTAATTTCACATTATGCTGCTATACATAGCAGATTTTCAGCAATGTGACAATAAATGCTTGTTTCTCTTCTTTTTCTGCTGTTGGCAATGTAATACCTGTAAACTTATGGTTTATTTTCTTTGGGGCAGTTGCTTATATCTATGATGGCAAGGAGTAAAACATATTGAAACAGTCATGGTTACAATATTTATAGATTCTGAATGCATACTAAATTGGAAGCAAAGGATAAGCAGAATTACATTTGTTTTGTAACACTGTACAGTTAAAGGCCAGAACCATTCCTGCCAACGCATCTGCAAATGTTTTAGCTCATAGCTGAGAGTCAGAGCAGCGTCGCTAAACATGGGTGGATGGTATAGTACAGCCTGAGTGTCACCCGCTGAACGAGTAACCCCACAGAGAATCTGGCGGGAGTAATTAATGAATCCATTTGGAAAAGTCAGTGCCCTTCAATTAGCCTGAATGTAGCAAAGCAGATGGGATCCCATCCTCCAGGGAGAAAATTGAGAAAGATCCTAAGAAATACTGCACTGGACTGATTTATCTGGATAATTATAAGCCTCATTTGCACAAAACTGTTCAATATGGTTGCAGTGAGAAAATTAAGAATTTATAAAATGTTGATAGGTGGTCTAAACTATCAGTGGTAGTGGAATCATCTGTCCAGCTTTGATTAAAGGCTGCTTTGAGCTTATTTGCAGTAGAAACATTCGCTGCCATCCTAATTAGATATGGTGTCCTGCCTTGAACCATCCTGCCAGAATTCAGAAGGCAGAAGAATAAGTCTAAAGAAACTTAAAGAAGAAGAAGAATTAAAATATGCAAATTTTCCTTAAACATTCAGTGGTGGAGGAACAAAATGAGAAGAGTAAGAAAAGAGCATTTGAGAGCATTTGTGTCTTAACCTTATCACAAGGAGTCTCATTTTTAAGTTAAAGCACTGCAGGACTTGCCTGTATGAGCAGGAAGCCACACGTGTCTTTTATGAACTAAACTGGAAGCCAGTACAACTACATTGGAACTGTGTTTATGTATGATAGAAAAGGAAGCTGGTTGGCTTATAGAAGCAGCAAGAGAAAAACAAACACTGTTTATGACAGCACTGGAATTGCATAGAAATGATGGTCCTCGGGTTCTAGGGCTGAGGGATTTTTTTGGCTATAGGGAAATCACACTCCAGCATGATGGACTTTCCACATATTCTATGTTTTCAGAAACACTTCAGGTCAGATAGCTCCATGAAGCATTTTGCACAACATTTTCTGAATTTGGAGCTTCAGCCATCAGAAGTCTGAGACTTCTTAACAAGTGACAAAGAAAACTCATAGTCCCACATAGGCAGAACAAAGAAGTGCCCTCATCACTCTTCCAGCCCTCCTAACTCAGGGCATTTCTCTGCCATTGGAAGGCCAGTCTTTTTCCCCCCTACTTTCTTCCCCCCCACAAATATCACTTTTTCAAAAATGACAGGTGTTGGTGGGCACCACCCTTCTTGCCTTCTTCTATCCCATCCAGCAGCCCTGTGATATATTAATGTGCTGGTTTGAACACTATTGCCATTGAACTAAAAATTCAAAGTGCGTTCAACTGTTTTAATCAATTAAAAAATTCAGCTCTGGGCAGAATGTCAGACATAACTAATACTTTTAGGGCATGGAACTGGTGGTGGCAAAGCAGTGTGGCTCTGGTTGTAAGCCTGCCTTGAACATTCACTGCTGTGCATAATGTGTGCTGTTAGATTTTTTATTTTAGTTTTTTCTTTTCTTACCTCAGAAGGCCTGAGATAATGCAGTGATGAGTGCACTGGCCGGAATGGTGGGGGTGGGATGTTCTACTCCTAGTCATCCTCTCATCCCGACAGCAGGCGGTCTGAGACTGGCACAGTTTGGCCTGTGACTGCACCTTCTTGCCCTCTGCTGATAAATAAGAAGGCTAATTGAATTAATAAACAGAAAGCTCTTTTCCCTGCCAACTGGAGCACCATCAAAATGTGTGATAAATTATCTGTCAATGCTTTAACTGCAGGGAAAAAATGAAAAAATTAGCTGCCTCAACATTTCCTCTCCAACTCTTCTCTTCCCTTTCCCCTTCCCCCATCCACCCAAGCGCCCAATTTGGTTTGCCTCCACCCTCCTTGCCCCTTGTCTTTTCTCCTTTGGCAGATCTCCAAAGTAACAGTGAGAGAGTCATTAATTTAGCCAGGCCGCTAATGGGTTATTAAGGCTGTAGGCAGAGGTGGGATGCAGACGTTCCTATAGCTCACTAGGAAAGAGGGACAGAGGCAAGTCTGGGGCAAGGCTGCCTGTGTCTCAGCTGCCAGTGCACAGCAATCTCTTACTGTGACCTCCTGTGGCTGAGACAGAAGGCACACATGAGGGGCAATGAGGGGTGCGATCAAACCGGAAGGGATCCTGTTTAATATTTGCAGCTGTGACACAGACAGTGTGATCAAGTGCACTCGCAAATTTGCAGATGGCACCAAGCTGAGTGGTGCAGTTGACACACCTGAGGGACAGAATGCCATCTAGGGGAACCAGGACAAGCTTGACAAGTGGGCCCATGGGAACATTATGAGGCTCAACAAGGCCAAGTGTAAGGTCCTGTAACTGGGTTGGGTCAACCCTCAGTATCAGTGCAGGCTGGAGGGTGAAGGGATTGAGAACAGCTCTGCCAAGAAGGACTTGGGGGTACTGGTGAATGAAAAACTGAACATGACTTGGCAATGTGCTCTTGCCACAGCTGTATCCTGGGCTGCATCAAAAGCACTGTGGCCACAAATCAAGGGAGGTGATTCTGCCCCTCTACTCTGCTCTCATGAGACACCACCTCGAGTACTGTGTCCAGCTCTGGGGTTCTCAGCACAGGAAAGACATGAACCTATTGGAGTGGGTCCAGAAAAAGGCCACAAAGATGATGAGAGGCTGGAACACCTTTCCTGTGAAAACAGGCTAAGAGAGATGGGGCTGTTCAGCCTGGAGAAGAGAAGGCTCTGGGCAGACCTTATTGCAGCCTTCCTGTAATTAAAGGGGCCTACAAGAAAGACGAGGACAAACTTTTTAGCAGGGCCTGTTGTGACAGGACAAGGAGTAATGGTTTAAAACTGAAAAAGGGTAGATTTGGACTAGATAGAAGGAAGAAAATTTAAAGAAGATTTTTTACGATGAGAGGGGTGAAACACTAGAAGAAGTTGCCCAGAGAGGAGGTAGATGCCCCATCCCTGGAGATATTCAAGGTCAAGTTGGACTGGGGGTTTGAGCAACCTGATCTGATTTAAGATGTTCTTGCTTGTTGCAGGGAGGTTGGACTAGACAACCTCTGAAGGTCCCTTCCAACTCACATTGTTCTATGGTTCTATGATGTCTCATAAGACAAGGCATCAGGAAGCCTTACACTGACTTGTTGGCATGCCAGACAAAAGAGGGAATTTCATCATAACCACTCATGTCACAGAGGTGGATAGTACCTGAGGCTTTTTTGTTTCAAAAGAGTGGAAAATGATGAGACAGAACAGGCTAGTGACTTTCATAATACAGTCAGAATGTCCTTGCCATCATATCTTAAAGTGATGTTCCCTTTTGGAAATAACATATATCTATGTAGAGTCCCTCAACAGCCCTAAGTAACAGGAGACGAGAAAGATTTTGCTGCTTCAGACTCTTAAGTAGGAGATAGATAATTGAACTTTCTATGGTATTACTTTGATTTCCAGTGTGCTTGTGTAAGTGCTTATGTGCCTTTGCTGACCTGGTTTCTCATCACCACATCTCCTCTGTAAGTTTCCCAGTAAGCAAGATGGAAAAGCTTCCCCGTCCTTCTCTTTCCAAAGCAGCAAGAAATGGGAGGTGCTGTGGAGTCTGAGATGGGAATGAGATCACAGTGTTATGTTCTTGTTCAGAACATGACATTTTTTCTGGTGCATATGTCAAATGAATCAGGCAATGGTGGTGTCAGGAAGATGGATAATGCTGTCTGCAAGGCAGGGAAAGGAGACAGGAAGAGATGTTAAACAAGATGGTATTTATGCCTTTCTCCCTCACTCAGTAGAAATACAAAAGAAATATTTAAAAAAAGGAAGATAAGGTAATAGCAGGAGCAGCCAGATCCCCGTTGTGCTTTTAGGAAGACTCATTCATGCTGTGAAGGACGGTGAGCACAGACCAATAACTGGTGTGCAGGAATTGCCTGTTCCTGGGATGCTGGCAGCTGCTTCTGGTATGTGGGGAGGCATCTGGTTCTAACATCACCCCAGTCCCATGGGGGATGCTCACCCAACACATGACTTTCTACCTCCCTCAGGGTGCAGGATGCTTTGTGGACCCTCTGTCCACAAAGCAGGTCCCCAGGCAGGTCACCTCTGTCAGGAATTCTCCCTTAGGCATTTATTTCTGCCCTCTTTCCACTGGGCAGGAGGGACAGGCAAGAGTCCACAACCAAGCAAGGCAGGATATGCTGTACCTGTCACTTGGTGCTGGAAAGGAAATCCTGCTTGTGTGACAGATCCAACTGTGGGTCTAGCCAGGCCCCTGACCTGTGCAAATTTGTTCTGTATCCTGTGGTACATGCTGTAGGAAAGCCAAATCCAGCTGTCCAGAAATGGCAGGATGAGTCCATGTCTTACCAAGCAGGCAGCATCACTTCCTTCCCTGGGGAAAGTTGTTTTTTTCGTTTGCTCTAACGTGTTGCTCTGAAAAGCAGCATTGCTGAAGAGTAAACATGCCATGTGCAAGGGAGTAAGCTGCCGATATATTGCATTTCATATATTGCTGAGCCACTGGGAGTGTGTGGGGATGCATTCCTAGCCCTTTCAAACACGATGTAAAGCCAATTAGTGTAAATCACTAATTCCAATAAAAAAGAATAGTTGAGGGCCTCATTTTTCATATCTTGTTTCACACTGTAGGTATACTAAAGTGTTTTAAAAGACCTTGTGGCACTGATAGAGTGGCTAGCTGGTATCTGGTAGAAGGCTGAGATGTTGCTCTTCTTGGAGCCTCAAGTGGCTTTGAAATTCAATGCGTCTGACCCAAGATACGGCTGTTTGAAAGCAGATGATATATGCGAAGTGGTGAAAAACAAGGCAGAAACTTGAGCTGCCTACGAATGAAGAGATGGTGTTGCAGGTGAAGAACAAAGGGGGCACAGTGGAAAGCAGCAGCCTGAGGGATGGAGTTGGGGACAATATGGGGAAAGGTGGGAGGGCATAAGACACCTTACATGGCGGTGTAAAAGGACAGTACACATCAACACTGATATGTTCAATGCTGAATATTCATGATATCCATTCAGATAAGTCTCAGCATAGATTATATTTATTTTATAACAGTGAAACTTGACACTAAGTGAACCTCTTCACAGTCTTTACAGTTTGTATCTGTGTACTACATGCCATATCTGAGTGTATGTATTTAAAAAGCTACTAGTCACTATGTTTTCATAGCTAGATAATTGAAAGCTGTCTGCTGAATTAAAATACTATTTTCATTCTTTTGGATGAGATGATGAAATAAAGCTTTAAAAAATATGAAATAACCCATAAGAACACTCATTTTTTATGTTCCTGTACTGTACTTAATATTCTAGTAATTTCTTCAGAAAAAAAAATCCATGAATGCTTTAAAAATGTTTCAGGAATCACTTAACTTAAGAAACAAAGTAGAAAAATAACTTCACCTGAAACTACGTGGTAATGAGACAACGTCTAATTACCTGCATTGAATTCTTCAGTCAGGCCAATAGGCTAATGAACATCAATACTCTTTCACAAAGAGCCCTGGGATCTCTAATGGCTGTAAGTGGTCAGGGCTTCAGTTTTACATTTCACAGTCTGCTTGAAACACATAATCTTGAAACAAAATCTACAGACCAGATCATGTCCTCTGTGCTCTGTGTGTGTGTGCGTGTGTGTGTGTGCACGCATGTATATGCGTATACGCCCTTGAGCACTGCACATCTGGGATGAAATCAAAGGACTTTTGAGTGCACATGTATCCGATTTCTGGCTTGCTGGTAGCCCTTTAAATGTGCTGGGTTTAATCCAGGAAAAACGAGTATTCAAAAGTCACACCAGCGAAGGAAAAAATAAACCCCCAAGTTTTATGTACTTGGATGGCAATTTTCTTTGAATATGAATGACTCAATCATAATCAGCCTTAGTGAGAGGTGGCTGATGGAAGTTCAGAAATCTTCTGATGGGAAAGACTTTGAACCTGCCTTTCTCATGTCCTTGGTGTGTGTATTATGCTTCTGAGAAGGACAAGGAAAACAAGCAATTTGCATTGTTGTCAAAAAAATGACATACTCATTAAGGGGTCTCAAGGCTTCAGAGCAGTATTCTGTAGAGAGAGATTTTTGTGGTGCTAATCTCATCTGATCTCTGAACACGGATTAAAATACCCAAACTCACGGTGTTCCTTGTAGTGTTAGAGTGCTCTGATTTGAGGATTTGCTTCATATCTGGCTTGTATAGGAAATTCCCCAACTTCCTCTGAAATCAATTCCCACTTTTCTCATTTAATACATTAATAAACATTCATTGTGTTCTCAGGCAAGATACATATATATAGCAATGCAAGCATGGTACAAGCATTTCTCGCTTCCATTGTAGTAGAAGATGGGAACATGATTTTAGAAACCTAGTTAGAGTGTCTGCTTGCAGGAGTGAGGAAGACATGAGTTCCAGCTCCTCTGCCAGAGCCTTTCCAAAGTGCTTTATATCCAATGTGAAGAAAGAATCTGTGATCTCTTGGCTTGGGAATGAGCTGTAATATGGATATTAGAAAATAGATCTAGAAGATGGGCTGTACAGACTTAGGTCCCCTCAAGCCCAAGTTTTTCCACTGTCTGTCAGGGTGCGATTAACACTGAGTGATTTTATTGCCACCTCCTATGTCTGTGTTTTCCACAGGTGACAATCTAGCATGCCTGGGAATAGCCCATACATTAATCTGGCAGAGATGGTGAGCAAGACTGTGTATTTGGAGAATTAGAATGGTGATTTGGTTTGTCCTTGCCTACTGATAACAGGCTGTCATGGTTTAATCCCAGGTGGCAACTCAGTCCCACACAACTTCTAGCTCACTCTCCCGCAGTGGGATAGGGGATTGATTTGGAAGGGTAAAAGTGAGAAAACTCATGAATTGAGACCAGGACAGTTTAATAAAGACGAAAGTAAAGCAAAAGCTGTGCATGAGCAAAGCAAAACAAGGAATTAATTTACCACTTCCCATGGGCAGGAAGGTGTTCAGCCATCTTCGGGAGAGCAGGGCCCCTCAAGCGTAATGGTTACTTGGCAAGACAAATGTCACCACTCCAAATGTCCCCCTACTTTATATACAGAGGGGGACATCTTCTTCCCCCTACTTTATATACAGAGCATGACATCATATGGTATGAAATATCCCTTTTGTCAGATGGGGTCATCTGTCCTGGTCAGCTGTTCCCTCCCAACTTCTTGTGCGCCTACCCCCATCCTGCTCCCTGGTGGGGCAGTGTAAGAAGCAGGAAAAGCCTTGGCTCTGTGCAAGCACTGCTCAGCAATAATATTGCAGTGTATAATCAACACTCTGTTCAACACAAATCCAAAACACAGCCCTATACCAGTTACTATGAAGAAAATTAACTCTATCCCAGACAAAACCAGCAAACAGGCACAGGCAATTAATCCCCAAAGTGTCAGGCGTTTTGCTGTCAGAAACTTGCCTCTCCAGGGGTAGGTAGCAGGAAAGTAGCAGCTTTTCTTTTAGACTCTGGCACACAGTGGGGAAATCAGTCAGAGAAGTTGGTTGTATTTTTTGGATCCTTCCATTGGTATTGTATGTTGAAATTATACGACACCATTTGCCTGTAATAAATCACTTTGCTGTCTGTTGTGTGATTACATAATTAAATATCCCTTGTCATGGATACACATGCAGGGATTGACTTAGACTTGGCGGGAATTAGGGGTTTGATTTTTTGAACTTCACATTTCCTGACTCCTGTGAAAATCAAATCCAGTTGTTTAATATTGCATTGAGAAATGATTCATGCAAGAAATAGTATATAGTGAGAAGTACAAACCATTCTTTGAGAGTATTTTCTGTTTTGATTATAATTTACTTGTTCAATAAAGGAAGAGAATTTAGTATTTTTCTATTTCTAATCCTTAAAAAGATGGTCCATTGCACAAGGATAATGATACTTATCTCCTTTGCAAGGTGCTTTGAGATGAGCAGAACGAAATTGCTGAGTGAAGATGAGATGTAAACTCATGTATGTTTTCTGCTGTCCCTGGTGCCCTGGTTGTTCTCAATAAAATGCCATCACCAGAAGATGGCAGTTCCGTCAGAGTACCCTTGGGCCACCCTGGCTTCGACCTGCATTGGATTACTTAAAACTGGCAACCGTCCTGAGAGGTGTCACTGGGACTGATGTCAGCAAGCAACGTGGCTGCTCAGAGTTCCTCTGTGCCCTGAGTTCAGGGACACTGAAGCAGCTCTTGCAGCTGACCCGTCCTTGAGCAGCATGGTGTCTATTAGCTTTATTGCTGTTTTGATTGTTTGCAGTTGATTCTTGCTGCTTTCTGCTGAAGTTTAATTCAGTTTGCATTTGGAAGTACAAGAGAACAAATTTGTTGTTTTTATTAGAGGCTGAGCTGCACTGAAGGCTGGATGATGATCCATTGTTCATGTTGTTAAAAAATCTGACTAAGTAGGGAAAAAAGCATAAAGGGAGGGAAAAGTATAATTCAGATTTGCCAGACAACCTGAGAATAGTTAGAAGATTAGCAATTTGGCACTGTTTACTGGAATTAAATGTATCCCTCTTTTCTCTTTATATTAGTGTAATGTGTCACTTCTGTTCTGGATTTTACGTCCTTCGCACACCTCTCACTCCTCCTTCTGTCAATAGGCAGGACTGTATTCTACTGCACAAGAAATGTAGGAGAAAGCATTTAATGTGGCATCAGAGACTTTCTAATCGCCAGTCTCTGAAATGTGCTCATAAGTATCTGCAGTTCACTTATTGAGTGAAGATGAATCGCTTCCAATTTGCTTTTATAAATGTGAGTGGAACATTTGCAAAGAGTGGTTTCTGTTATTTACACTGTGAAATGCTTGTCAGCAGCCAACTGTAAAAGACCTGAGTGACATTTATGCTAAGTTCTCTCCTTGCAGTCACAGTTGGAGGGAAGGATAAAATTCATTGTGATGCTCTGAAATGCACTGGGTGAAGTTCTGTTCACAGCTTTAGCTGTCGCTGGCTTAACTCTGTGTATTCAGCTTGGGTATGATGCTTAAAGTAAAAAGGAAAAGTTGACTATTGCAGATGAGAAAACAATACTAGTGCCACTAACATCAATGGTATACTTGCCATGAAGTTTGGCTAATCAAGACCATTACCCTGAGGTTTCTCCCTAATTGCAGATGTGTGGGTATGCTTGATGTCTGTAATTTTTTCTATTTCCCACTGCTCTCTAAAGTCTTCTGTCCCCTGTGGGGAACTTATTGCATCCCTGTATAATAGAGACTAGAATCACAGTCACTAGTGCAAGAAAATATCTTTGAGATCATATTTCATGTGCCTACAGGGGTTTGATATAATCTTCCGATAAGAATGTACCAGACATTAAGCAAATACTACAGCTGGTCTTGTCTCTTCCTAATTTAGTGCAATTTGGGCATGCAAACCAGAAGGGAAGAGAACTTTTTTTCTGAGTGCAGCAATGCATACTTATTTGGAACAATTCAATTCTATTCAAAACCAGCATTCCATGTCTGTCTCAACCTAAAATTCAGCCGGATGTTATAATAGCTTATTGTTTGATGCAAGCACAGACCACCTGCAAAATCAAAGGAGATTTTTGTAATTTCTCCACTGAGAGATAAATGGGAGAAAGTTGTAGTTTATAGTTATATACAGATTATGGCATATAATATAAAGATATAACTCTATGTTTACTATAAATAGTATAAAGATGTATCAAACATTATAAATATTAATATCCAAATGAAACTCATAAAATTATTTGCACTTTTAATTGTGGGAAAAGCAATCTCCAAATTTACAGTTTTCTTTATCCTTCTTTACTTCTTTTAACAAAATGAAAAAAATTGCTGCCTGCTTTTCACTAATAATTTTTGAGAAAGAAAGGTGGGGCAAAACCCAGGGCAACTTTGAAATACATGTCACAATAAAGAAAAATTAGAAAGTAGTAAGATTCTGAATTGCAGAAGTGTTAGGGAAGCTGATACTGTTTTTCGTTCATGATCTCAAGTGCTTGTAGCCCATTTTTGGCAGACTTGGGGTTTGCCCAGAGATGTTCAAGGTATAAATTATGATCTATGTTGATAAAAGGAA
Source organism: Pipra filicauda (assembly GCF_003945595.2). Taxonomy (NCBI): domain Eukaryota; kingdom Metazoa; phylum Chordata; class Aves; order Passeriformes; family Pipridae; genus Pipra; species Pipra filicauda. The sequence goes on along the minus strand of NW_024105031.1, from coordinate 3,904,808 downwards.
GCATCAAGCAATTCACTGCACCGTAATGTCAGGCTTTAGATAGAGGAAGCACTGTGAAAAATCTCGGTTTCCAAAAAAAACAGTCTTCCAGGTACAGTGATAACTTCTTTGAGGTGTTATCTTCATATGGCATTCAGTGGGGTGGCTTCAGAGTAAATGTGTCAATCAGGGGCATTGCCATGAGTAACAGTACAGGAAACACAACACTCAGGCCTGTGAAACACTAATATCCACTGCTGCTATTTCCTCTTAAGCATCAAAGATGACAGTTTATGTGCGTCTGGTTTCCTGTAGGATCAAAGAGGAATTTTATTTATTTACTTGATCAGAGGCAAAGCAGGCTGTTCTCTGTGAAAGATTTCTCTTTTCTGTGTCGCTCGCAGCCATTTATTGAAATGTCATGACTGAGTGGAAATCAGATGTAACTGATTCTGGTCACTATGTTACTTTCATAAAATAATAATTAAAATAATCAGTGAGGGCCAGAAGCCAAGTAAGATGAGCACCTGCATTTCCTCTGGGCTTGAGAATGGTGGGGATTTTTTTAAAAATTGTCCTATAAAAAGGAAGAAAAAAGGGATTGTGCCCTAAAAATCACTGCTATGAGGTTAGCAGAAATTTCAGGTTTCGGTGAAAACAGATCTGAGTAGCAAATCTTCTGTTTCAGTCACAGTTTGTGAACTGCCAGGTACTGCAGGCTCTGGTGAAGTTGGTCACACAGTTCCTGAAAACACTGAACGGCTGCAGGATTGGGTCCTGGGTCACTATTTCATTCTAGAGGGGATTTGGTAATGTCGTCAGTACAGTAAGCTGAATTTTTATGCCATCTTATTTTATTTGACACTAAACCAAAACAGATGTTTGCAATTAACACACATAAAAGGAACAATAATAAAACTGCAGCCCGCCCTTCAAGCACTACACATACTCAGTGCAAAGAGTTTACCAAGTTCTGGTGATTTTCCCTCCCTCTGCTCTAACTAAAACATCCATATTGATCTCACTGAAGACCAAACAAACAAACAAAAAATGTTTATCATTCCCTGAATGTTTCTGATGGGCAGCAGTGACTGGTTAATGGAAGATTAACACTGCTCCAGATGCATGCGCGGACAGGACTCTCGCTGCTGAGGAGCTGACCTAAGCATGAAGCTAAAGGGAGGCGATGGCTGTTGCTGCCCTGGGACAGGATGATGTAGAGAGCTTGTTTCTTACCACGACTGGGATCCAGGGCAGCTGGTCCACCCTCCCATTGGGAACAGTGAACAAGGAGCTTGTAAAATACACAGACCAAATGGAAATGACCCCTATTGACTGAAACCAGCTGCATGTCAGACCTCTCACTGTCTCTCTTGATTTGCTATCTCAAATAAATGGATGTGGTAGATGGGGCTATGAAAAGAAAACAAAATAATTTATTCTCCTTGAAGTTGTGCCACACTAATAAGTCTCAGTTTTTACAGCTGAAAAAAACCCGTTTATTTGCAGATTAGGTTTTCCCTCCTTTTTTTTTTTTTCCCTTTGAAAGTCTGCAGTTTAGAATAAGCCATATTTGGTTTCAGAGGTCTTTGACAAATATAGAGTTGGTAGATTTTGTTAGATATTCATCACATAAAACTGCTGGCTAATGAGAGCTTGTTTATTTTGCATTTAGATTCAGAAAACAAAGTTACAACAGCTTTTGTTGGTGCTTTGGCTTAGATGTGCATGGTGGCTCAGCTCCATGAAAAAGATTTTAGTGCGTTTTGAAGAAGCATGACATGGAGAAAGACTTGGCTTATTAATGTGTTTTTTCCCATATTTTTCCTAATACACTTCTGGGTAACACCAGTTATTCTGAGCATTGTGAAGAGCTGCTTGCAGTAACCAGGGTAGCACTTGAATCTGGAAATGTCAAGGACAACAGCTGCTCAAATCCTCCCTTTGATACCCAGGATGTGTTACTGATATGGATATTAGATTGACCTCTGTTCTGACTTTGGAGGTAGGATAGGAGGTACTTAACCTCACTGCCACAGTCACCTTGATCTCTGTTTGAGAAGATTGTCAGGCTGTGACACATGCCATAGTGTAGTTATGGTCTGATAGACTTTCTTAAGGAAACTTCTTAAAAGTCATCAGTCTATATTTCCTTCATGCAAACTGAGGCACTGATGTGTTTTGCAAATATATCTTTTTTAAAGTCTTATTCAATTGATCATCAGTGAAATAAGTCACCAAATTTGGATTAATGGATCTATTAGAATGTCTCAATGAAATTACCTTCATGACATCTACAAAAACATGTGGGATACAAAAATTTGAGGATGACACTTTAATTTCATCATGTTACTTCTTTTTGCCTTCCACAACCTTCTTTTTTTTTTTCTTTATTTCTCTTTTTTTCTTTCTCCTTAAGAATTTGTTTCTTCTTCACTCACTCAGAGTTGTACAAACACAGTAGGGTTATAGCTTTGAACACAGAAGCCTTTACCTGTGTCCTTGTAGTGTTGCAACAGACGGGTGTTATTTCAATATAAAGCAGATTGAAATTCCCATCTACAGGTTCTGAGTGTCCCAGTAGTCACTCTTTTTGCTTTGAAGACAGAACCAAAATACAGTTCAGTTTGGTCAGTTTTCCTCTATTGGCAGATTTTAGTCACATTGGCTTGCAGGATCTTTTGACCATCAGCTGTGACCCACAGATATTGCTACAGGGAAAGGCACATCTCTGTGCCTCCTGCCACTGCTGTTTCTTACTGGCTGTTGTATGGTGGCATTTCTTACTGATGAAGTCTCTGCTATGAATTACAAGGTAGTTGATGGTTTATTCAAATCTGGCATCAAGTGAAACCATGGGCCTCCTTCCTTCCATTTTTATCTTACCATTTTCTGATAATTACTTGCAATACTAAGAGTAAATCACTTGATTTCTTTGAAAATATAAAGAGTTGAAGTCTTGGGTGGCTGCCTGTAAATAATTTTCTATGTTGAGCCAGATGAAGAACCATGGATGCAAAGGAGATTTCCATGGCTTTGGAAGAAACTTTTCTCCTAGCCAGCATCCGTCAAGCTCTACCTTCAGCACACCCTTCCAGGATGCCAGTGATTTCAGTAGCCCAAGGGTAGGATGACACCAACAGGGTGTTTGTTTGCCAATACAACTCATGGCTTTGGGATGACCCTTTAATTGAGCTGAAAGGGAATATTTTTTTACTCTGTGTTTCAGCTATATCCTTAGTACACAAAGGCCCTATCTTGCAGTTGAAAATATGGCAGCCAATCCCACTGGTCTTTGGTGGTGCTCAGGTAAAAGTGAAAAAATCCCACTGATATAAAGGAGAGTTTTGCCCTAGTCAAATTCCAGGGCCCAACCCAGTGACATGTGGACTACAAAGCAGAGAGAGGGATTAGCGTTCAATAACAGCATAGCAGATGCTTGAACTTTCCATCAAAGAAAGGGGATCAGGTCGAGGCCACCCTCAATATTTTCCTGTCTTTCTTACGAAAGAACAGTTTGGGTGTTAGTACGCCTGAGTTTGAAAAACACATCGATGCAATATATTTTTCAGTGAGTCTTTTAAATAGTATCTGTAGTAAAAACAAGACGGGCACTTTGTTGCACCTTTATTTTAATCAGATGTTCATTTTTAAAAGTTACCAGAATACAAGCTTGATGAAGCTAACCTTACTGAGCTGGCCAAAGAGGGAAGGATGAGAGCCAGTTATTTTTCCTCAGATGCACAGTAGGAAATGTGTAACTGATAAATTTCAATTCAGATGTTTATATCTTTAAATATTTACAGTGTAAAACTAGACTAGAGCCCAAGAACATATTCTTTCTCAAACTGAAATAAGATGCCTTTTATCGAGGGAACAGCAAGAAAAATACCTAAATAAATCTCAAAACACAAGATAAGGCACCATTTCTACAACAGCAGAAATCTTACTCTGATTGCTCAGATCACAATGTGTAAGTGTTGAATTTTTTGCCTTGTTCTGTTCCAGAGACTGAAGGCAGCACTGACTCATCATCCTGCCGCCATGTCGAACGGGAATATGAACACCATGGGCCACATGATGGAAATGATGAGCTCGCGGCAGGACCAGACACCACACCACCATATGCACTCACATCCTCATCAGCACCAGACACTGCCACCTCATCACTCATACCCACATCAGCACCAGCATCCGGCGCACCATCCTCATCCTCAGCCTCATCACCAGCAGAACCATCCCCACCACCACTCTCACTCGCACCTTCACGCACACCCAGCACATCACCAGACCTCACCGCACCCCCCGCTGCACTCAGGCGGACAAGCACAGGTAGACACCTTCATGTCATGCTGCATTGCTGAGTTTTGCTGTTGTGTGGAGTTAAAGCCTGATCGCTGTACTGTTTCTTCTTGCATGCATGTCTTGTTAGACACAAGTCCCTCAGGCTGTTCGTAAATGTCTGCTAACGGTGATGGGGAAGCTCAAACTTTATTCAGAAAATGGAGTGAAGCAACAACTTGTTTTGCTGGTTAATTTATTAGACATTTGTAATATCTTACTTTATAAGGAGCTCCAAAGGCTTTTCGGTGCTCTGAGCTCTGCAGATTGCCACATATCCTTTTATGGATGAGGTCTATTACAGAAATTGGCAAATTATATATGTTGCTTAATGTGCTTGAACCTGAACTTCGTAGGCCAAGATTTAAAAATCTGTATGAGTTCTACCTGCAGAAATATGTAATGAAGTCTTTAGTGAAATGAAATGGCACTGGTGTGTTTGGGGGAGGGTGGGGGTGTTGAAGACTGGAGATAGTTGAGGGAGTTCTAAGGTAAGATACACTGGCTTAGAGGAAAAGATTAAAGGATCCAGGTCCTGTGAAGGGGAGAGACATCTGCCAAGATTAGCTGAGGGTATGGGCAGTAGTTGGTGCCTGCTGTGACAGGAGAAAAAAGCTAGTGAAGCCAGTCCCAGGAGAGAGATTTAAGTAAGAGAACCTAGACTTGTATTCAGATGACAAGTCAGTGAAGGTCTCCACTGAATAAGACGGAGGACTCAATTTTTGGACCAGGTATATTTGCTTCAGCAATTTGTATAATTCGATATCTGAACTGAATGTTTTTTGAACTAATGAACTAGCGAGCATGAACTTTAGCAGAGTAATTTTTAAGAGGAATTCTATTAATTTCTTAAGATGGTAGGCTTCTGCATCAGGATTTCACAAGAAAAATAAAGCTCTAGGGGCAGTGACTGTAATATGTCAGGTCTGGGGAGCAAAGTTAAGGAAGAAAAATGGGCAGTGCATAGAATGTGAGGACAAAGAGGAGTGCCAGCCATAAGAAGTTCAATCTGTGAAGTATTGTGTTGCTTGCAAGTACCTTTCAGACAAGCTCTTTGAAAACATTAAAGAAAATGAGAAGAGTTGGCTGACATCCCAGTGTCCCACAACATTAACTATTTACTGACATCTAGCTTTATTACTGCAGAGTCTGCAAGCACGTGGGATTTCCCTAAAGCATTTGCTAATGTAAAATGAATTGTCAGCTTTAGAGAAACAGTCTAAGATAGCAGCAGACTCCCCTGTGAGAAGATATCCAGAGCTTTCCTAAGTTTAGTTCAGTTTTTACTTTGTGAATTCAATTATTTTCCCATCTGTTAATGAATTATTTTCCTAGGAGTTGTTTAAAAACTCCAATAAAAAGACATTATCTCATAACAGAGAAACCAAAAGTAACCTGATTGCTGTCTTGGAGATCCCTGAGAGAACAAGGATAAAGTTGTTCTTAGCAGACTGAAGACTCCATGGAGGAGATGGGGGAAATAACCTTTCTGAAGCTTTTGAAACAAGGGTAATAGTACTGACACTTCATTGAGTTGAGAGAATAAACATGTTAATACAGCTGAGGGCATCAGACCCTACAGTATGGAGCACTGTTGCAAAACATCCACAGCACCACTTTTAAAAGGGGAGGAGAAAACAGCTACCAGAGAAAAAAAATGTCACAGTTTTAAGGATAAGATCAGTGAGCCAGTGGTCCTCATCTGGACCCACTTGAGCAGGTCCATGACTTTTTTACGCAGTTAGGACAGCCTTGATTTCTTGTGCTTTGTATTCCCTGCTAGCTAGGCACTACAAAAGACTTGCAGGCAGGCAAGAAGAGATACAGGCACCAGGGTAGGTGGACTGACTGGCAGGCACAAAGTCTCATCCTGTGTCCCAGCACTACACAGTCCCTGGCGCTGGGTCTGTGCAGTTAGATAAACTTTGCCATGCACAGCATGTTACTGGAGGCAACAGACCCCAAGAGGGATCAAGGAGGTCTTCACCTTGTCCATGGGTGGTAAGTGTCACCAAAGGGATGGAAATGGAGGGTGATGGAGTAGGAATCCTAGGGTCAGAGGCTTCCCTGGGCAGCAGAGCTCTTGCTGTGCATCTGTTCGCATAGTGGGAAGGCAATAGTGATTTCTGAACAGATGCATTAGAGGGGAGAAAAGAAGGGCTTGCTGAGTAATAACCACATGGTTATTACTTTCAAAGCTCATCCATAGTCCCCATGGTAATGGCTTCTTTGGGGATCTGATTGCTCCAGCAGACGTTAATTTTATGGTGCGATTTACTAATTATTAATCTCCTTATTCTTCTGAGACAGATTCTTCCATTCCAAACCACCTGCCAAATGACAGCATGGTCCATGCTGCTGTAAACCATGTACTCCCATGCCTGGACTGTTGTTATTCTATACTGCACCCTTCTGTAATGTCAGAATTCATTTCATGCTTTTCGGCTACCATTTTGATACACAGGAGCCCAATGAACTATGCTTTCATAGAATGAGTGAATGGGTATTAGTTTTGTGCTAAGTTGCAAAGAAAAGAAAGAAATACAGTCTCAAGCATAAAAGTAGAAATCACCTTCTGACAGGTATCTTTCTGAGAAAGTGAGATATTTTATCAAGTTATAGCTATGTTGCCTCAACTACTACAAAACTTATACTATTTTTCTTGTGTTGATCCTGTAAAGATTTCTTCATATTAAACTTGCCAGAGTAATAGCTTAAGCAGAGTAGGGGTTTAGATGCCATTTCATTCTCTTAGCTGTCCTACCTTTGTCTTCATTATGGATGTGTGATTTGCACTCTCTAAAAAACCAAAATCAACCTAAATTTTGATATTTAGTTAATGTTCTTTCTTATGTTCCTAGGCAGGGTAGTGAAATCCTCCTAGAGAATGATGCTTAGACAGTTACTAAGACATAGCCTAACAGATTTCAGGGTTAAGAGCTATCAAGTAAGAGTCAGTTAATTATCCCATGAGACATTATTGGTGGAGTAATGGCAACCTTTATAATTAATATCTGCCAGAGATGGAGAGGAGATTCTGTTGTTCTGAAAATGCGCTGTGACTACCCAGAGACTGCCTGGTGCATTCTGAAAACATAATGACTCACTAGTTATTCAGGAGAAAATGACCATATGAAGAGTATAAAGAAAAATAAAGAATTGTATAGTTACTTTTTTCTGCCTTTGTACCAAACAGAGTTAAGAAATAAGAATTTTTAAAGCTGAATGAAAGAGGAGAAAAAAAGGATAAGGAAAGATAAATTACAGATCTCTGAAGTCTAGAAAGGTGTTGTGTGTGAGAAAATGAAAGGCCTTTGATGAGATGTTGACATTAAAAGGCATTTCTGAGACCTCTGCGCTCAGACATACTGCTAAAGAGGTGGCATGCCTGGCCCTGGTGGACAGGGAGCAGCTGGAATCCCTTGGAAACGATCTCCCAGTGGAAGCCTGTGGATGCTGGTGGGAACGGGGGCTGTAACCAATGCTCCTGTGCAGTGCTGGCCAGCAGTCCTGTGCGGTACTGGTAGCTGTGCCTACTGCAGCTACCATAAACCTGGGACTCCAACCTCCAATGTGGACAGTGTTGGAGATTTTACCAGCTAACATACGGAGTTGATGCAAGCTGAAATTGTAAAAGTCAGTCAGAAAATGCAAGGTGGTTTATTTAGTTTTAGAAGTCATTTTTTAAAAGCTTTTTTTCTGCTCCTGTGAGAGAGATTCCCTTACTGTGCAACACAGAGCTGGGAATAAATTCAGCTTTATGCAAAACGCATTATCAGATGCACAGAATAATTACACATAAAATTGCCACTGTAATTGCCACAAGTCAGCTGAGGGAGGGAGCAAACTAGATTCTAGACAGAAAAGCGACCTCAACTTCTCAAGACTCAAGACGATAGTATCATTTTAATTGAGACAGACAGAGGTGTTAGGAAAACACATGTTAATTGCTGCAATTGAAATTCAGGGCTCAGTCTGACAAAGCACTGAGTACATCCACTCCCCGGAGTCAAAAGGAAGCACCTTGGAGGTTTGGGTCCCTGCCAGAACAAGAGGGTTAATTTTGAGTCAACAATTCAAGTTTCCAGACTGTTCCAGACTGTGCAGGAGTGGCAGCAGCAATGTGAGCAGTAGCAGGGGCGTAAGCAATGGGTGTAAGCAATGGGACCCATGGGTCAGGTTCCCAAACTCCAAGCAGAGGGAGAGAGAGGGTCTCTCCAGAGCCCTGTAGCCCGGGCACCACAGAGAGGCAGGGAAGTAGTCCAAAAGCTAGCTGTTCCCAGGCAGCTGAACATTAAATCTGATGCTGATTCCTGACAGGGACAGGGAGCACAGTCTACATGGGGCTGCCCCTACCATGCATCTTTTCTGTAATATCATGGGCCAGTTACTCTCAGGAGCAGGATCAATACTCTCCTGCACTTGAAAAGGCATAAATACATATTTTTTCATAGTTTTGTAGCAGTGGGCTGGATGCAGTATGTGTCTACTGTCAAAGCCAGGCTATTGAATAAAAATGAGTATAGCGTCCACAGGGGTCTAATGGAAATGTCTAATAAGAGGAATATCCCTTCTCCACATACTTCAGGGATATCAAAACATAGGTTCAAGTTCAGGTACCTAAATCCTTTCTTTGTCCCTAGCTGAGGGGCAGTGAGGTCTGCTGGCCTTTGGAGATCCCAGCCCACAGCTTCCCAACTCCACTCAGGTGCAAAGAGCTCTGCAGCTTCTGTCTCCAGAGGTGGTAAAGCGTGAGGCAGAGATGGTAAAGCCTGGGAAATAGAAATGGTCCAAAAGTTTGGAGGCAGCTGGGGGAAGAAAAGAGAGAGACAGAAATAAGGCCACTACAGTGTTCTGCTTTGATTAAAATAGGTCCTGAGAGAAACTTGGCATTTCAGGTTTGAAATAGGTGATGACAGAGAATGCACCTAAGTGAATATTTTTAATAACTAACTGTAAGGGGAAAAAAATGTTCCCTACTAATATTCGGAGGATTGTTTCAAAAAAATCTGCCCTTTGACCACAGTAAGGATTTGCCAGCAGCTAATTTCAGTGGCATCTGGTACAGCTTTCAACTCTTGTCTGTTGCAGACCTTGTTGGGGAGCAGGCTGTGTGAGATTTCCCTTCCCATTTCAGGATCCCCCTCTGTAACTTCCCCCCATTGCCACCCCCTGAAAAAACCTCTTCTTCCCCTCCAGGTTTCGCCAGCAGCACAGCAGATGCAGCCCACACAGACGATACAGCCGCCACAGCCAGCTGGAGGTCGCCGGAGGAGAGTAGTGGATGAAGACCCGGATGAGAGGAGGCGGAAATTTCTGGAAAGGAACCGAGCCGCTGCCACGCGCTGCAGACAGAAGAGGAAGGTCTGGGTGATGTCACTGGAAAAGAAAGCAGAAGAGCTCACCCAGACAAACATGCAGCTTCAGGTGCGAGCCACTGTCTGCACCCCTGAGGACACAGAGGGGCTCTTTGTGCTCAGAAGGGCTGGCAGTGCCTTTGGGGCTGCCCCCGCACAGTCAGCTCCTAGCGGGAGCTCAGGCATAATCAGTTGGTTAATCAAGATGTGTGTGCTTCAATTAAAGAAATAATTACATTTTAGCAGGATAAGCCAGGAAAAAGCTGTCTTGGGATTTAGAAACCTTCACTAGATGAAGTTGTATTTATTTTCTTTTCTTGTCACCGCTTTTTGTGGGGATTTATTTTTTTTTGAAGTGCCATTAACTCAACTGTAAAAGATTTCTTCAGAGCAGGACATGTAGCTAAACCCTCATTCAAAGCCAGCAAGATAGAAGCATAAATAGATCAGTCTACTAGTAAGAAAAATGAACTGGATGGATGAAAATACTCTGAATATGATAATAAAAGCCTTTCTTACAGTGCTGCCCTTCTTATGGTGGGCACAGTACTTTTGCCTCATGCAAAGGTGTGCCTGTGTGCTGCCAAGGGCAGAAAAACTATTTGTATAATGGCATTCCTCAAAAAAATTCTCCCACAAAACACAGGGGTGTGAGCAGCACCCAGGCACCGAATGCAGTGGAGCAGTCCTGCCACCATGCCCCTGAGCATGGCAATGTGCCCTTTGCCCCACAGGTCTGCCCCCCCTGGCCTGGTGCAGAGAGCCAGAGTATTTCCCAAGGGGATTATAATATTGCCTTGAGTATCTCTGGTGCTGTGAAGTTAGTTCATTTATCAGTTTATGTCACCAAATCTGGAAACCAGACTGCCTTCAGAAGTTATAAAGTAATGTCACCAGCTAATATTAACTTAAACCCAGCACATAAGCACTGAGTGCCTTTTTTGCTCAGTTCTTCCAAAGTTGTGGAGCAGTTTTTGTGTTCTTGGGTTAAAGCTTTGCAGAAGAGCCAGGTTTAAGCTTAGTTGCAAACCAAACTCTCTCTTTTTTTTCTAGAACGAGGTTTCCATGCTGAAAAATGAGGTAGCACAGCTGAAACAGTTATTGTTAACACATAAAGACTGTCCGATAACAGCTATGCAGAAAGAATCACAAGGATATTTAAGTAAGTAGCTGATATGTTTGCGCTGTCTCCACACTCCTCACAGGAAAGCAAAGCTTCCAATTCTTCCCTCCAGAACCCCTTGTTGGCCATATTATCACTTGAACCTGTCTTCTCAAACATCATCCGAGCCATCCAATCTCCTGCCCTTATTTATCCAGCCCTACTCAAAAACAAAAAAGCCCCGGTTTTCATCCCACACAGCAGAGCTAGTCTTCCCCACCCCTCCCTCCGGCAAGGAGATGCACATGGATGGACGCTCACTCCCCTGTGGAGGATCCCGCTTGAACTCACAGCTCCAAACCTGCAAGAGTCCTCCTGGGCGCAGCGCTACCAGAACCTTAAAATAACTCTCAAAAGGAAAGTTAAAAAGGAAAACATTACAGTCCCCTCCAGTGAAAATGGTACTGTGCTCTGACAGTGGCACAGACCAGGCCTGGCGCAGGTTTTCAAGGTTTGTTAACTCTTTTTTAACTCTTATCTTTCTTTTTTTTTTTCCCCTAAAGAATTCTCAGTTAATGGAGACACTGAATCAGTTCTGTCTAGTTGATGCATTTTATGAGTGTGGCAATTTAAGGACAAATTCTTTGGCTCTAGAACAGTTCAGAAGAGCCTCAGGGTTAATACTTGCTAGATTGCGACATTCTCTTAAAATAGAGTCCATTTCTGTCTCCTTTGCATCCCTATGCATCTATCTCTTTAACAGTACTCAAAGAAAAAAATACATAATTTCATTACATGCCTATCAACTGTTGTTCAAATTAGATTTTCTGTGCTGCAGTGCACTGCACTCTAATTTTGGTTCCTGCTAGAGCAAATAAAGCATTTAAGCATCCCAACTGATTTTAAAGGCCTTAAGATAACGGAGTTTTTAACCCAACGTTAGTTTTCATAGTCATTAAGGTTTTGGACTTCTTTCAAGTTCTCAGTCCCTGAAGTCAGGTTGATATCAGAGGAGCTGGCTTGAAAAAAATAACAAAAACTAAAAAGATCAGAAGACAGAGAGTGTTGGATAACTGTGTATTTTGAAATCTTGGGACTTGTGCATGTCTCAGGTCTTTAGTATTTCCAGGAGTGTCACCCAGCCTGGGCTTTTTACTCAGATGGAAAAATGAATGTGTGTTGTCTCTGTGCCCTCACCCCCTTCCCAGGTCCTGAGAGCAGCCCTCCTGCGAGCCCGGTCCCAGCTTGCTCCCAGCAGCAAGTCATCCAGCACAACACCATAACGACCTCCTCCTCTGTCAGCGACGTCGTGGGAAGCTCCACTCTCACCCAGCTCGCCAGCCACAGAACAGACATGAACCCCATCCTTTAAAAGTGGTTGATCAGAAACTGCTAGGGGAGTGTGGTAGCGTATCAAAGCGTCCTCTCTGCTAAGGACATTTGCAACTGTAACTCAAGCCTGGAAGATTCCTCAGTTCTTGAAAGACTCTGGCTATTCATTTTTATAGTTATTAAAATGTCTTTTATACTTAGTTACAGAAAAGGGAGTTATGCAATTAATATGCTATCAGCTTGAGAAATGCTTTGGTGCTTTCTCCATTTTTTGGGTACCATTTACTTGTTTATAAACCTAACTGTTTCTGTACATAGTCATGTTTTCTTCTCACAGATCTATCCTGAAGCCTCAGAAATAAGAAGCTGTGTTAAACCACAGCTTGTTAGTCAATGTGAGGCATGAAAAGTATTAAACAGAGTCATACATAGGTAACTAGGAGTAATTAGGCTATAAATACAGAGAGAGGGCATCTGCTGACAGCATAATAAAAAAGAGTTAGCCTTGTGCTATCAGCAGACCACGTCTTGCATTCAGAACCTCTTTTAAAGTGGTTATATAGGATGTGGCTATCAGGACAAAATCAAGCCCAAATAACGTGCTCTTTTGTCTAGCCCTCCCCCTTTTCTCTCCCCAACCCTGGCCTTTTTCTCCTGCAGCTGTTGTCACACCTTCCTCTTCCCTTCCCAAACTCCTTTAATTCCCCAGCTTCTTTTTTTCCTGCTTTTTTTTTTCATTCCAAGGCTTTCTTGCTTCCCTCTTTTCCTCAAAGAATCATAATGAACAAACAAAAACTTCAAACCCACCTAAAAACTGTTGGCACGGCTGCTGCTTTCACTAGCTCTTCACCCGCAGTTGTGCTGTGCTGAGCATTTGGCTTTTAAAAAACAGAAGTGCTCCTGATTTAGTGTTTTAATAAACAGAGAAAGGGAAAAGCAGTGCAGCCACAGGTGAAGCAGGATGGAATGCCAGCTGTGTTGATGCTAGCAGCCCTGTAAGCTTCTGTGGTACAGTACAGCATAGTGAGCAACACCTGAGAATCACAGCAATTCTTTTGCACTGCCAGTCATTAATGTAGAAAAATTCATGTCGTATATAATAATTTGGAAAAGTTCTGTTCCCTACCCTGGTTGAATTGTTCTAGCAACGAAAGTTAACAGCCTCAGGCTTCATGGGCTATAAATGAGAAATAAATCAGCATAATGGTTTTGACCAGTTGGAAAATGCCATTTTTAATTCCCAGGCAAAGAACCTACTCTCTGCAGGCATTCCTTTAAACGTTCACCGAGCTGGCAGACAGCACTGTAGCTTCACTGACTTTAATGGCACTTAAAGCCTGTTTGCTGTGGGTAAGGAATTGTTCTTTAGGATGCTAAATAATTTTTAGAAGGCATGCAGTGGCTAAAAAGTGCTGCAAGAATGCCAAGTCCCACTGCACTTGGGATAAAATACAGTCCTGCAAAGAGGGTCTGGAAAAGAGCCTTATGCCACAATTAGGTTTTTTGTTTGGACTCTGAGCCTGCCCCTCAGCGCAATTGATTTGCATCCCTGAGTGTTCCCAGTGATTGGTGGGAAAATTAGACAGACATGATGCCAGTTAATTATGCTGCCTTGCTGTATATTGGGACCTGATTTTGCTCTCAAATCTGTCAGGAGCAAAATCTCCCACTGTTCACCCAGGGAGCGGGCTCCAAGCTGGTGAAAAATGTTCAAAACATTGCATCTTTAATAACAAAATTCACGTTATTCCCAGCAAATCCTCTAGCCCTGAACACACTTTGTTCTGAAGTGGAGTTCTCTTTCTCAAAGACTGTGTCTTTGGTTTTTAGAGGAGTTGTGGGTTTTAAGAAGGTGGGTCTTCTCCATGAGGGAAGGAGAGTGAAATAACTGAGGTATGAGGAGGCACTGTAAGGAGCAGGGCCTGTCTGGAAGGGAAAGCAAAATTCTGAGCATCATTCATTTCCAAATTAATTCTTATCCTGGTAACTTTTTATCAGTATTCTTTTCTTTAACAGCTCACTTTCTGTTTATGCAAATACATTCAAAAGAAGAAGGTTTTTAATGTACAGTGTAAATCTTGACTTGATTATATAGTCTAAGAACCAAAAAAAATTACGAAAAAATACAAATGTAAAGGATTTTCTATTATATTTTAGACAAACATATACTTTTAAAGTGTTTTAAATACCGAATCTATAATTTTTTTTAATGTCCAGTTGTAATAGCTAAATGGTTTTGCTTCACCGCAGCTCCCAAGGGAATTTTTTTCAAATATGCAGTTGAGCAAAATGTTCCAGCTGAGTATCCACTATGTAAAAACACCAAATAAGCATTTCCCATGCATCTGAATGTCATCATTCACCATCAAAAATGAAATTTGCATTGCAGGGTTAATTTAAAAACTTTCCCTCTATATGGGCAGCACTTAAATACATTAAAAAAATAAACATCAAAATTGTTGGTAATATTAGAATACCCAGTTGAGCTACACTGCACTAGAATTATGGTTTAGCTTCATTTTATTCAGTCTCCTCAATTAAAATATTTAGCTGTTAAACTGAAAGCCTCTACATTAAAAAGAAAAAAAAAAGGAAAAAATACAAAAACCTTGCCTAAGTTTTGTTAAATTCAGCAACTTGACAGTTTGACTGATGTGTATTATATATAGCTCAATTATTTCTTTTTTTAATGCTAACTAGGCAAGCCAACCACACATGTTGGCCTAAATGTGTAATTACAATGAAATGTCTCCTCTCTATACTATTGGCCTTTAGGTATAATCCTTGCTAGTGATGTGGAAATAAGTAAAGGATGAAAAGCTATTTGCTATTGCTTCTTGTAACTCTGTCGCAGGTTCACAGGCCAAGACAACATGCAGCATATTTATATCGGCTGTATCATCGGGAAAAGGACCAACAGTACCAGGCACCTTATATTATCCGTCAGATTTGCTTCCACATTAAAATGCTCTTGTTTTCCAGGGGGATGATCCTGCAGCCTTTCCTCAAGCTGCTGGTCTGGCTGGGCACTGGAGACTGTCTGAGCAAGGGCTGTGGCAGAAGCCCCAGCCTCTCTATCCCCGGGATGTCCCTCTGCCATGTGGTCAAGTGGCAGCAGCCTCTTCCTAAGCGCGTCACTCTAAATGCATTTGCTAGGCTCTTTCCGTCAAGGAGGAATCCTGCTTTTCCACGAGCTACTTCTGGAGACTGCTTCGCTTTCCTCTTGCCCTGCCAATCCAGCTTGTTGCTGGGCTCATTGGGCTCTGTGCCCTATCCCACTGCCAGCAAAGGACAACTAAGACAACTTCCATCATCTGCTCTCCTGGGCACTCACAGGGTGGTGAGCCTTGGCCAGTGCCTTGCTTAGGAGGAGCTATTTCTGTAGACAGCATCTCTCGTCATGTGATACTGGAGGCACGTTGGAAATCTCAGCCACGGACAACTGCAATACTTTGATTGGAAAGAAATGATGCTGTGATCCAGCTCCTTCATCCCCAGTCCCCTTTCCCCAAAACAATTTATGCAAGCCATATTCATAATGCTGCCTGTGGGAGACAAGTAGTTTGTGTGCTATCATGGTGTGTTTTATAAGGACAACGATGATGATGATGATGATGATTTATGGAGAATTTCACACTGTTGGAAGTTAATTCCTGCTATGAAGCTAAATGTCTGCTGCCCATCTTCTGAATAGTGGAAAGTCAATGGTTCAGTGCCTCACTGCGTGTGGATTTAGTGTTAATGACTCAGTCCTGTTAACTAACAAGCCAGCTATAACTGTTGTTAAATGCCCAACTTTTGAGGATTCATATTTTTTTAAGCAACAATATTTAGTGTTGAAAACTAGCCTTTTAGTTTAGGCAAAATGTGCTTTTTAGCAGCTAATACCTTTTTTTAAAAAAAACGTATAGAGTGAATTTATGAAAATTCATGAGGACCAAAGCAATTTTAAAACAGGAATTTATTAATTTAGTATTCGCATAGAATTTTATGAAGTATTTATTAATAAATGTTATTTTAACACATTCCATTTGAACAGTATTCTTGTACAGAAACTGTTGGGGTTTTTTTAAAGTTACAATATTAGTTTTGCAATAAACTACTCTAGGTGTGTGTGCATCTTAATCTTTCAGGGTCTCAAGCAGAAGTCATCCATCTAAGATGGAAATGCTTGCTGAGGTCAGTTGTACAGAAATTCCTAGAATGAAATGTTTTCCTTAAAGCAGCATCTGCTTTTTTTTTCTTATCTTTTTTTTTGGGACAATGAAACAAATTATAAGCCTTCAGTTTTTTGCCTTTTTATTGGAACATGTGCTCTCTCATTCTAGAAAGCATGAGTCAACATATAACTGGAAAGCCTGTCTTTTTTTTTTCTGCCTTTTTTTTTAAGGATGATTTTCTACATCACCACAGAAGATCTAACCCCATCCTTGTTTCTTTTCTAATATTACATAGTAAGTTGCACTATTCTGCCTTAGCATTGCCTCTTCTGTCCTCTTACTAAGCAGTGTTCCTTAGATTTAGACCATTGAAACTCCATTATACATCAGAGAAAATTACTGGAGGGGGAAGAAGAGAAAAAAATTGATCTGTAGACATAAAACCTAAACTGTGCCTATAAAACAAAACCAGTTACAATTAATTAGTATCTTATTTCTACATTTCAATTATTTATATTATTTTAAAATTGCACTTTAGCTCTTGCTCTCTTTCTTGCTCTCCCTTGTTGAATCATTTATGAATACTCTAGTAAAACTTTTGCACCAGGTACATTTATATGCTTTCACTGGTGGCATATCTACAACTTGTCTCTCACACCTGCCCAAATGGAGAAGCTGAGATCAGCCAGTCTGCAGTGTGACTTAGACTTTACACCCTCTTCATGACAGCATATAAATGTTTTTTTATGCAAAGTGTGCGATGTGAGGCAGCATCTTAGCTACATTTATAATCTCTCATCCTAAGAACCAAAGTGTCCTGTATATTGTAAGGTCAGGAGACTGGCTCTGTTGTGCATTCTCATGCACTTTGACTGTTGTCCAACTCACAGTAGCTGCAAAGCTGCAGTGATAACAGTGGCCATACTATGTATTAGAGTTCTGAATCAATAAAATATATTGCCTTATAACTTCACTAGGGACAGCACCTTTAAAAAAAAAAAAAGAGACAAAAAACTTCTAAGGACAAACAAAAGCAATAAGATCTCAAGTGATTTGAACACACACACACACAAAATTTATTTTTTTAACATCTCACTGCAAAGAAAAAAGAGACTGCTTATATTTGTAATGTCTTTTTGGTTTTTTTTCCAGAGCTTACAGCTATCTCAGTTTTATCAGTGGCTTTACACTTAAGAGCTAAATTCCTCACCATTATTGGTTTTCCATAGCTTTCAAAATGACTTTATAGCAAATCCTAAACTGCATGAGGCCAAAAATGTCAGTGTTCACACACACTCAGAGACAAGATTGATTCTCTAAGTGGAAATCTGATCCTTTCCCAGGCCCTTCTTGGACTGGAATCAATAACTGCAATTCGCTATATTTAGACCAATGTGTAATACCTGGGATCAGGATCTCCAGTTCTATATTTATGCAAATTAAATGTTAATATTGTTGAGTTTCACCTGGTGGAACTGCTCACAAAGCCCATAGTCATAGCCTGCCATCTGATGCCATGAAGGTCTTAGACCCAAATATCTTTCTTGACTAAAAATATGTGTGACAGCCTTCTGAACAAAGACTGAAAGCTCCTTCTGGCTTTGCAGGAACTGCATCAGTGTCAAGGAGCAAGGGAGGTAGGAGAGTTGATAGGGCATTTCAAGGGAAATATTTTCCTTGCTGGAATTTAGGAAATTCCAGAGAAACTTTTTCCCCACCTCTCGGAGCTGAGATTACAAGGAATTCCTTGTCAGAGATTACCTTTAGCACGCTTCCACAAGACAAACTATTTTGCACGAAAGGTGTATTCACTCTTCTGAATAAGAACAATTGCCACTGAGAGTTTTGCCAAGGACTTTATCATTGGGACCCAAATGTTTCCCAGCCCATGGCCGTGAGCTCTGTACCCCTCTCTCTGTAACAGCTCTGTTCAAACACTGGGTAGCACTCATTGGTAAATGTTGCTTCTTTGGACTATTGCCATTGTCCTGGTTTAAGGAACTTTTAGCACTGCTTGGAGTAAGCCTAAACTATCGAAGTTTATATATAAATATATATATATATTATATTAAAAAAAGGTGCTGTCACAGTAAGTTTTGGGCTTGAGGTTGTTTGTATTGTATGCAAAGGTTTTGTGTTTGTTTGTCTGTTTTATTCTGTAAAGAAACCACCTTCCTTACAGGAGGGAGATACTTTTTTTTTTTTTGGTACATAAATGTAAATACTTGCTACAGCATTTAATATGTTTAATTTTATGTTAAGCTTTTTGTTGCATTGTGAACCCATTATTGTTACAAATGGACAATGAGTTCATTGAGACTGTTCAACTAGGTCAGATTTTTACATCTCTTTCTAGCTAGAAG
The DNA here is from genome assembly GCF_003945595.2 of Pipra filicauda. Taxonomy (NCBI): domain Eukaryota; kingdom Metazoa; phylum Chordata; class Aves; order Passeriformes; family Pipridae; genus Pipra; species Pipra filicauda. The sequence continues at coordinate 3,886,174 of NW_024105031.1, read as the reverse complement.
AGACAGGAATTTTGTGCATTTGTACAAATGTTAATAATATCACTGCAATTCCAGTATAATAAAGCACTCAAATACAAATAGTTCCAGTAGTTTGTCTGTGTCTATACTCCAGACATTTTACTGTACAGATAACTCCTGCAATTAAACCAAACTACTCTTCAGTGATTATGAGCTACAATCCCTCATCTCCCTCCAAATTGGAGGAAGACCATGGTGCAGGGCATACTCCTGTCTGACAGCAGGAATGAGGAGCTGTGCAGATCTTACAGCTCACCGTTGTCCTCCAGCAGCTGAGGTGACTTTGTAAGAACAAGTTCTCTGAACCTTTTCCAAGCAGGGAGGCTGCAAAGCCTCAAACAAAAACTTATGTGGTGGAGCCTGACGTGAGGTCTCCACATAAGGATGAGACAAGCTGTTATTTTACTTTTCCTTGCAGCTGGAGTGTGCTTGTATCAAAATACACTCTATGCTTGTTATCCCGCCAACCTCTCCTCTTGCCAAAAGCTGCCTGGAAATGGATTTCCTGCTGGGCTAATTAGCTCTAATTGTGATGCCCCTGTTATCTTGCCAACCTCATTTCTCACTATAAATTGCTCCAATACAGACCTTGGCACAATAATGCGTAAACTGTAATCTAAAGTTAGTCGGGATGAACCCATCTCTCCAGTGGGAATTAGATTAGCTTTAGATTAATGCAACTTGATGTCTTGCTGGCAGTCCCAGAGTGATGGCCTGACCCAAGTGGTGCAGCCTCAGTGACAAGGACCAGCCTGCCTGCAAGCACTCAGTGACGGTGTCACGCTGCGGGATACCAGCCCCATGCGGCATGACCATGCTGCTCCCTTGGGGGCCCTGGCACAGGCACAGCTTCTGCTGCTCTCCCCCCTGGCTTTTAAAAGGCTAAATCTGGCCAAGAGCATTCACCCTCCTAAAATGGGTAGGAAAAGGCAGGGCCATGCCCTTGTTCCTATTCTCCCTTTGTAAAAGCTGGAAGATGGGGCAGTGCGGGCTCCCTCTTTAAGGGAGTACAGCAGAGGTTTTCCCTAAACATCAGGGCATGGCATTAGCTGGATCCATTTCTGAGGACATGTATTCCAGCATCCCGTTTAAAGCAGGGATGTCATGCTGCTGCTTAACATGTATTTATACAGCAGGGCTCTTGCTCCAGGGCCAAATTCTGAAAGAGGATCCTCATATCTGTAAAAATAGGTGCCTCTTATGAAGATGTATCACAGGATAACTTTATTGTCCACAGAGTTATATTTACACCTGACAGCATGAGCTAAGCAAGATGTATTCAGGCTGAGGTAACACTGCCCTTTACAGCTGATTCATGATTTCCCAAACCTGATCACAGTATTTGTTCCTCTTCCAAGCAGTCCACCGTTACTATTGCTCTCTCTGGGCTGCTCTGGAGTGCACACTCTTTCCCCTCTCCTTTGCAGGGAGGCAGCCAGAACTAGACTAAGATGAGGCCATGCTGCATCAGCAAGAACATTGCCCCAGCTTATGCTAGTCAGAGCAATGGTAGAGAGAGACTCCTTCCCTCTGTGGCACCAGCCCCTCATACTTTGGTTGAACCCACTTTGCCCCTCAACCTGTCCCCAGCTTTCTCCTGAACCCAGTCTGAGCCTCAGCTACTTGCTGTAAGTGCACTCAAAACTAATGGCAATGTAACACAGAGTTTCAGTAGGGATGATAAGCTAGCACAGAGGGCACTGTAGGTACCCAAAGGCATTGGCATGAATCATGCAGCATAGCAGCAACAACAGTGATTTGAAGAAAGCAAACAGCTCCCCAGAGAAGGGGTGCAGGGCTAGGGGAAGGGGGTGAACCTAAATGAGCCCAGATGTAAGCACGTGCAAGAGCTGAGAAACTGGAATTGGACAGGTACTAAAGAAACCTTTCAGCAAGGGAATGGAGAAGCAGGCAGACATGAGTGCTTTTCTTTTCATTTTGGGGTGATTTTTAAAAAATAGTAGGATAGAGGGAACACTAGACATGCAAGCATGCAAAGCCCTTTGCTATCACTGACCCTCAGCATTAAAGAGACAAAGTACATCTGACCCCCTCTTGGGGAATCTTGCCACATGTAGCCCTTGGGGACAGGCTCAGAAATGGTGCAGTTGGTTATGGTCCACCCATTAACAACACTTTCTACCTACTGCTCTAGCAAAGTCTTGCAGTACACACCTACCTCTCAGCTTTCCCTGCCCACCTGGAGTCAGCACTGCCTGGCTGAAGCCAGGCAATGGGATGGTTTAGAGGGAAAACCAATTTTCTTCTCCCCAATAGCTACTTGTCGCTGAGGCTGGGAGACTCCAGCTCTGGGACTACCCCCAGAATGAACCCACTTTTTTTACAGAAAGATTTTACTTACAGTCATTTCTGAGCTTGGCCCACAGGGAATAAGCACAACATTAATCACAAAAATTTCCTGAGAACTTGTCTCAAGGGAGTAAAAAAATTAATCAAGCATCAGAAAGGAGGGATCAAAGTTAAACCACGACCACCACCAGCCTTCAAATCACAGCCAATGGGACCATTTGGTCAGCTCTTTGGTCTGCTTTGTTATTGCAATTGCCCTAACTTTTTTTTTTTTGCCTCTAATTTGCTGTGTTGCCACAGGGACTTTTGTTTTAGTGGTTCTAAGAAGGGCATTAGTGCTGCCATTTGCTTAAAACTCTTTCTGCAGCACTCTTGAGCACCATTTTTTCTCCAGCCTACTCTATTCTCCAGCAACACAATGTCACAGTATGAGAATGACCCAGCAAACCTGATAAAATATTTAAGGTGCGTGTTCTGATTGTGTTAGGTAAGCAAATACCATGAAAGCCTAACCATTAGTGAACCTGATCAGTCCATTCCCCCAGGACGTGCCTGCAGAGCAAGCCAGAGCAGCCTGAACTAGAAGCAATGAGGCAGCTGCCTCTTCCCAAAAGAGAGAGGCTCTTGAAAGTGTATTTTGCAGAGACTTGAGGAATTTGCAACCTGTGAGCCCCACTCTAAAAGCAAGTAATATAGACATATAGATATATAGATAGGTAGACACAGGTTCTATAGACACATATAGTTGATAGAGATATATAGATGCAGATGGTAGAGATGTGTGTATATGTGTGTGTGTGTGTATGTGTGTATACAGCAGGTCAGCAGGTGTTTTCACAGGGCATTGCATTCAGCTGACAGCAAGTCAACTTAAAAGAAAGAAAAATATTTGACATAACTGGCCAGTTCATGTAGGAAATTGAGTCGAGAAAAAATAAATAAAGGCAGAAACCGATTAGTTGAAATCTGGGGCCCTCTGGATTGTAATGGATCCCATAGGAAGACAGGAGGTTATGTATGGAAAGACTCTAATATCCTCCTTGAACTTTCTCTTTTGTTTCACTAATCATTTTCTTTCTGTGTTCTACGGTGGTTGAGCCAATTCCAGCTTAGTAAAAGTTTTTCTTAGCTTCAAGAAGCTGTGCTATAAAGACAACACATAGCCATGGATAGGAAAAAGGAACTGTCCACAGTGGGACACATCTGTGGACTCCAGTTACACAGGGCTGTGTTGGGTATACCAACACCAGTCATTGTTTTGGCTTGGGTTTTTTGTTGTCAGTGTTTTGCTGTAGCTATTCCCTGTATTTTGATCTACATGTTAAATTGCCAGAATTAAAGCCAGGCAGTTTTCAGAAGCCGAATGGAGAGGAGGAGGGAGTAGAAGCTTTGCTACCACTGTCTTGCTGCAATGGTGGCTGCTTTTAGAGGCGTAGTTTTTATCATTCAGAGGGAGTAAGTGCAACCCGAACTGACTGACATCCCCTTGGTGCCCAATTCCTGCAATCCTGAACTCATCCCCTAAAATAGCCCTCTGTGAAGATGTTTCTGCTACCTCTTTGTGCTTGTACCATGTGGGATGAGGTGGAGGACCTGCAGGGACACTCCCAGCCCCACATTTCTGCAGGAATACAATGTCGTAGCATCCTGGCTGCACTGGCAGCAAGACTCGCAGGGTTCCTATTGTACTGACCCCCTTGGCACTGGCACTGCAGGTGACTCCTGCCACCACACTGCAAAAGCTGAGCTAAAGCAAGGTTCTGCCATTAGGTTGCCTGTGCCTCAAACCAATCTGACTGAGTAAAACAGGGAAAAAATGCAGTGAAAAGGTATTTATCATGTTGCCAGTGTAGCACTGGTGTGGTAAACCATGCAGCTGTCTGTGTGCAGAGCCTGGAGAGGGCAGGCAGGACAGCGTGCAGGTGGGTGGGCAGGGAGTGAGCCGAGAACAGGGAAGGTGGTGAGATGGAGATGGCCAAAATGTTTGTGAGTTGCTGCGTGGGGAAGCTGTACCCCTGTGCTGTGCCCAGGGCACCAGACAGAAACTGAAATGAGATGGTGTCTGCAGCCTGTGACCTCAGTGGCGGTGGTACTGCCCCATTGTCCCTGTGTGGTTTGCCCAACTGAGTGCACTTCTGGTGCTGTGACCCACCAGTAAGACTTCACCTAGAGCTGTCCTTCCCCTCCAAAGCCCACAAAGCCAAAAGTAGCTTTAAAACATGACCTACTCTTTGCCTTCAAAGAGTCAGCAATCCTCACTCTGCAGGGAGAGGGAAACCCAAGCTACTGATTACAATGTGGGCTTTTTCAAATTCTTTTTACAGTGGCTTTCCAAAGCAGAACTCACATTTTAAGACCTTCAGGCATATCTCCATGAGGGCAATTTCCTCTGCCATGTTATGCTGCATGTCACTCAAGGAGAATTTTAAAAAGTCCTTTTTGCAGCAGCAAAAACAGGTACCATTTTGATGCCTCTCAAAGAAACATTTCTCCTTTCCTTGCAAGCCCACGCCAAGCAAGGGGAGTGCACATGGCTGAGCCCTGTCAAGGGACGGTGCCACAGAGGAAGCACAACACCCACACCCCTGGCACTCACAGCTTGTTTCTGGGACAGGATGAGAAAGGTCCATTTTTCCCAATTGGAAATTAAACTGCCTTGGCTTGCTGAAGTCAGGAGCAAGGCAGACCCTTTTCCAGGAAAGCTCTACTTCTAATGTTGTATGAGAGCAGTCGGAACCCATCAGAGCAACAAAGCAGAGCTCCATCAGCCGCTGCTCCATCGAGCCAGCAGCTGGGAGGGGAAGCCAAGGACAGCTTTTAAATGCATGAGGTGGAGAGAGGAACGAAAAATATTAATTTTAAATGGATTGACACTAGCCTTGAAACTAGGAAGGCAAACATCCAAACCTGTCAGGAGGGAGTAATGAGGGCTTATAAATTAGATGTGATCACCTATCTGCAGCTATACAGAGTGTTTGCTGTGTATCCCCCACACCTTAGGGAGAACTCCAAACGTGAGGTTACAAGCAGGCTGTCCATCTATGGGCTCTTTCATCTGAAAGTTTCAAGTGCTTCTCAGGCTTTAATTTAGTGCCTTAATCATGTGGGGATTTAGGTAAATATAATTGTCTTCATTTTCCCAGCAGTACACAGAGAGCAATAGACTGACAGAGAAACCAGACCACGTGAGCACACCCCCCACTCTCCTACTCCCCCTTCCTGTGCTTACCAACAGCCCGTACATCAGGGCCCTGCCAGGAGACTGCAGGCAGGCAAAGCTTTACCTGATGAAGGCATATCCGTGCAGTCCTCCCTAGAAATCATAATGCTTGCCCTCAAGGAGAAATGAGCTGTTTTACTTTCCATTTGTCTTCTTCAAAGATCTGGCCAAGCTTGTCCTCATTAGGAGGCCATTAAAACACCGATGTTCTTCACATTATGATTTCCTCTTGGATTAGATGGGAAGATTTTTATACACTGTAAAAAGATTCTCTGGTTCTGACATCTCCTTTTTTATTTGCCCAGACCAAAAGCTTGCAAGGAACAGGAATGGGAAACCATATCGGCATTCAAATAAAATGCCACAATCATCCACAGAGGCGAGGGGAAAGCCCTACAGTCTCATTAGCCAAACTTGCACATGGTTCTAATCAAATGGGTGGGAGGGAGACATTCCCTTGGCCACGGATACCACTGATTTTTTCCTTAGGTTCCAATTCTGTAACTCTTATTCATCCGAAGATAAACGGGCTTTTCAGATGGGGAAAGAGGGCTTTGGGACCAGGCTCTAAGGCTTTTCATGTATTCATGAAGTTGTCACTTGCCTTTTACATTCAAATTCTGATGGGTCAGACTTCCTAGACGGTGTCTTTCAACACCTAATAACTCACCCAGCAAGCTCCAGTGCTAATACAGACGTCTTCTTATCAAGCTTGAGACAGAGGAGTTTGAGGATTATTTTAAAGACACTTTTTGGATTTATACTGAATCCTTCACGAGGATTATTTATGTGGCATTTCTTTCCCATTACACAGTTGAAAACATCACCTGTTTTAGCAGGAGATTTCTGGGGTGAGTGCAGAAATATTTTGAGGAATTTGGTCATCCCCATTTGCTAATGGAAAATCTAGTAACAGAAGCAGTTTTTTTAAAACCACAATAAATTTTATATTTGTTACTGCTGGATTCCCATTAAATGCATTAATTACAGGAATGTTTAATGAAGCAAATAAAAAAACCCCACTCTCCATTATGCATAGAGCACTGTGAAAAACAAGTTATTCAACAGCGTGTGCTCTTATATACTTTTAATAAAAGACCTTACCTTAAGGTAAAAACCCAATAAAATATGCCATAATGTGATATGGGACCCACCATTGATTTACAATACATTTACTCCTTTAGCACTAAGCAACTTTTGGACAATACAAAGCCAGCTTTTATATATTTATATATAAGACCTTTTTTCTTCTCACAAAGATTTATTGAATTTCCCCAGAGCATATTCATTTTCTAAAAAGTTCTTTTGCTCTACTATATTCATTGTAATAAAGGCAACAATCTCCTTCCTGATTGACACTTGTGATATTAAAGTTACCAAAAAAATGAGAGTTGATATCATAATATTTTATATGGAAATATTACTCTGTAGGGTCTGTGAGACTAAGCGCAAACTGAGTTTTGCTAATATCTGGCATCTTGCAAAACTGTGGCATGTTGGGCGAGGTCTAGAAATACATGACAAAATTATTGTAAAGTCCCAGTTTCTAATTCCTCCAAGGAACTATAAATGAGTAACTTTAAAAATAAGCTTACACACCTTCTGTTCCCCCAAATTTAAATGATGAACATGTAAAACCCAAAGGAGCAAGTTCAGTATAACCGCTGAGAAAGTTAAATTATGCATAACATAATGAACATGAGTTGAAATCCTTGAAGAAATGAAGGAGGATTCTCTGAAATGCACTTGCCAATCCTTCGCATGTCATCAAAGACTATTTTTTCAAGCACGATGTAATGTCTCATGATATAATGGAACAGTTCTCGGTGTTCTCTATTAGTCACACTGATTATTATGGTTGGCACAGAGTCCTCTGACGTTCAGTCCTTAGAGGTACGTTTGCTCCCTGATGCCCATTCAGTCCACTATAAAATTCAGTCCCCTGGTTTTAAAAGGGCTCCCTTCTGCCCCAGCTTCACCTGTAATAATGGAAGACCCTTGTCCTGCAAATGTGTGCAAAATGCACAGAGGGACCGTCCTGCTGAGCTCTGCAGTGGTTTGCTCTCGTGTGCACGTACAGGGAACTGTGGCCTACAAGTAGAGCAAGAGCAAGAGATTTTGAGGGGGAAATGCCTCTCTGCTCGCCTTGCCCAACTGAGGAAGGGCAGCTTTGCAGAGAGCAAGTGTCCCTCTGTTCACACACACCTTTGGGGCAGTGGAGTGAGGTGGAGACGCTTCTCTGCCTTCCACGAATCATTCAGCTCTCCCATGGACACTACCAAGCCCATTGTTTCCCGCTACCAAACCCCGAGGCCGGCGGTGAGTGGGAGCATCGCACAGCCCGCTCCCTCACCTGCCGCCATCCAGCCCGGCGGACACCAGCCCCGCTCCCGCCCGGGCCAAACGAGCCGGTGGCCGAGGACGAACCCGGAGAGGCCCCGAGTTCTACAACATCTCCGGCAGGTGCATTTGCCCGGCCAGGCGGCCCCGGCACCGCCGGCCGGCCCAGCCGCGGGCGGAGGTCTGGCTGCGGCCAGCACAGACGGGGCATCTCTCCGGGACCGAACCCGCGCTAACCGGGACCGGCCGCGGGCGCTGCGGCACGGCGGGGCGAGACAGGCTGGGTGCACCAGGACACGGTGCTGGTGCGGCTCGGCCCGGCTCGGCTCGGCACAATACGACATGGCACGACAGGGCTCGACTCGGCCCGTTTCGCTCGGCTCGTCGCGGCGCGTTCCCGGTGCGGCCGTGCCCCCCTGTGGCACGGCCGGGAAGCTCAGGAGGCCGGAGCCGCCTGTGCCCGGCCAGCACGGCTGCGGCGCCGGCTCCGGGCGGGGTCCGGCCTGCTCGGCCCCGGGGGGCGACGGCCGTGCCGGTGTCAGCTCGCGGGGCGGGTCGCTGTCAACGCCGGTGGTGATGCTTTTCCTTCCTGTCTTAACATCGGTGGCTACAGGGCAAACTGTCCCCGTGAACTGATTCGACTGAAAATTAACTGATCAAACCCCAGCAAAGGCAAAAGTTACTACCCAAAGCTTCTGGAATTGTTTCCTCCCCACGTCGGCCAGCGCCGTGGCTGCGTGGTCACTGGGTTTCATATAAAAAAGAGACAGTGCAATACGTTTTTTGCCAGAACAGGGAACCGTGTTCATCACTTTGGTGGCAGCCTCACCAGGGTGGCAGCAATGGGGAAATGCTGCCCTGACTCACGTAATGGCTCTTGTTTCTCACAGCTGCTCTTTTATCTGGGGCAGGGAGCTGAAAAACTTGATGAGTTCAAAGGGCTGACTTCTCACTCCTCCTGCAATGGTCCCTAAGAAGAAATGACGGGGATTTCACTGGTGATTTCTTCTCTTTCCTATTTTAGAGCTGATTATTTTCAGCAAGAAACCAAGTATGAGGCTGTAACTGTAGGAATGTGAATGAAGACTTCCAGTCAAAGAATGAAAGCGAGGGAATTGAGTTCTCATTATAAGTGGCATCCTTACTCTTTATGTATAAGTAGGTGATATTCGAGGTCCCTTCCAACCCAAACCATTCTATGATTCTAGGAAATATATATCTCAGCAGCTTTCTCCATGGACTGTGCAGACTATTTCTATTATCAGCTTCAACCATTGTTGAAATGACAGATTGAAAATTTGACAAGAAAATGCTCAGCAAGAGTAAAACTCTGGAGTTTATTAAGGAGCATACACAACCATGTGCTGTGAATAACGCATCTCTCTCCTTGGCACAGCAAGAACAGTCTTCAGCTCTCTGAAGCTTTTCCTGTTAAAATGCTAATCCTGAAAGAACATAAAACGAGCAACACTGAGGTCTCTATAGGGGTGGTGGCACAGTCTGCAGAGGGCCCCTGTGCATTGAACATGAATAGTAGTTGTTTGGCAGCAAGGGATGACCAGTGTGGAAGTGTGACCAGTATGGCATGAATCGTAGAATCATTAAGGTTGTTAAAGACCTCCAAGATCATCAAGTCCAACCATTAATTCAGCACTGCTATGTAACCACTAAACCATGCCCCAGAGTGTTACATCTACCATCTTTTAAATACCTCCAGGTATTTAAATGGTGATTCCCTGGGCAGCCTACTCCAGTGCTTGACCACCCTTTCCATGAAGAAATTTTTCCTAATATCCAATCTAAACCTTCCCTGGTGCAACTATCACTTGTTACTTAGGAGAAGAGACTAACCCCCACATTGCTACAACCTCCTTTCAGGTAGTTGTGGAGAGTGACAAGGTCTCCCCTGAGGCTCCTTTTCTCCAGCATAAGCAACCTTGGCCTCTCCTCATAAGGCTTGTGCTCCAAACCATTCACCAGCTCCATTGTCCTTCTCTGGACACATTCCAGCACCTCAGTGTCTTTCTTGTAGTGAGAGGCCCCAAACTGAACAAAGGATTTGAGGTGTGGCCTCAGCAGTGCCGAGTACAGGAGGACAATCACTGCCCTGGTCCTGCTGGCCACACTGTTTCTGATACAGGCCAGGATGCCATTGGCCTTCTTGGCCAGCTGGGCACACTGCTGACTCATGTTCAAATGGCTGCTGACCAATACCCCCAGCTCCCTTGCTGCCGGGCAATTTTTCAGCCACTCTGCTCCAAGCCTGTAGTGCTGCCTGGGGTTGTTGTGACCCAAGTGCAGGACCTGTCACTTTGCCTTGTTGCACCTCATACAACTGGCCTCGTCCTATCAATGCAGCCTGTCCAGATCCCCCTGTAGTGCCTTCCTACCCTCCAGCAGATCAATGTTCCCACCCAGCTTTTTTCAGTACCTTAATTAGTAATCAGAGATTTATGTTAATTTGCAATAAATAATAAAGTTAAAATTCCACAAATTGAGCCTTTTCTGCCCATGACACCCGGAGCACATTAAGCTGGCTGATGTGAATAAGGAGGCCATAACCCCTTGTTATTTGCACTGTAAATCTACCTTAGTACAATATACCCTGCACTCACTGTCTTGGAAACTACATTATTCATCACAAAAGTTACTCATGCATTTCCAGTGATATAATTCATCTTTGGACCTATATCTTATGGGAATCTCATAAATTATCATTTGGGTGAGTAAGGCTTGAGGCGTCAATGGGAAGAGCAGGAACTGAGAAGAAACTCAAGTCTTTTGGCCACACAGGATTTCTCAAAGAGGCTGGACAGGTTTTGCATAAAAGCAATTTGAAGGTTTTCAGGCCACGTGCAGAGATTTCAATCCAAAGAAGTGCTCATGCATTTTAGGTGAAAGCACTAAAACAAGAGTTTTAGGACCTAAGACAAATCTCAAATATCTGAATAAAATTCTGCATTGCACACATCTTACAGTTAAATCTCTGTAAAGTAAATAGGAGAGAAAAATGTTGTTACTATTCACCAGAAAGTTGTTTTGTTTTTTTTTCCAATTTTGCTGTGGTCTAGCAACCCCCTTTTATTGGAGGGATCCTTAACAACACAGCACAGTTTCTTCCTTCTAAATGCTGTTGTTTAGAATGAATATCTGAAGCAAGCAATCCAAACAAATAAAGCAGCCCTTTGAAGCATGCTACTGAAAGTGGGTTTTGCTGGAAACTACTTCTAAAAAACAGTCAACAGGTTAAAACCAAAACTGAAACTCTCCTCCTTCATACTGATCCTCTAAAACAGTACAGAAGCTACCTGTGCAAGTGCTGATTTTTATGCCTGTGCTTAACTTTTAGTACCGTGGGACTATTTGTGGAAGGGCAGATAAGCACACGTTTGAGTGTTTGCAGAAACTGAGCTTATCTCCAGCTTGTATTAGCTGGATTCAGGGTGCTCAAGCAGACACACATTGCTTTCTCTCAGGAGCCATAGGGTGAATAGCCTCCAAGTTTCAGATCTCCTTTTCCACTCTAAAGTTAAAACTTCAAAAGTCTGCAGTAAGAACCTTCGGGGATTAATGTAATTCATTCTTTCCTGTCCAAGTTTTACATAGTGGGGTTATTACACTGCTCACCACAACTGCAAGCTCTGGGCTAGAGACAACTGTTTCAGTTTATTTTAACAGGGTGTTTACCTTATTAAAGTAATAACAAAGAGGGATGATTGCATTAATTACTACATCAAACTAGCTGCCATGGCACTCCCCTGCCAACTCTCAAATCAATTAGTTGCATCTGTAAGTCAAGTGATTGAAAGTTTTTTGATTATTTTTCCTTCCCCCTCCTTTTTTTAAATCCATTTTGCCGTCTAATACTGTCTCTTCAAGTAAAAGCTATTGTTCTTCACTAAGAGGATGAGAAGATTTAGATGGACTCCTAACATGTGGTAAGAGGTTCAAAGCTTGATTCATGGTTACTCAGAACCTTCTGAAGTGATACACACCCCACAAAGTGATTTTAAAATGCTACTATTCTACCGATAGCAATTTAGACTTGCCTTGCCCTGATGTAATTGGTTACAGGGGTGCAAAAAAGCAGTAAACCTTTGGGGTTGTCATATTGCTAAAAACAAGTGGCATTACTGGTGTAATTAATTTAATGTAAATCCAGCACTAAGAACATGACCAAAATTAGCTACATTTCTTGTTTCTATTTTAGATCTAGTTTCCTAATGAAACAATGCATATGTACTGCATGCAGGGCAGTGAGTATACATCTTTATCTCCCTCCTAATAACTTTTGAATCGGTCAGACAATTTCAAAAAGTCAGATGGGTAGCAGTCACAAAGCTCCAACTGGTTTCATAAAAGGAAAGGGCTGGTAAAGAAGAGAGAGAAGACTTGCCCCATCATTGAGGGGAAAGTGAGCAGGGACCTCCCTGTCCACACATGAGGCACAAAGCCATGGTTCCACTTCTTCTGGGCAGCGTGGGCTGAGCGTGTGGTCTGGTGGGTTTGGAGACACCCACTTCACTTCCCCACACAGCAGTCATTGGAGATAAGCACACAAGGGGTTTCTTTGCCCCCAAGACTCTGAAGGGACATGTGTAACCAGGATTTTTTAAGAGCAGAGTTAATTTTTACATCAGGGAGAAAGGGGGTGCCTCTTTATAGGAAGCTGCCTGCCTGGATGGCAGCAGGTACAGCACAGCCTCCTGTATATCTGATGGGGATAAGCAGCAAGTTCCTCAGTATTTTTAGCAGTACCCCACAGCTGCCAGTTGCATCTATAAGGTAGAAGGATGACAATGGAGCTGGCTGCTGCTTCCCAGTTCTAAATTTATCTAAACCAGATCATGAGAAGTTAAAAAAAAAGGCTTGGGGCTGCTCTAAGCTAAACCAGCTGTTTATCAAGAGCTTGCAAGGGCAGGGAACAGCAATACTAGTCCTGTCATCTCCTGTCTTCAGCGTTCTGCCTGCCACCAGCTGCAGAAGCCACTTGGGCTACAGATTTCCCAACAATGGAATAAACTGCACTGTGGGAAGATCCATCTCCTTTTGGTCCCATTGTTCTAACAACACAAAATGTCTCAGTGCAGCTGAGAATCTGGCTCTTCACATCTCTCCCAGCTTCTAATAAATAGGTTTCACCAAGAAAATGCATCGTTTGTCCCATTTTATTGAGAATACATAATCACTGTCAGAGACATTCAAATAGATTTTTTTTTGGTGAAAAATTGTTGCACATTGGACATGTCAACTTAGATTGCTTGAGATGAGAATAGAGGGAAATACAGGAGAGGCTTCTGCCTGCATCATAGGGGAGATCACAGCAAAATTACTGTAATGGGGGACATCACTTTTTAATGTAGTTAACAACCTCAGTGTCACCACTGCAGTCAATTATCAAGACTAGGTATTCCCCTGGTATCTCTGGGTCAAATTCTGCTAGTGGATGCTTCATTTGGCTTCCATTTCCCTCAGCTGGACTTCATGTATGCATCTAAGAGTAGCATTTGGCCTAAAAAGAGGAATCAGCACTTCTGTTACAAGCAGAAGCATTTGGTATGCCTTATGTGCGTTTTCATTCCTGGGTGGAAAAGTCTGGGGAGATCAACAGGGTTCCTTTGTTCCCAGTGATTTAAGGTGTGTTGATTTGCATGACTTCATCTTCCACCTTCCAACACTTGTGAGACTTTACGGAATTAACTGAAAGAGAGGCAGCAGAGGAGTGGGAGAATGGGACCATCCCACATGGATCATTCATGTGTGCTGGTACTTACAACATTAGAGAATTCCTGTGTTTATGAAGAAAAAGAAAAAAGCCCACCCACCATCGCTGCACCCTGGTGCTTACGGTATTACACCATGCAAGTAATAGAGGGTATGTTTGTATTTAAAAGAGTGTTTCAAAGCCAAGTGTGGTAAAGAAAATACCTGGTGTGATAATAAATCACTTAAAATGTTCATAATCTTACAAAACAGGGATTATTGAGAATTTTTGTGTTTCACTCCACATTTTCTTTCAAAGGAATGGGAGGAGAGAAAGTTTTCGATTTATCTTGTAGACACACAGTTTTCGTGTTTGCATTATGCCTTTATGTCTTTGAGAAGCATAAGACATTTGCTTCCATTGCAATACCTTCCACAATGAAAAATTAAATTCCATGCTACTTGTAATGGTAGGGGAATTTCCATCTTCAAAAGAAAAAAAATGTGTTCAGGCCAAGGCATTTAACTAGGACTCAGGGCATATAAAGACCAATCCAAGTGCCAAAGCACAGGCACTTAATGCAATAGACGCAAAGTAAAAGTGATGCCCTGCGGCTCCGAGATACCTGCTTGAGTCTGGCAAATGTGACATAGGACTCTATAGCACATCTGCAGCCTCTGGAAAGGAAGGTGAAAGGCAGGTAGGGTGTCTAAAATGACAGCACTTACCATTGCTTAGGCAGTGGAATTGCTATGCACTATTGTAATTTATTCCTGCATAGGTTTGACATTCTTCTGATTCTGTGTTTGATGGGAAACACAAGAGAGCATGGGTTTCCCTCTTCATTATTATCATATCTTACTCCGTCTCTCACCATAAAATAAGTTCTGGAGTAGACTAGTGGTTTCTTCTGCAATACCATACTAAAAAAATATAATTATTATAGCAGTGTTATTCCCAGTGATTCATTCACGAATACAAGGATTATATCTTTTAATGCAGGCAGATATACAGCATCAGATAATATTCACCTACTTTGATGTTTTTTTCCCAGTCATGCATGGTACATAACACTGATTTTTAAGTGACCAATGGGTGCTTATTTTAAAGGCTCCAAGACCTTTGAAAGTATGGATGAACATCAGATTGACCAAAGCAAAAGGTGAAATTGAGCCTGGATTTATTTATAACATTAACACGCACTCTGAGAAGATGATTGCTCTAAAGAGCTTACAATGGAAATACTGACACATGGAAAGAGAGAGGCAACAAGAGCTGGTACATTAAAGGAATGGTGGATGGAGAGAATACAAGTCAATTTAAACAAGGAAAGAAAATAACGTCTCTATGAAGAAGGAGACTGGACAAAGTAAACATTTTTATGTTGTAGTGACTCTACAGTAGACATACATGAGCAAAAATGCACAGAAATGATGCCATAGTGTTTATCGGACTTCTCTTTCTACATTACTGACACGATGAATTCATCAGGAGCTAACTGCAAATGGGAAATCCAGAGAAAAGCCAGGGATGTAAAGTATGCTCGAAGGCATAAAGATAAATTCAAGAGCATTGTCTTCACCTAAGTTACTTTATGAAACCAGTATGTTCCATCTGACAAGTCATTCACCTTCACTGTGGTCTGAGGAAAAAAAGTCTCTGGACTTCTTTACAGTCGAGCATTTAGTGACATAGTTACTCCACAATAAGTGTCCTTAGCAGCAGTTTCCCAAAGTGAACAGAGTTGAAATCAGAATTGTATATAATAACCCTGTCTGTGCATGGGCTTATAACAAAATAACAACCTGGAGATGATTATCAAGATTAATTAAAGCTATGGCCTTTCAAGGAAAATAAAAATAACTTTAAAGAAAATCTATTGGGGTGGTGCTTCAAAGGTTTCCCTCAGCTTCTTTGGTTTTAATCTAGGAATTACATTTTGACTAGAGCTTTACTGCTTTTGGGAAGTTGCAAATACGAGTCCTCAGTTATACAAGATCATGGAAATTAGAACTCCTTTGGCAGCCCAGTGTGGTACTGTTCCCCATGGGCTCATTTGAAGAACTGCCCAAAGGCCAAACTGTACCCGTGACTTGGAGCACACACAGCTCGCACTCGTGCCGATAGAAATTCCATGCACACACCTAAGTAGTAAATTGTGCTGCATACTTACTGTAAAAATTGGAGATAAGGAGAAACATAGGAGATTTTTAAGGAGCTTGTGCTTTGTAAGAATGATTGATATCATCATGCATAAAGTATTGAATATTAAAATGGGCTGGGGAATCTCCTCTGCTGATTACTTGATGCTAAAATATGTCATTTCAGAACTCAGAATACCCTTTCAAAAATTTTGTAACTTTCTCACTCCCTCTGGAGTCATTAATTATACAGTTTTGAGAATCAGTCAAGGGACATACTCAGATTTTTTTCTCCACTAGGCAGAGAAATACAGTTCAAAGTACTCTACCTAGTCTCTCACAAAATTAATAGACTGGCATATGTGCTTCCTTGGCTAACACTTTTCACCTGTGACAACTGCAGGTAATTATTTTGCCCAAGTGAAACTGATTCTGGGCATTCTCAATGAGAAAACCTTTCTTTCCAGGTTCAATAAAATTTGGTATGCATTTCACCCTTGGAACTTAGATCTTTCGTTATAAAGTTGTATGGCAGAAAGAACTGACTCTTTGCATTTGAATATTGGTCTCTAAAGAGACAGCGATAGTGGGAGCAAGAGTGCCAATGTTATTCTTTAAAGATGAGGTAAGTTACATCCTGTCCAACCTTAGGAGAGAAATGAGCTTGTGACAGTTATATTTGTTATGACAGGGCTGCCTGCAATGGTTAGAAACAAGCTGCTGCACCAAGATTTCTTTTTTAGGATAAAGGTAGGTAAAAGGTGAGTAATTCTCCTATTTCAGGTAAAACTGGCTACAAATTGATCCTAAAATCTAAAGGCCAACAGAGCTCTGGCAAACTCCACTATTTTAAAACTACTGATTGTTGCCTGAATATTTACCAAAATCCCATCAGAGCAACACTGGATGAAATATTATATTCTTCATGTAGACCTTTGTAAAAGTGTGTTCTCCTTTGAAAAAATCAAAAAAAGAACAACGACAATAAAACAAAACAAACTAAAGCAGAACAACTATTAAAAAATAAAAACAGAAACAAAAAAATGAAAAAACCCCAAATGAACAAAACCAAAAAACCGAAGAGAAAGCACAGGTTCAAAACCGGAACCAGTGCAAGGGCTCTCTGGCCACTGTGGTCATAACCTGCCCATGTTAGTAACACCTGCCTTCCAGTGTCACTCTTTTCAGAGTGACACCACTCTCATACCTGATGCTGATGCAGCACCCCACGTCCCAGTGAGTTTCCCTGTTTGGGTTCTGTTCTGCTTTCTGAACTGTATGGCCATTTCAACATCCTGCTGACAGTAGTTCATGTACACTCACAGAAATGTTAGTGTTGGCAAGGAAGGAAACAAACTGACTCTACTCAACTTCTGTTATGTCTTACCCCATTAACATTGCCTATTTATTTGAATGATCTGAGAAGAAATAAACAGTATACTAAGGAGACAGTGTAGAAAAATCATGGTATTCTGAGACTTGTTTGTAAAGCATTTTCAAATATTCAAATGAAATACGGTGGATGTTGGGTTATAGCTCATAAAATCCAAGTAACTTATTGAAGTATTCATGAGGTGAATGCAAAACTTAGTCTTAGAATCATTAGTCTTCTTAAAACTTTTCACAATTGAATTCTACAAATCAGCAAACAATGAAATTACTCCATTGGTTATTGGGTGTGGTAATATCTACTTCACCACTATAAGTTGCTTTTATTGGGCATTGTTACATCAGCTAATCATTAGCAGGTCTGCCCTCAGGAAATTTTGTTTAGCAAACCAAAATTATATCTCTTTTTAATGTGAAACAGTTGACATGAAGGATTATGGATATTAGATGAGGGTTTGTATTTCGAAAGGGGGAGCTGGAATGTGAGAGGCCCTAAAGCATGTATATTCCCGAGCCATCTGTTGTGCCAGCTACACAAAAGCAAAAGAGGGCCAGGAACTGCTTGAGTTTGGGAGTGCTGCCGTGAATAGCAAAGGAAGAAGGACCCACAGACAGGACCCTAACAGCCACAGACTTTAGGGCAGGGAGGAAAGAGGAGCATCTCAAGCAAACTGAGGATCCAAATTGCATCCACTTTGCTTTCTGGAGTCCAGTACTCCCACAACCCACATGCTAGAAAAAATTGCAATCTTTAGAGCAATGAGTAATTCAGAAACCTTTTGGGGAAGTGCTGGAATTTGGGTGCTGGGAAGTGCTCAATAAATTTAGTGCTCAGTAAATTTATTTACCCTATCTCATGTTGAGAGTCTCTGCTATTTTATTTTTTTTCAATGACCAGACCCTCTCTCTCCCCTGAAAAAAAGTCTACTACTAATGAAGACTTGGAAGCATTTAAAAAAACCCTAAGAAATAGAAAAAAGCTTTAGCCCTTCATCCCAGATAAAGAGGAAACCAACCCACTGTCCTATAACTGTCAGAAACACCAGAATGGTTTGGGGTTTTTTTGCAATAACCACTGGAAATTTTGCTCAGTTATTTTACAATTCTTAAAGCTGGATTCTGTCATAAACTCTTGGAAAGCAAGATTATCACTTTGAAAGGTCAAGAAGTACTATAGGATCCACAGAGCATTGAAAAGTAGCAAAATAAATGTGCAAAGTAAGTTTAAAAGCATAGATGCACTTGGCAAAAATTACTGCCACAGCAGAAATATACAGTGCTCACACCCCAATAATTGGAAACATATAGGAAGCGGTTTCTTCAAACCCCACATTTTCCCTCACAACTCAAACACTTCTGAATGCCAGTGCAATTGCTTACAGGAGTAAGTAGAAATTCACATACAGTTTTCAGGAGGGGACTCCCTCAGTCAGAAGCTTCTCAGACATGGACTCAGCCGTTCACCAAATGCAGAGAGATTGAACATGTCACTACATAAAAAATGGTACAAACTCAGAAAAAAATGAGAAAGTTAAGGAGTTGGGATGACTGCCCTGTGATCTGAAGTTTGCTATCCCTATGAAAGTTTCTGTGTGGAAAATAATAGGAATAGGCTGTCCCACTGAGGTGCTTTAAGCAATGGTGAGAGCTCTGCCCACTTCTGCTCTGAGCCATTCCTACAAGCACCAGGTGAGAGTTCACATTCTAATAGGCTGCCAGCAAAAGTAGGAGTGCAACACATCTTTATTCATTTCACATGGATGTAGAAGACTAAATGCAATGCAGAGTAAATGTAAATCTGTTGGTTCAAGAAGCAAAAAGACTTGCTTAGTCTTCCTGACCACCACACGATGGCTCTCTCCAAATCCATGGAAAGATATCTATTGAGGTGCTGGTCTTCCGTGACATAAACATCACATCATTCTTAACAGAATAAAGATCACTGAGATGTTTAAACCATTTGAAAGAGAGAACCATTTTCAAACAGTGCTTAATTGAGATTTAGTCTTGAATCGTATTAGTGGGGAAAACATAAACCTTTCTCAGCCATTCTGTGACTGACTTGTATCCTGTCAATTTTCAGCCTGGCAGTTATAGCTTTGTTGAGGAGCTTTTCACCGTTTTTCTCATTTTTTACTGACCCAAAAGCCAATAAAACTAAATGCAGAATGTTGGGGAGCCTTGGGTTAGCAACCTTAAACACTCTCCCCTTATCCACATACTCTCCATGGGGTAAAGACAGGGTTCTTGAATTTCAGAGTTGGGTGATAAGGAGTTATTTCTTACTTGAGTGGAGAGTCATAATTTCTTTACCAAAACAACCCACTTGTTTATTTTGGTGTATATTTACCACGATGTAAATAGCGCATTGCTTCCTTTAACAGACATGCTATTGTTGCTCCCCTTTATTCCCAGCACCATATCCTCACTTTACTACCCAGAAAAGCATGTGGGTGCAGCTTAGCTGGGCACCCAGACTTTCTGGAGTTGATACCTTGATACAAATGGCTTACAGCACCCAACACTTGCAGATGAACAAGGTAGATTCAAAAGGTAGTATTTTTCTCTTCTTTGTACAGTTAAGGAGACAGCAGTTCAAATGGGTTATAGTTCATCTGCTCACATGCAAATCAGTAGATAAAATCATAAAAGAGAGACAGCTTGGCTCTCACGGTGTCCACTGCAGCACGGTCACTGACTTCAGAGGGGCTGTAAGGTCACCTTACACCTTTTATGTGAACTAAATACATTGCAGATACCTCTGCTCCTTATTGTAAATTTGTTGTGTATGTTTCAAATTGCTGAAAAAGGTCTTGATTTTCTTTAATTTGGCAAGCAAAAAGGTGGGGTTTTCAAATGAATTATCCCATGCCTAAATAATAAAAGTCAGAAAAGGAAAGAATAAACTACAACAGAATTTTATTAGGGGAGTAAGAAGAGTAAAATCTAATGGGTTTCCACAATTTTATTTATAGCTAACTTAGTGTTTAGAGAAGCTAGATAAGGTGTCTAGATAGATAATGTTCTATATGGCAGCAGAGAAATTGCACTATAGATATCTTCAGCATTACTGAACCACACTTTATTTAACCTCATTTGTATAAATAACTAAAAAAATTTACTTGTTTTTCACCAAGAAAAAGTTAGATAAGTATTACTGAAACACAACCTGACTTTTTGATCTTGTATTTACACTCCTTTGACAGCAATGCACTCTTATAAACCAATGTTCATCAGCACAGAGGCTTGATGTCTGAAGAAGGATTTGATCATGAAGCTTCAAAGGCAAGACAGGGAATAGAAATTCAAAAACATCTTTCACATTTAAAGAAACCAATGAATATGCTCTAATAATTCAGTTCATACCAAAGTGTTGGTGTAGAGTCAGGATGGTCGATAAAGATACAAGGAGTCAGTTATGTGCAGAAAAGATGTCTGAAGTCCGACTTTATTTTCTCATCTGCCTTTTTATACCCCTTCCTAGCAGCAAGCAGTAACCTTATTTTAGGTAAGCAAGCAACAGCGTTTTCATTGGCTAGGATCTATTGGTGATACATTTGGCAAAGCTCAAGGCCTTATTGCAGTTCCCACATCCCAGGCCTACCAACTTTACAGTCTGCCTTTGTTTCTTCATTAGGGCTGCGTACTGATTTCCTTATCATCAAGGATACACCCGAAAGCTTGCCCAGTCAATATCTTTATCCTGGGAGTTAATAGACCTGCTATTAACCCCTTCACCAAAGCTTGACCAGTTGCTGACCAGATTTCACCTCTGGTTAAGGATTAAAAGACTGATTGCAATTTCTCTGTAAGAAGTGCCCAAGAAATCTCAAGACATCTATTATCCCAGAGGTACAACAACATAGTAACATTGTAACAATTTAGTTCTGTAAGGGTATTTTGAATATATCAAATGTATACAGGATGTGTGGATATGAAGCATTCCATTGAGCTGTCTGAAAGCATATAGACCATGTCAATCCTAATGTTCAGTCAAATTCTAATTGTAGCTATTTATCTGAAGAGGAACAATGGGAATCAACCAAAAATAATAGCAAATGATAACACACACCCTCCAGGGTCCATCCAAACTGTCTCACAGTTTCTACCTATGACTGCTATCATAAAATTCATGAAGTTTTCTACATGTCAAAGAGCAGTCCCAAACAAATCCCTCAGTTTTAGAATTACTTAAATCCTGGTGAATTCCATTCATGGAATTCACATGTTGTAAAATCAGATTTCCAAAGCTGAAACAACACTTGTAGAAAGTGAAAACCAAAACCTTCATTTGGCGGCCCAAGCACCGGTGTGGTTCATGTGAAAAGAAGCAGTACCTTCCCAAGCACATACAAGTCATGTCCAACTGACATTTTAGAGACTCTGCAGAAGAATGTAAATTCATTTATCAGAAAGAGCATTTTTATGATGCTTTAGGAGATACCTATACTATTCCTTATCTCACTCTCCCTCAGTAGGGCTTCAACTCCTAAGAATCTTCTATTGGTCTCATTGAGTTTTAAGGAAAGCCCAAGGATAAATTTATGGAGAGACAGTGATTAAAACAAAAACTTTGTTTAGTAAATAGAAACAGGCATTTCAAAGAGGCTTCTGACTCTGGGTGCACCATGCTGACCTACTTTCCAAAAATGCTCAGCACCTGCAGTTCCCCCTGCAAAGGAGGCTGGAGAATGAGACATTCCACACCTCAATTAGTGTACTGAAGGCACAAAAGCTTTAATTAACATAAGATCCAATGCAGTGATTTATGCAAATTAACCTTATTTACAAAGTTGAGCCCTAACAGGTGTTTTGCTGTCCTCCCTCCAAATTTAACAGTTTTTTAATTTTTCACTTAAGCAATCAAGCTCAAACAGAAACTAAGTTAAATACATGGATCTGCTTCTGCCATTCTCACTTCACAAAGATCATTAAATCTTAGAAGAGTGGACATCATCATAACAGGAGAGAATGCTGTATAATAAAGGAGAAAAGAATTATGAACAATCCTGCAAGTATAAGAATGCCTTTCAAGAGAGACTGAATACTGAATGAATCCTTGCAATCCTTGCAGTAAAGCTTCATGTATAGTACCTCCGCTCTTGGATTGTCAGCATTATGCCTTGCCAATTCGTAATTAACATCTGCTGTAGCTAAAGAACCCAATGTCACATGAGAACTGCTAAGGTCCATTTAAACTGTGGCACCACAAATGCAGAAAATGAATTTCTTCTGAGGGGGAGAAAGGTTCAGAGAATGTGATTTACAGAATGATTCACTTAGAAATCATGCATGGCACAATTTAGGTAGTTTTTTTCTTTAGTTATCTGCAAAGTAGGAGTATGGAGTCAGCTGGTGAGAAGATGCCAGATTATCAGGCTGTGTCACCATCACCTGCCTGCCTTTGAGTCTTCATCTTCACCTGACACCTTAAATCAGAGAAGTTGTTTTGCCTATGTCTTACCCAGAGAAAAGACTTCAACTCCATTTGGCCTGTTTGGCTGTTCATGAAGGATTTTGTTAGGATCACCTGCCAACCTTTTTAGATGGTGACGCATAAACACAAGAAACAGATGTAACAAAACAACCTGGGGATCTCTGGTCAAAAACACCCTCATATCCAGTAAATGGGGAGGTGAGTTTGAGGGTGACAAAAACCAGAACCTCCTCCAAAATTAAAATTCACTGTGGTATCAGCAAGCAAAGCTGTGTGTGTGCATACAAAATTAACACTGTCTGTGAAAATAAATAGCCTTGGCAGCAACACTCCAGAGCTAGAGCATAATTGGCCTGCATTTTACTCCCTTTTTTTCCCTTGTAATTTCTTTGTGCTGTGTTTCTTTGTGTAAAGAAACCCTTGTTCAAGGGATTTATAGCCTTTCAGGGAGGAAATTAAAGATTCAGTGTCCCTCCATCACTGACAAAGAGTGAGATTTGATTTTTAAAATAAATTATTGTTATTTGTGACTGCAGTTTATCTGCATATCTTCAGACGACATTGGCTGTTTTCGCATGAGAGTTTGAAATACAGCAACTAGTGAGTGTGACGGGATAGAGTTAAAATAGGAAGCCTTTTCTTTTCCCTCCAAGACATATTCAGAGCATGGGGTTCAGCTGAACAAGGAGACAGCCCATATTTGTACCTTCCCCCTCACACTTGTGTGGATCAGTCTGGTGAAGGGTCCAGATTTAGGTTCATAGCATTCCTTACCCTACTTCTCCTAACACTTGATAAAAATAAAACTCAGGCATCCGATTATGGATATTCCAAATTTTCCTCCCCAGCCCCTGACATTACATTGAAACTTCAAAAAAGGGTGTTCTAAAGGGGCCTTAAAGAGCAGGATGAGAGGTTATTCATTACCTCCTGCAAACTGGACTGTGTTAAGTGCCTGGTCCTCAAATAGATCTGATCCCGCAAGAGGGGGAAGGCCTGAGTCCCACAATGGGCTCAGTGTGACAGCCCCCCTTGCCCACACAGAATCCCATTGACGGCACTCAAATAATCTTGCTGGCTGATGGGTGTTTAAAGGTCTACGCTGGCTGTGACACAAGGTTTTTTCCAAGAATAGCTACGGTTATTCATCCTAAATGGCCCAGAAAGCCTGAAGACAGCTCACATATTTTTGTTGAACATTATGCGCACAAACATGAAATCACAAGGGTTAGCCGTAGACTTGAGGAGAGAAAGACCTTAAGTGTAGGTTTGTTCTACATGTTTAGATCGGCTTTCTTGGAAAAGTGTGAGAATTAGTCTGGTGATACATAACCATAGTCCCTCCTCTGAAGATTGCGGCAAATGGAAACAATGAAAAGTGCTAAAGCTAAATCTGACCCCTGGGTAAATGACATAATCCTCCCCAGTGCCAAAACGTTGCCTGAGGAATTCCTCAGTTTTATACTAACCTGCTATAATTCTTTTAGGTGTCCCTTAGCTCTCGTACCACTCTCCCAGGCACATGAAACCTGGCTATTTTACTGGACTCAAGTGTTAGGAGTGCACAGGGAGCAAAAAAGAATTTCCTAGGGAAAAGGATGTTATGAAACCAAACCAGGTCAATTTTTTCAATATAAATAACTTAAAGTTTCTCACTGTCTCTGTTGTACAAGCTTCATGCAGAAAAAAAATAGGTGGTCTCCTAACCTTATTGACCATGGCCAAATTTCACTCCTAGTTCATTTTGCCTCATAATTCTGGGACAGCCATACAATATTTCACCAGTAGACCTTTCACTTTTCATTTGGAAAATCTAATTAGCAGAAAAATCTCACTTTGGTTGAAATTCAGCTATAAACTAATCTTCATAGTACAGACTTACATTTTCAAAATAATATGCCTTTTTGAGCATATATATCTGCTTCATACAGTAACATCCCAAAATGCTGCAGTAATCAGGAATTCTAATAATAGTACTCTTACGAGTTGAATCCAAAGACAGTTTTCTGGAGAAACTCTGAAGAAGACTTAAAAAAGACTCTAAAGTACAGAATAACACCCTGGACAAGGGAGAAAGGGAACTACTCTTTTCTTCTAAAGGCGCCATACAGATTGTTCACAAAATATTCCATAAAGTGGAAATTTTGAGGCTTGAAGAAGTATGCATAAGGCTTCAATAGTAAATGAAATAAAGTTACTTGTAAGGAATATTATGATCACCTGTATAATTCCATGGAGAATAGGGAAGAAAATTCTCTGAAACCTCATGAATATATTCGAGTTCATTAAACAAACCAGTCGTCCCATGGGAAACTACAGTTGATTGTTGAATTTCTGAAAGACATTAGACAAGATCTCTCACCAAAGTATGCAGAAGAAGCTAAACTGACGCAGAGCAAGAGGAAAGGTCTTTCCAGTGAGTAGGAACAAATACTCATGTTTCTCTGTAGAAGGAGAACATCAAATACTCTGATAGAGTGCAGTGCTGGGAGCCACACTGTTCAACAAATTCTTAAAACTGTAGAAAGAGAGGTGGGTAGTGAGGCAACAAAATTGTTGAGAATTGTAGGAATAAAGGACAAACGGGAAAAAGTGCACGAACACCAGAAGAGAGTAACTGGGTGAAGAAAATGGCAAGATGAAATCTGCAAGGAATACAGACAGGAAAACCAGCCATCAGTTGTGTATTATGTACATAATGGAGGCTTCTGAACAATTTACAAGTACTCAGGAAGGAGATTGTGAAGTTAAAAAGGCGTATGAATATGTATCATTTAAGAAAGGCATACATATAAAATAGAAGGAAAGGGGGAAAGAGGGGAAAAGAATAAAATGGAGAACTGCTACAGCTACAAAATGTATATTACTGTGCAGTTCTTATTCTACCCCACTTGAGAAATTATAGAAGACGTAGAAAAGGTGTGGGAAAGGCAACAAAGGTGACCAATGCTAAGGTACAGCTTTCCTATCAGGGATGACTGGGGAGGCAGAGTCTCCAGACCTGACTGCAGGGTGGTATGCTACAGGCTAATGAAATGATTAGTGACAAAAATAAGATAAATAGGCAAAGATTATTTATTGCCTTCTAATCCAAGAACTAAAAACTATCTAAATATAAAAGCAGGCAGCAGGTTCAGATAATGAAGGGGAAATACTTTTCCATTCATCGTATTCTTAAGTCATAGGACTGTGCTATGTCCCAAATAACCTATGTCATTTTGGAGTTGAAATTTATGGAGATAAGTCTACAGACACCATCTTGGGTCCAGGCAATCCCTAAGCATAAACAGCTGCAGGCTGGAAGAGTCTGTCAGGGAAGTATCATGTTTTCCTACATGTTTTCCTCTCCTAAAACTCTCCCCTGGACCTCTACTGTTGTCCAGTAACAGACACTAATAGATTTGGCTTCTTTATGTGAATTAAAACAAAAAAACGCCTCCTGTACTAGAGTTACAGAAGAGACGTGAGGCATTATCTCAGAAGACAAGTAAAAAACCCAGACATTTGAACAGTAAATAAAACAATGCATTAGTCATGGAACAGAGGCCAAAGATAAGTTCGTAATCTCTTTCATAACATGAAATGGAGGAGGCATTCAGTCAAAGTTAAGTGTTGACAAAACTCTGAGTTGGCTGAAGAAAACACCCTTCCACATGATGTGCAAACAGGCTTCAGCATTCCAAGCAATGGGAAGCTGTCAAGGCCATGAACTTAGCAAGAATCAAAAATGAACCATATATTCATGTGGATAAATCACTGTTAATGATGATAACTTTGGATGAGAGATGAAAATTCACACTTTTGAGGTTAAGCCTGTCCTTAGAGGCTAACTCTAATTAGGGAGGCAAGTCATCCAGTGCCTGCTGATGCAGCATTCTCACACCTTCCCTTCTCATCAGGCAGGACACAGACATACATAGCTCCTTGGATCAAATCACAAGCTCTACAATGGTAAGAGTTTAGTAGCTTTTTAAAAATTTTTGTACCGGTTGTAGTTTCAAAACGGATTTATTATGTGCTTCTTCCTGGTTTTAATAAGAATTATTAGCAACATTTGTGATGTCTTTATGTCTTTTCTGTTCTTTGGGGAAACTAAGAGTGGGAGAGGTGTGAAGGCTCCAAATGTATTGTTTACGGCCATTTGCCTTGGCCAGGAACTTAGTTTATTGGCTACATCCCCACATCCTTGATAATAATCATAATAGCCAACCTGTGAGAAAGGGATAGAAATGCCTGGCCATATCAAAACACAGAAAAAACAGGTAAAAGTGCTAAAGCATGGAGCTATTACCCAGAGCCTACGTAGCAAATACAGTTATGGTACTCATATCAGGGACTGTAATGGTAGCGGAAAACAGCACCAAATGAATCCATCCAATTAACAAAGATCACACTAAAATGATACCTAAAAAAGACTAAATAGCTTATTGAGTCTGTCACATATAAACACTAGCCTGGATTATGGTTCCTGGGTAGTCAATAAACCCCCAAACAAAATTTTGCTGGGCTAAGAATGATGCAAATTATTTTAAAGCAAAGCTAAGAGGTTAATTTACTCACAAACCATGTGGTTTGATAAAGTTGAAGTCAGTCTAAACCCAGAAATGTTTTCAGGTTAGAAATTAAAACAAAATCAATCTCTCCAGAAAGCAGGGTATGAAAAGTCTTTTATGTGTCAGGAACAATGTACCATTCTGTGACATGAACTGAAAAAGAGGTCAAATAAATCCGATTAATATATTTGCATATGCAAACAATGGAAAAACTGAATACAGTAAACTTAAGCAATGAAAAATGTTTTCATATTTTAAGGTGTTTCAACAACCACCATTACTGGTAAGAACAGAACATAATTCACACATTTTTTTACCACACACGTGAAACACAGCTACTAGTTTAGTTAATGGTGTGACCTGTTGACACAAAGCTATCATATTTCATTATCCTCAAGTTGGAGACAGTGGCGCAGTCTCTGTGGCAGGAGACACCTGCATCAGCCACACCACCATCATCCAGTCACCATCAAGGGCCAGGCTGAGAGCATGAGGAGGCAGATACAGGAGATGAAAGGAGGACATTGGTAACTCAGGCAGGACACAGTAAAAGCAGGGAGGTGGTGGCCTCCTAGGAAGGACTATGAAAAGGCAGTTATGGAGTAATAAACTTCAGTTCTGGTCCTTGTTCCCCACCCTCTCCCAAGATACCACACCCGTTATCTTCATAAATGTGGTAGGAGACTTCACTAACATCTGTGAAGTGCTTTAAAATTATGTCATTAAGTAAATCCTGCAGCTCCAGCTTGCCCAAATGGTTCCGCTAAAGCCAATGGGAATAATAATATCTGGGTGAGCAGGAAAAAAATTCTCTTAAGGAATAAGCTGGAGCAAACCCCAGAGCATTTATTTTGAGAAGAAGGGAAAATGAATATTTTATTCAGTTTATGACAACTATTGCACAAAGCTGCCCTCACTTGCTTACCCTCAAGGGGTTATACCCTTTCCAGGAATAGTGGGCTCTGCCATTTACATCAGCCATTTTAGTCTCAAGCTCTGTTCTTGCCAAAGTTAAAAGAAATTTCACAGGGGCCTCCCAGGGCAGCCTTCCTAGCTTGGCTGTCGTTGTTGACATTTAGTGCAATCAATCTTATTTCCATCACTGAAGTGAGGAACCGGGTAATCTTCTGTGCACATAGTTACCAAAATAAGCATTTATATATGAATATACAAAGGACTTATTTAAAAGCAACACAAAGAGGACTTGAGAGGATAATGGACGTTATGACCCGAGTACACAGTTAAAGGGGATGGACACAGGAGTGGGGGGAGACATGAAACAGTTAAAGAGTTGTAAGGATGGAGTTTTAAGATGTTATTTGGCATGGATGTTAACATGAAAAGGAGACCCAAAAGATTCCTTTTTTTTGGATGAAAACCTATCCTGTGTATGTTTAAGAAAGGCCTGTGATTCAATATTTGCCCTAGACCATCCTGCTGCAGACCAAGATGTTTCTCTCACGCTTCTTCGTGCCACTGGCCCTCACCTCCTCTTTCATGCCAAAGTGTCTCTGTGGAACTGATCCAGCTGAAAGCCCCCATTTTTTCTCATTTACCCATCAACCAGCTCAGTTTTCAGACCTGTCTTCCTCCACAGATACTAGTGGCACAAGGTGGTGCAGGCAAGGAAGGACCTAAATCACAAACAAGGAAGGGACAGAAAGGGGGAAGGACTGATCTACAGTATCAAATGAACTTATTTACTAGGAATTGCAAGAGATATCCATTCCCACTCAAAAAAAACCCCAACAAACCAACAGTAAAATTATGAAATTTCACAACCTTTCTAACATGCTGGCCTTGATAACAATTTGTTACACATCTTGCAAAGGCACATAATGCTCCCAAAAGGGCAGCATACAAAATATGTAGATTTCTATGTTTCAACATTCCTAGCTCCCACCTTTTTAGAGACTGAATAGGATAACTCCACCTGGATTTATACTACAGTAGTAGGACCAAAAAATCTACAAGAGTAACAAGAAAGTAGGTTTCAAGCAAGTCTTTTACTAAGTATCTGTTTAACCTAGTTCTGGTGGGAATATGCTGCATGAAGCCTTTGTGAAGACTCTGTTCAACACTAGTGAGAGTCATCTGTAAATCTTCAAGTTCCCCTGTGGTCAGCTGCTGAAATATCAGTGTAAGCTCTCAAATGACCATCTCTTTTACTATAGCACAAAAGCAGAAGTGCATCAGCCAAACCAAAGGAGATTATTGCCAATCTTAGCAGACTCAACAGATTTTGGTACATTGAAAGGAACAGGCCAATGTTAATTGCATACTTAATATAAACATAAAAAATATTATCTCCAACGTAACTTTAGTTATTATGTTCTGTATTAAAAAAAAGTGGTTTATGAGTATCTTCTGTTCTGGCGTAGTAAATGAATCTCTCCTTCTCTTTAGTTTTCTTTTTTTGTTACTGTTTTGATTTGTTTGATTTTAATTTGCCAAACTAGGAAGTTGAAGTGTAGCACCAGGGATCATGTTAAAATATTTCAAAATATTACAGGACCAGACCTGCTACTGAAATTTTGAGTAAAGCCTAATGAAAAGCATGGTGTCTTCCAGATCCCTACATGTCTGCAAAGATCCCTAGTGACAGGTTGGGGGCATGAATAAGTTCTGATATTAAAAAAAAAGGGAAAAAATCATAAAGTTGATGAAAATTATAGATGGGAAAACCTTATTATATTACCCGTTCCCACACAAAGATCTCAAATACATTCTCCAGCACCCTCCAAGCTCTACAACTTTAGTCCAAGTCTGAAATGGTTTGGATTGCAATGAAGGCCTTGCTGAAATAAAATAATTTTAATTGACTGTTTTTGTATGTGACTAGGAAGACTTTAGACTCTTCACCATGAAGATACAAAATGGGAAAAAAGTCATTATGTTAAGTATTTTTCACAGTCAATGGTACATTTCCTTTTTACTTTAACTTTGTTTCTGATTTCATTTTCACAGTTCACACACAGTAACCAATCATACCTTGAATACACTAGGTTGAAGGTGGGGGGTTTTTGTACTTTTTGCTGCCAGGTTTTTATTTTCATGAAAACCACCTGTGGCATTCAAGAAGACTTATTTTGACAGTTTATATAGGAACCAAATAACTTTATATTAAAATCTTCTTTTTACTCTGACAAGGGTGAAACAGATTCAGACTTGAAGGCTTTCTCTAAACATAATACAGAATTGAGCTCTGTAAATGTAAAATAAATTGCATAACACAATTATAAGTTTGCAACTACAACATACGATCAGTTACATTCTTTTTCATCCTTGAGCAATTTAGCAATCATTTTTTCCCTTCCTTATAACTCAATGGACAAAATATTAAGAGGTTTTTACAGCATTTGAACAATCTTTGAAACCTTGTTATAGCTTCCATACATTAAACAATATTTTCATTTCCCATTTACAAAGAAGCCATGATTACTGACAGCATTACAATTTTTTTTGAAGCTGTATAAAATTTGTGGGTAACCAAAAACCTGTAGTTTTGCAGAAGTATTGACAGAAGAGAGTCAGACAGTTCGGAACACCTCAAACACAAGCAACTCATTTGCATCGGAAGGAGGTCACTTTTGTGACCCTCTACCACTTTTTTGCTTCCAATCATGGGAAGAACATGGGAATCTCAAGAGGTTCAACAAGGCCAAGTGCAAGGTCCTGCACTCTGGTCAGGGCAAACCCCATATCAGTACAAGCTGGAGGATGAAGGAATTGAGACAAGCCCCACTAAGAAGGACTCAGAGGTACTGGTGGATGAAAAACTGCCCACGAGCCAGAAATGTGGCCTTGCTGCAACCATATCCTGGCCTACATCAAAAACAGTGTGGCCAGCAGGCTGAAAGAGATGGTTCTGCCCCTCAACTACACTTTGGTGAGACCCCACCTGGAGTACTGCCTCTAGCTCTGGGGTCCTCAGCATGGGAAAGGCATGGACCTGTTGGAATGGGCCCAGAGGAGGGTGATTAGAGAGTGATTAGAGGGATGTCTCAGCTCTCCTATGAAGACAGTCTGAGAGAGTTGGGGTTGTTCAGCCTGAAGAAAAGAGGGAACCTGACTGCAGCCCTTCAGTGCTTAAAGGGGGCTTGTAAGAAAGATGGGAACAAACCTGTTGCAGTAAGGCAAGGAGTAATGGTTTTAAACAAAAAGAGTGTCAATTTAGGTCAGATATAAGAAATAAGATTTTTACAATGAGGGTGTAAAACACTGGAACAGGTTGCCCAGAGAGGTGGTAGGTGCTCCATCCCTGGAAACATTCAAAGTCAGGCTGGATGAGGCTCTGAGCTACCATATCTAGTTGATGTCACTTCCCATTGCAGGGGGGTTGGATTAGATGGAATTCAAAGGTCCCTTCCAACCCACACTACTCTATGATTTTACAGCGGCGAACTTATAGATATTGGCCTCGTTTCTCGCTTCCACTCTCAAGAAAATCACGGCAGTTTTACAAAACAAAGCGAAATCCCATGGAAGTATGCAATAACCGCCAGGGCCGCTGGGTGGTGGTATCCGTCTGCGGGTGAGCCGCGGGACTGCGCCGGGCGGGGAACCGCCCGCAGCCCTTTGCATCCCATACAAACCACACGAGTTTTACGGAATCCACAATTCACTGCAGTCTCAGTTCGTTTAAAGGGCTGTGAATATCCTGCAAACCCTCTCTTCCCGTTCGTGTAAACTATAGTTCCTCTCGAGAGGTTTGCATGTGCGCTTGGTTGTTCCAGCACGGCTGAGACAACCCTCTTCCAGATTAAAAAAGAAAGTTTTCCTAGACACAAATACTATCTGGAATACTATGAACAAAGATGTTTTTGTATGATAATCACTGTGAAAGATATCATAGTGTAGACACATATGCTTTTATCATATTTTTTTTGCAACCTCAATTTCTTCACATATATAATTTGCATCTCTCTTTAATCCCAAAGAAACTCTTTTTTTTTTTTTTTATGAAGTGCTTTCTTAACAAGCCAAATAGGAATACCTTCAATGATTTTATCCACTCCTGAGTCTAGACAGACAACTCACTAGCACTTATAAGCAGACAATGTCAATGTTACATTCACAAGCAGAAACAATGAGTAAGCTATGCTGAGCCTCAGTGAGGTCAATAGGGCTCCACAGGTATTTTCAGCTTGCAGAAATCTCATTACTAGTAATAGATGAGCTGGAAAAACACAGCTTCTATCTCAAACATAGCTGAAGTCTGGGACCAGAAGTTACCAAAGGCATCTTTCTACTTCTAAACTGAAGAAATACCTCATAAAATGATTGGAAGAAAGCTATATGTAAAAGTAATGTACTTCCTTTCAAGCCCTCTAAAACAGGCCAATGAGTCTTATTACAGCCTATAACAATGCACTGAGTGTTGTTCAGTTTTACCAAAATGACTTTAAACTCTTACAGACTGAGGACATTTTTCTCAAAATCACATATAATATTCTTTCACACTGCTGGAGTGATAAGCAACCACACTGTGGCTCAAGTGAGGGGTGCTTTTTTTTATTTCCAGGAGCAACACACTGAAGAAAAAATGTTGATGGGAGATGCTGGATTAGCAGCCACTGAACTGCTGGAATGACCCATTGCTGCAGCTCTGTGGCCTCGTTGTCTTGATCCATTAACCACCAAAGTTTCAGCATCCTTTCTAGCGCAAGTCAGTTAGCTGATGCTTAAAGCACCATCTAATCATGCTGCACAGGTTTATGCTTCAGGGTTGAAATTCTCGATTACAGCTGAAGATAATCCATTTGGTCTTTGGAAGTCTCGTGGGGTTTTTTTTCTACTGCAGAATGCATTTGTTTGACTGTAAATCAGACTGGAAGAAGCATAGAAAGCCCTGTGACCATCTCACTGATTTTGGCTTCCTCTTCATTTCTGGACATTGAGACTGTGAGCTGCACTTCAGTGAAGCTATCTGAAAGCCAAATTGTCTGCAAGTTGAAAGCCCCTGTCTACAATTCAAGCATGATCCAAAGATTTATTTTCAGTTCTCCACTCCAAAGCACCCAGAGTCAGCAGCAGAACTTTCCCTCTTGAGACGCTATTAGAGCTGGAGTTGGTGGAGTTCCAGCACATGTACTTAAAATACATTTATGTGATTTAGTTTCTGTGCAATTCCCCCCTACCATGCACTCTCTGCAAAAAGGGCTGTAATTAGGGCTACTCAGTGCACTGTGGATATCTTTATTTAATTAGTGTTGTTAAATTACATGGCAAAAAAGCAATTCTTCCTCTCTTTTCATGTACATGAAGAGTCCCACAGACAGCAGAATCACTATCTTCCTGGGAAGCAAACTTTTATTACATCAGACAGGAATTGCATATTCCCTAACATGCCACAAATGGTCTCTACAGACCCTCTGTGTCATTGGAGACAGAAGCAAGAGTCTGAAGAGAGCAAATTGCAGTTCTTAGAGTAAGGTCTCACACACTGTTGATTTCTTTCAGCCCTGTTGCTGGATCACTACTCTCTTGAACAGTAGGATTACTTTTTACGGGATTTTTTTTTCCCCTATTTTTTTTCTCACTGTATTGATTTCCAAATAGTAAGTTTGTACAATGTACAGAGGAGTCTTTGATGAGTGTTCAATTTGCACAACAGGAGACTTAGCATTCAAAACGATGAGTAGGAAATAACTTTCAGGTACATTTTAAGATTACATGATCTTAAAACATGATCTCACTAAAGCATCCCACTTTTAAAAAAAAAAAAAGCAGATTTCAGTACTGCATCAATGTTACAGGCTTGCTTGGTATCTGAATAAAATAACTTTCTTGCAAGCATTTCACTACTGAAGCTGGATTTTTTATTACTGTTGTTTCCTTTACATCAAACTGATCTTCTCTAAGAGCTATATATCTTTCCCTGTTTAGAAGTACTGGTTCCACTCCAGCACATAAGAGTCATTTTATTCTGCAACAAAATTGTACAGTGCAAGAAAATGAGAGGGGGGTCTTCTGCATCTGGTGGATGATCCTTAGAAGTGGAAAAGAAGATGTGCAGGCTTATGCTATTAAACTTTTTGAGTTCAAATGGGATCCAGCTGTTTGGGATCCACAGCATTCTTGCAATTTAACTGTTCACAGTATGTATACTTTCAATCCCTTTATTTTTGTTTTCTTTAATTGTTGGGGCCTGAGATCATAAACGCCTCAAATGTGAAGGGCAGCTCTTGGTAATTTGTTCTAATCAACTGCAGTAAGAAATGTCTACACCATAACCTTGAATGCTTTTTCTCTCCCTTGACAACAGAATAGACTTCTTACAAAAAAATAAACATCTGGTTTGCATTGAACATCAACTTGCCGTTGCTTTAAGTGCCAACTATTAAATTACCTCAAATGTTTTATGTTTGAACATGATTTTTCAAGACAGCTAAATTTTTTAACTGTAGCACAAATGCACATTTAAAATTAGTTTAGAAAGTTAAATCCCTTGAACATAGGGTTGGTGTTTTTTGTTTTTTGTTTTTTTTTAATCATGTGTAGCTTGGTCACTCTTTTTGCTTTCCATTTACAGAAATTATTACTGACACAGGTTTTCATACAAACAAATATGCCTCTTCAGATGGTAAAAGGGAGAAAAGCTCTATCTAGAACTCAGTGACTCAATTCTGAGCTCTACAATACATGGAGGGATTGTCAAGCCTGTCCAGAACTTATTAAGTAAAACCAAAAAATCCTGTGGACCAAAATTACAGCCTGCATTTTCATCAGGAAGCTAAACATTAAAATTCATATCTAAGACTTCCCTCATCTGAAAAACCAACCTGCTTTCCTTATCTAGCATTATTTTCTGGGGGTGAGTCTTACAGTCTGATTTGCATGACAGCATTTCAAATTTACAGCTTTACATAAATGTTGCTATTTTCCTCAAACTGTCCAGCTCTTGATCCACCACATTTTTGCAAGAAAGGTTTTTATTTAATTTTTTTTCTTTTTTCTTTAAGTAGGTTTCCAGCATTCTCAGTCAGAGGACACTTTTTAAGATAGAAAACAGTACAATTTGAACAAATTTGAGCAAATTAAAATGAACACCAAATATGCTGATTTGCTAATGCTTGCAAAATGCTAGCAACTGGAATTGACACTGTTGCAGAGGCTTCTTCATGACGTTTCAGTGAGAGAAAAAAAAAGTGAATGTTTTATTCACTGTGAGAGGGCTCTAAAAAGGCACCAGGGAAGCATAAATGAAAACCATTTTGATATTCCCTTCAGTATTTCTGCAAAACCCTTCCCCAAACCAAAACAGAGTAACTACAAGTGCTGACCAATAGTATCACTGTTTACTTCTTCTTCCCAGACACTGATCAAAGTGAAACTACACAGAGAATCAACAGAAAAAAAAATTAAAAGCACAGATGACTGCAGCTGGGCAAATTGCTGCCAATTACTCTGGTGACTCCTAAATTGGATGTGACCCAGTGTCAGTGGTTGTCTACGCCTGTGTTTTCACCAAAGGTGATTGTAATTGTTGTGATAATGTTACCCCAGGAATAAATTAGAAATTACAAAGGTGGGGCCAACTGATCAAAGTTTCCATATTATTGAGGTAGTTATTCATAATACTGACTGTGGTTTTACCTATTTGAATTCTATAACACAGATCAACCCTCAAATTCACTGAGGAAAAAGATGAAAGATTGATCATAATAAAAATCTGCTGATTGTTTCAGGTAGTGCACGGGAACAACAGTGGCTGTGTAGGAACTGTAGATAAATAGGAAGAATTACTTTATGTTTTTTGCTAAAAGTGATTTGAATGGGTTCAAGAGACATAAAGCCGAAATTCATCAAAGACTACGAAGAGGTCATTTTCATTCTGGAAAAAACCTAGGCCAAATCTGACTAACCAATCCCACTATTGCTAGACATTCAGAGTGTCTGGACAGTGGATGTATTTGATTTTCACTTAATGAACTTCATCAGCACATATACTATGGTGTTTGTGACTAGGGGGAAAAATGCCTACATGTCTTCAACCAGCAGTTCTTCTTGTAGCTTGATGAAAATGGTTTCAGTTACCATTTAAATAACACAAATGGGTAAGGCTGAAAGTTGTCACAGAATCACAGGAGGTGAAGATGTGAAATTGGAAGAGACCTCTGAGGATATGAAGTCCAATCCCCTTCTCAAGCAGGCACATGTAGTGCCAGCTGCCCAGATTGTGGCTATCTGTGTCTAGATGGTTTTAAAGTAAACTTCTCAATAATTCTGCTCCTTAACTTCTAGTCTGACAAAGTAATTTCAGTCAATATTACTTACTGGCAAAACTTTGCTGATAGAAAATGTGATGGAAACTATTTGGTTTCATGCAGTACTTTGAAAGAGGTGATGCTGTTATTTAGGTTCTAAAGGAAAACCGAATCAGGAAGTAATGTGAAAATTACTACCACAAACCCAACAAAAATTGCAAGAAAAATATTAAATGAGAAGATAAGTCCTTTCTCATCTGAAGGGCTTTTAGCCTGAGCTGAGAGCAGAAGTGCTCTGGGATCAGATATGACGACTAGCATATGATTACTCAAACAGATATGCAGTCAATACCGTTTGCACCTACATATTCTAAAAAGTAGATATAGTTCCAAATACCTATTCAACTACCTCAGACAGTTTTTTAAAAAAGAGGTATTTATTATTTTCCTTCCACTTTTTCCCCAGAATTCACCTGCCTGGTTAATATTAACAGCAAAAAAACCCCCAGAAGAACTAACAAGCTTCAGCTAGTTTTCAACTGAGATATGTTACTATTTTTTAAAAAATGCTGAAGCCCAGCTTCCTCAAGTGGCTTCCTTTCAACATAACCCATAAGGGTAGAGATGCCCTAAGGATCTGAGGCATGTTAACCTATTAAAAAGTTCTCCTGTTGAAATAATTTGTGGAAATCTATTCCAGTTGAAGTTATGACATAATTGTGGAATAGCATTCAATATCAGAGCAGAATTATTTTATCACTTCACCACCCAGGACTCTACAGTCAGTCTTTAAACCAAATATCATCTACCAAACTGCATAGGCCTCCAGCAACATGGAGTTTGAAAGCTAATGAAGCCACTTTTTTCTATGTCTGAGAAGGTGGTTGGAGATTGAAAATCAATAATTTCAGAATAAATATACTTCCAAATTTTATGAAGGAGACATGTAAACACGTGCACCAAGTCAAATAAGGATGTTCGAACAAGGAAGAAAAAGAAATAAGTATGCTTTTGTATTGGGAATGCGAAGCAAAGTAAAACAGGAAGAAAAGGGTCAAAGAAAACTAGCTGCCCTAAAAATGCTCCACTGTTTTCAGGATAAACCATGTACAGTAATAAAAGGCCTGAGGGCATGGATGTTGCAGGCTACTAGGGCAACTCAAGCAGAGAATACATGCCAAGGTTTTTTGTGTCATCCAGTTTTGTATATACATTATCAAATCAATTACTAGCTTGTTTATAATCTTAATATATCAACTCTGTAATTATGTGTGACAACATCAAAATTCTGAGGAGGTAAACTGTGCATCCCCAAGGATGAACTTGTGAGGAAACATGCTTGAACTAAGACTTTCAAAGGGGCTTAAATGAGTTGATTTGTAAGCTTCACATCTTTTTTGAAGGAAGAAGAAGAGAAGCTGTGCTCAGGAAACGGGTCAAAGTTACCATGAGAAAATCTGTCAAGAGATGCTGGGAATCTTCAGAACATAATTAATCTGGGGTTTTTTTTTGCAATGCAACATAAAAGGTTAATGAACACTCAGCTAGAAAGAACACTGTGAGGGCTCTAATAGATGTGTGGGAACAATGTCAGTAGCAAGGAGTTGGTGAATATAAAAAGAGAAGGAAAGAGAGAGAAGCAAAAATAGCAAAAACTGTACTAAGCCAAAATAGTATAAGAGTTGCATTTTAAGAAATGTATGTGTGCTCCTAGTTTCAAAAATTCAGCTACTATTCTGGACATTCAACACAGCATTCTCTTTCAGTCAGCTTCTATGGCCTTACAGAGTCTATAGGGGTTTTGGCTTTTACTGATCTCTGACTCTGAGTAGAAAAGACGGGAGGTTCAAGGAGGATGGGTACATGCATAAAATCTGCACAGTGCCTGCAGTGAGTAGCCTGACTGTTTAAATGGATGATTAAATAACTGTGTGCCTTGAGTTCTTCTCAGGCCTCAGCATACCACATTCTCCAGGGTTATGCAATACCAGCCAAACTCTCAGTCTGGAAAACTCCTTTTCCAGATGCCAAATCTTCCCCCAAGGGCTTTTCTACCAATCTGAGCAAGTCAGCTGCAGCAGGGAATTTCTCCACACCTCTGCACGCTCCAGTGAGATCTCCTGTGAGAGCAGAGGAAGAAGATCCCATTCTTTTTAGAAGAGCATCTATGGGACTCAATTATCTCCCTTGTTTGTGGCTGAAATAAGAACTGGGTTTAACTCTATGAACTTGCCCACATATTACCATTTCTCTTATGAGTAGAAGAGAACTCCATGCAAAGTCCACTTACATTTGCTAAAAATTATGTGCACCATCCAGCCAACACCACCATTACCCTGATGGGAGCTTACACATACACCTCATGCATGACTGCAAGTTTCCCATGACTTTTAGCAACTTTTTAAGCAATTACTTTAATTTCCAAGAAATGTGATATTTATCATTACTTGTAATTTGACAGCATCAACCCACAGCTGTAAACTTCATGCCAGCAGCCTGGCAGAGCAAATGCGACATACACCAACACATGCAGGGAGAAAGAGAGAAGCAGCAATGCTGTATGGCAAAGGTGGAACTTGGCTCTGGTGCCTCCCTTTACAGCTGCTCTGGACCCAGGAAGAGTCTGTGATTCTATTTAAACTGTCTTTAGACCTGCTTACTGTTAAACAATGATACTTTGCTGCTGGAGGCAGCAGCCTACAGTGTGGATGGGACCTATTTTTTCAAGAAAATTCTGTCCTCAGTGATCTCTGACTGACTATTCAGTGCACAGATAGGCAAGTGTGGGGTTGCGGGGTGGTGAGAGTGTTGAAACACTCATATTCCTTTATTTTAAAAAAGCACAAGCAAGCAGGGAGGTCTGTCTCCTGGCTGATAGACAGAGAAGGAAGAGCGAAACAATTCAGCAGGCCAAAACAACCCTATGAGCACTTCTGGCCTTGAATTTTCATAACCCGGTCAAAGGTTACGCATGCTGCAACCCTTTTGCCTCACCAAGTCCTTGATTGGCCATCATCCTTGTCGTCACTGCAGTTTTGTCTCCAGGCAAAGTCTCCCTCTCTTTTTTTCCCATCCCTGACTACTGCTACACAACTGGTCTTGAAGCCATAGTTTGTCCTCTGGGATTCTTTCCCACACATTACTGTAGTGGAAATCTCAATGTCTTCATGCCTTCCCGCTCTCCTTAACAGCTGCTCCCCTCTGGAAGGCAGAGGAAGGGTGTCCTTGACATCCCACCCAGTTAGGAGAAGCCTGCAGGGCTTGAGCACTTGCACACAGGGAAGGACTCCGAGGTCTGAGCACACTTGGACAGAAAGTAGCAACATAGAGTGAGCCACCATGGAGGCAGGCTGCAACAGGTAGAGAATAACTGGTGGTATTGAAAAACCAGTTTGAGCAAACCAAAACAAGCTATCCCTAGTGCACTGAAGATCTAAAATTTAACCTCCTTAGGTCTATCCCAGAGGTGTATAGACCTGCTGCCTAGTAATCCATATAATCATAACAGGTAAACATTTGCATTTAATCCTCCCATCCCTGATGACTGCTTTATCTGTTCATCCTTTAGAGTGGGATGTCCTTTGATCACAGATCTATAATTTGCTTAGTAGAGCTGACTATTCCTATTATTTGTGCATTGTCAAATGCAAATAAACAATCCAGTTAACCTTACCAACAAGCAGCAAGGAGCTGCAACAGATCAGTAGTGCTATTACCCAGCATGTGCTGGATGGACAGATGGAGGGGATGAGCATCCACCAGCAAATACAACTATTATTTGTGGTTTGTGCTAGCTTAACCTCATTGGGAAACTACAGGTTCTTTTCCTTCCCCAACTTTTCTTAGCATGCCAACAAACAAGGGAGCCACAGAATAACAGGCACAGTGAACCTTGAGGTTCACTTTAAAACACAGTGTTTTAAAGAAATATGTGAAAAAAAATACTCAAACCAGTATGGGTTAACATACAACAAGGACACTGATACCAAAGCTGCAGTCCACTGGGGATATTCTCCCCCTAAGAAATAGCTTTTGAAAGAAAACCATTTCCTACATAATGTTTTCTAGTCCTTTGTTTTTCTCCATCCCTTCCTGTATTATTTGCTACTTGAGATAGCCCTTGTCAGGAGAATCTAGACAGACTTCAAGAGGTGCCAAATTACAGAGACCTCAGGTTTTTCACAGTTAGTTGTTCTTTTCACTGTTGGACTCTTCTAAAGCAAATGAGATTGAATTAATATGTTTTTACTGTATCTGTTCCTCTGCTCTGCTGTTTCCCATGGCCTAGTAGAGGAAGTCTGATTGCCAAGTGTTTTCTCATTTTGTTTAATCTGATACAAAAGGTCACATCAAGTATCCTTTTGGTATTTGCTCTAGAGCTGAGTATAATAGGTGGCAGACCCAAGAAGAATGCATGTTGCTAAACTTCAGAAATATTTGGGTTTTTAGATACAAACAGATGTTTCCTTTTGGTAGCTTCATTTTCCATGTGATATTTCAAGAAGTATAATGGGTGTAGCTGGATCACAGATGAACATTTTCCGGAAATCAATTAGTTTCACGCATTGCTTCACAAATTATGAGAATATAACTTCACACTTATGTGAAAGAAATATATAACTGACTTGTTTAATCAGACTGCTGTTTAAATAGACCATCAATTCTTCTTAATACCCACAGATAAATTTTGCAGCAGAAGCAGTAAAATAGAATTGGTTCAGGTTCAGGTCTGATGTAGATCCATCGAAATTAGCAAAAACTGGGTTGCCTTGGGATCCATTGTGCTACACCAGTTTGCCATAACGTATTTGCACTGATAAAACAAATAATTCTAGGAATAACAATTTAATCTGGAGGATTCATAAAAAACTGTGGTTTTATGTTGTAATCCCGTAGTTTAAATTTGTTAATATATATATTTGTTAATATATAATAAACATTGTTTTAGTTATATCCAATGCTGTTCTCAAAAAAAATCCCATTTGCAAAGTGATATATAACTTCATTTAATTTTAAATGGATGGTTAATAAAGTCTTCCTGGATATACTGAGAGGGCTTCTGTCCTCTCAGGAAAATACATGCCATTCCGAACTTTTCAGATACGAAGTATGTGCTCTTTGAAGTTTGTATTTATGGGTCAGACATAATGACTTTACATGGAAAAGATGAGTCAGGAAAAGTCCACTTACTTTTTCTGAAGAGTAAATTGAGCATTTGAGGACATGGAAAGGTCAGAGGAATTGTGAAACAAAGGTTGTTTAAAATACTTCAGCATTGCAGTTAAGCAGATAAAGAATCAACTCTAACCCCAGACTTCAAAACAGAGGTCATAATACCAGTTTGACACCAGCTTTGGCAGCTCTGCTGTAATGATACAGTTGCTGTAATCCTGACGTTTAAAAACCTAAAAAGGCGAAGAAGGGGGGGACATGGACAGGGCCTATTAAACAGTAGAAAAGAACAAAACTCAAACAATGAAACAAAACAAGAAGCAAATCAACCTTCTAAGGCTTCTGAAAGATGCAGGCTCATGCCAGCAGTGCACAGAGGGGTGGCATGGGAGAGAGGGACAGCTCTGCAGGGAAGACCAGCAAGAGAAGGCTGCCTAAAACAAAATTAGTGCTTTAGAGAAGAATGATGCCAGATTCAGAATTCCTCTTTACAATGTATGAATAACTCTTGGTTTGAATATTCAGATTCCTGGACAAAAATTAGTTTCTGGCTGTTCCTGCCTGATTCTGATCGCTTTCGGTCCAAGGAGCACTGTCTGAAAAACAGGTAGCTACACAAGTTCTTTGAAGTGAAAACATACACAGGTGATAAAAGCTCTACCTCTGGCCTCTGTATGACAGGATTTTACCTCCTTTTGTAAAGAAACTGAAGAAACTAGTTTCAACCAAAGCGGAAAGATCACAAACACAGAACAGGAGAAGTCCGATAGCTTTTCCTCTCTCAGGAGAGAGGCAGCAGTCTTTCTGAAGAATCACAGCAAATAGATCATACAGACCACTGGGGCTGTCTGCTTGGACTATTGTCAGCTGAATGATAAAGCTTTGGGCAAGAAACCCATTTTCTAAATCCTTCTTGTCTTGTATTCATTCATACTGCATAAAAACAATACCCAATACATGTACTGGTCGCTCTGGAGAAAAATGGAACCTTACTGGCTACAGTACTCAGGATGAGGTCAAAACACAGTGTAGGAGGTACAAAACATGACACCTCATTACAGATCAAAAGAGAAACAAAAGGCAGCTAACAATGATGAGGGGATATACAGGGAGGATATCAGATGAATTTGGACAGCTATTTATGTAATGACCAAAAGTTGAACTTGGATGCCTCTTGAAGTCTGTATTTTGCACATTTTGTAAGGCATCATATTTTCTAAGCACCTGCAGCTTCTCATACACATTGGATGCTCAGCATCCAAAAAACTACATATTTCGGTCACTCTTGCTGTATTAATCCAAAAGCCACTAGCCAAGTGAAAAGAGAAAATAAAACAGAGAAGAAGACAAAGATTATTTTTGGGCAAAAAACCACGATATAACAACTGGTAAATCCCAAAGGTATAAAATCAGACCAAGTGATGTTTTTCACAGGCCCAAATTTTGTAGAGTTCCAAATCTGAACAGCCAAATGATTATTCCAGTGCATATACCTTTGGGTTCTGCCACTACTGTCACTACTGGTAGACTCTGGCAAAAGTAATCTATGGCAAACCTCTAATCCATCATGTTTATTACCACAGTGGAGGGGGAGGGAGGAAAAAAACCCAAATCTGCTCTGGTTGTTAGAGTTTGTCTGTGCTTGTAAGGCTGGAAAAACTGACAATTCTATTGCATAAGCAATTGCATATCTCAAGGCCTAGCAGCTTGTAGACTAAGATGGTTTTCTACTGTGGTATAAGTGAAAAGGCTTAAAGTAAAAAGCTGTCAGTGACAATAGCGGAGTTTTTCAGGTACTGCTGTGCTAATTGGAATGGTACATGATTTTAGCAGGTTGGAGAAAAATGTGATCAGACTGGAGTTCAGATATGCCTCAGGTGCACTTGCAAGTGCAAATAAAAACAACAGAGGAATTCAGAACCTAAGTCAGTCAGTATCATTACAAGCTAATGGTTTGGAATTCATTAGTATTTTCTGCCTGGGACATATTCTAAATACATCTAAATAAAATACAAGAGAGACTGTTTGAAAGTGTACCCAATTGCATATTACAGACACCTCAAAGAGCTGTTAACACTTTCAGCAAACTGCCACTTACTTCAGTCTGCGCTGACTTCAGTTTTACAGAGGAAAATTAAGGAGGCTTTGTCTCCAAAAATGTCAGGTTTTCGACGCTGCCTTAAGTATGAATCCTATTTATAACTCTCCAGTTAAAAAATCAGTTTAGGTCAATACATGTTATGGAATAAATAAAGTTCTTAGCCATTCTAGTTAAAAAGATGCTCAGCCTGAATCTCTTTTCCATTTGAGCCACAGAAATGAAAGTAAGGGATGTCTTTATTTTCTGTTGGACCTCTGCAGTCTCAGGTTCTCAGGGATACATCCTGGCAGGAAAACCAGAAGACTCTGTACTTTGCTTTGTGCAGCAGAATAGTATCAGTGGGATCCCAGTGAATCATTCTAATCACAAGTCATTCCTGAAAAAAATAACTTCCATTTAAGCAGGATTTATTTAAAATTCATGTATTCTCTTTCTAGGAGCAGACTGTATTTTAAACTTTAATCAAATCAAAACAAACTCCCATTACACAGAATCTAAAAAATGAGATAAGAAGAAAACAAAAAACTGCTGAGCTGAACACCCCAAATCTCTTGGAAAAAACCCTGTGCCAATAAGTAAGATGCTAGAAGAAGGTAGGGCTACACCAGTAAGAGCACTCAAGTGGAAGGCACAAGCAGCTAGGCAAAACTGTAGAGCACCTTGGCACCTTCACCAGGATTACAGGAACTGCAATCTGTGAAGTTCCAGATTTTTGGTACATTTTCTACTTTATTCATTTTCACATTAAACTCAGTGAGTACAGATAGCTCTGAGATATTTCTGCCACTCTTACATTATAAAGTTGCAACAGGTTGTAGAGTTTTATACTGCCAATACCTAATACAGGAGCAGTGCTGGAACAAAGAAAAACAAGGTTTTGACAAAATGTTTTAAATAATATGTATAACTTTTTAGGCAACAAGAGGAAGTGGAGAAGTTTGGTTCAGGGGAAAATGAGTTAATTGGGTCCTTATGGTAATGTCACCAACAATGAAACGGTGTTCAGTTTGGCATCTTTAAGTTTCAGAGTTAACAAGTTACTATGAACAATGTCATGAAAGATTCCCCCTCTTCAGTAATTATCAGCTGAGAAAGTTATTTCCATGTCAGTTAACATAAGGTTTATCTCTCCAAGTTGATCAGATCTGAGAAGTAAATATTTT
This sequence comes from Pipra filicauda, assembly GCF_003945595.2. Taxonomy (NCBI): domain Eukaryota; kingdom Metazoa; phylum Chordata; class Aves; order Passeriformes; family Pipridae; genus Pipra; species Pipra filicauda. The sequence goes on along the minus strand of NW_024105031.1, from coordinate 3,841,417 downwards.
ATTTTTTTTAAGATGAACACCGAATATTAGAGCACAGTCCTTCAAAATAATTAATTCCATCACCACAGACCTATTATTGATGGGTACCTACATTAAGAGTCTTGAAATCTTTTCACTCTTATGAAGTGAAAACAGAAGAAGGATCAAGCTGTTGCTGAAAAAAATGGCATGCTAAAACATCTGCTGTATGTACTGAGCAACACTCCAAACTGTCTCATAAGTCTAACATATGCTCCTTGTCTTGCATATACTCGTTCAAGATTTAGATCATGGCACAGTAATGGCAAATAAACCATGTTATCCTTCAGTTATAAACAATTAATTTTTTTCTGAAAGCATGCTTTTCCTGAGCATGTTCATCTAAAGTAAAATGATTCCTGACCTTTCATCTGATTGGTATTTCTACTGAGTATCCTCCCCTACTTCAAATTGTTTTATGGTAGTCAGATAGAGGCTGCTACAGTGCTGAGTAACTTCAAAATTTTAACTTCAAGATTTGAATAGTTAGCAAGATGAGGAAAATAAATTGTACCATCATAGATATGTCAATGGTACAATGACAGACGAGGCTAAAAATTGGACTAAAACATGGATTTGGACATATCAAAAGAGTTCTTCTGACTGTCAGGATAAAGTCCAGTAATGTAACAATGAATCCCTTAGTTTAAAAGTGACAGCCTAGATATGGTTTCAGTGAACTTTTCTTAATCCAGACAGGATACACGTGTATCTCTACGTAATATAATTTGTTAACATAATGCCAATCTTTGCTCTTGTTGGCAAGGAATTGGCAAGGAAAATAGGAGAATTAATAATTATTTGCAACCTTCCTACCTTCTTCATGTTCCAATGAAAGAATATTCCTTTCTTGCCTTAAAACTGGCATTCAGGTTTATTTTCAAGACAACATCCCTGAAGTATTTGTCCCTCAGAAGATAAATCAATCTCTCAGTGAGAAAATTTGTCTCATTATCTTTCTGTATATGATTTTTATCTATTATATGTATCCAGGCCTTCTTCAGCTATTCAAATGACTTCTAAATATTTACTACAACTAAACAAACATACACTAATGACAATGAAACAAATTGCACATGTGAGAACTTAAGTGAATCAGGAACATCCTGGCTGACAGGATTTTTGCCAAGAACTTCACAAAAAGCTTATCCACTCTATTTCCTTGAATTAGAATCAAGTATTTTTTTCTAGTTTCACATGGCAAAACAAAATTAACTAGACCAGACCAAACTTATGCATAGGGTGCTATATTACATTAATACATTTGCCATCGCTAGAAGGCACAGCTGGGACTCTGCATGAATGTTCTGTTGGGCATTCATTCTCACAAGATTCTAACATACAAGCCCCTCACTTCACAACCTCTGAGCACTTGCTGCATTACAGAGTGCTACACATATGTTGACTGACAGATTGCTCTAATGTTTGTTCAGATTCTTTTATGGTACATGGATGGTTCTCTGAAGAGCAGTAAAGTATTTCAAAATCCTGAATATACAAAAATTTGAACTATTTGGGGGAAAAACAGTGATTTGAGATTATGTTTGCCTGGAGATTAAAAAAAAACAAACCTTGATAAAGTAAAGAACAGGACTATACTCATTTATCTGAAGTCAAGAGACACCGTTTAATGTATTAGCTCAGGACTGCTTTACTTGGCAACAACTTCAAATGCACTTTGCATGAAAAAAACAGGTAATGTTTTAATGAGAATAAATATTTTTAACAGTACCCCAATTTATTTATAGCACTCAATAGCTTTTAAATTATATATATGTGGGCACTTCCCCATCCCCAGACAAACAGTTCATCTCTGTGACATAAAATTATTATGCATAGATTATCAAACTATAAATAAATGTACCTTTAAAAATCCAACAACAGGTCACAGCATAAAAACTCATAAATTCTCTTTAAAGTGTCAGATTCTTCTTTGTTAGTAAATATCTCGATTATGTTTGAAGCAGTTTTCTTCCAACTATTTATTCATACTGTATTTGTTCTAATTCTTATGGCTTTGTTTGTAAAAACAAATGAGATAATTTATTTAAAAGGACTTATCAAGAAGCATCTCTATAAATACAATCATGTACCATGATATTAAGATATTAGTGTTTAGGGACAATTGACTATTTTTCTATGGGAATTTAATTTCTATGGGAATTAAAGTATGCACTTGAGAAAACTCAACTTTTTCTGGGGAAAAACACAACAGCAGTATTTGGACAGGCTGCCAAAACTATGCTATATTTAGCATGGAGCAAAAAGAACAAATCCAGCATCCAGCACATGCAGTTTCCTAATATTTATTCCCCATTTCTACTTAGTAGATATCAGATTATAGATTCAACATTTATAAAAAAACTTGTCTCAAAAGAGTTGCCCAGATGAAAAATCAAGTACATCGCTGCGAAAACATCATTTGGTTGATTTGATTTTAAAAATAATTTTTTAAACCAAAGCTTCACTTGTGGACCTCACACAACACATGTACACTCTTGGTGGCCAGAGAAACATCAATTAGTGGGAATCACCAGATTTTTGAAAATATGTAGTATATCTCTTGCTCACTGGAGGAGTTTTCTGCAAATACATATATTGTCATGGAAACAAATGACTTTTTGTGGATTCATCCACTACAATCTAAATATAAGTTTACTGGTTAAATAAATACCCTGATGAAACTGGAGTAGACTCTTTTTTTCTTTGAAATTCCTCATTTTTCAAATCTCTCTCAGGAAAGAGCAGAAAGGAAAAGACACAAGAAACATAATTTACCAGGCCCCTTCTTCTAAGGGTTCAAATGTCGACAATATTTTAAAATGTGGCATTTGAAGTGCATTGTGAAAAGTAAAGATAGCACTGCATGAAGAAATCGATAATTTTATAATTTCAACTCTGTTAACTCAGGCTCTGATAGTCAAGCAGTTCTTTTTAACAAGAGTTTTTCATCCACATGTAGGTCTTCACTGACACCATTATACCTCTGTTCTCTTGAGATTATTTCTCTCCAACCCCATGCTGTAATGTCAATGTTTCTAGGATCTTACAGAGAAGTTCTAAGCATTTTCGATTTTGCAGATCATTAACGATTTCCAGTAAAGGTATATCATCTACATAGGATTTTTATCTAATATGAATAGCTTAGATTTTCTTAAGACTGTGGACAAACTGAATGTCAAGAACACTTGAGATTGTTTAAGCAGCTTTCCATCTTTGACTCTTTTTTCCTTCCTTTGAACTCCACATCTACATTTTGCGACTTCCAATGTTTGTGTGAGTTGAGCAGAATCCAGCAAGTTGAGCTGTCTGAAAAACAGGGAAGAGGAAGGTACTAGGAAAGGCTATTTTTCAGGAGATCAGTTTTGCAGTTCACCTTCCAGCTACACAACCAACCACGCCAGCTGACTGCAGTGAGGGTCAATGTATGGAAGCGGGGGAGCAGGAGGTGGCAGAGGCTGCTGAACCAAGCAGTGCTGCCACTAGAGAAGCCACAGTACCTTTTGCAGATCCCCAGCAAATCAGTCTACTTAATTTGATGGGGCAATATTTTGGTGATTTACAATCTTTGTTACATAATGTGCTCAGTAATTACTCAGCAGGAGAATGGCACTCAGTCTACTCTTCCCCAAGCTGCATGGATTCCAGGAGACAACAAGGCAGTAAAAACTCTTATTTCTGGTAGAAGGACAAATATTTTGAGCAAAAATTTATGGCAGATTCATCCATTTAGAAAGAGCTGTTTTTAGAGTCATTCTTTAGAAAGAAGCTTACTTTTAAAAAGACCCAAATATTCATAAATACTACTGGTAAAAATAGAGCCATGTTATATTTACATCAGACATTCAATATGTCATTGACACTTCTTTCCTCAAACACCTGCTAGTACAGTTCCCTCCCAGCAAAAATGCTGTAAGTAACATCTGCAGACAAAGCCTAACTATTCCTAGAGATACAAACTTGTGACTTTTTAAAAGTCAACAACTTCATTCTGTTAACCACCCTCTTGTTGTTTCTGTTGTGCAGATCTGTGTATCTACTTCTCCTGGGATGGAACAAAGAGCCATTGCCATTTCATTCTATCAATTGTCCAGATGTTTGTATAAATTTAAAAAGAAGCAGTGAATTCTTAATTATAACACCATACCTATGCTCAACATGACATGTTGATATCATTAGCTTGAAAATGCTGAAAAACACTCAGAACTCTAACTTCCAATGAGCATAAACTATTGATACGATCCCAATCATTAATTAGCTTATAAGGAATCGTAAGTTCACTGATGTAATGGCGCCTTGTTAGTCTGTACTGGGACAGTGATATACCTGTTTCAGAACCATCCATTTTAATTAATTTGCTGTTTGCACTATCCAAACATATTACAAATAAAATAGAAAACATAATGTATGATGAAAAGATATGACAGACTGATGAGGCACTGTTCACAGTCCTCATGCTTATCCAACAGCAGTGCTCGTAATATGAAGAAGCTACAGCCAGTAGCTGATTGAAGAGGGATGAATTATGAGATACAATCTAAGACACCAGTTTTCTTTCAGCAAATGGATTTATTGACATAATTGATTATAACCATGTACAGCATCTATGCATCTCCCATTGGAAGAATATCCAGTGATAGAGCTAACGTTAGTGTGATACACAGCTTTACTCAACAATCCCACTGCATTTCTAACAACAAACAGTGGTGTACTCCACAGTCATAAATGGCTAAAAACATCCAGACGTACAAAAGAACGGAAATTTAATATTCTTAACAAAAGAAAATGAAACCTGATCCCACATTCCTTCAGTTTTAATTCCATTCAACATTGTGTCTATAGCAGTGATGAATTTTAATCTATACACTGACAACTGTTTGGTCCCTGATATTCCTGAAAACTACAGCCTGTCAAAATGAAGTCTCGAAGGACTTCTTGCTACTGACCCAAGAAACAAGACTTTGATTTTTTTTTTCTCTATTTAAAGGACAAAGATTAAGGCAAATGATCTCTCTCCCTCAGAATATAAAGTGTTTTCTCTCCATTCTGTCACTGAACTCCAATTGAAGGTACCAGTTACTATGGTATCTTTTGTAAACACTTGTTCAGCTGAAAAAAAAAAAAGGGGGGGAAAAAAAAAGAAAAAACCCCAAATTGCTTACTTGCAATTATGGTAATAAACAACTTGTAGTCACGAACACCTCGGGTCAGCAATGAATGCATCATATTGAGACAAAATGTCTCCATAGTACACTAACACTTCCTTCAAGCCATTCAGTTCCACAAGAGTTCATCTGAGGTTGCACATTAAATTCAAAGGAGCAGAAGCAGTATCAATGGTCTCAACAATTTACCAAATTCCATCTAAAACATTTGCATTTAAATTGCAACTCTGGTTTGGACTTCTTTAACTAGCTCATTTCTAGACCACACAGAGAGAATTATTAATGTAAACTAAACCACCATATTTCCTAGTAACAGAACCACATTCTGTAAATATTTAGGAAAGTCTGAGAAGTAGAGAGCAACTGACCATAAAATGATTAGCACTGTTCTGAAACCAAAAGCTAAATTCTAATTTAAAAAACCCACAACAACCAACAAACCAAAACAACTCAAACATAATATACTACTGCATAAGAGTTTAACTTCAGTATTTCTCCCTCAGCTACACAAAATACAGAATCTAGATTAATATACAAAAACGTTTATTTCACAGTGAGGTACATAAAGCTTCTAACTTCAGTAGGCTAAGAGAGAACAGCCTGTTATGATGAAGATCGTCTCATGTTCCTGAAATATTCTCACCTATTACTGTTTCTGAAGAAAGGCACCAATTATTATTTATCCATCAACAGTTCACCTCTGCATCTGCCCATTTAGAAATGAAGATGGATTATGTGAGGGTCAGTGGTCTACTGACCATCATGGACCCAGACAACTACAGCACAAGTACCAAGCAGTATTTATTCAAAAACAATTTAAAAATAGCTCATTTGTAAACACATTACAAAAATATGTTAGTTTTTCTTAGTGGTGTCAGCAATATATTCCCGTAGAACTAACTAGCTGCATTATTGTTTCTCGTTTACAAAAAAAAAAAAGAAAACCCACTTGTGCACATTAAATAGCCTCACATTCGGTTTGAGTTGAAATGGCACAGCCTTCAAACTGTCCAGTGAAAAAATAATTTCCAGTCCTCCAGTGACTCTCTGGTTGCACACAGTTCAATTAAAAGACTGGTCCAAATTTTTGTTAGGAAGAGCTGGTGCCTTGGAAAGACCTGGTCAAAGCTTTCTCACACAGGGCCAGGCTGCTCATTGTAACGTGTTCCCAACTGCAGTTGGAGAAAACCACCTGTAAAATAGCACACAAATTAACGGCTCTGAATTTGCTTAAGGGAGGCACTGGTTGCTGTTGGCAGTAGCTCCTGCCGCTTTGCTCCTTGTGGCAAGGCACAGTTACCGCCTGTCAGGGCTTTTCCTTGGGTTAGTGATGATTCCTGAAAAAACAGTGACATTCCAGCAGAGGCAACCCCATCTCACAGGCCACCTCAGCCCCGGTCTGCAGTAGGGGCAGCTGAACACAGCCACTGGCGCTGCAGCTCTGCCCCTCGGAGGCCACGACCCCGGGGCCCGCACCCTCCCCTCAGAGACCGACATCCACCTTCCCTCGCAGCGCCGACCGCAGCTCCCGGCCGGCCTCGGGGCCTCGGCGGGTTCAGTCGGTGAAGCGCTGCAGCAAGTGTTCATCACCATGCCGGCTGCCCCCGCTGTCCATGAAGCGCTCGCAGGGGAATTCGATGAGGTCGGCCTCGCTGAGGGCACAGGCGGCAGCGCCACGGGGCGGCCGGTGGGACTGGAAGCCCGAGAAGTCGGCAGAGACGCCGGTGCCCATGGAGCGGAGTGGGCGGCGTGTGGAGTAAAGCTGCCTCACGTGGACGGGGGCTGCCTTCCGACGCCGACGCCCCAGCACCTTCTTGCGCAGCAGGCGGGCGGCCCAGGCGGCCAAAGCCGTCAGCAGCAGCAGCGCGTTCACCGCCAGCAGCACCAGCGTGAGCAGCTGTTGGTCAGGGCCGCGGGGCCCACCTGCCGCCGCCGCGGAGCTGCCCTCGGGCAGGGTGACCAGCCCGGCGCAGTGGTCCCGCGGTGCCACCGGGCACACGCGGCCACCCAGGATGCCCTCGACACAGACAAGGTAGGGGGTGTCCGGGTGGAGCTCCTGCAGTGTGGCCGCCGGCTCCCCCTGCTCTGGCAGGTACACAAAGCGCTGGAACTTGACAGCGGTGCCGAAGCGGTCAAAGAGGAGGCGGAATCGTGCCGGCCCAAGCAGGCGGGGGCTGCGGTGTGGCCGCACGGCCCAGCGCACTGTCACCCAGCTGGAGCCAACGGCCTCCACCGACAGGTTGTGGAGGAACAGCTTGTTGAAGTCGCATGGGTCGGACACCAGCGGCGGGACCCCAGCGGCACTGGCCCGACGGGGCCACGCCGCGCTGGGCAGTGGTGGCGGCGTGGGGCTGGCAGCAATGGGTGCGCCCATTAGGCGGGCAGTGGAGGCGGCTGGCAGCGGCCCTGGGGGCAGTCCCACAGCGCTGCTGTTGCCGCCGAGCCCCTCAGGAGATGGCAGGGAGGGAGAGTCGCCATCGGGGCAGGAGCCACCATCCTGCGGTGGCAGCAGCTGGGCATCCTGCAGGTAGTCAAGGTACTTGCCAGCCAGGGTGGACGGCAGGCGGCACTGCACGAAGACGGTGAGCAGGCGGCCCTGGGAGTGCCAGGCCGCCAGCCAGTGCTTGAGGCCGCGAAGGCGGCAGTCACAGCTCCAGGCATTCCCCTCCAGCTCCAGGCGGTAGAGGGCCAGGCTGGAGGCAAAGAGCTCGCCAGGGAGCGTCGCCAGCGCATTGTCCCGAAGGCTGAGCTCCCGCAAGCGGCCAAGGTGGCTGAAGGCAGCTGGATGAAGGGTGGTCAGTGCATTGCGGCTCAGATCCAGCGCCTCTAGGTTGCCCAGCGGCTCCAGCAGGGAAACAGGCAGGTGGCTTAGCAGGTTCCCCTCCAGGCGCAGCTCCTTCAGTGAGCCCAGCCCTGTGAAGGCATCCGGGGCCAGGTGAGATAGTCGGTTGCCACTGAGTGAGAGCTTCGCCAAGCCAGGCAGGTACTGGAAGAGCCCTCCTGTCAGCTGCCGCAGGCTGTTGCTGGCCAGCAGCAGGGTGTGGAGGGAGCGCAGCGGTCCAAAGATGTCTGGGTGGCGAAGGGAGCTCTGCTGGTTCCCCGAGAGGTCGAGAAAGCGCAACTTGGTCAGTCCAGTGAAGGCACCACGGCTCAGCCAGCGGATGCGGTTGGACTCCAGGTGCAGGTAGAGTAAGTTTGGCAGCCCTGAGAAAGTAGAGTCGCCTAGCGAGCCCAGCTCATTGCCATCCAGTCGCAGCTTGACAAGACTGCTGAGGCCGGAGAAGGAGGCAGCGCTGAGGCGGCCGATCTCGTTGGCATTCACGTAGAGGATGCGCAGCTTGGCCAAGGCGCTGAGTGTGCCAGGGGCCAGCGCAGGCAGCAGGTTGTTGCCCAGATAAAGCTCCTCCAGCCGGTCCAGGCGCTCAAAGGCCTTGGGGTGCAGTGAGCGGATCCGGTTGTACTGCAGGTCCAGGCGCTGGAGCCCTGCCAGGCGGTGGAAGTCGAAGGCAGAGATGTTGACAATGAAGTTGCCCCCGAGGCTGTAGGTGAGGATATCCTTCGGCTCGGCAGCCTTGGGCACGGAGCGCAGGCCCCGGTTGGTGCAGAGGAGGTGCTGGTGCTGCTGGCAATCGCATGGCTCGGGACAGATGGGCTCGGCCGCGGGCAGCAGCAGGAGGATGAGGGTGACGGAGCCCCAGAGTACCTGCGGCAGCACCATCAGGCGGACCCGGCGCGGCACCCCCATCCCGGGACGAGACGTGGGCTGCTTCCCCCGCCGGCTTTGTGTCTATCCGGCATCCCCTCCGCCTCCTCCGCGACTGCTAACGGGCCCCTCCTCTGCTCCGCGCCGGGCTGAGCTCCGCGCCGGGCAGGCAGGCGCGGCGGCGGCTGCAGGTCGCGGTGTCCGGCACCATGGGCTGGCCCGCGGCGGCCGGGAGCGCTGCCCCGCCCGGGCTCTGCCGCCCCTGGCGGCCCGCGGGTGCGGGTCGGCGGTGGCGGGGCCGGCGCTGCCGCGGGGGGCGGGCGGGATGCGGAGCGGAGTGGCTGCTCCGCCGGCACTCCCAGGGTGGAGGGGGCGGGCGGGGAGGAGACGGAGGGGGGCGGCGGGCGGAGCGGGGAGAGGGAGAAAGACGAGCTCCGAAAGTTGCCGAGAAAACTCAGCGGAAATTCGTACTTCCCACACTGTGCCCTGGGGGACCGGAGGATCGGATGGAGCGGCGGAGAGGGAGGACGGCGCGGCGGGGGGGCGGAGGGAGGAAGCCCGCGGCCAGTCCTGGCTCGGTTCAGCCCCGGCAGCGAGCAGGGGCGCAAAGTGGGAAAGAAGGAATTGGAACCGGCTGTGGCTGCCTCCCAGCCACATGGGTTACAGAGAAAGTTGCGCATCGGGGAGGGGGAAGGGAACAGAAGTAAACTAATCGTCGTCGTCCCCTTTTTTTCCTCTTCTGTTTAGAAACCTGCCAAAAGCAACAGTTACGATTTACCAGGGATTTAGGACTTTCTATTGTGTTGAGCAAACAGCAATCAGAGGACTAAGCTAGTTATAGTACATCAGAATGAATTTTCATTCTTTCTCCTCACCGTCCTGCTCAGTAGGTTCCCGACAAAGCTGCCAATGAGGATGCAGTTGAATATGGCTGCAGCTCGATGAGGGGCTCGTCAGAGTGATCCCGATGCTCTTCAGAAAGAATTCCCATTTTTAAAGAGTCTTCTTTCTCAACAGCACAAAAATTTAGAGGGAAAAGAAGGTATTGGAAAGCATATTGAAAACGAAGCAGACTAGGTACCCATCCGTTCAATGACTTTCCTGTTGGCATTTTTTGTTTTCCTAAGATGTTGCCAATTGAATAAATGTCTAAGGGCAGGAGAAAATGCCTGGATAGGTAGGTATATAAGACAGTCAAGGATGATGAGGGAAAGAAGGTAATGACCAAAATACCGTGTTGAAAATTTAATAAATATGTTGGAAATTGTTATCACTTGAAGTTGTATGCAACTGCATACTCTTTGCATACAGTTCTGGACTAAAGCTGTGTACAAGCCATGCTTCTTTCTCTTAGCAGAAGGCAGAATTTAGACAGCCTTCATAGAAATTTTGTTCGAGTGGCGATGCCAACGTGAACAGGTAGCGTGGTGTGTTAGTTTGGGCTGAGTCCCTGTTGTCTTCTTTCATGGTACTTTGATCTAACTGATTTGGTCCTGAAGGAACCTTGAAGAGAAGGGATATGGCTTGATTTGGTCAACATAACATCACTATGAACATCTCAATTCCTATCTCTTGTAGTTATCTGAGGATGAACCTTATGAAGAATAATCTTTTTGTAGTGCTAACTGCATTGTGCTGGTGTGAGAAGTAATGCTTGGGGCAGCAGAGTGATATTTTAGATAATCTGGATGAAATTTGCAAATATCTTCAAAAATCAAGTGAACAGCTCATTGGAAAAATCCAGTGTGAACAATAATATGCTGTAATATGGTTATGACAAGGAAAGCTGGGAGGGTCTTTGGGTTTGGGTGGTTTTTGTTTTTGTGAGATCTTTTCTGGTGAAAAATGGCTTATGCATAGGCGGTCTTTATAAATTAAAATTAAAATTAGAAATTTTGAAGCAAAAATAGTGGAAATCAGGGTTGTCAGAGTCCAGAACTTGATGACTTCTGCAGACATGCACTATCTTGTCATCAAACAAGAATATTTTTAGATTACCTTGTTTTAAATTTGTGTCCTAAATTGTTGCTGCCTTGTTTTCCGAGTGTGGACAGAAGCTTATTTGCTGCTTTAGTGAAGTGGAAAGTTTCTGGTTTAACTATTTGTAACTGCTGTATTTTGAACAGTACATGCTTGATTAGTAAATTTTTTTTCCCCTGAAATAAGTTTGAGTAAGTTTCACAGAAGGGACTTTTTTGCTAGTCTTTTTTATTCATTTTCCAGGTTCCTGAAGAAACCCATCTAGCATTTGTTCATGATTCAAGTATCCATGGGTTAAGAATCTAGACCTTTTAGCTTAGTCTTTTCCTTACTGACTATTTTTTCACATACCAGCTTTCCAGTATCTATCACATATCTAATATTCAGGATGAAGTATAGATATTTTTTCTGCTGCAAAGATTGCATGTTTCTTTCCTCATTTTCAAAACCACAATGGTTCAAGGAAAGACATCCTGACTGAAAGTTTTCTTTAATTCTGAGCAAAGCCTGAGTGACTAGTGACAAATTTACTTCACTGTATTGTACTTTAAATAGTGGAATTTTAGAAAACCATGCTGTATAATGGTATGCTTATTTTCTATTCCTTTGGGTTTTTCTTCGAAACATGGTTAAGCCTATAAGGGCAATTTATGAACTGTCCTTCCTGTAGAAGCACCATAGATCTTTTTCTAGCCATATGTCATTGCAAATACTAAAAGTTTAAGTCAAGTTTTGTCTTGTGTATTGCTTTTGATTTATGCTTTCTGAAACTTAGACAGTATGATTATTTTCACTGGGTTTGGGGAATTATAAGTGGCAAGAATTTAATAAAAAAATTTAACTAGTGATTCTTAAGAAGAGAATTCATCAGATATTTGTTCTCACACAGGAAATATTTTATACCAGAAACAAAATAAACAGATACAATGGGAGTTTTGCTGATACTTTTTTTTTTAATTCAAGTAGGAAATTATTGTTCAAAACAATTAGAAACACAACTGTTGAGATGAAGGGTGCCACATTTGTTTTCCTACTTTGGAAGAAGAACTTTCCCACTGCTGTAGTTCTTGTTTCCTTATTCAAGCACACAATAAAATTTTTAATGCATGATTGAGAAATAGTAATCTTTTTTACCCCAACCTGAAAAAGCATAAATCCATCTATGAATACTGGACAGAGGGGGAATTAAAAAGTAACCTATTCTTATAAACTTTAAAGGTTATCTTAAAACATACCTTTATGGTTAAGATTTAAAGATTGAGGACTTTGAAGGGCCAAGAAAAAAGCAAGATCAGAAATACCGTCTTTCCACTGATATATATCTATTCCTATGATAATTATGAGGGAACTGACCTTAAATAAGGTATTATTTCATGGCTAAATGGTATCCATATGTTTGTTATACCTAATACCAAATACCTCTGATTTTCTGGTTTTAGGCGTTTTTTTCAAGAGATGTTATCTAGGTACTGGTCAGGGGACTGGTGGTTGAAAGTGAACACATATTTGTGGGTAGAATGCGAAATGGAGTGAAAGAAGCTGCATGTTCAATGTAGCCTATCCCAGTATATACTGTGTCTGTGGCAATGTCCACATGAGAAACTTCCATTAAATAAAATTAATCTTTCTTGATTCCAGATTAAGAGAAATGGAGCTGATCTGGTAAGTTTGAGTGCTGATATCTCATAGCTTTATGTAGTTGCCAGGAATGGTAACTAGTTATGTGGAACTGGAGCTTAATTTCTAAAGAGGAGTCTTTGATTGGTCTATACAATTTTTTCTGCCCACTGCACATCACAAATGTTTTAATCTGAACTTGTAAAAATGTTTCTAGAAGTGTTAGCTTTGAACTTTCTCACTGAGCCAGCTGGCTTCATAGAAACTTTGTTCAACCTTAGTGCCAGAATTCCCATTTAAAACAATAAAAACTTTCTGTAAGTTGATATATCAATGTGTTTAGTTGATTACAATATAAAAACCTAATTTGGAGTTATTTGACTCACAATGTCATAGGAAGTTGTCATATACAACCTTATGAGTCATATAAAGCACAAAGAGAAACAGAAAGATACTGCATAATTCGTGTTTTCTACCTGATAAAGTGTCACTGTATGAATTTTTTTTTCTTTGAAATTGCACAAAGAGTTCACCAATATTGTGGAATTTATGTTGGTTGCACTTACTGTAGTAATTAAAATTTTAAATAAACTTTTTCCTGATACCATGGTTTGTGCATAATGAAATGTCACTTGCCACATCCTGTTCTTCAGGAATAAAGCATGACTCTCAGGCCAGCAGTTACTACTACATGCCTGTTAAGCTCCACAGGACAAAATTTATCAGATGTTTAATAGATATCTAGTCCTATCATCCATAGAGGTCTGTGGCCTACAACACTCTGCTACAGATATCTCTCAGTCTTTTCAGAATTAAACATCTGAGTAAAGTATTTGTGGTTTTTTGACATATGATGCTAGTCTAGACATGCTTTTACTGTTGTGTGCTGCTTTGTCAGCAATCAAACCCCACTGAATTTCATATAGTGTACAATACGCCTCTTAGACTTCCTCTGGGCAGGCAGTTGCAGGACTTCATGTTGATTACAGCAATTGTTTCCTTTGTGCGTATTAGTTTACTGCCCAAGCAATTTCTGATCTATTTTTTGGAGTTTCCCTGCCTAGACTGCATGAAACCAATTGTAGCTATATTCACAGGTAACACTGTGTTCCCATGTTCTCTCTGCAGGTGAAAATCAGCTAGCTCACTCTATGCAATTAAATGCAAATAACAATAGATCTTGTTGCTATAGTATCAGTATTTCATAAAAATAAATGGGGAGTTAGGTGTCTGCGTCCTTCTGTGTAATGACCTCTACCAGTATGTATCACTTACAAACTAGTTTTCATAGGTTAGACTGGCTGAATCCTACTTGCAGAAGTCTATTTAGCTGGCATATTCGTCTTTATCCAACATTTATTTCCTGAGGAAGAAACTAATTAATGGAAGTACGTACTTTTTGTGTGGTTCAGCATCCATGACAGTAAGAAAGGAGAGAACCCAACTTGTGTCGCGGTAAGAGTGGTGTAATATATGTAAAACAAATGCATATGTAGCTTATGCAGGGCCAATTAGCTTTTGCAGTGTCTGCAATTCTTTCTCATGGTTATCTGTTTATATACCCAATCTTTGCAGTATTGTTAGACCAGTTTTTCCATACTGGGATAACAAATCAGGCAAGTATTCTTGCAAACATTTTCTTCTTCTCTTTCTCCATAAAAGGATATGTGTGCTTATGGCAGTCTCTTTCATAATGTGTAATACTCTTTTGTCATGTTTTTAGAGTGATAGATGCTCTATTCTGTTCTTATCTTCCCATAATTTGGAGAGTGTAGCAGAACAAACCTAAACAAAATACCGCTTGGACCAGGACTTCTCTTACTAATTGGTAAAACATGTTCTGGTAGGTACGCAGAAAAATAGAAAACACTCACTATTTGATGCTGTTTCCCCATATCAGGTTAGAAGGGATTGTTCAGTGCCACTTAGTCCAGCCTTCCAACTAAACCTGGTTGCTCAGGGCTCTGACAACTCTCCAAGGATGGAAGATCATGGTGTCCCCCATTAGCTAGCTGAAGACAGTAAAGCTCTCTTATGGCTAAACAAATACTTTTCTTTCAGTCACTCCTCGTTCATTGAGGAGTTTCAGTCTCGTGATTATCTGTGGCCTTCCATTGTACTCTTTTCTGTAGATCAGTGCTGTCTCTCTTGTATTGGGGCAGCCAAAAACCCCAGGGCCACTAAGATGATGAAGGGACTGGAGCATCTGTCGTATAAGGAAAGGCTGAGAGAGCTGGAACAGTTTAGCCTAGAGAAAAGGCGGCTCAAGGGGATCTCATCAATGTGTAGTAATACTTGAGGGGAGGGTACAGAGAGAACAGAGCCAGGTACTTTTCAGTGGTGCCTAGTGACAGGACCAGAGGCAGTGGACATAAACTGAAACACAGGATGTTCTGTCTGAACATCAAGAACCGCTTTTTCACTGTGAGTATTATGGAGCACTGGCAGAGGTTGCCCAAGGAAGCCGTGGAGTCTTCATCCTTATAGATATTCAAAAGCCAGATACACTGTTCAATGGGCAGGACTTTACTTTTGCCTATGTTCAATTTCAAGAGGATTCAATTGTCTCTTTTCTCCAGTCAGGTGAGGACGCTCTGAAGATGCCCTCCAGCATATTGGGTGCCTCACCATGTGTTATCATCCATGGTGCTGCAGTGTGCACTCTATCCCATTGTGCTCCTTGTTAAAGATGTGAAAGAGTATTAAACGATGTTAAAGAGTGGATAAAGAGCCACCTTTAGTACTTGGGGCATGACCATAGTAAGTGGCTGCCAGGTGGACTTAGTATTACTGATCTGAACACAATGTGTCTGAGAATCTAACTGATTTTCCATCCACTTTATCCACTTATTTAGGCTGTGTCCCACTAATGTTGCTATAGTGATATTACAGGACACTGTTAAAGGCTTTGCTAAAATCAAAATAAATATCATATTTCTCTCATCCTTTGTCCACTGAGCCAGTCACATTATTACCAAATGTGTTTTCAGTCACCTCTTAGTCCTTTATATGCTCAGAAATTACATCCCAGAGGACTTACTCCATAACCCTCCTTGGAACAGAGGCAAGGCTGAGTGGCAGGTGGTAGTCTGGCTCCTCATTGCTCTCCTTGCAGATGGCCCTTTTCCAGTCATTGAGACCTCCCATATATGCCATAATCTTTTTAAGACAGCAAAGAGCAGCCTTGCAATGAAATCAGCCAACCAAGATGCAGCCTCTCTGGGCCGATGGACTTGTATATACACAATCAGCTTTAGTGGTTCCTGATTTGACCATCATTTGTTGGGTGTAATGCTTTACTCTCACAGACTCTGCTACTAAGATGAAGGAGCTGAGATGCTTAAGAAAAGAACCTTACCAATAAAAACAGAGGCACAACAGCATTTAATACCTCAGATTTTTCCATTTCATTTATGATGTTCCACTGCCCTGTTAAGCAATGGTGTCACCTCTTCTTTAGTCTTTTTTTTTTGCTGCTGGTACTGAAACCTTTGTCTTTTCATATCTCTAGCTACTTTTGGCTTCCACTGATCTTTGGCTCTCACATCTGCATCTCTGCCCTCACAGACAATGCTTCTCTTTTTCCAAGTAGTCTGTTACATTGTCCATCTTTGGCAGTCCTCTGCCGTACTTTCTTGTTTTCCTGAGTGTCAGGGAGGACCATTCTTATGCTTTGATAGATTTGTCCTTGAAAATCAGCCAGCTCTTCTGGGCCTTATTGCCTTTCATGGCAGTATCCCTTGGGTCCTTTCTTGGCAGGTCCCTGAACAACGCAAGATCTGCTTTCTTGAAGGTCAGGATTGTAATTTTAAACATTTATCTTGCTCATGTGACTCGGGATTTTAAACTCTGCAGTGTTATGGTCATTGCAGCTAAAGTGTCCCTCAGCTTTCACAACCCCAACTGGTTCTTGCTTGTTCACTGAAGCAGGTCCAACAGAGCACCTACTTAGCTTGTCAGTTGTCTGTATAAAAAAAATTGTCATCAACACACTTCATCAGTGTATGCTTCCAACTGAAATGGTTTTAAATAATTGAAAATTGTGTACTAGACCCTGACATGGAGTGACTCAGTATACCTTTGACATTAATAGAGCTATGTGCTTGTTGTCATCATCATCATGGCTAGGTTTCACAAACGAAGATTTGGGAAGGGCTCTACCCACATTTGTTACAAGCACGCTGGTGGCTAATAAGGCCGATACAAGATAGACACGTCCGATTGCAAAAGGCACAGCAGAAGGACTCCTTAGGTGGTATATTCTGCAATACACGGTTCTTTCTGCGTTGTCTTTTCTCCTTGAGAGTGATCCTGTGTGCGTTCTCAAAGGAAGCAGCAGCGTTACAGATGGTGTGTCTCCAGACCTCCTGATTGGAGGCCAGAGTAGACCAGTTATGTGCTTGTATGTTTTCACCAAAAGATCTGGCCTCAGGTCCTAGATGGTTTTTAAGAAACCATTTAAACACGTGACTCAGTTTTGATTAGAAATACTGACTGGATCATTGGTTTAAGTCATCTGCTACCAAAGTGTGTCATATGAGTTGATTCACATCCCTTTGAGAAATTATTTCAGGTTTTTTTGCTCCTTTTGCTGCTTCTGGAAGCACCTTTGAGAACATTCTGGTTCTAGTAGGCAAGCTTCCACTTTCTGACGTAACTTCTTCCTGTTTAGTATTCATTTCTTCTTGGGTGTCTAAATTATCCTTTAATGGAAAAAACTCTACTTTTGGCATTTAGTGTTCTGATATTTATGGAGAGCCCAGTCCTATCTCTTCAGGCTGTTTTGCTATGATAAACAGTCCAAGCTGGTTTAAACTGCCGTAGAGAGATAGACTCTTCATTCCCCTGTAGATGCCAATCTGTCTCATCTCTACTTTAATTAATCCTTATTGGATATGAGTGATAGAAATCTACACCCAGCTCCAGATAAAATCTCTTTAGTGCCTGAAGAGAGTTTCATATGCTTAAAATTATTCTTGCTTTGAAATCACTTAAGGCCATTTCATTCAACCCCCTTCACTAACTTGTACATTTCTGTCGTACATCAACAGTGACACCTCTAGATTTAATTGAAAAATCTCTAAGATTTTTTTACTTCTTCTTAATACCACATTTTTGCTCTGTACGGTGGTATGTGATACCAAGAGTCATAGTTTTTAATGAAAATGGGCAGTAAAGCAGCGCTATATACTTCAGTCTTAAGCACTGAGCATTTCTATGTAAATTCACCTGCAGATATTTGCGTATTTAGTGGGACAAACATAAACATTCTGTCTTAACACTGCAGACAGTGAGCCTTTGAAGCAGAGAAATACATATTTTTAATCTTGTATTGGGAATTGCTCTGTGCAGCCACCTAATTTGTTTAAGAACCTTGATACAGTGTTTGTAGAGTTTTTCAAAACATTTGCCAATTCAAATGAGAGGACCTAGAAAAATGAAGCATTGTAGCCCTTGAATTCTTTTATTTTTATAAATATTTGCATTTTGATTACACTAGACTTAATACCACATGAGGAAATGTGATATTGGATCAAAGCTGTTTGTCATGCTGTAGCTGAGACTTGTTTAAAATGGCTGATTTATTTGTAGTATTCCCTTCTACTCCATACTGTTGAGTTACAAGTTACTTTAGCTGAATATGTTTCAGTTAGCTCTAAAGAAGAGTAAATTATATTGTCCAGCATTGTGGACAAAAGAAAGTCTTGCTATAACATGTAACTTAATGTATAGAGCTGGTGATGAAAGAGATATAAGAACATCTAACATAAATAAGAAACTACTCTGATATTCTCAGGATCTGAGAACATGTAGGCTAGATCATAACAGTCCAAAGTGGAGCTAAAAGGGGCAGGAAAACTTATACCTGATCTGTGTTGGTAATTCCTCTAAAATTTACCAGGTTTGTCAGCTTTAGTTCTGCAAGGATTCATGCTCTGCATAATCTGTCATTACAAATCTAGATGATGGAATAGAAAATGCTTATTTGGTTTACTGGCAATGCTGCACAGAGAAGGAGATGGAGATATTAGAGGGCAGGCTCAGAGTTCATAATTAATTTAATAATTAAATAATCTGAGGAAAAAAAATTATAATCCCAAAAAGGATATGGTGAAGGGGAGAATGTAGGCAGAGAGGGCAATAAGGATGATGAGTTCGGGTAGTAGGATATATAAGCTGGTGTAATGTGCGTGTCTGTAATTTTCACCACTGTAAGTAAGAAATCTTATCTTAAAAACATGCTGGTGATACAAGAATTACTTTTATTTTTGGGGTGGTTACCTAAGGAACAGAGCTCAGTAATTTTTGAGTGTTTAAATTGAGAGGCCTCATCACCTATTTTATAGTCACTTTTTATGTGGTATTTAAATATTTAGTATATAACTTCTGCTAACTGAACTTCCACTTTTAATTTAGAGGTCATTTCTTTCTAAAATCAGACTTTCCAGATGTTTCAAATTACACAGCCAACCATGAAATAAAGGACTCCAAAGTTGTGGGGGTTGTGCGTTGATCTGTGATAGAGACAAGGATAGAATCCACTACTCTGTGGAAGCATTTAAGTATTTGGACTAAAGAAGTGCTTTTTCTACTTAACCCTTCCAGTTCTTGTCTCCTGTACAATTTCACTTGAATATCCGACTGATAGCAACCTCTTTAAGTCTTTGAATTTCCATGCCACTAAATCAAGATCCATGCTTATTCATGAAGAACTATGCAATACTTAATGTCAGAATGTAGATTAATAGATATGTACATAAATGCTGAAAAGGTTTGATAACAACCTAAATTCTGAAATTTCTTAATAGCTAAATGTTTATCTTTTAGAATCATAGTATGTTTTAATGTGATTTTTATGTATTTTTAACTGAAGTTTATAACATTTGAAGTTCTTAATAGTTCCTGTGGTACAATAATTTTCTTTGTACATTATAAAAGAAAAAATCTAAATATTAACTATTTTTCTTTTCCATATCAGATTGTGAAGAACAATCCTCTCCTTCGTCCAGGTATCACCATGATAACCGATGACCCGGTTTGAAAGTTGCAATCTTCTGGGAAGTCTGAAGTTACTTGGACAGTGGATCCTGAGTTCTATTCTAGACTCTTTTCTTTGATTAAGAACTCTTACATATTACTCATGTACCACGCTGGATTTAGAGTATTAATTTCTACAGTCATACACAATATAATTTTTATTTCTGTTACCTTATATAATATGAATAGAATAACATGCCCTTGAGAGGGCTTGTACCTAGTCTTGTTCAATTTGTCATTGTAAAAAAACCTATTTCAGATTAGTGCTGGATATTTAGGTATGTACATCAGCATTGTTCTAGCAGTGTTGTTTTAGCTCGCTCTTATTTTTTTTTTCACCTCCCCGCCTCTGTTTTATGTGATGGGTAGTGTTTTTGCCCAAAATTAGGAAAATAAGCCTGTACCAAAATTGACATCCTCAAAGTAATAAAACTTAATAGAAACCACATTTGTGATGGACTTCTTGTTAACAAGAATCTATAGGATCGCTGCCGACATATCATGTTACAGATATCTCATTCTTAATCAGTGTAGGTTCAGAAACTTGGTTTCAGAGGTAGAGGAAGGGAAGAGGGGCAGAAGGAAGAACTACAACTTAAGGGTAGAATCTTGTTGATTTATATTTTTGTGGTATTTTTAGGTTATTTATTGAGTTTTGTTACTGTAAATGGCTTATTTGATTGCCCTTGTTATTTCATAAATAATTTTACATTTCGGTGACTAGTTATAGCTGACCTAATCTTGATTGTACAGGCCATGTGAGAAAAGAGAGTAAACGCTATTGCCACCAGGGAACTTGCTTAACAAAAACCAGTGCTGTCCAGTCTAAAAGTATGGACTGGTCTTTAAAAAAATCCTGATTTAGCTGGAATCTCAAATGAAACAATATACTTGTGCCTGTGGTATAACATACATGTACTTAGAGAAAAGTGCAGCAAACACAGAATATTTGACTTTTAATTATTTCTTTACCTCAGTGACTTCTCTGTTAAGATGAATATTCAACTGTATTTTTGGCCAGATCTTCAGTTGGCATTATTTGTTATAGCATTACTGGCTTTTCTTGACACCAGTTAAAGTGATGGTCCTTTAGCAGGCTACGTTTTCACTCGATCCCTCCTGTAAACGTTTTTAAATCTTCTATAACCTAGAGAGATTGAGTTGTGTATGAGGCCAAATTACCATAAAAATGAAATGTATTCAACAAAATAAGTGCTTTTTTCCCGGTGGTAATATCTCCATGTAATAAGAAAAGTGCAGAAAGGATAGTTGCAACTTTTCAGTTATAGAATCAGTTTTGTTCATGCTGTAGAATAAAAGTGTTTCTGAAGCAAGTCATTCATTAAGAACTACTGGGGACTTAAGTCTGTATAATAACCATGATAAAAGGGGCTTAGCATTCAGGATGAATTATAGTGAAAGCATATATTGCATATATATACACACAGTATATCATGATAAAATTGTTTAAGCACATTATTAAAGTTTCTAATAATATATTCAAACTTTGTGAGGTAAAAAACCTTTTCTGTTTACTTGCATAACTTCAAAATCATAAGGAGAGAGAACTTCCTTCTCTCTTCTTCAGTGTAATCTATGTCAAGAACAGCTTTGTGTTTTGGTGTTCTCCTTTCCACCTTTCCTACTTGAGACAACTTTGCTTGAAAAATCTATGTTTAGATTAGATATTAGGAAAAAATTCTTTACTGTGAGGGTGGTGAGACACTGGAACAAGTTGTCCAGAAAGGTTGTGAACTCCCCATCCCTGGAAATCTTCATGACCAGGCTGGATTGGGCTCTAGATAACCTGATCTAGTGAAAAGTGTTGCTGCCCACGGTAGAGGGGTTGGATCTAGATGATCCCTAAGGTTCCTTCCAACCCCTACAATTCTATAATTCTATAAAATAAGTAAAACCTTCCTTCATAGAATGCTGATTTTTATTTTTATACTTGAAATATCATGTGAAGTATAATTCATGTATTGAAGAAGTGTTATACCTTTGGGAGATGATTCTTCTCTTTCTCTGCTAATAACAAATAATGCAATTTTATATTATGACATATTGTGACTACAATAGGTTTAGAAATTGAAAGTTAAAATTAGCAAACAAATATAATTTCTCAAAGGAATAATTGGTTTTATGGCTCAGGGAATAAATATCTGAAGTGGAAGGAATGTTAAGAACTCCCAACATTTGCCACTTGACGATTAAGGCTGTAACCTTTCATGTTTTATGAGAGAAGCTTTCAAACTTCTCCATCTCAATGAAATATTTCAGAGTTGTCAAGTCCACTAGTGGAATAAACATGAAGTGGGATGCTTGGACTACAGTACAGTGGTCCTTCAGCTTTAGGCATCTCAAGTAGAAAAAGTCAGTGGCAGTGGGGTCAGTTTGTCTTCTCTGACTTAGTAAAAGTGAGAGTCTCTGGCCTTGCTTCTATTTTAAAGGCATGCTTCTGGCATCAGAAAAATGCCCGGGTAGGCTAGAGAATAAAATATATGTTATCCCACTGTTATGTTTGTATTTAAAATACCTGTATTTTAAAAAGTGGAATAAAAATAGGCAGACTTTAGTTAATTGACAAACATGGCAATAATGACCAAGTTTCTGGAAAAGAAAAAAGGCAAGAATTAAGATTGTAAATGTGTGCAAACAACTTTAGGTCATAATTTTGATTGAAATACGTTATAAAAAACTTTCCTTGGATGAGGAAATATGGGAAATATGTGACTGAAAACTTCTGCTCTTGGATAATCTGACTTAAGGGCTCCTCACACATGACAGTGATGCCATTATATAGGAAGAGAACAGTTTCTAAGGCCCATCCAAGGCAAAGTGTACAGTGTTGTGAAGTAAGGTTGGTGCTCTACTCTCAACTGTCTGTCATATGGAGACAGAATTTATTTTGTCAAAATACTGAGATAACAATAACAAACTAAAAACATTTACAGAAGAAGATGTAGAATAGTCTATCCTACCATATCCATGAAGGTATACTTTTGTTTACTAACCTTTATCTTTTTTTTTTCTTCTTTTTTTTCTTTTTCTTATTTTTCTTCTTTTTTTTTTTAACATGATTTCGAGTTATCCATAAAAAAGTCACATAGTCTTATTTGTTACACCCTTCTTAATTATTTCCTTTAATTTAGATAAAATATATATTTTGTGGAAATTAAACTTGTTTCCATGGTAAAGGAAGATTAATAAGCTCTTTTTGTATCACCACTTACAGTTCACTATGAAACTGCCCTTGTGCAGCCTCATCAGCTATTTCTGTTGGCACACAACAGAGCTGGAGTTTTGCCTAGAGTAGCACAATCTTTTTATTTGCTGGAGAAACAGCTAGTCACCACCTCAGCTATATGATACTCTGCCTACTGCTATGCAGGGACATAGTTGCTCACTGTTTGTGCTAGTGCCCACATCTCTAAAGCTCTGTGATGTCCACACTTTATCATTTTTTTCCTAACAGTTCTCTGTATTCCTGTTTTTTATATATTTCTGTTGGTTTCTTTCAGCCTCTTACTCTCAGTCAGTGCCTGACTTGACTACTTGCTTACAGTTGTCATGCCAACTACCAATCCTGGAAACTCAAGTAGAGAGAGGATTTATCCTTTTTTCTCCCCTTTTTTTGTGAGAAGTACTCACTTCACAGTTACCAAGCTGCATGAACTGAATGTGTAAGTATGGCAAACAGCTCTGTGACGTTGGGCTGACACTTAAAATTCTAAATATCTGTTTCTGCTTCATAAAGACTGAATATCCCTTCCTTAATCCTTGCTGCTTGTCTGCATGCTGAAAATCAGGAAAATTTAAAAGATCGGTGACGTGGGGAAGGGATTTTATAGGCAAGTCATTGCACTTTTCTTATTTGAACTGAACTGCAAACGTATTTCAAATACCCTACATAGAAGTAATATTTAAAAAATCCATGAGTCTGTTCAGTCTTTCTGAAAGTTAGATATTATTCAATTTGATTCACTTTTCATGCCAAGTCATTCAATATTTGTGTATATCACATTTCCAAATAACCAAGTGAAAAATATAAGAGAGGTACAGGAAATTAAAAATAGTAACTCTTAACTCCTTA